>NC_136152.1:6263267-6893571 GCF_965212315.1 Lampetra planeri | reverse complement strand
CCCTCCCCCTCCCCCCTCCCCCTCCCATCTTCCCCCTCCCCCTCCCCATCTCCCCCTCCCCATCCCCCCTCCCCCTCCCCCCTCCCCCTCCCCTCCCCCTCCCCACCCCTCCCCCTCCCCATCTCCCCCCTCTCCATCACCCCCTCCCCCATTCCCCCTCCCATCCCCCCTCCCTATCTCCCCCTCCCCATCCCCCCACCCCCTCCCCCCTCCCCCTCCCCCATCCCCCCCCCCCCTATCTCCCCCTCCCCATCCCCCCTCCCCCTCACCCCTCCCCCCTCCCCATCACCCCCTCCCCCTCCCCATCTCCCCCTCCCCCATCCCCCCTCCCCCTCCCCCCCTCCCCATCCCCCCTCCCCATCCACCCCTCCCCATCACCCCCCTCCCCATCCCCCCTCCCCCTCCCCATCCCCATCCCCCCCAGTCCCCATCCCCCCTCCCCATCCCCCCCTCCCCATTTCCCCCTCCCCATTTCCCTCCCCATTTCCCCCTCCCCATCACCCCCTCCCCATTCCCCCCATCCCCATCTCCCCTCCCCATCCCCATCTCCCCATCCCCATCCCCCCCTCCCTATCTCCCCCTCCCCCCTCCCCCTCCCCATCCCCCCCCTCCCCCATCTCCCCATCCCCCCTCCCCTCCCCCCTCCCCATCCCCCCCTCCCCTCTCCCCCTCCCCATCCCCCCCTCCCCCACCCCATCTCCCCATCCCCACTCCCCATCCCCATTCCCCCTCCCCCTCCCCATCCCCCCCTCCCCATCCCCCCCTCCCCCATCTCCCCCTCCCATCACCTCCTCCCCATCCCCCCTCCCCATCCCCATCTCCCCATCCCCATCCCCCCCCTCCCTATCTCCCCCTCCCCATCCCCCTCCCCCTCCCCATCCCCCCCCTCCCCATCTCCCCCCTCCCCCATCACCCCCCTCCCCATCCCCACTCCCCATCCCCCCCTCCCCATCCCCCCCTCCCCCCTCCCCCCCTCCCTATCTCCCCTCCCCATCCCCCCTCCCCCTCCCCCTTCCCCATCCCCCCCCTCCCCATCTCACCCTCCCCCATCACCCCCTCCCCATCACCCCCTCCCCATTCCCCCCTCCCCATCTCCCCTCCCCATCTCCCTCCCCATCACCCCTTCCCCCCATTCCCCCCCCTCCCCATCCCCCCTCCCCATCCCCCCCTCCCCATCTCCCTCTCCCCATCACCCCCTCCCCATTCCCCCCTCTTCATCTCCCCCACCCCATCACCCCCTCCCCATCACCCCCTCCCCCATTCCCCCTCCCCATCCCCCCCTCCCCATCTCCCTCTCCCCATCACCCCCTCCCCATTCCCCCCTCCCCCTTCTCCCTCTCCCCATCACCCCCTCCCCATCACCCCCTCCCCCCATTCCCCCTCCCCATCCCCCCCTCCCCATCTCCCCCTCCCCATCACCCCCTCCCCATCACCCCCTCCCCATCACCCCCTCCCCATTCCCCCTCCCCCACTCCCCACCCCCCCCTTCCCCCCCCGGGCCGCCATGGCGGTGACGTCACTGCTCGCGGTTGACGTTGCACGGCGGCGGCGGCAGCGGTGAGCGTGGCCCGGTGAGTCCCGTGGAGGCCGTCCGAGCCTCGTCCCTTTCCTTCCTTCCTTCCTCTTGCTGCTGCCTTCGTTCGCCTCCACGCGGGGCTTTGAAAGAAACTAAAACACGAATTCGTGTTCACTGCCACCAACAGCACCGCCGTTGTGTGTTCGCGGTGAGGGGAGGTTTCTTCCCTTTCCTCTCCCTCTCGCCTTTCGTCAACGTCGCCCTTCGTAGCGTCCGCAAGGCGTTGGGGCTTTTATTTGTTGTTTGTGTTTGTGGCGTTTTCATTTGTTTACTCTTCTAAATGGAGTCTGAGGAACCCGGAGCGAAATTGTTGCTTTAAATGTCTCCATTCAGCCCTCAATCCCGAGACGCCAGCGTAGGCCTCGGCGCCTCGCGTTCTCTCCATCCTTCCTCCTCATCCTAAATCACCATCATCATCATCTCACCCTTTAACCCCGGGGGTTTCTCTTGCCGCTGTAAGTTAACAATAAAGAAAAGCTCTAACTAAACTACACACGAGTCTTGTTTTAACCAGACGTCGCCTACCTACGCTCCTGTAAGCCTTGCGGCGGCTTTGCTTTAGACCGCTTTCACAAGTCCGGCGGCCCACAGAGGTTTTTAAATGTTAAATTTGCGTTGTTTGTTGTTGTCGATTGTGCAAAGGGGTTTATTTAGTTGTGGCTGCGTTTTCCTGCTTGCAGCAGGTTTTGTGCCCATTTGGCTTTTTGTTGCTGCGGTGCAAAATGTTGCTGCGGGACGGCTGGAGCGACGTGTGGAGGCGATTTCACGATTTGCCGTCTTGGCTTGGATGGAACTGGAACATTATTGACCACGGGGGTGTCTCTGCGTGTCTCTGTGTGGACGCCGTGGGCTTATATACAGGAAGTGATGCACACAACCGTCTGTGACAGACGTATTTGCAGGATGCTGTCAGTGGTTTTGGTTGGGGACAAGCGTGCATGTGTCAAGCTTAGATGTAATAATAGTGCGGCCTTGACTGCACGTTCTTTACCGTATGCCGTGTGACTGAGGAGCGTATGTGATGAACGTAAACATGTACGTACAGGATACTAGAAAGTATTTATTTATGTGTTCTCCATGTGCGAAGCTTAAATGGTACTTGAAAGTATGCGGCCTTGTTTGTATGATGTGGTGGGTAGTGCAGAAAATGCCATTTCAGTGCTCAACTTCTATGCACCCGTCCCTGTCTCGCCCGTCTCCACCAACCTGCGCTGACCGATGTAGCCAATTGTGGGCAACATAACCCCCGTGACTTGCATGGTGTGGCTATGAGATGTTAACTACCTCGCTTGGTATACAGAAGATCGTGGCATTAATTCTAGATTTGAAGCTTTCGTGACTGCAAGGATTCATATTCTTAGGTTTTTTCGGTAAAGTCACGTAGGTAAAACATCAAAATTAATAAAATTAATTAATAGAAGATCGTGGGTTCAACCCCGAACCTGACGTCTGCTGTATATTTGGAGATTGCGTCTCTCATCATCACTACGGTGGCTATGAGATGTTAACTACCTCGCCTTGTATACAGAAGATCGTGGGTTCGATCGTGACCCTGACGCCTGTATATTTGGAGTTTGCGTTTCTCATCATCATGGTGGCTAGGAGATGTTAACTACCTCGCCTGGTATACAGGAGGTTGTAAGGTCCATCCCGACCTTGACGCCAGCTGCTGTATATTTGGAGTTTGCGTGTCTCTCATAATCATTATAGTGGCCACGAGATGTTAACTACCTTGCCTGGTATACAGGAGGTCGTGGGTTCGATCCCGACTCTGACACCTGCTGTATATTTGGAGTTTGTATGTCTCTCTCATCATCACGGTGGCTAGGAGATGTTAACTACCTCGCCTGGTGTACAGGAGGTTGTAGGGTCGATCCCGACCCTGACGCCTATATTTAGAGTTTGCATGTCTCTCTCTCTGCTTGGTCGCAACATGCGTTTAGAGTATTTCGCTGCTATACATGTCCACGTGATGATAAGCCACTTCGTTGAGCTATCATTTGTGGCCAGGTCTGTTGAAAACGAGCTATATAGCTTAGTGGGCCTTACCTATGTTTATACAATCTTGATTTGAAGCTTTCGTGACTGCCGGAATCCATTCTCTTTGGTTCTTTCGGTAAAGTCACGTAGGTAGAAAAAAATCTATTGATCTATAATTCTTCTACATACGTGACTTTACCGAAAGAACCAAAGAGTATAGTTTAGACACTCACCGAAGCAGTGGCATTACAAACGCATGTACTGTACTATGTAAGCGATACAATGCATCGGATACAAATGCTCATGTATGTACAGGATATCATGAATTATTTTAATTTGTGATATCACAGTATAAGTATATATTGCATAAATGTAAGTATGTATACATTATACATTACAGTGGTATTGTGTGCTGAGTTTTTTTAATGAAACGAATGTGATTCCCAATGCAAGGGTGAGTGGTTAGTAGTACAGGTTAATTCGTGTTTTATGGCATGTGGTTAATTGACGCAATTTTATGGATGCGTATACACAGCCTACTATCAACATGTAATGCGCGACGTCCATATTTTGGATTGCATATACGAATGTTAGGCATTAGATATACACATAAATGCGATTAATTATTAACACTCCTTAAATGATACATCAGCACGATGTATCACACGTAACAGTGATTATTGTTGATTCTGTACGACGCACATTTAAATAATACTCATGTATATAAGGTGAACTACAATAGTTTACTCGTGCGTTGTTATGGATTTTCATGCCGAATATGCAAATGCTCATGTACGACCCTTGTTGAATGGGAGGCCTCTATGCCATGCGGACCGTGAGGGCTGTATGACCATACTTTATGGTGGTCATTTGGGAGTATAGAAGTACAGTTCAGGGACTCTACTTACGAACGAGTTAGGTTCAAGATGTCTGTTTGGAAGGCGATTTGTTCGGAAGTCCAACTTTACTCCTGTCGATTCCAAACATTTTGTTACGGCATGTATACTAAACACGCGGAATGGCTTTAAAATTAGTATAATTTCCTGTAAATGTTCTGCAGATGTAGATTCCATCACCGCCATCTGTTGCGTGGCGGTTGAACTTACGACTGTCGGTACTGTACAGGCAACTGGACATACGGACAGGTTTGTTCGTATCTCTGAAAGTTCGTAAGGGGAATGTTCGCAAGTAGAGGAGCTCCCTGTATAACAATGGTTTGGCTACATCTTCTTGGTTCTTTCGGTAAAGTCACGTAGAAGGGAAGTAATAAAATAATAAAAATAAAACATAATAAAATAATTCTCACGACGTTTCGGCCACTTTCGCCTCGACAGACCTGGTTTCACCTGAGGACGGCTGCTTGCGTTGTGGCCGAAACGTCGTGAGAATTATTTTATTATGTTTTATTTTTATTATTTTATTACTTCCCTTCTACGTGACTTTACCGAAAGAACCAAGAAGATGAATCCCTGCAGTCACGAAAGCTTCAAATCGAGGTTTGGCTACACTTAAGTCTACTGCCTGTGACGTAGCCTTGCAGCCTATAACAACTCTAATATCGCCCATCCAATACCCATCCAGGCTCAACCCTGCCTAACTTTCGAGATCTGGCAAGATCCCGCATATTCCGGGTGATTTGGTTCATGGGCACACGTGTATACACAGGATACTACACTCTAAAAAAGGTTACTTATTAGGGATGTATATATCCAATCTATACTAGATTATCATCATTCTCACCCATCGCCTATCCACTTGGACGAATGTTTCCCTTAATCAATGCCAACCTGAACATTTTGCAATGCAACACTCCATCTATCTATGATTACCAATGTGTATATCAGGATTCAAGAGTGCCAGGATTTTAGCCTACTTAATTTTTTCCTCCAGTTTCATTAAATGCACCAGATAAGTTTTGGCCCGAAGAAGATAGTTCTACGTTATCTGTATTGTTTCCATAGCTTGGTAGCGTCTGGGTCTCCCATCTCCCCAAGTTTGTGGTTATGGAGGATTTTACGTGAGTTACAGCAAACAGGTTTTTGGAAACGTTCAAATTACAGCATTAATGTCTGATTAATTTTACTGTCTTAGAATGTTTGCTCCGCTCTGCATCATCTTTGGATGGTGTGTTGCGCTAAATCATCATGTGGGGTAATCGCGTGTGCACAACATTACAATCTGTACACACTGCCTCAAGTCACAATATGTTTGCTGTTACCGAAGATTGATTAACTTATTTTATAAACACTTTCGGGTGTGGAATTTTTGTGATCTTAATGTTCTGCCATTCTGTCGCAGCTTTTGCGTTCAAATGATGCGTTGTGAATCTTGGATTGATGGATTGTTGCGGTGAGAAATTAAGTTGCTTTGCTTGCACCGGTTGCCACATGGTACTGCTCAAAGAATGGTTAATGGGAGACCTAAATATTTCCATCCCAAAAAGCCCTGATGATGATTGAGCAGCCTTTGTGTTGTGAGAGTGCGGACGACTGCGGAAAATTAGGATTTGCTGTTCAAGTGGCTCCCTGCTGTTGCCAGGGTTGGAGCCCTCATTCCTTTCCCTGGTCCACATCTTCCCTGATTGTGTTGTATGGTTGTTGCATCACAAATTCTGCAACTGCCTTGCTTGGGGACACTTGAATATTCCGCGATGCACAAATCTAGAGCCGTTTGTGCACCGTTGTCATGGCTAAATTAGCCACCCACAGTAAGTGCTGTGCCGATTTAGCTGGCTTGAGAGTTGAAGTCTTTGTTGCACTGCTGTGCTGAATGCTTCCATATGCTGTGCTCGTTGTCACTAATGAGTCAAATCTGCTAACGCTGGTTGGAGGAGGCATAATAGATATGTTGGATACATTACGCCATGATACTACATTTTAAATATGGAATGAGATTTCAAAAATACGAATGATGCCGGTGAAGGTGGCATGAAACTGAGTGGCTGCTTCACTGCTGAGTGGATTTCTTATTTCATCTCAATACAGGTGGAACAGTTCTTATTTCACTAGTTATGATATCATGATTATACTAGAGGAATGTTTTTACATGATCTTCCGGTGGGCTAAATAATGCAATTAGATTGTAATTGCAGTCCATGGTGTCGTATGCACAGACGTTATGACTTGACATCAGGAAAGCTTGTGTTTTGTACATGTGACCACTAATCTTTTGTCTCCAGGTCTGTCATCTGTTTTGTTCATCTCACTAATATTTATCTCTTGTCTACAGCTCTCTCATCTCTTGAGCATCTCTTTAATTCCACGACTCTATCTCTTTATATCTCGACAGGCCTTATCTCTGGGCGGGCTGTAGCTAGGTGGACCATTCCGAGAGCCTTTACAGATCAGATTTGGTCATGTGGGCCCCGCAGTTGAAATATCCCTGCACTGGAGCATTTGAGATGTCACTGTCGGATGCGTCACTGACACTGCCCATCCTGCCTCCACAGGCCCTCGCCGGAGCGCACCATGGCCACCGAAGTCGATACGGGCATCCACGAGGACTTCCCTGCGTGGCTGTGCTCGCGGGGCGTGAGCTCTGAGATTGCTCATGCCATGGACACGGAGTTGGGCATCAAGGACTACGAGGTGCTACTTGCTTGCGCCGAGGACCTGCAGGTGCGCGCCGAGCTCTTCTCGGTGGCGCGCGAGCGCCTGCCCTTCGGCTTCTACGCTGTGGTGCGGCGCGTGGTCATGGCCATCAACGGCGAGGCGGCCAAGGCGGGCGCTGGCTGCCTAGCGTGCCCGGGGTTGGGCCGTCTGCTTGACGTGCTGGTGGTGATGCTCAATAGCCTGAGCCAGGAGCTGTCGCATTGCGCCCAGCGGTTGAGCGCACTCGACGCCACGGCCACCCACTCGGCCGGCTTCCCCAGCGAGAGGGAGTCGAACTCGTCCGTCGACGGTGAAAACCCGGGTACGTCGTGCCCGCGATGCCCGTCGTTGCATGTGGGGACCACGTGGTAGAATGGCAGAATGATCCGTTCAATTCCACACAGGGTCCAGTTTAAATTTTTTGGCAGTTTCGTTGGATCATGGTGATGTGGTGATGATTAGAATATTGACAGTTTTTGTTGGATAGCAATGTTGGCAGCCCTTTTTATATGCAATCTAATTTACTGGATCCCCGCGATTTAGAATGGCAGGACAACGATCCGTTCCGTTACTTGTGGCTTACACAAGGTCTAGCTTAATGTTTTGTGAAGGATTTCTGAATGATGATTATCTTGTGAAAGGAATGTCGGTAGTCCTACTACTGTGTAAGTTTTTATTGTTGTGGTGTGATCGGTTTTGTGGTTGTTACTGTGTGTTTTTCGGAATCATTTCTTGATGTTTTGCTCCACTTGCTAGGATATTTTTCACAACTTGTGGTACAACCCAAATAAACAAGTAATGAGTCGTTATTTTTACATGAACATAAACCAGTTTAGTGTTAACGAATTGACTGCTGCGTTCATTTAAATCAGGTTTGAACAACGTACATTTCAAACCTTTGCAAGGTATAACCCAACCTCATGGAGCTAGTTAATGTTTTCGAAAAGTTTTGGTCAGGGTTGTTGAGGTAAGCTGATACAGCTTCTTCAAAGAGGGATAATTAATGGGACAATAATATGCTTGTAGCATATATAAGGTGGAATATAGTAAGGAATAGGATTTGTTACATGGTGAAAATACTGATATTTCTTTTCATGAGCTACTGAAAAGTGTTCTTTAAAATCCCATTGAATCTAAATGTTCATTCATTATAAATGAAATAAGCCTTGCCTTTCAGTTTAAATGATATAAAACCTAAGGAACACATTTAATCTTGTGAATATGTACCTGGGCTATGTTCCAGGTTGTCTGTTAATATTTTAAAGTCAATCATATGTCCTGTTATCGGCATCTGCTGACTTGTGTTATTAAAGCATTGTCCAAAACCTGTAGGCACAAACCTCAATTTCCCTACAGCTAATTAAATTCTGGAGAAGACAAAGGCACGTTGGAATGTGTTACGTAACCCGTACGTGAGCGTGATTTTGTTCAAATTGTATGGATTGCGTCTCGCCTCACGACAGGCGACGGTATCTCTTTTCAAAACATTTCTTGAGCTGCGTGAACCTCTTTAGAAACGAGCGCTGCACTTTACGAAATATTTTGTCGGCGAAAAAGAGCCACGTTGTGAATAACCAGTGGGGGGGGAGGGCCTCCTTCATTTCGTGGCGCTTTTATTTTGCGCTCAAACTGTTGTTGAGAGAGAGGCCGTCCTTCGCGAGCCCTTGCTGGCCATTAGTTCCAAGTGAGCGGTCACACTGACGAGCCTTGTTGGACACGGCGATTCATCGCCACGGCAAGCAGATGGGCAGCGGTGGGCGGGCGGTAGGAGCCACAAACGCCCTCCCCCACCGCATCCTACGTGCCGATTGCCTCCTGCGTAATTTGAGTTGCCCGGGCGCGCGCGCCATCTGCGAGCCTCCAGCGGCGAGCAGAGCACGTGCGCAAGAGTGTGCCGTTAATTTAGTCGGAATATTGGTCTCAACTTTTCATTTGTAGCCCAGTGGATGACAGACTACGTAAGCTAAGTCAAGTCTTAGTCTGTGGATATAATTTGGTCATTTTCATAGTCTCGTTGGCTGAAGCAGGTAAACATTTTGTCTACTTTTAGTTATTTATAATGTTGGTGCCGGGGGCACATAATATATTAATCAATTATCGGATCTGATATTGCTTGGTGCACTGCTGTCGCTAATAACGTTACTAAATCATTTTAGTCGGTCTATATTCAGACTCGTTAATTTTGTCTCGTCATAGTCGCGCTTTGGTGGCTAGTTGTAGTTATTGCCACGATTGATATGTTTTATCCACTCATAACTGTTGTTGACTAAAATAAAAAACACACTTATTTGATTAATATTTTTGTCACAAATTCCATTCACAAAATTATCATCGCACGATATTCGTAATACTAACAAACTTTTTATTTAACCAGGTAAGGGCCACTGAGCTATATAGCTTTGTTCAGAAGCAAGCTGGCCACAAATGATAGCTCAGCCAAGTGGCTTATCAGGTGGAAATGTATAGCAGCAAATATACTCGAAATGCTTGTCGTCTATAAATGGAGGGAAAAACCGGAGTATCAAGAAATCACGTGACTCACGGGGAGAACATGCAAGCTCCAAATATACAAGCGTCAGGGTCGGGATCGAGCCTACAACCTGTATACCAGGCGAGGTGGTTAACATCTCCTAGCCACCGCATACACCCCGAAAGTGATGGTTAACGAGATGGTGCTTTGCAGTTGTGGACGGTGAGTGTCTGGCGGAGGACATGGAACCGGCGGGCGACGAGCAGACGGACACAAACGACGAGGAGAAGGAAGTGGACTCCTACCACACTGCGGAGGACGTGGCAGGTAACAGGTGCTATTCCGCATGGTTTCTTTTGATGCGTTCCGTCCGTACGCAACAGTGTCCTGGAATGCGTGATGGGGCCAATGAGCAAATGACTTGGAAACTGATACATTTCAGCAGATTGTTTTTGGATTGGCAACTACCATTTGACATGTTTTTATAGACTGCTGGGCTGTTTGATGGACTGCAGAGGGCAATGCAGAAAAATCGACCGTACTGTATTTCTATGCTCCCATATCCATGCAACCCGCACGCACCAACATGGAATCATGTTGTGAAGGATGTTTAAATAGCCCCCACAACCTGCACGGCATGAGGAGGCCCTAATCCAGAAGTGGATTGACAAAGTGTTGTGCATGTTAAATATGAAGGGGCGCAACATAACGTTTGCCGAGTGCATTGGAAATGAACGAAACTTGGGTTTAGGAAATTAATTAATTGGCCTTTTTGTTCTACGCCTCCATAATTTAAAAAAATAATCTTTTGAACTATTGGCCTTCTAGACTTACATCAGCCAGCAGAATAATGTAAAATATGTAAAGTCTGGACCAGTTTTGACTTTCTGAGTCTCATCAGTGGAGTCAAGCTTGCTAATGAATTATTGTACTGCTGGTGTATCGGACGTGATTATGTGACCTCCCTGTAAATGATGGAAAAGGGAGTTTGCCTTGACACAATTAAAACTGTCCCACATATTTGCATGATGGAGGACACAATGTACCTTTTTATCCCATAATATAGTTTGTTACATCTTGTAGAGGCTCCCAATAATTTTCTTTGTTCAGTCCCCTGCTGTCATAGGGCTTGCATAAGATTCCACAGACTTCTTCCCCAAGGGTTACCTTTTATTTCTCATACTTGGAAGGTAATTTATGACTTAAGCAGGAGGAACTTTCGTCATGTCCGCTGCCACTGACAAAAAACATTAACCACCCTTTTCATCATTGTCTAATGCCATTGCCTCGTGTCCAGTGCACCCATGTGGCATGCTTACTTGCGTCCATGCTATTCCAGACTTTTTAAGCAAAGTAATTTTTAGCAGTGTAAATTTTATTTAAATTCAGTCAGTCTCTTGTGTTTAATTACAACTTCGTCGGTAAAATGAAGTGTTGCACGGTACATGTTGAAATATTTTTTTTCTTTTTATTCTATGCTCACTTGGCAACCATCACCAATGTATATTTTTTATCACGGATATTTGTTTGGCCCTATGAAATAGACAAGCGCGGGGATGTAGTCTTCTAATATCTTGGCCTTTTCATCAATTTAGTCCATGAAATCAAACCAAGATATTTCGTTGGTTGGTACCACCTTGAACTTTAGTGGTCCCAATTTCCTTGTGTGGCCAATGACAGCGAACCATGTCATGACCACTTCAATGAGTGGGTTATCAAGTAATTCACTCTAATTAGCCGTATAAATAAATCGGTGCTACTAAGGATGTTTGCCACCTTAGGTGGTACCAATATCTGCTCTGACCCATGTCCGTTTCCTTCACTAATATTTCCTTCTAGCGGTCTTTATACTTTGTTTACGTCTTGTCACCATAGTCATAGATTGCGCACATTTCCCATTTTTGAATGCTCGGGCCTGTCACCAACGTAACGTGCACCAATGTCTGACGGCGTTTTTCGCAGAGGCAATTTCCCGTAGTTTGCGGGAAAAATGATGCAGGACGGGTTACGTTATTGTACGAGGGCTATAAAATGCACCCGGTGGAGCAATTACACACGGTTGAGATAGGCTGCCCGCAGAGGGGTCCCTGGCTCCGCTGTCGAGCGGCGACGATGCACACCGCAGGGTAAAACGTACGCAGGTGCTGGTGGGCATTGGGCAGCCTCAAAATAAATGGATGTGTCGGGGAGACCCTGCTGGAGGCCTGCCGGCAGCGTTTGTCAGAGCGTCGTGCGACGCGAAAGCCGTGACGTGGGGATACACTTGGTGGCAGACTCTCTCTCATAGGGCGTCATCCTTCTCAATTCGTACACGGGATTGATTTTTATAGTGGCTTGCATTTGTGGTGCCTGCTTAAGCATATTCATAGTCTCGACTGTGACTGTGCCACTCGGTTTTTATTGCACTTGCGATGTTGATTTTTTTAAAGCGTTGTTTATTTCCTGGTTCTCTTAGTCTTACTTTACGATGTGTTTGCCCGTGTAATGTGACGGGCCGGTGTTTGTTCCCAGAGTTTTGTCGTATAAAATATTAGCAGCAGCCTGTTAATCATGTAATCGGTTCTTCATGAAGTGTCTGGGCTAAAGCTGTTTTGTACTGACTTTAATGTGAACATTTTCCAGATGCCCAAACACAAGTGCTGTCTAGATTATACGTCTGTATAACTCGATGGTATTGATTATTTTCACTATCTTGCTACCTGAGTAGTACACTTGTTAAATATGGCCACTTGTGTGTCTGTTCCACCAGCTTTAGTCAATGACACGTAGTAGGATTACAGTGTAAACCCTTGTACACACGCTAGCTCTGATTAGCACACAGCTGTTCTTGTGCATTGCTTTTGCAGATTGACATTCTGTCGTTGTGCACACTGGCTTCAATAAATCCATTCCATCATTGGCCTTAAACGTTGTTGGCGTGCACAGTTATTTTAGACTGATTGTACTGTACCGTGTAGAAATATCACCTGATATATTATTGACTCTGACAGCCGATAGAAAATAAAAGGAAGATAAGCACGATAGAATCACTCTGAAGAAATGACACGTGGATTGTAGTTTTGAAGTGCACATATTGGATCGACCACACCGGAGCCATTTGGAATTAACTTTGCGCATTGAGCACGAGAGAGATAATCGCATTTCACATGTGATTTAGCTCGACGTACAAAGTGTCTCATCTGCCGTGTGTGTACGCCACAGATGCACCTAACCGGGTAACGACAGATCAATCAAAGACAAACATGGGAACGGCTATCCCTGGCAGCAACTCGGTATACGTGCACTTACCCATCTCACGTGAGTCATGGCGGTCATTTCATAAGATTTCACCACACTGACGAGTGTGGGTAGGTGAAGGGGGTGCACTGAAGTTATCCATTTTGATTAGTGCAATGTGCAAACCACCGTGCCACCATTTTGCCCCGCTTGAAAGTTAAAAGCACAGAAAATGGAGCTGAGAATTTAGAAATACGCGGTTTCAGCATTCCTAAATTGCAGCTACTGCACCCTTTATCCTTGTTTAAGTTGCACATAATGTCAAACGCGACCTCACTTCCCTGAATCTTCGCGCTGTCCGGCTGCGTGCCCAGCGAAAACGTAATGCGCGTGGGATTTCTCTGATTGCCGTAAATTTCACGTTGCGAAGAAGCCGCCGCGCCTTTACCGCTGAACCGCGGGCAGATTAATTGCTTGGCCTTTTTTCCCCACCGCCGGTTCGGGGGGTGGAAGAGACGCTTTGCCCGTGACTCGGCGGTATGGAAAGCGGCCGTTAGCGGGCGATGTGCCCTATATTCTACCATCGCGAGATCCCTAATTGCTCCGTTCGAGCGAGCATTGCTAAAATCTGTCACGCCCCCTAGACACGAGCCGACACGGGCTGATTTACAAGGAAACTGGTGACTTTTCTGTAATTGAAGTCGTTAAAGTGCTGCTACCAATCCCTCCAATGGCAACCAGAATTGACATTTAATCAGGATTTAATATAGGTTGCTCAAATGATCTCTGGAAGAGCCCCAGCACTTGATTGCAAGAAAAATTCAGCTCTTTAAATCTGTATGGTTCATTTAGTGACAACAACTGGGTAAAAAACACATCTTTCATACGACGCACCTCATTCGGACCGATATTCGTTTTAAAATATATTTTAAATATCTCTGCATGCCTATGGGCTGCAGCCCGCCTTAAAAATCCAATGTCTTGTGCTCTCCACGTTATAACTATTGCTACGGAAGTGTCTGAATTTTACCAGAATTTGTCGTGTTTTTATAAAATATTTAAGTTGATGGTTCCATGGCCCAGAAGAGCTGCTGATGGCCTTTTAAGCGCAGTGTTACATTATATTAATCTTAACTTATTGCATAAAAAAGGAAAAGATGGCCAGGCTGTATGATCTAATTTCCCATCATTGTCTCTTCCAATGCAGTTCTGGCGCTATTTATTAATTTTTTTCCGTAAAACTAATTTGTAGAGTTTTGGCATCGTGACAGAACGCCACTGCTGTAAGAGCCTCACACAGTCACAGCCAGTACAAGAGGAATGTTGGCTTGAGTTATTCTATGAGCACAAAATTAAAATGATCTATCATTTAAATACCCGCAATTTCCCCAAAAACCAGCGAGGCTGCTAATGAAGCCGCGTTGTTTTCATTGGTTCCTGTGAGAGGCGCATGTTTAATTGCTGGACGTCTGTTAAAAGAAAATTGATAGCTCAGCAGATTTCTCCAGTCCACAAAAAGATTCCGATCCCAGTTTCATTGCACAGAGCGGTTGAGTGCGTCCCACATTCCCCCAACGGACGTTAGTGCCGGCACACTTGCCAGTAAGAAGGTAATGTATCTAAACAGAGAATAAAAACAAATCCTCTCATTTACTTTATGCAAAGCTAACAACAATTGGCAGCTCCCCTACCGTATATTCGAAATTTAAAAAGTATTGTCTGTCATGTGTACAAAAGCAGGTTATCTATTTCATTAATAATAGTTTGTATAACATCTACTGCTTTTACAAAATAAACACGGCTGGTTTTGGTACGCATGTTGAAGAAGATGAAAAGATGCATGGCAGGAGTACAGGTACTCTACTTATGGACATTCGAATTGCGAACTTTCAGAGATAAGACCAAACCTGCCCGCATGTCCAGTTGCAGCCTATTCGGCAGCTGTTCACAATACTATCGCCTGTGACAAGTTGATTTATGAAGAGAAGTAGAGAGCAACTGTGCAGACATCCCTGGGTAAGTTTTTCAAGAGAGTAGAGAGGAAACACGAGCACCAAAGGGAATTAGCATCTCCATCTGCAGAACATAAAGAACCAGTGGCATGTACAGCTGCAGAACATGAAAAACCAGTGGCCTTCTGCAGAACATGAAGAACCAGTGGAATTCTGCAGAACATAAGGAACCAGTGGCAACTATATCTGCAGAACATCTACAGGAGATTTTACCACTTTTAAAGCCATTCCCCGTGTTTAGTGTACATGCTCTACATGTTTGGAATCGACAGGAGTAAAGATGGGCTTCCGAAAATTTTTACTTACAAACAGACCTGGAACCAAACTCGTTTGTAGGTAGAGGAGTCCCTGTAGAGGGTAGAAGGGGAAGGTGTGAGACGGAGGATGCGGTGGAACAAAACACTTAGAGAGTGACCGTGACTAGAGAAGAAGGTGCAGAATAGAAACGCTTGGGGGAAAGAAATTACGAGCGACCGACCCCCACACACAACAATGGAACTTTTGGCTGAGAAGGTGAAGGATATTTCTCGCAGGGTTAAAATTTAAGAAGCATGCAACCCCCCCACCTTGTTGCTGGCACATTGGCGGTGGGCGCCTGTGGACCTGGGTTCAGATTTTCGAGCAGTGATTGAATGCGGGCAGCTGATACGGACGTGCAACACAAATATCAGCCAGCATGAGGGAGGAACAATAAGTAATGATGACATTAAAACGTAATTAGCACTGGATGCTATTACCGCCGAAGCAGTTTGGGCTAGATTAAGGATGGGGAGAGCGCGTGCGCATGGCGTGGAAAGGAAGCGGATTTGTGCTGAATGTTTTTAGTGAAGCGTCTGTTTTAAGAGTGAGGACTGAAAGTGTCACAGTCTATTTGGGTAGTGCTTTCATCATATGCAAGGAAGGGCAGTTGAAATGTGATGTGTTATGCTGTGGAATTACTTAATTTGTCACCATTCGAATCAAGAATTTATATTTTTGTTTCTATTGTGTCACTTCTATTGCTTGTATTGTACGTTGTTTCTCGTTCTGTTAGCCAGCACGTAATGTTTGCATGGACTTTGCATGTTATTGTTAATATGTTTGTTTCATGGGTGTCATATTTCATTATTAATCTTTTAAATGCTTACGATCAATAGTGACTTTGAACCAATGTCAGCGTCTCCTCTTTATAATAACGTTTGTGATGAAAATATCTTCTCCATTTCAGGCTGTTTATTAGGCATGTTGGTGATGCATCGATTCATCAGTGATAGATTTTTATGCTCAAGGTACACGGCATCAAATTCTGCATGCACGAGTTGATTATTTTAAATTTGTGTCCGCATGAAATCGGTTCGCATAAACCCTGCAGCCTGTATTTGCCACAATGGCAATTTTTTTTTCTCGATGAATGAATTACCACAATTCTAGGCCATGACAACAATTAATTATATGTCCAGGGCGAATAGTTACATGGTTACTGTTAATCACATTGCCATGTCAGACACGAGAAGTGACATGATCCAGCCGGCTGGTGAACTACGATCTCATTGCTTCACGGCTAATGGGTGAGGTCTGTCAATGATATATGCCTCTTTGGAAATTAATTTACAGACATTGGCCTGGGATATCATTTTGTATGCTCATTTCTGAACCTTATTACGGAGGGGTGGCCTGTGACGAGCACCCACACGCGGCTATGGACGAGGCTTGTAACAAGTCACCCCTCACTGTGATTTGACGCTTTATCATGAATGTGGGTCACGATTCAATTCGAACCTTTGATTATTATCTTTAAAAAATAATTACCGTCGCGTCTGTACGATCACTCTCCTATTCGTTACATTAGCCTGACAGTAACATTTGAGTGATTTGCATATCCTGTAAATCATCTGTTTTGCATGCACTATTCTGTGTGCTCTTCGCGAGCATACTAATCGATGCTGATTGATTAATCGGCATTAACCCAGTTACCATGCCTTATGTGGAAACATCGGGTGGAGCACTTTCTCATCGTTTTGCACAGTGCATTACGAACCTGGCAACCCGAGGTTCTTTTCTTGCCGTGGCTAACATCAGCTGCGGTATCTGAATCGGATCCTGTGCTTCCCCTTCACAAATCTGTACTGACCAGGATGACAAAGTTTAACCAAACAACTCCACATGGTCGACACGGCATGAGGAGGCACTCATCCAGCATTGGATTGACGAATGACTGTAATTGATCAGGTACGCAGTTTAATACTTGGGTAACGTAGCAGCGGAGGCCATTTAGCCCTGCACGCAGGTGCTGGGTAAGGTGTGTGACGGCTTGCTGGCTCGCTCGCATAAAACAGCTGGGCATTGCGGGTGCCGCGGGCGTTGTGAGTGCCGGCTCTGACGTGGCGGGGTGCTGTTGACGCGGTGTGCAGGGGTGCTGGAGGACCCTCGCGACGGGCTCTGCGGCAACGAAACGCGCACAAGTCCCCGCACCCAATGCAAGCGAATCAAAGTGGAACACGAGAGTGAGAAACCCGCACATTTCGTTACGGAGGGGGGGGGGGGTGGGACACACACCATGCACACACACAACGCACACACACAACGCACACACACAACGCACACACACAATGCATACACACCACACACACACACCACATGACTTTGTGATGCCATCGGCTCCATCTTGTTGACCCCGCATCGTCGTGATGCGCTTCGCTTGATGATAATAATTGCGTAAATATGAATGTCGTTAAACTCGCCACCACCTGACACAGCCAATTAGTAAGTTTTATCACCACGTAAATACAACATTCCAATTAGTTACTTTCTCAGCAAACCGGTGTGTTGGAGGGTAAACCACATTCTGTTTACGTGACAAACCTTATTAATTGGCTGCGTCGGGTGGTGGTGGGTTTAACGACACATTTTTTCGAGCGAATAATCTCCGAACGTAACTCAGAGCCCAGCTCGTAGAGTTTCTGCCGGAGCAGGTGCATCTTCAGGTGTTTCTTGTGAACGGTGACTTTATGCTGTGTTCGTGAAAGGGGGTAAAATTCCAGATAGCGGGGGGGAGTGACCACGAAGGACCGATGATCCACAGTTACTGTCTTTGAATTGCAGACAACGGGCAGCTGGAAGAATGAGCTTTGCAGAAAGAACACTTATCCAGCAAAGTCTCACCCAATGTCTCTTTCATTCACTCTCTATTCTCCACAACAACACTCATGATTGTCGTGTTGTGTAATACATAAGCTCGCGACGAACGAGGACCCATACCTTAAAGAGAGGTTCCCCATCCATAACATCTGGCATCGCTACCAGCATTGGTTCAAGCCAGTCTGACTGCTGATGAGGGGCTGTTTTTCGAAACACATCCAGAGTTTGCTCATGTTGAACCAATGTCGGTGAAACGATGCATTCCAAGCCTTTTTGGTTGATAGATTGTATCAAATGACCTTTATTTTGTTATGTGCATATGAAGGAGACATATCGTCTGCTTCTTTATTTCACGACTTATATTCTGTACAACAACACCAATGATTATTTGTATTTCATTCAGAATTGTCACTCCCTTTCATTTGAGTGTTTGGCCAATTCTGCAATGAATACATTTACACGCATGAGGAAAGCAGCATACGTGTAAAATAGCCTTGCGTAAAAGGGGTTGACACTAAATGAGCCGTGCACAGAGGTCAGAAATACATTTGCTGTACTTGCTAAAATCGGTCACCTCGAAGCCCAGCAGTTTGAAAGTGTCACAGCCTAATGTAGAATAAACTAACCTTGCTTCAAAGCATCGGATTACAAGCGTTTAGCACCACACGCATCACACATGCGTACATGAATAGACGTATGGACATATATATATTTTTTTCCTTTTGTTCAAATATTAATGTCTCCCAACGTGAGTATCTACAAATTCTAGATTTTACGTTTTCGTGACTGCAGGGATCCATACTCTTTGGTTCTTTCGGTAAAGTCACGTAGGAATAAAATAAATTAAATCACGACGTTTTGGGCGCAATACACCTAATGACGGATGCTTGTGTTGCGCCCGAAACGTCGTGATTTAATTTATTTTATACCTACGTGACTTTACGGAAAGAACCAAAGAGTATCTACAAAGTTTGGTGTGTGTATAGCTGTCGCTTAGCTCATTGGTTTAAATATCTAGCAGCTTTTAAAACGATGTTCACGCATTAATGATTCATGAGTCAACTAACGCACCTGACGGCTTGCGTTGCCGTTCACATGCAAATGTATTCAAAATGAATATACCTTGCAAATTATTCCAAATGAGGGCATTTATGTGAGTAATGCACACCTTGGGAATTAAAGCAAACGCTGAGATTATTTATAATTTTTCATTACACTTTTCTGAATCAACATGCTGGGTAATTTTCTCTTTATGGGTACAGGTGTGTGTGTGTTTTTCTCCCTCGCAAAAGATGCACACCGACTCCTCTCAGTGGGCTGTCACCCCATTAAACAAGTTAAATACCGGCGCTGGTTGTTTTTTGGTTTGTTATTGACGACGCACTGCGTGGTGGTGCTGTGGTGCTGAATAACAGAGCAGGGCAATGTGGACAGCGGCGTCGCATTGGATGGGGAGAACAAGAGCAGAATGTGGATGGCCGTGAAGCAGGAAAGGAACGCCACCTGTGACGGTAGGTTTTGCACAGCTCGTTGTGTTGACCCTTACTATTTTTGTTTAATATTTTTGTTTATTTTACCAGGTAAGGCCACACTGAGCTACGTAGCTCTTTTTCGGAAGCGACTTGGCCATCACCAGAGGTCGCAAACGGGTTTTGATTCCTTACCCGTACCCGGCCGCACCAGGGTCGCAAACGGGTACCCGTACCCGGCCGTACCCGTACCCTACCCGTACCCGGTCGGGTACGGGTAGGGTACGGGTATCGGGTACCTGATTGTGACCTCTGGGATGAAGCCATGTTGCAGGCGTGGGTGGGTTGATTCTAGGAACTTGAATTGTGAGAAGAGACAAGACGTTGGGAAATGAGTGACAAACGGTTACTCACCAGTGACTCACCATCTACCCGTACCCGTATCCGGCCGCACCAGGGTCGCAAACGGGTACCCGTACCCGGCTAGGTACGGGTAGCCGTGTATCGGGTAGGGTACAGGTATCGGGTACCCGGTTGCGCGACCTCTGGCCATCACTAATTATTGCTCGGCGAAAGTGGCATATCACGTGGACATTTATAGCAGCCAAATACTCTTAAATGTCCTTTGATTGTAAATGTGGAGGGAAAAACCGGAGGACCCGGAGAAAAATTCACCTGACTGCTGTCGGAAAGACATTTGGACGCTGTCTCTCCGACAGCTCTGTTTCTTCACCTGAGGACGGCTGCTTGCGTTGTGGCCGAAACGTCGTGAGAATTTTATTTTATTATGTTTGATATTTTTATTATTTTATTATTTCCCTTCTACGTGACTTTACCGAAAGAACCAAGAATATTCTTTAAATTTCCACTTGACAAGCCGCTCCGTTCAGCTACCATTTGCGGCCAGGTTGCTTCTGAAAAAGAGCAATATAGCTCAGTTGGCCTTACATGGGATTTTTAAAAAGTCAAGTTTATTATTTTTAATGATTGGCTTACCTTTTCTATACTTTGCACTCCTATCGTGTTTTTAAAATTTGTTTTTGTAACTTTCTGACCCGCCCCTACTGGAGATCTGTGAAAAAAACAGCCGTACAGCTCATCGGATTTCTGCAGGATAAATAAAGATTCTAACCCGGAGATCTCACACTGCCATTCTATGTGTGGCTCGAGAAAGTCCGTGCTCAATTGTGGTTGCGCCACTTCTAAAGTGGGTGTTATGCCGTATCATGTTGCTGGGGGAAGACAGCTCTCATTCCTCTGTCCACAAACTCACAACAATATCAACGTCCATTATAGAGTTGTTTTGGTTAGATCGCGTAATTATAAATGTGTTGTTAAACCCGTCGCCACCCAACACAGCCAATTAGTAATGACAGCTAGCAGCATCAGGCAGACAGCCAGAGCTGTGGAGGAATCCTCAATCAGGTACAAGGCCAGAGTGGTGGGGGGGGGGGGGTTAATCTCTGCATCTAAATTACACATTGATATTTACGTGATCGAACCCAAAAACCTCTTATATGGATAATATTGGCAAAAGCCTACTGTTTAAATATCACAAGTTCAGGGGTGGATGGCGGGTGGGTGGGGGGGTGCGAGGGGGTGGGTGGAGGCGGAGGAAATAAAGAGAACTCCAGTTTTCCGTCACGTGTTCTCTTAAAATCTGGAGATTTAATGTTTCTAATAAATTAGTTCAGAATAGCTCAAAGACCTTTGTCATTTCACAGCCGGATGAAGGTCTCTTCATGCTGTGTCCGTTATGAGGGGTGGGGGTCCATGCTTTTCCATGCTGTTGAGTGCAGGTTGGTGAAGGGGGCTCCCAGGGCCGATTCAAATAATCGTTTGCTGCTTATGTTAGTTGTAGCAGGGAGTCAGTCAAGTTTCTATGCTCAATGCAATTTGATAACCACTGCACCACTGCTTAGCATGCATTTGCAGTGAAAACGATTTCACTGAACGATTTTTTATTTTACCAGGTAAGGCCCACTGAGCTATGTAGCTCTTTCTCAGAGGTGATCTGGCCATCATATTTTAGCTCAACGAAGTGGCTTATCACGTGGTCATTTATAGCAGCCATATACTCTTCACACCATGTTTCTAAACGTGGAAGGAATAACCGGAGGACCTGGAGAAAAATTCAGGCAAACACGGGGAGAGAGACGCAAACTCCAAATATACAGGCGTCAGGGTCGGGATCGAACCTACGACCACTCCTGGACACCAGACCACCAGACGAGGAGGTTAACATCTCGCCACCATGGCGCCCCCCACTGACTAGTGCGGTAAAGACATGGCCAAAGAACCCAGAAGTGACCTGGCCGCAAATGGTAGCTCAACGAAGTAGCCTATCATTGCAAACAAATGCTTTTAACAGTAATGGCGGGGTGTGCTTATTTCCCCTGCAGACTGGTCCAGGGGCACGGAGGGTGGCTGGGATGCCCATGGGATGGACGATTACCATCAGCAGCAGCAGCAGCACCACGAGCAGCAACAGCAACAGCACCAGCAGGCACACGACGGCGCAGAGGGGTTTGTGGCAGCGGAGGCGACCGACCCGTCCATCAGCACATTGGACTGGCGGAAGATCTACGAGAGGAACCGCATGGCGGGACACCAGCAGCAGCGGAACAGGAGGTCTGGGATGACGGCGGCGTACAGGAAGAAGGGGCTAACTGCAGGTGGGGGCCCAGTCTCTCACTAGGGACAGCTGCCGTTGACTTTCACAAAGTGGTATTTTTATTTTATTGACTCAGAGCCATGAAGAGTTCAGTTGATCCCCCCCCCCCCCCCGACTGAAATTTGAACTTTTGAAGGCTTTGAAAGTCTCCGTTGATGTAATTTGTGAGGGTAGGTTATTTTTGAGCAACAGCGTGCAACCTTGTTGTCGGTCCACTGCGAGAGGAGGGCCCTCCCCACACCATGCGACTCGTGGGGATCGTTTGAGCGTACTGCACCCTTGCTGGTCAGTGAACGTGTCGGGAGCATATAGATGTGGGAGCTTAGAAATCACAGAACAACAATGGATAATGCAGTGTTTCCCTCTTCTGCCCATCATATCTCCCCCGCAGTAGCCCTATGTTCGATGCATTCGCCCATCCAAGCACTATCCAGGCTCAATATTGCTTCGCGTCTGAAATCTTGACGAGATCGGACAAATTTACGGGTTATTTGGTCGTCATCATATTAACATATTATTGATAGGTTTTATATTGTATCCCTAATTGGAGTGTAATAAATTAACAATGTTGGGAGGGTACTTTTTCGATAAAAAACAAGACGGTTAACAATTTACGAGAAGGTAAAAACTAACATGTCAAAAGTAATTTAGATTTGGATTTTATTTATTTCAGGAGGAAGGACCCAATGAGCTGTGTTAGGCTCTCATTTCATGGGTGTCCTGATATTGCAAAGAGCTTTGGGCTGTGCCTTGACTCTTTTCAAAGCACTTGGTTAGGAATTGGCTAAACCTTCCAGAGGAGAGCCCTCCCAGGACCAGCTGTGATGCTTGGCGATTCTTTCCTGAGTAGTGCCCACGTTATTTTATTCAATCCTACTCCTATTTCCTCGTATTTTTCTTTTTTATCTTGTTTCGTCAAACAGTAAAAATAAGCCTTTAAATTATGACAACTCCCTCGAAGCACCGATTAACAAAGCAGATGACTCGGGGTGTCCTGATCCACATTCTTGATGCTTTCATAGATAGCAATGTTCATTTTATGGACAGATTTAATGACCAGAATACAGTGAAACCTTGGATTGCGAGCATAATTCGTTCCGGAAACGTGCTCGTAATCCAAAGCACTCGTATATCAAAGCGAATTTCTCCATAAGAAATAATGAAAACTCAGATGATGCGTTCCACAACCCAAAAATATTCATATAAAAATGATCAATACAAAATACTGCACCTTTTAATATTTTTATTTAAATTTAATATAAAGTAATCAAATGTATTAATTACATTTAATCGTGGCTGGTGTGAGGGAGACGAGAGAGAGGAGGAGGGGGCCATTGTTGCAGTACAGTTACTAAAGAACAGTCACTACACTTGGACACAAAATAGAAAAATGCTTTACGCACACACACGTGGTCACACAACACTGTAATAAACAGTATACGCTCACACGGATGTTGACTATACGAGTGAGGCACGCCGACTCAGACCGAGCATGGGAGATAATTACCCACAAT
This sequence comes from Lampetra planeri, assembly GCF_965212315.1. NCBI lineage: Eukaryota > Metazoa > Chordata > Hyperoartia > Petromyzontiformes > Petromyzontidae > Lampetra > Lampetra planeri. The sequence continues at coordinate 6,869,953 of NC_136152.1, read as the reverse complement.
CCCGCAGCGAGAGAGAGAGAAGAACCATTGGCTCAGTTGTGATCACGTGACGCTCGGCAGACAAAGCGTATACTGTACGTACTGCTCGTATTGCAAGACCTCGCTCGTTTTTCAAATAATTATTTATTTAAAACATTTGCTCGTCTTGCATTACACTCGCAGACCAAGTTACTCGCAATCCAAGGTTTCACTGTATCAACAAAACGCTTTTTATTTTAATTCAAGTCAATGATAACTACGAATGGACAAAAAGCAAACGTGATGACCAGGGCCGTCCATAAGGAGGGGACTGGGCTCGGGGCAAAGCACACTGTGTGGGCCCCCCAACGCCTTCAAACTAAACCAGAAGTATTACATCGGACACCGTGACGTGGAAGCGAGGGGGTGCCCCGAAGCGCAGGGCCCGGGGCAGTAGCATGTCCGACTGACAAGGTGAAATTGACGAGTCTGAATGACCACGCAGATGGAGATAATGTTGTAACCTTATTGTAGACTGCTGTGACAGTGGAAGATTGAAACTGGTCATTGGTTGTATATATCAAATTTACTGAGTTTATCAATTGTCTGACCTGATAGAATTGTGAAGGGGGGGGGGGGATTGCCACGCTCCTTACGCCAACATTTAATCACTAAGAATGTTTTGACTAAATGTTTGACTGCATTGGTCTACTATTCAATTAAATCCAAAAACTACGACTCGGCAAGTTCCACATGTTGTCTTGAAACAAAAACGCCTACTAAACTAACACTGCCTCACAGGCGCCAGCAGCGAGGATACGAAGGGTCGGCAGTTCCGCGCGGTCTCGGGCGACCTCCACGACTCGTCGGTGCAGAGCTACGAGTCGTACGACGACGGCTTCCAGCCACACGAGGAGCAAAACTTCTCGGAGGGGGGCGACGAGACGTGGCCGCTGCGGGATGACCGGAACTCTTCTTGTGCCATCGCGCAGCAGCTGGAGGAGCAGCAGGCGGGCGGCGACGACGGCGGCGGCGATGACGGCGGCGGCAACGGCGCTGGTTTCGGCGTCGAGCACCTGGCGCTGTGTTTCCCCAGCGGCTCGATGGACGACAAGCCATTCCGCTGCGAGGAGTGCGGCAAGACGTTCCGGCAGAGCCACCACCTGCGCGTGCACCGGCGCAAGCACACGGGCGAGAAGCCGTACTCGTGCGACACGTGCGGAAAGCGCTTTGCGCAGTCGGCGCACTTGGTGACACACCGGCGGATGCACACGGGCGAGCGGCCTTACATCTGCATGGTGTGCGGCAAGGGGTTCGCACAGTCGTCACACCTCACCTTGCATCGCCGCAAGCACATCATGGACGGCATCCGCGCGTCGGCTGACAACGTGGTCGGCCATCAGATCATCGACCTGGATCCGTCCATCATCATCGAATAGTTGTCGGAGAGTTATTTAAAGAGTAACGGGCGAGGAGGGAATTATAAAGGAAAAGCCAACGTTATTTGTTTTTGTCGTCCTGTTACGTCGTAGTATACGAGAAACTCTGACTGGGGAATTTTTTGTAAAGCTGGCAAACTGTTGATGGAGGAGGATAAAACTCCCCACCCTGCATTGGTGTGTTGTTCAGCGTGAAACTGGTTTAAATAATTCACAGAATTAAATAGTCCTAAAGTGGTAATATATCCAACTACCTTCCAGTATATTGGTCAATGACGAAAATGTTTTACTTTGTTGAAAATGTAAGATGTCTAAGGAGTCTGTAAGGGTTTGGAATCCAGGTTCAAGAGGTCGTCGGTCAATACGACCGTGCGACTTGAGTGTGTTTTATTTGTTACAAAATGGTGCATCATTCCATTTACTCTATTTTTTTTCCCATGTGATAGTTTGTTTAAAGTAAAAGAACCGAGAATCAAAAATATTACTTAACTTTCCAGGCACATTTTTACTGAAGATACAAAAACTACTAACATGTATCTGATTATGGCGTTTTTTTTAGAGAGTGCGTGTATGGAGTTCATAACGACAAGGGTGGGTTCATGTGCATGGGTGCCATATCAGATGGTTTTACAACCTCAATGGCTCGAATGGAGCTGTTTCTATATATGGCAGCCACTGCTTGCAGGTGCAGCAGTCACTCAGTAACCAGTCAGAGCTCTCACTCCAGTCTTTGCAAGCCCTGCCCATATCCAAATCTGCCAATATATATCGATGCTGATCAAGAACCATTTCGCTCCTTATTAATAGTGAGGATCAAAATTTCAAGTGTCTTTGGGTGGTGTGTATCTCCTTTTGGTGGTACGGAGAGAGCGGTGGGGATTTCTGTATTTGCCTATTATAAATTTCCACGTGATAAGCCGTTTCGTTGGGCTGTCATTTGTGAAAGACAGGTCGCTTCTGAAAAAGAGCTATACTGCTCCCTGGGCCTTACCTTGTAAAATAAAAAAATGTTTAGTTGATGTGCTCCCGCCACTGCAAGTGACAAAGCCTCCACTAGAGGGAGCTTCTATATAAAGTGCTATACTCCGTCCCATCTGGAGGATACATTTACTTTAAAATGAAAGGTTTTTTTATCAAGGCATTTAGGATTTTTTTTAAGCGCGTGAGTACCTTTCAATGTTCTACCACAGTGGTGATGTAGGGAAACCTAAAAATAATGTTTTAAGTCACTGCCATAGACAAGCTAATTTGTTGTAGCCGGATGTGAAGACTGGAATATGAGCAATTCACGTAACATTGGTAAAGTATTGAAAACTCCAGTGGAATAAACATGACTGTATTCTCTGATGTTGAATCTATAATTTGGCAAAAACTGAAACTTAATTTTTAGCCAATAAGGGAAACTCAATCACCTTGAATGTGCCCAATCTTCAAATGTCAAAAGCTAAGCACAACTGAGCCTGAATGGTGCTTGAGTGGCTGAACACCATGCAACATCTTCTGCAGAACTACATTGTCAGGAGAGGGCAGTGCAGTTAAAAAGTTGCACTGTACTATGCTACCACGTCTATGCTCCCCATCTTTGCCACGCCACAATTTGTCAGCATGGTGAAGTGTGGTCAAACACCACTCACGTCCTGCACAGCTTGGATAGGCCCTCATTCAGCAGTGGATTGGTAAGAGTGGGCCCCCACGGTGGTGAGATGTTAACTGCCTTGCCTGGTATATAGGAGGTTGTGGGTTCAATCCCGACCCTGATGCCTGCTGTATATTTGGAGTTTGCACGTTCTCCCTGTGGTGGCGTGCATTTTCTCCATGTCCTCCACATTTAGAATCAACACGCTTCAGAGTATTTGGATATTATACATTTCCATGCGACGATATAATCCACTTAATTGAGCTATCATTTGTGATAGCCAGGTCACTTTTGAAAAAGAGCTATGTAGCTCAGTGGGCCTTACCTGGTAAAAACAATTGTAAAAATAGTAAGAGCTGCACTAGTTCATGCAAGGAATCACCAAAATACAAGATAATCCTTCAGCGTTTTTGTGCAGCACTTTGTTTCATCAGCCCAAACTGAATCCAGTTGTTGGGTCCTAAGTATGAGGTCACATTCTGCAATGCAATGGCCAGCCAAGAATCACAATTGAAAGCATTGTTTTTAGGTTGCGTGGGTTTTCATTTTAAAATGAAAGTAACGTGTGAAAAAGAGTATTTATGTAACTTAAAATTGTATTCGTTTAATAGTTAAAATGGTTGTGCATCAGCATCACCAATTCAATGATACAAGTATTTGCTTTGTGTGAAAAACAAGTTCCACAGAGAAATATCCATGGAAATGTTCATCTTTTAACATCTTTATTTTCACTTTACCAACATTAAATGGGCAAATTTGCAACTCGCCGGCTATGTTTGCTATGCAAGTTTGTGAGGGGGTTTGGTAAACCAATATTGAAGTGCAGCTATAATTAGTGTTAATTTGTGGAAATATTAGGTTTCCGAGGATTGGTGGTGTGAAGTATGGTATTGTGTTAATGGGAAGTTTGGTTGTAACGTGCCACATTTGCAGTTAAGTGATCTTGAATATCCTGAGACTTCATAAGCAGAGTCTGCAGCATTCATTATTAACATTCCAAGTTTTAATTACGCGGCTAACCTAAGGTCCGACTGGTACAAACAGATGTGAGTGTGTGACATTCTTAAATATGAGTTGGTTGGCTGGGGACAGGCATTGTGTTTTTAGTCTCGATTAAAGCAAAATGTGTAATAAAAACATTTGCAATGGACGCATCAAGACACTTTGACCAGTTGCTACACTCAACTCACAGTGGAATGCAGGACGGTAGACCTTTTTTTCACTGTACAACCAGGCCTCGCTTGTGCCGTGTCGAGCCATCCCGGAGCACCTTAGGAGTCGCCAGGTAGTCTCCTCCCACCGCAGAGTACAAATGGTGGTGTCGCCATCGCACGTTCACGTGTGCTGACATGTAAAGTAGGACAAAAAATAATTTAACCCTCTCTTTACCCCCTTCCGCTTCTGGCTCTGCTTAACCCAGAGCCGGATTCAGATGTCTCGTGAAGGGCCAGAGTTTCATGCTTTGTTTTTGACTCAGTACTGCAAATAGCGAGTGGGGAAAAACCAACAACTTGTGAGGGTCATGCACTGGCACGGCTTGGATGTGCCAATGGAAAGGGTTTGTGATGACATTTTTCCTCAGTCACATTGAACAGGGCTGGCTCTGCTGGAACTGGTGGGCTGGATCCAAACGTCTTCATTGCCCCACAGCAGTCTTCCCGGGCCGAGGGTAGCATCCCTGTCCTCGGATCCTGTTGAGAAACCCAAGCCCCACAAGTTTTTACTTGCTTGGCTCAACGCAAGAACCACTCGTGATGTCACGGGGTCATCGAGTAAGCAGAAGGCACGCACCGTAACTTCGTTCGGTTCAACTTCCTTGCATATATTTTTTGCTAATAGTAACGGAAAATGTTGTCATGCTTAAATTACCCGACCTCTTGTCCAAGCCTCATTAAACTTTGTATAATTTTTGTTAAAAGATAATTTTCTGATCACACTCTCTGGCCACGCAGAGTTAAATGGAGGATGGAGCAATAGGGTCAGGTCCACAGAGCCTCGTGGAGTGCGGAGAGACAGACCTGGGTCCTATTGATGATCCAATATCAAAATTCGTGCATTCCCAGCACGGCAGAGCTCTGTTCCCAGTGGTCATGAAAATGGTGCAATAGCTTCTCATAGCAATTTGTGTTCTAACTGGGAATAGAATCACAAGTGTTTCTTTGGTGTCCTCAAACCTTGATCTCTTGAGACAAAGCTTCCAGACACTTTATCTTTTCCCACCGTGCAACCAATGCCGCGTCAGGGGGCCATGCTGATTCCATCTGGCGCCAATGTAGGCGGTACCAGGTTGAAAATGTCAGGAACCCCACATGTGGCCCTGCTTGATCCTGAGCCAGATTCGGATGTCTCGAGGCCAGGTTCTCATACGTCCAGTTCCGCCATGACCTGGCCAAATATCCAGTTGCGAGAGGGGGGGGGGGAGAAACATCTCGTACCGTGAGGGGAACCCGTGGTGGCCTTGGCTTGGAAGTTGCCAGTATAAACAAGAGGTGTGTGGCTTCACGTTACCATTGGTTGTATTATTCGTAGGTGGCCTCGGCTATTGACTGATCGTACCGGCAGACAAGGTGCTAACCACGTTATGCTGCTGTGTGGCCACGTCTATCCAAAACACACGAGAAAGGACACCAAAACTCACGACAGTCATTTAAGCCTCATGAAGCCTTCACCGTGATTTTTTTCCACGAGCTTCAACCAACACGGTGGAGATAACCGCCAAGCTAAATGGCCCTCCGCCAGTGTGTGTGATTCATGCTCTGCATCAATTATTCACAGATTTCCATTAATGTGGAAGAAAGCATATCTGACCTGGCAGTCTCCCATTCAGTATCATGAGTGTTATTGGTTATTGGGTTATGGCTCATACAAATAACTGAAATGCAATATTTAGATACATTGTTTTTTTTAGGCCAGGCTACACTACACTACCACCACCTCCGTGAAAACAGTACTGAATCTGGTGTGAGAGAATCGTTATCAATGGGCCACTTCCCTTAACGCCACGACCAAATGCACTCCTCACTTTCATCGCTGCCAAATGTTAACGATCTTCATGGCGAATTAACGGTGTGGGTGAATGCCCTCCACGCTGTTTGTCAGTTAAACGGGGCATATGCAGTTGTACCAGGACGAAAGGAGTCCTGCAGCGGAGGTGCGCAATACACCACACGCCTAAGCGACAGAGTTATTCGCGGTAGACTTGTAGGCTTAGAGCGTGAATTGAAGAAAGGCAAAGCACTGTGTCCTTGGACGGTGGTGGGAGAACCGTCCTGGTATTGCAGCATTTTCAGGTGATGGTATATATTTTGTTTTAATCGTGGAACATTATTTACATTGGCTGTACGAAAGGTAAAAGGTTGCACTATTTTGTTTGCTGGGTTTTTTTATTATCAGAAAGTTGTGTTTTTATACTACATGTTTTTTTTGTCAGTTTACCAAGGCAATATTGTTGTGATTTGAACAAAGACTCATGTATTGGCTTATTTGGTTACTCTGCCCTCCATTTGTCATAGATAGGTTTGACTGAACCCGAGCTTCGGCTGTAGAACTCATCACTAGGGAAGGAGGGGTGGAGCTGGTCACACGCAAGTTTGCTAAAATGTGCAATAACAGTAATTGTCTTTGGTAATTCACTGTGTAAAGCTCTTCCGATATGCTGTCAAACATCTTAATTTCCTGAAGAAGCCAAACAAAAGAGTATGCCAAGTAACGTGCGGTTACAACCCTAAAACGCATTTGGAGAGCTGTGACAGCACATCTGCGAAAACCCGACGTAGTGATATTTCGTTTGCATGATCCTGCACACTTGCGGGTGATTGACTCCGCACCCAGTCTGTAGAGGCAAGCAAATTAAGATGCGTATATTCTTTGGATTCTAAACACCCGTAAAGCCAAATAAGTATTAATAAGGCTTGAGTGCTTGTGAGTCATAAAATACGTATGGGATTAGGTGCACACAAATGCAAATTCATCTCCAGCATCAGTGTCAATGCTTACAACAAAATGTGTTAAATCCCCATCGACTTGACATTTAAACAATTGCAATTCTGCATTGTATATCCAGTAGTCAATGCTATTTTTTTTTTCATAGAGTAGCAATCATCTTGTTTTTAAGCACATGGAATGAGAGTAAATATTGTATTTATAGCCTTAAGTACGATATGCCTTGGTTTATTTTGTAAGCCAAAATGCATCTTTTAACCTGCTAAGACGTGTACGGTGTCACTGCACAGTGAATGGCACATGGTGGAGAGGCGTGTGTGGGACGATCACAATTGTTGTCATGGACAAAAATAAGTGAAACGAATTTTTATTTCTTAATGTCATCTGTATGAAATTCAAAAACGAAATAAACGTGTGCTTTGTTTAAATTAGTCTACAGCCTTCTTTGTTCCTAGGTAAGTGCTAGTTTTTTGTTCAATTCTTATTGCATGTTTATTTTGGAAAGAGGTAGATATATTTTATTTAATCAACTAATTATTAAACGTAGGCTTTTAACAACATGAATTGTTTGCACATTGCATAAAGAACACTCTTGATTAAAAGTATTGGTACTTTACAAGGAATTCCTGGGTAAAATCTTACGCCCGATGCTGCGATTTGATAATTGGTAAGCATACAGCAGTATTGCCAATTTATTATATAATATTTAAAAAAGGATGCATCCCTAAAAGTTATTGTGCACGCCACTGCTCCTTAAGACGGCCTCTCCTGGAGGTATTTAGACAACCTTCCGTGCTGACCAGACACGTTCGTTTGCTGTTGCAGAGAATCGATGTTCCAATCCCGTCAGGACACCCTGGTTAATACACCGCGGGTGCATTAACCGTAAGACAATCGCCGTCCGCTTCACAAGTGTACGCCAAAGATCTCGTGAGCTCATTCACAGAGGAGTGACACATTACTCGCAAGTTATTTAATTGTCCCCTACTGCAAAAACACTAGGACCCTACATTCAGTCTGAAGACTTTAATGAGTCTTTCAGGGTAAAGAAGTGTAATGTTAATACTACCAATTAGTAGAGTTGACGGTGTTACAGTTAGAGATGTGTTTGGTTCACGTCCAAAGTCAATTTATGTCGTGTAGCTTTTTAGGATTACAAATTAAATATGGCTTCATCTTCTTGGTTCTTTCGGTAAAGTCACGTAGAAGGGAAATAATAAAATAATAAAAATAAAACAGTAAAATACAATTCTCACGATGTTTCGGCCACAACGCAAGCAGCCGTCCTCAGGTGAAAAACAGGGCTGTTGGAAAGACAGCGTCCGAATGAACACCACCAAGCTTGGCAGCGTATATTTAAGCTGGGTTAGAGGAGGAGAGCGCCTTGACAAAGGAATTTACATACCAACAGAGGAATTTAGCATATTTATATAAAATGCAGATATGGGATTAGTCACTACTTGTGGAATGTGTAGGTGGTGGGGGGATCTCAAAGTCATATTATGCTCGTGCATTATGTAGGATTAGCAGTAATAAAGGGAGGAAGTAGGATTAGCAGTAATAAAGGGAGGGACATTTTAATAGTAAGGAGCTGCAGCAGCCAAACCACCACGTGGCCAAAACGTCGTGAATATTGTATTTTATTGTTTTATTTTTATTATTTCCCTTCTACGTGACTTTACCGAAAGAACCAAGAAGATGAATCCCTGCAGTCACGAAAGCTTTAAATCGAAATTTAAATGTCTAGTTTGAGTCCGAATTCGTGACCCACTCGAGGTTTCACTGGTGCCACATTCCACGCCCACAGTGGCGCCGCGCGGCATTGTGGGTCTCCGCGCATCCACAGCCATGGCCGCGTCTCTGTCGCTCACCCAGGTCAGTGCCACTTCGCCTTTCACTTCTCCTCACCGCGTTACTCCACCACCTCCAAACTTTCACCGGCGAGCTCGACGCGGCTGCCGCGTCGGTTCGTGCCCGCGGACTCCGCGCGTCACTTGCCGCGTTCGTTTCTCCGCGACGCTCGCCGCGGTGCCCAGCTAGGCCCCGATGTCGACACCGGTCTTGCCTAGTTTGTCCTACCGGGATCACACGGCCCTCGGGCGGGTCGCGGATGCCGGGCGAGGTTGGTGTCTCTCAGCGTCGAAGCAAGGACATTTAAAAAATAAAGTGATGCAAATGTAAAGTGTTTACTAAAAAAAAACACTGAGAATATTTATTCGTGACTTTGCACGTACCAACAATCTTTGGTTATGGTTAAGTTTTGTTGTTAGATTAATGTGTTGTAATAATCGGCAGCTGGTGCGATGTACTGTACGTCAGACTGAATCTGTAATAATCGCCAGCCACGTTCTATCCACTGCTGGATGAAGGTCTCCGCCCGACGCTTTCGCCGAGCCTCACGCCCCAGTGTTTGCAGCCTTCCCACCCTCACTCGTGCAGCTCCGTGAAGTGATATTGTCGCTCCACCTTCCTCGGTGGGCGTCCTGTAGGACGATATCCCTCCTTTGGCTTGCCGATCCGTCCATCGGTCATCTCCACTCCTCTACCTGGAACCCATAGGATCTCTCCCGTCCTCTCGGGCTGGGATGGCCGAGTGGACGCGACATCTCTCCCATGCCTGTCATTAGCGCCGCGGTGGCGAGAAGTTAACGACCTCTCCTGGTGTGGAGGTGATCGTGGGTTCGATCCCTTGACGCCTGCTGGATGTTCGGAGTTTACGTGGTTCGCTCTTCATCGTGGTCCCGTGGATGTTTCTCCGGGTCGTACGGTTTCTCCCCTGCACATTTAGAATGAGTAAGATAAACGCCACTTGGTTGAGCTATCGTTTGTGGCCAGGTCGCTTCCGAAAAAGAGCTGTACAGATCGGTGGGCATTACCAGGTAAAATAAATATAGTTGAGTACTGTAGTTGCTTAGTTTCTGGCACTCGTCTGGGACATAATCCATCCCCGTCCAGCAAAGCCCAGTTAAATAGGCTGCATGTCACGGCGGTATACTGTATTAATATCGTTACGACTTTAAGTGCTACAGTTTTGAGAGCAGTGTGAGCGCTAATATTCAAATACTGTAGTCGTGTTAATATTAAAGTTGAGACACAACGCAGTTGCCTACCTGGGTTGTTGTCAGCAGTTGTCCAACGCGAGTTTGCAGTCGTTAAGTGAAAAAAACCCACAAATGAATTTAAGACGGTGGCTCTCAACCTTGTGTTGGCGCTGTGGCGCCCCAATCAACCGTCCCCCGCGCCTCCCACGCCACACCACACACGCTCGGAGTGTTTTGTCGCCTGCGTTGTGGCATTGATTGTTCCCAGGCGCACGGTCGGACACATTCAGCGCTGCGTGTCCACGCAGCAGTCCGCGCCGCCAACCTCTGACCAGCTTCGAGCCTGTGCCCCACCCTGTTGTAATTGAGAAACCGCACGAGATGTATATATACAGTCTATTCATTTATCAGATGATACGATCTCAAGGTACGCCTATCATTCAGTTGTTTGTTTAGGTTGGACGGTTGGGGGAATGTGATCGGTGGTTCAGGGGTTTAGAGAGGGGGCGGGGGTTCGTTTTTAGGGGTTTAGAGTTCAGGTTTAGAGTTAGGGGATTCGCTGGTTAGGGTGTAAGGGGTTTAGGGGTTAGGGCTTTATGGGATTAGGGGTAGCAGTAAGTTACCCAACGCTGCTTTCCACAAACGAGCAGAGACTACTCGTAGTGGCCTCAGAGTTATGGTGAAGGGCGTAGCAGTTATAGCACACCGATGACGGTACTCCCATCCGTGTAAGTCACTCGATGCTGATGCCACTAACCGACATGCCTGCCGCAACGCCCGGCTGTGATTGTCAAGTTAGTTGTTTTGTTCATCGTTAATGAATCCACAAATTCGTGTTGACAGCTCCGGACACAGCCCTGTTTACTTTACTTTTTCTGCAAGGTAAGGGATGTTTGTTTACGTTACGACTTCCTTTGTAGCGTTTTAAGTAATCTACTGTGTTAAATAAAATAATAGTTTAATATTAAATTATTTTGAACTGTCATCGATTAAAATAATACATTATTTTTTCAGCCTCAAGATTAGTGATGGGAGTGTTATAATTATATTATTGTTATACATGCATCGATCGTTACTGATGTCCATTAGCTGGGGAGTGGTCGTGCAGTGGTTCAGAATCAGAATATTTATACTACAGGAATCCGATGAGCTATAAAGATCTTTTCACATGTCCAGGAGGGGCACTGTATAAGAGCGTTACAACAACAAACAATACAAAAAACTAAAAGGAGTGCACGAATAATGTCATTGGCAAGCGATATCTGAACCGGCTTTCGTTGTCAAAACCTGCTGATAGTGTGGATAAATTATGGTCAAACAACCCCATGATGCAAGTGCGTCGAAGCCGTCATACCACGGCAGATTTACGAATGCCTGGAAATTGTCATTCTGCTTATTTAACTATGAAAGGTAATTATTTACTGAAAAGATAATCCAAAAATGGTTTGGTTGATCATTATATATATTCGTTACATCACAAAGTCATCTTTTGGTCAGTCTTTAGGTAAATATTTATGTTGTGGGTGAGAAAAAAACATGCTACACGCCTTAAATGTGTAGCGAGTCCAACTGAGTCGCAGATGTTGTTGCTTTTAGAGGCAACACTCTTATTTGTAACAACGTAACAAAAAGGGGTAACTGCCCCTTTACCAGATACAACCTTGGGTGGTGACCACCCAGCTAACTACACTATACAGGGGAGTTACTGCTACGAAGGGTCGGACCCTTGCTCGGGTCTCCGGCCACGTGGTCCCCCGTAGGACGGGGCGCTTCCAGCTTGAGACGTGGAACTTCCAGCTTGTAGATGTTGAGCTTCTAGCTTGAGACGTGGAACTTCCAGCTTGTAGAACGAAGAGACCCCGGTCCCTCTCAGGGACCCGCCTTATATCCCTCTCCTGTCGGGGCCGCTCCGCCCTCGGCCCCGCCCGCCTTCCTGAACTTTCTCGTTCCCTCTCGATCCTTCTCAACAGCTCTCTCCGGACACGTGATCACCCCCTAGTCCCCCCACCTTGGGGCCCCCTGTATGGACATTCCGGATCACGTGTCTACGGGGTCAACCAGAGTGCCATGTCCCGGGGAAACCTTGCCCCTGGGCTGACACTCACCCCCTCCCCCTCGGGGGAGCCCCCACTACACGCTGTGCGTGGTGCCCGCACTATCCCAGTGCTCGCCAAGCCCCGCTAGGGCTGGTGTTACACACAGCCACCCACACGGTGCTGTCCACGATGTCGGAACATCGAACGGCACGACCCTTCCGGGCCGGAACCGTACAGTGACATCCCAGATGTCACTACAAGTGGATTAATATTTAGTGTCTTGGGTTAGGTTGTGTTACTACAAGCAGGTAATATTTGACAATGATATACTATACGAAATTTTTTTTACAATTGTAGTTGCAAATTATATTTATGTAAAATTTCGCTTGCTTTTTTGATATACCAGTTTGACAGCTTGATTTGTTTGTCATTGTGGTCGAGGCTACATTGCTCTAATCGACATTATACCCACTCAATCTAACAAAAAAAAACGAATTAAGAATCATAACATAGGTCATGAAAGGCTATGTATGAACATGCCTTTAAAATTGTCATTTTATTGAAGTATCCAAGGCCTTTGCTAATGCAAACAGTAACCTCACTCTGCCATATTTTTCTTTTTCCAACCCGTAACCTTCAAGTCTTTATTGCTTGTGGCATACTCCCCACTATTTTGGACTCATCAATCTACAGAAAGCAGAAGATGTTCTTGTTTCTCTGCACCATTAAAACCTAACCGGTTCTAATGGCATTTACCAGACATTTCTGGCATTCGAGTTCTCACACAATTTTAGTAAGGCATCTTTCCACCCCAGTTAGAAAAAACAGCTATAAGCCCTCTCACCTGGTTATAAAAAAATATATTTTTGTTAAATGTTATTGAAAGGATGTTTCTGTGATGTAATGGTTAGCGCACTGAATTTTCAATCTAAAGGCTGTCAGGTTTGATTTGATCTCCCAGCACGGCAGTATAAATGATGGGCGAGTTTCTTAAATCTCCCTGCCTCTTGTCTACCCAGCGGTACAAATGGGTGCACCACAGTTTGTTCATTGGCAGGTCATATGTGTGTTGGACACTGCCACCTTTTCAATGACGTCTGGCCAGCGTGAAAAAGTTGGCCGAATAATCTCTAGACGTGCTCTCGAGAGGCCCTTCTAGTGGAGGCCCTTCTGTCAGTAGCAGCTTTGAGCAAGAGATAGTAGGGCTATGCTGTGGCTTCCGATATTAGGAAGCCACTGGAGCTATGTACTTCTAAATCTGGTTTAAAAACTAATTTCTTTAAAACTACTTTTTGTGTTTAGTGTATTGTCCTTCCCCGCACCTCTAATTGGCACGGTTGGCTACGTACGGTGCGAAAGAAGGTCAACTTACATACGTACAGATTATTAAGATACATTTTTCTGGTTTACTATAACCCTGTCCATGTTTGCAGATTTTTTATTTATTTTGTGACAATATATGGTAAAAAAAAATTCACCTCAAGATGATTGCTTGTGTTGCGATCAAAACGTCGTGATTTTTATTTATTATTTTTCTACCTATGTGACTTTACCGAAAGACCCAAAGAGTATGAATTCCTGCAGTCACGAAAGCTTTAAGTCTAGATTCATATGGTCAATGTCTCAAACAACTTGACAAATGTTCACATTCATGTCATTTGCAGTTGTCAAGTGGCAACCCCGTGTATGAGAAATACTACAGGCTGGTACGTGATGGTGTGGAATGTGCCCTTGTGTTCCAAGCTTCTATTTGTTTAGCCAAAGCTTTGAAAACTATTTGTGGACAGAAAGTTTTGTTTAAGTGCATATTATGTATTCAATTGATCATCGTCAAATTTAATATTACGCCTATCTTGAAATACATCGAAGACTGATGGAAAAAATATTTATCAGAGGGGCCACATTGTTTCTCTCTGAATACATAGTCTGTTTCAGGAAAAACAACATTAATTGTAGAAATGACGTTTTAATTGGATGATATAAAATGTATCCAATCTGAAATATACATACGTAATTATTAGTTCTTATATTTACGTACAATTTTACACAAATTAAATATCTCAAGAATTGTCTACTACATTCAACGGCCATATAAAAATATTGGCCGGTAGGACGGCATATTTATTTTTCCCACCCTGTGTGCACTTCTGAGTCGGTATAATGTTACCTTGAACAACGTGTGAAGTATTGACTACCGCAGTGTTCAGTATTTTCTATTTTTAGTCATAGTCTTTGTCAATGAAAATCGGTTGTGTTTTAGTGAAGTTTCAGCCTGCGGGTTTCATTCGGTCATTCTCTTAGTCTCGTCTTCTGAAGCAGAAAAAGTTAAGTCCACCCTAGTGTGAGCAGTGTGCAATTTTTCCTGTCTCCAAATATCAGGTCAGCCAATCGTGTGAGCTCTAATTTTTGTTCACAATTACCCGTTTGGTCATCATCCGTGGTACAATTCTAAATAATCTTAGTCTGCATCTTCATTTGGACTAATTTGATCTCATCATATTTGTGTTTTGGTATTTGGTGTGTGGTAATCATTATCATGCTAGATTTCTTTCATCGATTCAGTTATCATTGACTAAAACCGACCCCCCCACCACCACCACTTATTTCAAATATTTCCAAAACTAATTTAGTGAACAGGACTAACACTGGTCGACGATGTGTTTGTGTGGTGCAGGTGGATCCGGGCAACAATGGCAGAGTTGGGGCCTCGGAAGCGGCATTGTTCCTGAAAAAATCCGGTCTCTCGGACCTCACGCTTGGCAAGGTTCGAATGTACAAATGCTGGCACGCTGTGAAGACACGCATGTATGACGCCATCTGAACTGAGTGCCAGCCAATTCCACGTGATGTGTCATTGTGCGTATTGCTATGGCGGATGACAGGCATGTACACGTTTTCCGCTCCTCCGCATAATCATGCCATTTTTGGATTGACGCTATTTTGGGTTCTGATTTCATTCGCCAAATGATGATGACGTTATCGTCTCATTTGTACTGGCTTGTTTTGTATTGGCTGTCTCACATATTCTGTCTTGTTTTGTTTTCTTAATCTTTTCATTAGTCCGCACGTGACATTTTGCGTATTATATGCACCAATGGAACATAACACACGGTTCAATGTGTGCATCGTGAGCGTAATAATAATAACTTTTGGGTGGGCAGATAGCGCAGAGGTCAGAGCACTTGCATCCCTGTCTTGCTTGTCGAAACTTCTTATGCCACCGTGTATAGCTAACTGTGCTAATCGGAGGTTCTCTGATATCCTGGGTTTGAATCCAGGCAGCCCCATTGAATCCAGGCAGCCCCATTAAATCCAGGCAGCCCCATTAAATCATGACAGCCCCATTGAATCCAGGCAGCCCCATTAAATCATGACAGCCCCATTGAATCCAGGCAGCCCCATTGAATCCAGGCAGCCTCATTGAATCCTGGCAGCCCCATTGAATCCAGGCAGCCCCATTGAATCCAGGCAGCCCCATTGAATCCAGGCAGCCTCATTGAATCCTGGCTGCCCCATTGACTCCACGGCAGCCCCATTGAATCCAGGCAGCCCCATTGAATCCAGGCAGCCCCATTGAATTCAGACAGCCCCATTGAATTCAGACAGCCCCATTGAATTCAGACAGCCCCATTGAATCCAGGCAGCCCCATCAAATCCAGGCAGCCCAATCACTAACGGCTTCACAAAAATAATTACATTACATTTGGTTTTGCACCTCATTTGATGGAATTCTAGCTCGGAGAATTAAAATATTGGTTTGTCATGCAACGAAAGTTACTCTCACATGACTGAACAGGTGGGACAGTTCTGCCCATTTGCCGTGTCGGCCAGGTTACTTGAAGGGTTCTCAGATGTAGCTCTGGTGTCTGCTTTTGTGGGCCGTTCTTAAACACGACGGGTTGTACTGTTCCGCTCCAGATCTGAATTGATACATTTTTTCTTGACCTGATAACCAATAGCACAACTGGGATAACATCTGTGGGATTATGGTCAGACTTTCAGAAGTTTCGCATTGCATGATCAATAGATCTTATAACTAGAATAACATCGCAAGTCATCCGAATAGTATCGCATCTAATGGTGCTAAGGCAACCTTTGAATGAAAGAATAGTAAATATTTTGACGATAAGTATGCTCAAAATAAACGCACCATGTTACTCTTATACCTTACACATAACATGTTACATTTTGTTTGTATTCTCTCTATGCAATGTCTTCATTATTTTAATACGTTGAAATTCAATATGGATTTTGCATCTATTTCCAACAACATCACATGGCACTATTACAGATAAAAATGTGTTTCAAACTGTAGCCAACAACAATGCCACGCAATTTGATACCAAACAGTATTTTTTTAAAATGTGTTTGGTTTTATTTTTGTTTGCTTGTGTAGATGCAGTCTAAAGTTGTGGCCAGCAGATGGCACACATTCCTTGGTTATAAACTTTATATATTGTAACCATGCTGATGCAAAGACATCAGGAACACCAGGCCGAGGAGACCAATGCAGTGGTTCCTCGGTTTACGATGCCATTGATTGATGATATTTCGATTAACGATCCACTTCCCATTGGGTCCCATTGTTTCTATTAACGATACATTTTCGATTAACGATATTGTTTTACAATGTCACGCGGCCACCAATTTCGGCCAATCGGAGCGCTCCTAAGTGAACTCGGCAGACCTTAGCCAATCAGCGATGCCCTTTTATGATCATTTTGAGAGCAACTGGCTCAATGCTTTTTAATGATTTTCAATGTTTTAAAAGCGAGCTTACCCCGTAAGCCATCCATCTTCTTAGTGTAAGGTAATAATTTTTATTTTATCCTGTGCACATTTGTATGCTCTCTTTATTCATGATGTATCAATGTTTATATTAATATTAATGCTTTAATATGTTCTTATATCGTTTATTTATTACAATTGCATGTTTAAATATTATAAACTATGTTTTTATGGTAAAAAAAGGTCAACTTCTGATCGTCTTGGAACAAATAAAGCCTTGAACATGTATTTCCTACATTCGATTAACGATAATTTAAATAAAAAAAGGTTTTCGTGGAACCAATTAATATCGTTAACTATGGGACCGCTGTACTTAACACTTCAGTGAATGACCATAGATTGATGTTAGCAATTTAAGCAGGCTACTTTCCTGTATTTAATTTCTGACAATTTCTTCAGTTGAGCAATTGCATTTTTCTTTACTATTAAACCAAAAGTGTGCCGGCGAAACACATCCTGCATGGATTAGCGGGAAACTGCAAGATTGTCACACATTTACGGAAGAAACGTTGATGTATTCATAAAATGGATGTTAAATTTTTGCTGGATTTGCCAGGGTGGATATGGAGCAAGGAAATGAGCTCATGTGCAGGTGCTAGATGGAGTGTGGGTGGCAGTAGTGTCGCGGTTGGCGTGCTGCGCTATGAACCTGGTGACCGAGTTCGATTCCCGCTGTAGACAAACTCCAGTAACGGTGATCTGAACTAGTTCTGGGCCTCCCTTAGGTCGATTCAGCCTCAAATGAGCACCTTTTGCACTTGTAAAATATCGCCACTGGGGAGATAAAGGTGGTCATGCGTGGTGCTGGCCACCCACCCAACCCCTCGTGTACCGTTCCGGCCTTCGTAAGTGCTCGCTAACAGCACTTGCCCCAACAGTCTGTTAAGTCTATACGGGGGATCTTTGTCTTTGTTGCACCGCAGGATTGTGATGGATAGTGATGGCATGCGGAGGCCTTCATCGAGCAGTAATTGATCATTGCAAACGATGATGTTGACTGGCTCTGTATTTTTGTATTACCAGATATGGGACCTGGCTGATGCAGACAGGAAGGGCTGGCTGGACAAACAGGTCAGTGACTGCACCAATAACGAATCCATTCACCTACACAGTACGATGTCGCACAACTGACCTTCACTTATCTGTCCAGACCAGGGGTCGGCAACCTACGGCTCCGGAGCCGCATGCGGCTCTTTACAGGCTGCTTCTTGACAATATGTACGTATGTACAGTATGTACTCAGATGCATTGCGGCTCTTGAAATACTGAATTTTGTACCGAATTGGAAAGAAATGGCTCTTCTTGTTATTTTGGTTGCCGACCCCTGGTCCAGACCATTTAACCGCCCCACACCGAGTGCACAGGTGTGACCGTCAATGTTCTGTAATATGTAAACCCTATAGATGTTTCATGTGACCACGCCCGCATGTAACGTACGACAAGTGGTTGAATTGAATTGCTAAATTGTTAAATGTAGTTCGAGAAAAAAAGTTAAAGCACTTTGATGCTTCAAATGTGTCGTTTTTTTTTACTATTCGCTCAGATCTGAATAGTTCAAAGACGTTGAGGTACTCTGTGGATTAAAAAATTGAGGCGAATGTCTTCTAAACCCCAGCATCAAGTCCCACATTGCTGTGTGTTAAGCCCTGTATTGTCGCGTTTTAGGAGGTGACAGTTAAAGCAAACGTGTTCTCTAGTATTTGAGGAGGGTTCATCTCAAGCAATGTGTCCACCATTGTCTGCTCGAGTATATTGACGGACAACTTGCGTGAATTGGCCCCTGCGCCCCACCTCATGTCGCCTCTCTGATTTCCTTCTATGCCTCTTTCTTTTCCTCTTCTTACCCATGCCTCTCTCTCTCTCTGGCCATTCTTCTCCCTGTGCCCAATCCTGTTTTTGGTTCTTCTCCCTCCTTGCTCCCCTCCACTGGAATAAACTTTGCCTGTACATCAGGCAGCACTGCCCATATACTCAACACTGCCCATATACTCCACACTGCACATAGACTCAACACTGCCCATAGACTCAACACTGCCCATAGACTCAACACTGCCCATAGACTCCACACTGCCCATAGACTCCACACTGCCCATAGACTCCACACTGCTCATATACACAACACTGCACCATAGGCTCAACACTGCCCATAGATTCAACACTGCCTCTGTTTATTAACCTTCTTAACCTCCTTCCATTCCTCTCTTAAAACTTTCCGTTTCTTTATTGCCCGTTTGTTTTCTTGTTTTAGAAGATTTATTTTAAACTATGTTAAGCACCTTGAATTTAAAGGTGCTTTATATTATAAATATAAAATAATATAAGAAATGTCAGCAGCAGTTGTGTGATTCTCTCCAACCGCTTGCTGCCACTTAATTTTGCGAGCATTTGAATGTCATTGTGCGATTGTTAATTTAAAAATAAATATGTGGTTGTCTCCAAACTCAACACCACCGTTGATTTTTATCACCCTCCGGTTTGTGTTTTCGGGTCACACCGCGCGTTGTTTGGCATGATGTCCGACGTTTCGCTCCACGTGCTGGGAGCTTCTTCAGGAACTGATGCTCTCAGCACGTAGGAACAAAACGACATCACACCGGACAATGCGAGTTTTCACCCAAAAACACATCCGCAGAGCCATGCAGCATGGCCGTGTAAAGCTACCCAATGGTACCATTGTTTACTATTTACATGGATATTTGCTCGTTAACGTTAAAATGCTTTGAGCATTGCCTGAGTGACCTTAAACAGGATAATTACATGTACATGATTGTCTCATGATTGTCTCTGATTCTATTTGTTTTTCTCCCCTGTGTTTTGCAATGAAATCTGATTGAATATTTGAAAAATTGCGTGAAGGGGTCTTTATGTGGAATTGGCATCATTTAAAGTTTTTAATAATTTAATATTTAAGTCTGTTTTTGCAAAACAGTTAACTTGTTCACAGAAGTATAGGTTAAGAAAACTGGCTCATTAAAAAAAAAGCATTAACATTTTAATTTAAAACAGTATGGATAAGCTTCAACCCTGACTAAATTATTTTCACTTTTAAAAATAGAAGAACTTTATTTAAATATTCCCATTCTGTAACATTACTTTAAAGATTTCTATTTTAACTTGAACAAACGCCGTGCTGACTAATTGCGACTCGGCTATGAAGGACAAGATACTTAATGTGCTGTGGTTTCACTAATTCCTTTCAACAATTTAGAAAATAGCTCAAAGCTTTTGAGCAGCTTGTATCTTTAACCTGCGAAATACTAAAATGTATTTTAATTCCAATTCTGACTATTTACTTCATAAAGAAATATTGAATGAAGTATGCGGTTCAGGAGATACGCTCGGCCTTCATTGCAGCGATTAATTTGTGTGTTTGTGTTCGTATATAGAATACTGAAATGAAATACAAAATTAAACGTTAATTTTCGATTTAAAGCTTTCGTGACTGCAGGGATTCATCTTCTTGGTTCTTTCGGTAAAGTCACGGAGAATGGAAATAATAAAATAATAAAAATAAAACATAATAAATTAATTCTCACGACGTTTCGGCCACAACGCAAGCAGCCGTCCTCAGGTGAAGACCAGGTCTGTTTTATTATGTTTTATTTTTATTATTTTATTATTTCCATTCTACGTGACTTTACCGAAAGAACCAAGAAGATAAACGTTAATTCTAGATTTGAAGCTTTCGTGACTGCAAGGATTAGGTTTTTTCTGTAAAGTCACGTAGGTAAATATACATAATAAAAACTATAATTTTATTTCTATTATTATTTCTATTTTTATGATTTGTTTTTATTTTTACCTGCGTGACTTTACCGAAAAAACATGAGAGTAAAAATTAAACGTGTT
This sequence comes from Lampetra planeri, assembly GCF_965212315.1. NCBI lineage: Eukaryota > Metazoa > Chordata > Hyperoartia > Petromyzontiformes > Petromyzontidae > Lampetra > Lampetra planeri. The sequence goes on along the minus strand of NC_136152.1, from coordinate 6,849,264 downwards.
CAATGGTTCACAAACTTACCGTTAGCTTGGCAAGTGCATTGGAAAGTATTCTTGTAAAATATTGCGGTGCAGCATTGAACGTTTTCTCTTTTGCGTCAGTTGTGAAAGGCAAGTGTTTGGGTTTGCGTAGGAAGTGTATGTACAGCAAGTGACGATTATATGAACCGGTCCTGGGCCTCCCCTAGGTCATCTCAGCCTCAAATGAGTACCTGGTGTGATGTGTAAAACATCGTCACTGGGGAGACAAAGGCGGCCAGGCGTGGTGTCGGCCACCCACCTCCACGTGTGCCGTGCCGGCCTTCAATGGGTGCCACTCGCTAACAGCACTTGTCCCCACAGCCTGTTGAGCCTACACGGGGGGGTCTTTGTTTTTTGGTGTCGACGGAAGCTGGCGGCGTGACGTGCACACGTCACTTTGTTGTGCTTGAGTGTTGTTTTCGCTCTATCTAACCCGCCCGCTCCACCCCCCGCCCGCCCGTGTGGTCTGCGCCCCCACCGTCGTCTCCTCCAGGGATTCTATGTGGCCTTGAGGCTGGTGGCGTGCGCTCAGAACGGGCACGAGATTGCGCTGAGCGCCTTGAGCCACGTCATCCCTCCGCCCGCATTCGTGAGTTCCATGGCAGGGCCGCACGCTTCCGTACGATGAACGCTTGGCAAAAATCGTCAGGCGCTGCCACGCTGGGAAAGCGGCGCTCGTGTCGGGCACCAAAGGTGGCCTAGATTATGTCGCAGTCAAGAGTCTTCGTTGCTCTATTCAGTAGGTGCTAAGGAAATTCAATGTGATGCATTTGTTTAGTTCAATGAACAGTTCTTGAGAGGTATATAAAAAAATAACTGAATTGTCAAATGCTCATACCCTTTTTCCTCTCATTTCTCCCAGCCACCGCAGCATAGGGCCCTCATGGTACAGTTGGCTATCCGCTACTTATCTGCTGAGCAGAGCCACAGCTAAATAGTAAAGTACTGGCCTCACGAGACATCTGAATCTGGCTCATCGAGGGCCAAGCAGGGCAAATGGGAAAGTTCATCATTTTCTTATCAACCGGTGCGTTATTTTTCACCTCATGTTGCATCAGTCAGTCCACTCGGACATTTGATGCTTACGCCGAACAGCGGGTACAGCTTGAGTTTTGCAATGGATAAAAAATAATAACCCTGGCACCTCCTGTGCTGGGCCTGCCTCGGTATGGCTTCGGCACGGCTTGGTTGTGCAGTGGGGGAAGAGGCATTATTATTCCTAGACAACAGTTACTTGAACACGGAGTAGGCTTTCGTGACCAATATTATCCATCATAGAGGTGTTTTTTTGGGTTAGATTGCTTAAATATAAATGTGTTCATAAACCCGCCACCACCCGACACAGCCAATTGTGATAAGGTTTGTCACGTAAACAAAATATGCCAAACATCGTACTCGAATTGTAAATGTTGGGGATTCACTTTCCAACACACCAGTGTGCTGAACAGTTAATTGTTTCAGGCACCGTAGTCATTCTAGATTATTTCACAGACGGTAAGTGTTAAGGAAACAAAGAGTAATGCGTTTTTATTAATTTAACGTACTGCAACACTTGACCGCCTGTAACTATATCGGCAGAAGTGTGCCCAATCTAATAACATCTCGGAAGTCAAGTAGGTGGATTGAGCCTGTGGACAGTGCTTGGATGGGTTTACCACCATGCAACACACAGGTGTGTTCTAGGCTGCTGCGGGGTTAACATTATGGGCAAATCGATGGCAGTGCAGCAAAATCTGTTGTAGTGCCATGCCGCACTCCACGTTTGTGCTCCCTGCCTTCACCAGGCCGCAGTGACCAGCGCGGCGAAGCATGGCCAAACAATCTCACAACCTGCACACCGTCGGGAGGGCCATCACCCAGCAGCGGATTGACAAAAGAGGGCCGTGCATGTACAACACTTGACCGTATCTCGACAGCATAAAGCCCTATCTGGGCCAACATAAGCCGGTGCCTGTGACTATTTAATCCTGCCCTCTCTGTATTCACAGCAAGATACAGGCAGTCCCCAGCTTGGTTCGTCTGCACAGAACCCAGAGGCCTTTTGGGTTGTTAAGGTGAGATGTGGAATGACTGTGAAGGGAGATTACCTACGCCTGTGTGTTGGCACTTTGTCTGCAGGGAGTATTGTAGATATCAAGAGACCATAAATGATGAAGGCAAAAACAAATAAACGCAGGTACAGCAATTAAGTAAGTGTAAGTGAGAACGCAAATAAAATATATATGTATGTTGAACTTCTTTCGCACCGTACGTATGCTAATCGGAGGTGCGGGGGAAGGACAACAAACTTAACATAAAAAGAGTTTTCAATCTAGATTTAAAAGTACATAGCTCCAATGGCTTCCTAATATCGAAAGGAAGAGCGTTCCAGATGGCCACAGAAGCGCATCTGCAAGCGTTCGATGCAGTGACCGTCTTTGTTTGATGGTGAGCCAGAAGCTGCTGTGAGAATGACCGGAGTTTGCTTGATGGTTTCAGCTCCTTGACGAGATCAGCAAGGTATTATGATGAGCACGGTTGGCTACGTACCGTGCCAAAGAACTTCAACGTACAAGTGTAACTGGAGTGCTCTTGCCACTTGGGATTGGATGATGTTGCACAGACAGCAGCTTTTTACACATTTTACATGCACAAATGAGTGTCGATCCCGCTATTAATATGCAGAGAGTGAGGCCGAGCTGATGCGAGGGTCCCCGTGTAGCTTGCCTTGCGCCTAAGGGGGATTTCTCACTGGAACAGGTTATCTGGGACTGAACCCGAGCTAAAGCCAGAATCGAGGCAGCATCTCCAAGGGGTTGTATAGATTAGAATGTCAAGTCGAGTGTCGCTATATAATGCGTGATAGTTTTTGTTATTGTCTTGTGTGTATGTAGAGAGAGGTAATTTCCACGGCAATTTGAGCTGTAAATGGCGATTCTCCTTGCACGTGCGGCTGCTGTTATTCTCCGAGTGAACTCGATGGTTATTAAACCATTGCCGTGGCAGGAATTGGAATCGGACTTGGAGTCGCACACCGCTTAAAAATATATATATATTGTTGCTAAGGAAGCTTATTATCTGAATGGGTTATTACGTGGTCACATAAAATTCAGCCAAGAGAGGAGGCTTGCTTCATTGTGGATTCGCGGTGCAGTGGTTCAACGCACAGTGGCGTCTGATAAGGGCCCACAGAATGTGGCTCCATTCAGCAGAGTTTCTTTTGCTCTTATCTCGCCCTCGCGTAGAGTCGAGACAACGGTCGTGTGTGTTTTCCCCAGTTCGGTTGTCGGCAGTCAGAATTTCAATTTAGTACCCGTATTGTCAACAGCTCAGGCCGCGTTACTGTGCATTCAAGGCTGGCGGAGGTCAATATTTGCATGAGAATCTTTATTCTTGCGTTTGCCTTATTAATTATGGTCACAGTTCCGTTTGTGCAAGTCAATTTCTCCTTTATTTTGAGAACTACCAATTTGCATAGCACTTGTATCAAACTTTTAAATGCGTCTATGTTTTACCATTACAAATAGTTACCACTTGTATTTACCGACTCCCACGCTGCCCTTGTTGTTGTTGTTGTGAAGCAAAAATCTGAACATTTTTTCAGTTGTTTTGTTTTCATTACTCTGTCATCATTGCTTCTTAATTATGTTTAATTAGAATTTCACTTTTTGTCCTAATCGGAGCACTCTCTTAAATTTCACAAGTGTTGACAAAACACAAGAGCAAATACATTTGGAATAATCCACCAGCTTTTTTAGTTTTTATTAACAGGAGCTGCAAAGGACAGCGGTTCATAGTTGTGCCTGCCAAGCCATTGCAAATGAATAGCTCATTGTGCCTCGTGCACAGGAGCTGTTGTGCAGCATTGGGACGCAATTATTTACTGCTGCAGTTTTTGAAATGATTTGAGACCCAGAGGTCACCGGTTCGATCTCCCGGCACGGCAGTTGAAACGACAGTGCAAGTTTACTAAACACACCCTCTGTCCACCTTCAGCAGTTTTATTCGGTACCCCACAGTTCAGCTTTAGTTTTATTTGTATTTGTTTGTATTGCTTTGTGTTTGTATTTATATTTGTTTGTATTTATATTTGTTTGTGTTTGTATTTGTTTGTGTTTGTATTTATATTTGTTTGTGTTTGGATGATTTGTTTACCTTGTACTTTGCACTGCTGTCATGTTTTTGTACTTTTTGTTGTTGTAACGTTCTTACCTGCCCCGACTGGACATCTGTGACTAAAGAGGTCAATAGCTCGAAGGGTCCCTACAGTGTAAATATTATAGATTCTGATTAAGTCGATCGTGCAGGTCGTGTGCGGTGGGTGAAAGCGTGAGTAATACCACCTCTCAAGGTGTGTCCGAGGGGTTCTCAGCGGGATCGGAGGCCCTTCATCCGGCAGTGGAACGGGCGAGCAATATGCAGGGCTGCGACCGCATCTTTCGCTATCTCGTGCACAGCTGACCGTCCAGTGATCGCCGTGCCGCGTTGGCTTCCCGTTGCTGAACGAACACATTATTATAGGGTCGCACTTATTACACACACGGTGCTTGCCACAAATGAACCACAATACCTTGCTCATCTCATCACGGAGCATAAACCATCACGCGGGCTCTGGTCATCACAACAACGGCTTTTGCCTAAGCCGTCGAACAAAGACGGTCACTGTATTGCGTGCTTTTGGATGCGCCTCTGCGGCTGTCTGGAACACTTTTTCTGCCAATATTAGGAAGCCGCTGGAGCTATGCACTTTTAAATCAAGATTGAAAACTCATTACTTTAAAATAGATTTTTGTATTTAGTTGTCCCTCTCCTGCACTTCCGATTAGCACGGTTTGCTACGTACGGTGCAAAAGAAGTTCAACATACATACACAGTCAACTGGTGGTTGGTTTGGGTGCCACGGTGCCTAGGAGTTGTTAACTACCTCGCCTAGTATACAGTAGGTCGTGGGTTCGATACCGACCCTGACGCCTGTTGTATATTTGGAGTTTGCATGTCTCTCTCTCTCATCATCATCATCATGGTGGCTATGAGATGTTAACTACCTTGCCTGGTATGGAGGAGGTTGTGGGCTCGATCCCAATCCTGACGCCTATTGTATATTTGGAGTTTGCATGTCTCTCTCCTCGTGGTTGTTTGGATTTTTTTCCGGGTCCTCCGGCTTTTCCCTCCACATTTAGAATCAACATGCATTCAGATTATTTGGCTCATATACATTTCCACATGATGATGATGATGAGAAGCCACTCCATTGAGCTATCGTTTGTGATAGCCAGGTCGCTTCTGAAAAAGAGCCACATAGCTTAGTGGGCCTTACCTGGTAAAAACAACAATGGCTGCGCCCCCACCGTCGACCAACGCATGCACAGTCCTGCGTGTGGCCCCGCTGCTTTCCGCTCGCTCGTGCATTAGCATTCCAGTCTCTGCGAACCGTTGGGATCTGTGTGCGTGTGTGTGTGCATGCGCCGCCCACAGCCTGATGAGAAGACCAAGTTCGATGGCATCTTTGATAGCCTGGGGCCGGCAAACGGCCTGCTGTCTGGCGAGAAAGTCAAGCCCGTGCTCATCAACTCGAATCTTCCCATGGAGGTGCTGGGCAAGGCAAGTTGCGGTGCTGCCATCACTTTCTCCTCCTCCTCTGCTGCTGCTGCTGCTGTTGTTGTTGTTCATGGGCAGAGTTAAAGGTCTCCCCCGTGACGGTCGATGCGGGGTTAGTTTAAACTATGATGGGTTGTAAAAAAAAACCTCAAACTATGACGGGTAGCCAAGTTGGGTTTGAGATAATGATGTTGAAATTGAAGGCATACTCAACCAAATTATATTACATGTCATTGTTATCATCAGATATGCTCAATCCACTGCTGGATGAAGGCAGACCTGAGGTCAATCATTTTTTTTTTGTCCTTGCCCTGCACCTCCGGTTAACACAGTTGGCTATGTATGGTGCGAAGGAAGTTCAACATGCAGGCTATCATCAATGCATTGTTCGGTTATGTTCCAATTACATTTTGATAGCATTTCATTATGAGTTACACCATTACACTTGTAATTGACCCCAGGTGTGGCTTGAAGGCCTCCGTAAGCCATCACCATATCTAAGTGTCGTCATTTCTAATTAGAAACGGAGATATGTATAATTTTGTCAATTAAAATGAATTGTCACGCCTATGATATGCATCAAATTTATGCGTGGAAGGAGCAGTCCTCGCCACTTCTCGTGTGTCGTAATATTCACAACACTACGCATGGGACAATGCACGGCAAGGCCAGAGAGAGGAATGGCTTGAGTCAAATCACGATGCGGAACTGCGACAACTCGTAGACTCGAGGGGGGTTGAATTGTCGTAGGCCTACCGTGAATATTTGACGATCGTTATTTGCAAGTTGGAAATGGAGCGAGGGCACAGTGGTTAGTGCCAACGCATTTTTACAATAAAAAAAATTATGTTTCAGTAGGAGCCCGGTACACAGCACAAACTGCGATGTATGGAAGCGTTGGGGGGGGGGAGGAGGTGGGGGGAGGAGGGGAGAGTACAAAAACTTGGCGCAAAGATGTCCTGAACACTGTGGTCCTGAGTTTAGAGGAGGGGGGGGGAGATTGAGCCCACTGCTTCCCCACCGAGTGGGGACTGCGAGCGGGGTGTGTGAACTTTTATGTGGCAAGCGGAAGGAGAGGTAAGAAATATTAAAGTAAGGGAGTAGAGAGAAAGGGGGTGTGAGAGGGCAAGGTGTGGGGAAGGGGGCCGCAATGCATTTTTAATTTGGGTTTGGTGCCTGGCCACGGCTAACGTCAGTTATGAGCGGTAATTGAACTTGTCCAGAGGATTTCCTTGGCCAATCCGCACTGACCGGCATGGCTAATACGCGTGGTCAAACAGTCCCCACGATCAGCACGGCATGGTGGGGGGGGGAGGTCTTCATCGAGCAGTGAATTCACAGAAGGGCTCCAAATCGGTCGTCGTCATTTATGGGTCGGTGGGTAAAGACGAGAGGTTTCAAAATGAACATTCTCAGTTGCCCATCAGATCGGCAGCTTCCAAAAGGCTTTGTCGACATTAATAATCAGAGCATGCCTGCCCTTGGTAACATAAAACCGTGTTCTTCATCCTTTATTCATATTGCTGCATCATAATTGAGGTATTGGTGTGAGTCTGAGACGTATTGATAGAGGCAAATATTGAGCATTTCAGCCACATGCTTAATTTATATATGAAAAAATCTTGCTTGTTTTGAATGCAATGTGATGTTGAGATGAAATCCATTTGTCGTTTTGCTTCATTCTTGATGGATCTGAGAAGCATCAATAACATGCTATTTCACTTTTAAGTGGAATACCCACCAAGATTCTGCACTGTTCATCGTGCTCAGCTTACCAACTTGGAAGGTCGTGAGAAAAAGGGGAAAAAAACAGCAGCATCACACCCTGCTGATAACTCACGTTGGAGGCCAGCGCTGCATTCGCCCACCTTTTGCCGTGTAGGGACAGTTGCCACTGGGGATTCCCTTGGTTATACTGCCACGTGGCAATAGAATGGCTGAGATGTGACGTTGAGGTGCTTTGAAATGCTGCGGAAATTAAGCGACTCGTTGTTTTAGGTGGTGGTTGACTTAGCTCTTCATTCTTTGCACAGTTGAGTTCCGCTTTGTTATAAGTCAACAGTGGCTAGATTGATTATTCCCCTCCATAGAAAAGTGGTGTTTGCTCTTCTGGTAAACAAGTCGTTGAGTGCAATCCCACATGTATTGAAGTGGAAAACCACTTGAACACATTTTTTAGTGTAATGATGAATCTTAATTTGGGGGTGAAGCCATGGCACAGTGGTTATCGCACATTGCACTATAAATGTGGTGAGATTAACTTGATTCCTGGTTCCTGCTCACATTAGTTAGCCAGGAATCAAACTCAGGTTTTGCTACATTCGTAGTTGAGTGACAACTCAACCGGTTCTTGCCCAATCCCCGAACTTCCCAAATTCGTACTGACCAGCATGGTGAAACGTAGTCGAAAAACCCTCTTGGCTCACACGGGATGGCCGAGGCCTTCCTCCGGCAGCGGATGAAATAAGGGTTCCAAAAGATATGGTTCCAATACTTCAATGTTTTATTCATATTTTTGTTTTGTTTTCTTGCATGTGTCAGCTTTGTTCATTGGCGTGTTGATCTGATGAGAACTCTTGATTTGAGAGATTATTTACACATTCTGGAAAGCAGTATCGGGCACTTATCAACAGTTTTAATACGAGAGCTGGCTTAGATGAAAGTCCCCGTCGCATGTTTAATCTTACCAAAGTTGTAAGTATATGTGTTGTCGGTAATTAAAATGTGTAATGTTTGTAGCCATCTGGAATCATTTACAATTGTCAAAGCAGTATTCCTCATGTTAATTCTGCACGGACAGAGTATTTTGAAGTTTGGTTGTCAATGGTGCTCATGCCTTTGCATTCTTCTCACATTCATACAGTTTCTTTATTCGGGCGAAAGAAAATATTTTATTTTCGCCTCTTTACATTGTAGCATGACAACTAATAAAGGAAAGTGTGTGGTGGTGGGATAGAAGGATTGAGAATGGAGAAGAAAATGAAAGAGTATCTGGGGTAGAGCACATAACGGCGTTTACATTTTAATATTATAGCGGTTGTCAGCTGTTTTAGACAAGGATATTGTTTGTTGCGCTGAAGTTGTGCTTGAGCGTGAATAAATAATAAAGTATTTCGATGCAATGTTGGTGTGAGGATGAATAATACAAAAGCGTAAAATAATCATATCCAAGTGAGAAAAATGCACTTTTTTGGCGTTGTACGGGACGAGCCTTTGAAAGTGTCCTCCTGTGGCGTATGGGAGAGATTTGTAGATGTATCTTACGTCTTTAGCAGATATCTACATTGTTCTTAAGATTCATCTATACACGGTTGTGTTGTATATCTTATAAAACAATTAAAAGACAAAGCCGTGGTGTGTGTGGATGCCTTTATATAACATTGGTAGATTAAAAACGGATGGAATTTACTTTTGTTTTATGATATTCCATGCTCTACACTTGTGTTGCACCCGAAACGTCGTGATTTAATTTATTTAAATTTTAATTTTTTACCTACGTGACTTTACCGAAAAAACCAAAGAGTATAAATCCTTTCAGTCACGAAAACTTCAAATCTAGAATTCCATGCTCTCCTTACTGTGAATTCCATTGTGCTCATATGTACGTTTTTATGCATGTCTGAATGTTTCGTTTTGTCATTCAGGTTTGGGACCTGAGTGATATAGACAAGGATGGCCACCTGGACCGCGATGAGTTTGCAGTGGTGAGTGTTTTAACCGTCCTGCTGGGAAGTGTGATATGATGGCGTTGAAAGGAGAAAAAACAATCTATTTGGATGGAGAGAAAGAGACATGGATACGCTCTAGAGCAGGTTCAGGAGGAGAGAATTCGAATTAAAAAACAACCCTGAGAAGGAAAAATATGTGGATTGGGCTTATTCTCAAGAGGTGAATGCTTAATATGAAGGAAGCTTGTGAATGATGCTGGGTAAGAGACCAAGAGGCAGATGACTGGAGGATTGTGGGTAGCTGTCCAGTGAAATAAAGACTACAGGACAATATTGGACAGGGTGGATGGAGGTTTCAGCCAAAAGAACTGCCATTGGACACACTGCGTAAAGTAGAAGAGAGGAGATGAGGTGACGATAGATGTGCGTTGGCTGCAACATCTCCCATGTTTTAGACATCATGGACAAAGTGCAAATTAAAGTTACTGTACTGTGTTGACAGTGGCGTACAAACACAATCCAAAAGAACTCACCACCTTCGTAATTACCACTGGCTTATAATGGGAAAGATCTTTAAGGGAAGGATATTGTTTTGGGTGATGGCCTTTCTTCAGACCAGATCAAATAAATAATGTTTTCTCTTGTAAGGCAGTGTTAATGGTGATGGGCGAGATGTTGAACTTTTTTAATTGGCACGAGCAACGAGTTGTGCTTTCATCGGCCTATGTGTCATTCTTTAATATTTTTCGAGTTGGTGAAAATCAAATCGCCAAAAGTTGTATCGATAATTATAATTTGTATTCACTGACGATCTTTGTCTCGATGGCACAAATGTAAACGGGAGTTATATCTAAAAATACGAGAACCATTTTCATAAGGAAAAATTGCCTATATTTGACGTAACCGTTCAAGGTTAAACCATTTTATGAACATTCTAACCCACTTCACTTAAAAAAAAATACTACTCCAAATTCTCATCTTATACGAATTAATTATGTACATGTACAGCCCTTTGTCAATCCACAGCTGGATTAAGACTCCCCCACGGTGCATGTAGTGGGATTTATTTGACCGTACTTGACCATGCTGGTCAGTATGGGTCGGTGACGAGGCGCATCAATGTGGGAGCTTAGAAATACGGTGCAATTCTTTTTGGTGCATGTTCCTCTGCTGCATATTCCTGTGGCTTTACAGCAAACTGTTGCAGATGGTCGCCACCCATCCAAGCTCTGTCCAGACTCTGTTCTGCTTTAGCTTCTGGGCTCTGAAGAAATCTGGTGCATTCTGGGTGATCTGACTGGTTTTATTGCACTTGCTCACATTGAGAGCAGTGTACATACGTACAATATGTATGTTGAACTTCTTTCGCACTGGACTGTACGTAGCCAACCTCGCTAATTGTAGGTGCGGGGGGGGTGGAAGAACAACAAACTAAACACGAAAAGCAGTTCTTGTCGTTGACAAAAGCGTCCTTGAAAAACGACAGTCCCACCGTTTCTATTCTGTTGTGACCGTGCGTCGTGTGCCGTCTGCGTCCGTTGAGGCCATGCACCTGGTGTATCGAGCCTTGGACAAGGAGCCGGTGCCATCCGTGATCCCGCCCAAGCTGGTGCCGCCCGCCAAGCGCCCCTCCGCTGCCGGAGGCGGCGGCAAGCACCCCGGGATGCTGCCCGGCGCCGTGCCCGTGCTGCCGTCGTCGCCGCCGCCCCCCCGTGACAGCCTGCGCTCCACGCCGTCGCACGGCAGCGTGAGCAGCCTGGCAAGTGGCGGGAGCCTCTCCCCCAAGCTGCAGCCGCGCTTGGTGAGCAAGGACGGTACCCTCCGCCCTTGTGGACCTCTCCTGTGGTTTGCCGGCTGCGACGGATAAACTAAAACTGTAAACTGTTTTATTTTACCAGGTAAGGCCCCATTTAGCTGTATAGCTAATTTTTTCAGAAGCGACCTGGCTATCACAAATGATAGTTCAACGAAGTGACTTATCACATGGAAATGTCGAGCAGCCAAATACTCTAAACGTGGGTTTATAAATGTGGAGGGAAAAACCGGAGGACCCAGAGAAAAATCCACGCTACCATGCGTGGATTTTTATAGCAGGCGAGGTATTTAACATCTCGCCACCGGATATCATCACAGTGACGTCGCGGTTAGCGTGCTGGGCTTGCAATCCGGAGGTCGCCGGCACGATTTCATCTGCTGCCGGGGCGGTTGAAAGGATGGTGCAAGTTTGGACGTACATATGTATGAATGTTGAACATCTGTCGGACTGTACGTAGCCAACCGTGATAATTGGAGATGCGGGAAGGACGCCTCCGGTCCCCCCGGCAGTACACGTGGGTGTACCACAGCCGATCAGCAGGTCGTGTGTGGTGGGTATTCCCACCTTTCCCAAGATGTAGGCTACCCTCCAGAGTTACATTCTAGAGCCCCCCCCCCCCCCCCCCGCGTGACATGGCTAACGCTTTATCCCATTGGTTGCGATAAGCACAAAGCCCCGAAACCAATCGTTAAGAAACTTACAGTTCACCAATACGAGTGCCCACATCTGCATCGATTGTGGCTGAGATTGACAACAAAATACTTCCAAGCGAGTGTTTTTTTTTTAACTTAAAATTGTCAAAGTTACATGGTACAACACAGTTAATGTGCTAGTTCATTTTGCTTGTGTAGTGACATCGGGGATATCACTGCATGGTGCCGGCCCGGGAGGGCCGTGGCGTGCGATGTCCCTACATCGCAGAAAGCACCGTGTGTGTTGCTGAGTGGGGCCGGCTCTAGCATAGCATGGCGTGTGATGCACCGTCATCGCGTACACCCCGTAGGTGGGTGTAGTATCAGCCTGAGTGGGGCTTGGTGAGCGCTGGGATAGCGCGGGCACCACGCATAGCGTGCAGTGCGGGCTCCCACAAGGGGGAGCAGGAGAGTTTCAGCCCAGGGACAGGGTTGCCCCGGTCCATGGCACTCTGGTTGACCCCGTAGACACGTGATCCGGGGTGTCCACAGAGAGGGCCCCAGGTGGGGAGGGGCTAGGGGGTGATCACGTGTCCAGGGAGAGCTCTCGAACCACTTCTTGGACCACATCAATTCCAGACATCATCCATCAGATTCACCATGGAAGTGGAGAAAGATGGCAAACTACCATTCTTAGATATTCTGTTTGAGAGAAGACCTGACGGATCCTTGGGACATTCTGTCTACAGGAAAGCCACCCACACAGACTCCTACTTGAAACCGGATTCCCACCACCACCCATCTCAAAAGAATTCTCTCATCAAAACGCTATACCACAGAGCTCATGGCATTTCTGACCAACATCACCTGGCCAGTGAATTGAGACATGTACATCGGGCCCTCAGGATGAACGGATACTCTGAACGCACCATCCGCCAAGCTGTTTCTCCCACCATACAGAAACAGCCACTTGAAACTCCGATCAAAACTGTCACGTTACCATACATAGCAGGCATGACCAAAAAGATCTCCAAAATTCTAAACAAACATAAGATCCAAGTCCGATTCAGTACAGTACATAAAATCCGTGATCTAATTCCATCTGTGAAGGATGTCATCCCTGACTTGCAATACCCTGGAGTCTATAAACTGAGTTGCAGCTGTGGTGACTGTTACATTGGGGAAACGAAACGTCATGTGAGCACAAGTCAGATTTGAAGCACGGCAAAATTGAGTCTTCTGCCGTTGCCGATCATTGCTACAATGCGGTGGGCTCTCATGAGATTGTTTTCTCCGAGACTAAAGTGCTCTGCAAACCCACTGGCTACCATCAAAGGTTTGTACACGAAGCCATTCAGATATACAAACACAGACATAATTTCAACCGTGATGATGGGTACAAACTCGGTAATCATTGGGAAGATGTTATCAACCGTGCAAAAAAAAAAGATTTAATTACACATTGTTGGACCATCTTATCTGACAGGCACTATTTTTTGCTTAACCGAGTGTTAACATCCCTAACATTTAACAGTACTCTCTTTATTGTCAGCCAACATTGGTATAAACATGGGCATTTTCTTTCCTTTCCTATTATGTGCATCCACAGTGACTTGCGCATAAACACGTAGTTGACCTCGACCACGAGTACCCCGTCCCTCTGTTAGCCCCCCCCCCTCCCGATACTTTCCATTCATTGGCTACCACATTCTGATAAGCCCCTCCCCCCCTCCTCCCTTAACTCGTACTTAAGAGCCTACATCTTGAATCCCTCCCTCACTTGATGCAGCTGATCTGGCTGTGACGGTCCCACCTGATGACGGAGACTTGTGTTGCCTCCGAAACGTCGTGATTTTCATTGTTTTTATTTTATTATTTTTTATTTCATTTTTTACCTACGTGACTTTACCGAAAGAACTAAGAGTATATACTCTCGAGAGGGATCGAGAGGGAGCTTAGAACGCTCGCGAAGGTGGGTGGGGCCGAGGGTGGAGCCGGCCCCGTCCCGGGAGGATATAAGGTGGGTCCCTGAGAGGGACCGGGGTCGCTTCGTTCTGCAAGCTGGAAGCTCAACGTTCTACGTCCTACGTCTGAAGAGGCACCAACACGTGGCCGGGGACCTGAGCGAGGGTCTGACCCATCGTAGCCGTAACTCCTCTGTATAGTGTAGTTAGCTGGGTGGTCACCACCCTCGGCTGTATCTGCTAAAGGGGCAGTTACCCCTTTGTATATAAGTGTTGCAAATAAATGTGATGCCTCTGAAGAGTAACGTCTGCGACTCATTTGGACTCACTACACTTATGTTACAAACGCCACTTTTTTTGGCATTAGCTGCTGCTTGTTGGTGTTGTTCTTCTTGCTACCGATGTGGTGGTAATCTTCTCGTTAATTCGCTGCTCGTTGCTCTTGTTTCTCTGTTGTTTCTTGCAGCTGCAGCAGACGCACACCACCTGGGTCGTGACGCCGGCAGACAAGATAAAATATGACGAAATTTTCTTGAAAACCGATCTGGACATGGACGGCTTTGTGTCTGGCCTGGAAGTGAAGGACATTTTCATGCAGTCGGGCCTTCCACAGGCTGTCCTCGCTCAAATCTGGTCAGTGCCTCTCGTTTAGCGGAATACCTTGTGTGTTCGTGCAGGTTTACACACGTGGCTTTGTGTGCACAATTGGAGTCTGAACGAAGCAGTATGAAAATAAGTTGGCGTTTGATCACAGGCTGGTTGGCATTCTGAGACGAATGCTCGGAATATTGTGACAATTTCATGGAAAGGCAGGATAAGAAATGCTGGGAAAAGAGAACATAGCTGGTCAGTGTAGTAGATATGGTGAGCGACAACAATTACGCCAAGTGGGACTTTAGGTAGGAGGCTGAAAGGTTACTGGTACAGCCGTGGGAAAGGCCTTCACGTGTACAACAAACAGTGAGCAGACCTAAGGCCCTATGTCGGGATACTTTTGAGGGCAGATCTTGGAGGTCACGTGTCTGCTGGGCAGTAGCTGCGGGACCTCGAGAATTGGCGAGGTGTTGTTGGAATCAACGGCTTTGTCCATGATGGCATCTTGAGTCTGTGTGCACAGTAACAGACTGTTGGGGCAAGTGCTTTTAGCGAGCACCTTTGAAGGTCGGTACAGCACACGAGGGGGGTGGGTGGCCAGCACAAGCTCTGCTGCCTTTGTCTCCCTCGTGGCGATGTTTACACACCGTACCAGGTACTCATTTGAGGCTGAGTCGACCTAGGGGAGGCCCAGGACCGGTCAAAGATTATCGTCACTGGTGTTGGCTGTGAGCGGGAATTGAACTCCGGTCACCGGGTTCATAGCGCAGCGCACGAACCGCTGTACAATGGACACCTACTGTGAGCAGGAGCTGCTATCACATTACAACCGGGCAGTACAGCAGTTTATTTGTGTGTGCTATGAGAATTAATGGAGCCACTCTAATATGTTATTGATATTGTCATTGTTAACCCATTTCATGTGTTTGCTCGTCAAAATGATTTCATTCGGCAAGACAGTAGGGTTTTTAGACTGAAATATGGTCCAATGCATTCTTATCACAATAGTTTAACATCCAGAATATTCACAGTGAAATTATATACGATGTTTTCTGACAGGTGGATTGAATGAATAAAGGCATAAAACATCGAGGAAGTATTCGTCATTTCAAATTTGCTGACAACAGTCTTTGTCATGAATAATAGAAATGAGCTGAAGGTAAATATGAGTAAAACAACATTCCCCGGCAATAAATTGGCTTAAAAACGTTAAATAATTGTGTTTGTAGGGGCACAACTGGAAAAACAGGCAGAATGTTTACTTACGGTAATTATTACCGGTAGATCGGAATGAGAATTAATAAATAAAGAGATGGGGGGGGGGGGGAAACAGAAGCAGATTGTGGACTGCTTTTGTAAAAAATATATATTTGAAAATGAAAAGCAACCGGAATGTGCTTGAAGAAGGAAGGAAGGAAGGACAATGTTTTCAGTCGGTGCACATTACCCACTACGACGTACGGATCACAAATCCGAATCAAGGACGGTGACAAAAACTATAATGAGAAAGCGTGCGACTTTGCAGAAAATGCACGGAGAGATACGTGCATTGAATTGCACTCAAAGGCAGATGAGAGGGAATACTTGGATCAGGGAACAAACGTTGTACGAGACATGAACTTAACTGCTGCATTTACAAGTGGGTTTTTTCAAGACGCATAGCTCTAGGTCGATGGACGGACTTGGTGAAAGATTGGCAGCCAAAGACGAGGAGATCCCACCAGAGAGTTTTCCCGCTGTGGACATGGAGCAGCGATATGGGCACATTTCCAGGAGAGAAACGGATTGTCGTGTCACAGGGCTATGAGGAATGGTGACGGCATGGGGAGGCTTTCACCCATCAGTAGATAGACCTTGGCTGTTAGCGATGATAATGGTTTAACACGTAGGCTTTCGCGACTAATATTCATAATATAGGTGTTTGGGTCAGATCGCGTTATTTAGAAATGTGTCGTAACCCTCCACCACCCTACACGGCCAAATAGTAAAAAATGTGTCACGTTTTTCAAAGGACAAAGAAGTGAATGATTTTGTCCTTTGAAAAACGTTACACATTTTTTACTGTTTGGCCGTGTTTGGTGGTGGAGGGTTAACGACACATTTATAAATAATGCGATCTGACCCAAAAACCTATATTATGGATGATAATGGTTATGAATAAAAAGAATCATAGTGATTCGTACAAGAGGTGTGCGCATTTTTTGCAGACACAGGAGCCAGATGGTTAAGGTGAACTTGGCTTGTGGGACAGTCGAGTTTTGGAATGAATAATAATTCTCCCATTAGTGTGATTACCTTTTTTTTTGTGATCTCAATCTGTCCTTCATTTACTCGATCTGGCCAGGTGGCAATGTTGTGTGAGCACTCGACTCACAATTGGATAGTGGCGAGTTCAAATCTCGGTTGGACGTTGACTCGTTCCACCCATCATTCCTCTGGGGTTAGTATATGAGTAATCACTTTGTGTGAAGGCAAGAGTGGTCACAGTTGGGATAGACTGGCTCCTACCATGGAAAATGTGGGAATTTCCACGATGTAGTCGCGGCTGCCATCAGAGATGCACCTCGTCACATTGGTGAGTGGGGTAACACGTGTTTCTTTCTGGATAAACGTGGGTGTGCATTTGATGTATGGGATGTCCATTAAGGTATCATCCCCTACTAAAGCATTTGAGTTGCACAGCTCTTTGAATTGGGTTGATCAAACTTCTAAGATGAAAGGAAAATATTCCCCATTTAGCCTTTTACTTCCCTTCTACGTGACTTTACCGAAAGAACCAAGAAGACTTTTACAGATTGTTGGGGCAAACACTGTTTGTGGGCACTTATTAGAGGGGCGGGTGGGTGGCCAGCACCACGCCTGGTCGCCATTGTTTTCTCTTCAGTGCTCATATTAAGCACTGCCCCAGGTACTTATTTAAGGTGGAGATGGCTTCGGGGGGAGGCCCAGGACCAGTTCAGATATTCGTCGCCGATGTCTGCTGTGAGCGGGAATCAAACTCGAGTCGCAGCGTTTATAGTGAAGTCCGCCAACCGCTAGACTACCACTCCCCATAATAAAACTACAAAGACAAACGCTCGGTGGCATGAGGATTTTATTGTATAAGAATCGTCCCTTTTAAGTTACTTTGACGTTTCGCTGTCGGCATTCGCAACGGGGGAAGTGTGTCGATTTGAGAGTCACAGGCATTTGGCAGCATCTCAGAGGTGCGATTATATCGAATGCTTCGGTTATGTGTTGTTCAAAGATCACTCCTGCTGTTCAGTTTAAAAAGGATAAATGCATCGGTGATACGTTTGCTAACTAAACGTTGGACACCATGACATTTTGTCTGCACGGCCAGTCACCGCCGTGCCTGTCAGAGATGCGTGTGCCACTGGCCGACAACAAATGCCGGTGATATCTTCCGTCCACTCATCACAGAGACGTAGTCAAGCCAACCAAGACAGACTCCTCATGTGGGCCACGTATTTTCAAAGGACAAATACGCCCCTCTCAAAATTAAAGCATGAACCTGAGAACCCACTTGCTACCTCACGGCCACGCAGCGCGCAAGAGATGTTCTTAAACATCATCGCGTCTTTTTAAAAATGTCTAATTGTTATCGTCGTTATTATACCGAACAACACGCAGCACAACCCGAAAACATCGGAGAGCAAAAGCTGTAATTTTTTGTGTAACTAATCGTGTGTTCATATTCTTCGTTCTTTCGGTAAAGTCAAGTAGAAGGGAAACAAAAAAAATTATTATCACGACGCTTCGACTGCAACACAAGCAATCATCCATCATCAGGTGTGAAAAACACAGCAAGAAATTTAGAAAAAAGTGGTGCTAACTAAGAAAAAACCGCCACTTTTTTCAAATTTTATTACTGTGTTTTTCACACCTGATGATGATTGCTTGTGTTGCAGTCAAAACGTCGTGAGAATTATTTTTTTTTTATTTTTATTATTTTATTGTTTCCCTTCTACGTGACTTTACTGAAAGAACCAAGAATATGAATCCCTGCAGTCACGAAAGCTTTAAATCAAAATTTAATTGTGCGTTATCTACGGGACCCATTTTTTTACAATTGCATGTATGTATGTACGTTGAACTTCTTTCGCACCTTACGCAGCCAACCGTGCTAATTGCTTGTTGCGCCTGCAGGGCCCTTGCAGACACGAGGCAGCAGGGCAAGCTGACGCAGGACCAGTTCGCGCTGGCCATGTACCTGATCACGCAGAAAGTGAGCAAGGGCGTGGACCCTCCGGCGACGCTGAGCGCCGACATGATGCCCCCTTCAGAGCGCGGGGTCTCCACCACGGTACGACATCACCCCCCCCTCCACCACCATCACTTCCTTCCTTTATATTTAAAAGTGAACAAATATCAACAAACGCAAGCACAGGGAAAGCACGTGACGCAGCTTTGTGAATAACCAGCATCAACAAGCGGAACAATAGAGACCCCCTCCCACCTAGGCACGATGTAGGAAACAATAGGAAAGCAAGAGAAAGGGGAAGCAAACGGAAGAGGAAGGAAATAGTGGCAGGCGGAAAGTACAAAGTGTGGGTAAGGGGGGCTCTTTTATTTATTCACTGAGTCTCAAGAGCCTTGTCAGTAGGGGTCCCATCTTCATGCAGTAGAGGATGATGTTGATTAGTGCGTCATCTCAGTTGAGTAATTAGCGCATTTTCGTAATTGGGATGTATGGACAATAGTTGAATATTACACGGTTAAACAAATACAACGTGATGAATTTGTCTACGACTTGAACTTGTGGGAGGAAGCCGGAGGACCTGAAAGAAACCCACGCGGATCAGAGAATGTACGCAAAACGTCACGCACTAAAGCGCCCGAGTCGGGAGTTGAACCCGGGCCCTTCTCGCTATGAAGCATTAGTGTTAATCACTGCGCCACGATGCCGCCGAAATCAAGACCGATCAACAAAAGGGGACAAAGTCTTCCTCTAGAACCTTTCGTGATCTCTGTGACAGAGCCCCCTCGATGTTCAAGGACGGATAGCTCATGTGTTAGATTCAGCCATTCCCATTTGCTTGCTGCGAGCTCACGTCGTCAGGAAAGTGGGGTCGCATGTGTCGTAGGTGGCCCGGCAAGCTTGCAAATTAACTTGGGAGGTGTGAGCTGATCTTTGTCGGTGCTGAAGGAAGAATTGCGGCTCTTAATCCGAGCTCGGGAATGGTTTTAATTGAGGGAGTCGTGGGCGCGCGCTTACAGTGGGTAGGAATAACGCTTGCCGAATTGCTGAACTAAAGAAAAGGGCAATTATAAATAATAATTGAACGGCACTTTTTAACACTTTTTGAGTTGCCCATTGCAACGGTGTGATAAAAAACCCCAATCTAATTGGAAATTGGAAAGGGTACACGCACGGCACTTTTGTAAATCTACTGCTGAATGAGTGCCTCCTCGCGCCTTGTGGCTCGGTGGGGGTTATTTGACCATGCTTCTCCACAACGGTCAATTGCAAAGCACAGGTGTTGGAATGTATTCGTACAGTGCAATCATTAGTTTGCCCACTAAATTAATTTTCATAACACTTTTCTGCTGCCACTAGACCTTAACACAGAAAGCAGTGCACTAGTTAATTAATATATCAGTCGTAGTTAAGAGGTCAGATTTGCACGGTTTAGTCCCTAAGTAAGGGCATGTTTAAGATGAATTTCAGTAACCTAGGACATTGACAACTGACGCATTTGCTGCCGCTCAGACCGCCCCAATAATGCTGTCGGACAACAAAGAGAGAGAGAGAGAATTCACTGTAGCATTCATTTTCTTTCTTTGTTAATGTTCTGGAAATAAGGGCAGTAAATGTAATGTGTGACAATAGACTTGAGGGAAGGGGACACGCACCGCCGCTCCTGCTTTCAGGCTGCCGGGTGTTGCGGATTCTTCTGCGAGCAACCTCGCTCAACAGGACCGCGTGCTCGGCGTGAACGGATTTCGCGTGAGAGTGACACGTGGCTCTTCGCCGAAAATTTGCAATCGAGTGCGACAGGAAGCAGCGAGGCTGATTTGCGAATCCGTCGAGTGCCTCTTAAATTAAACAATTTTATTTTTTCAGGTAAGGCCCCACTGAGCTATAGAAAAGTACAGTAAAACCTTGGATTGCGAGTAACTTGGTCTGCGATTGCTTTGCAAGACGAGCAAAATTTTAAAATAAATATTAATTTGATAAACGAGCGAGGTCTTGCAAGATGAGCAGTACGTACAGTATACGCTTTGTCTGCCGAGCGTCACGTGATCACAACTGAGCCAATGGTTCTTCTCTCTCTCTCGCTGCGGGATTGTGGGTAATCGTCTCCCATGCTCGGTCTCAGTCGGCGTGCCTCACTCGTATAGTCAACATCCGTGCGAACGTATACTGTTTACTATAGTGTTATGACCACGTGTGTGTGTGTGCGTAAAGCATTTTTTTATTTTGTGTCCAAGTGTAGTGACTGTTCTTTAGTAACTGTACTGCAACAATGGCCCCCTCCCCCCTCCTCCTCTCTCTCGTCTCCCTTACACCAGCCACAATTAAATGTAATTAATACATTTGATTACTTTATATTAAATTTAAATAATAAAAATCTTAAAAGGTATTTTGTATTGATCATTTTTATATTAATATTTTTGGGTTGTGGAACGAATCATCTGAGTTTCCATTATTTCTGTTGGGGATATTAGCTTTGATATAGGAGTGCTTTGGATTACAAGCACGTTTCCGGAACGAATTATGCTCGCAATCCAAGGTTTTACTGTAGCTATATTTCAGAAGCGACCTGGCCACAATTGATATCTCAACGAAGTGGCTTATTTGGATATTTATAGCAGCCGAAAACTCTAAATGCGTGTTTTTAATGTGGAGGGAAAAACCAGAGAACCCGGAGAAAAATCCACGTGACTGCAAGGAGAACATGCAAACTCCAAATATACAACAGGCATCAGAGTCAGGATCGAACCTACAGCCTTCCATATACCAGGCGAGTTAGTTAACATCTCGCCACCGTGGGAACTGAATTACAGCTATTTTTATATTTGGCTTTCTGATGGATCAGAAACACCAAAAATTCACAAATGCCCTCTTTGGCTCACCTTGCAACACAGCTTTGAATAGAGTATGGCTCATTCTAAGGAAACACATTGGCTGTATGCTAGGGATGCCCACTCAATATGCATGTGGGAAAGGGAAGTTTCAGTTTTCCCGGATCACATTTTCCTCTCAAATTGTTACTGTTCGTGTAAACGTCAACAGCGGAGAATGCCTTTCTGCTTTCTGCATATCTACAGCTCCCCGTCCGCCTCGTCTTCTTTGCACGTCCATGACTGTCGTGCATTTTTCAACTGCGCGGAGCACCCAGTAAATATTGAGCGATTGTCTTTAAACCGTCAGTGGTTTCAGTTTTAACAGGTAAACAAATGAAAGCCTTAGGTATGACCTTGTAAAATAACGAACTTGAGTTCTGAGTGGCACCCCAGTGTACGTGCTTGGTGATGCCGCACCTCCGGTTAGCACGCTTGGCTACATACGGTGCGAAAGAAGTTCAACATACCTGCATACCACGTCTCCGATTAGCATGGTGGGCTATGTACGGTGCGAAAGAAGTTCAATATCCATCCATACGTACGTGGTGTAATGCTGAGCACACTGGATTTGCAATCCAGAGGTGTCTGGTTCTATCTCCCGGCATGGCAGTTAAAACATTACCGCAAGTTTCACAATTGCCCCCCCCCGCCTCTGTCCAATCGGCAGTGTAATTGGGTTACACCACAGTTTGTCGATCGGCACGTCACGCGTGGTGGGGTAAAGTGTGGGTACTCACACCTCTATTAACACGTCTGGCCATTGTGGAAGAGTAGACCAAAATATTATCGATGGAGGCTTTATAGAGCTCCCTATGGTGGAGGCCCTTTTGCCACCAGTGGCATGAGCAATACATTTGCTGGGCTGCACCTTTATATTTTCTTTTTCTTTCTTGGACAGAGACATATATGTGAGCCAGTTACTTTATTGAATCCGATTTTTTTTCTTCCTCCAGGTTTAGTCTGGAATTTGTAGCACTTTTTCTGGGTAACAACAGCGAACAGGAAATACCCCGATGCTTGATTTCAATAGTCTCAAGTTATAATTGTTCCCGAAAACCCAATTAATTATCTTGAAGCCCAAAGACATCACACCATTTACGTGGCATATAAAGTTTGCGCCGCTTCACCAGACTCGATTCTTAAATTATATAAACGAACTCTTGTACTCACGTTGACGCATGCTGCAATAACTTTGCATTTAAAAGACGTAAAAAAAAGTTAAAAGTGGATAGACTGGAAAAAAAGACGTTAATTAGCATTATGGTAGTTTACCAACACTACCTTTTAAAGCGCATAATAAGCTAATATTTGGGCAATGGGCCTTATTCAAAATTGACGTGTTACTCTTGTCTGAAAGAGGGAGATTACTGGAAGCTAAAAGCTTGTTTTGTTATTTTCCACTGTAGTCCTAGTTAATTGACGATGGTGGTAAAATATTCGTCGGCCTGAGCTTCACCATTGCTGCTGTTGCGGCAAAGTTTTACTTGAAGCGATACTATTAAAAATATATATATATATTTTACCACGTAAGGCCCCACTTACGTAGCTGTATCACTCTTTTTCAGAAGCGGCCTGGCTATTACCAATGATAGCTCAACAAAGTGGCCTATCATAGTGAAATTTATAGCAGCAGCCAATTACTCTAAACTCACGTTTATAAATGCGGAGGGAAAAACTGGAGGACTCAGAGAAAAATCCACGTGAACACGGGGAGAACATGCAAACTCCAAATATACAGGTGTCAGGGTCGGGTTCTAACCCACGACCTCCTGTATACCAGGCGAGGTAGTTAACATCTTCTAGCCACCGTAGCGCCCCAATAAACTAAGAGGTGGCTGTTTATAGACGAGGTGAGTTGACGTCAGGCGACGATGGGACAAGGTGCTCGTCGTACACACTTGGACGGCCTCCTTATCCCCTTTTCCACTGGCACTTATGAGCCGCATTAGCGTGGGGCCTTGACGGGTACGGTTGATGATCCAAAGCTGGACATTTGAATCTTACTTGTGGCAAAGCAGGGCCCGGGGCGGGGCTAATGATGTGTTCATTGTGTGTGAGTGATGTCAGTACAGGCACTCTACTTACGAAGAAGTTAGGTTCCAGAGGTCTGTTCGTAAGTCGATGTGTTCATGAGCCCAACTTTACTCCTGTCAATTCCAAACATGTTGTACGGCGTCTACACTAAACACGGGAATGGTTTGAAAAGTTGTATAATCTCCTTTAGCTGTAGATGCCACTGGTTCTTCATGTTCTGTTGATGTAAATACCACCTCCATCTATTGCACGGCCGTTGAACCTATGACTCTCGGTCCGAACAGGCAACTGGACATATGGACAGGTTTGTTCGTATCTCTGAAAGTCGTAAGTCGAATGTTCGTAAGGCGAGGAGTCCTTGTACTCTGTAAGGACACGGTGTCGTTTTTTGACATCAGTCAGGATGCTGTGAGGAGGCAGCCTGACCGCGTCATTCACACCTGCGATTCGCACGGTCGGCCGCGTGCAATGTGAAGAAGTTCAACATACATATATACTTTTGTCGCGACTCGTTACTGTCTGTATTGTCATTCAGTAATCTTTGAGGACGCAGCGTTCACCGCGTCATCTACGTGCATCTCGACTCGTTGATTGCGCACGATGTCGGCGGCGCGGCTCTGCTACCGGAGTGGAAAAGAACAACCTGGCTCCTCCCCTGACACACACACGGGGCTGACTCATCGCCTCCCTGGC
The DNA here is from genome assembly GCF_965212315.1 of Lampetra planeri. NCBI lineage: Eukaryota > Metazoa > Chordata > Hyperoartia > Petromyzontiformes > Petromyzontidae > Lampetra > Lampetra planeri. The sequence continues at coordinate 6,825,197 of NC_136152.1, read as the reverse complement.
GCAGCTCGGTTGTACGGTGGCAAAGAGGCATTAGTTCTGCGCACGTCATTGCACGCGTGTTTTTTCCATACGTGTGTTCTTCAGGACGGCGCAGTTGGGGTGGGATCGGCCGACTTCTCCGCCATCAAGGAACTGGACGCCATCAGCGCAGAGATCACCGAGCTACAGCGGTAGTCCACGCAGGCCGCCACGTGACTCTCGCCACAACCATTGCACCGGCGGCAACATGAACAAACAACAACCCAAATTTCTATCACAGCACAGCGCTACGTACGCATCCTCTGAAATATTCGCCGCCCACGCGCCCGTTGTTGCAGTGTTTTGTGCAGCAGTGTAACTGTCATTCTCTGTGGATGTTCAGAAATCCAAAACTTTTCACACCCGGTAATGTTCTTTCGTCCTGCATGGCATTCGCTTACTCGTAAAGCATTTTCTCACGTCTGAAGCAATTTACGCTTTCTTTTTTGTCCATTAACCTCTTTGTGCGCGATTGTGCAAATGTCATTGCCGATAAATGTTCACACATCCGGCCTTTCCACATATCCCGCACGTGCCTCACTCTCCAGCGAGTCAGACATGCGACGACCCTACAGCGGTTTTTGTTGTTGTTGCCCGTGACCTGTCGCTACTTCACACTTTTTCACGATTACTAGTCATGGGGTGTGTGCGGCGAGCAGAGGCTTTAACGTGAAGCTTGAACTAGAAAATGTTGCTCATCACAAAGAAGAGCACTGCGGTGGAGGGGTCGCAAGGGCTGGAGTTGAGGAACACCGCTCTCCAAATACAATAACATCTAAGCCAGGGATTTTCAAACCCCAGAATCAATGTCCACCTTGCCTTGTTCACGCATCTGAGGTCTACCTCCCATTCATATGGAAACGGTCACAGTGCGCATACGCTTGCATTTGATGATGCGTTGAAATGAAAACCTTCATCGTGGGAAGGATGCGAGGAATTTCGATTTGTGTCGTTGCTTTTCAACGTCCTCCCTTTGAAGAAATCTACAAAAGCATGTCTTTATGAGTTGGTGCGGAATTCCACATAATTTTGTAATGGGCCACTGTGTGTCAATAATTGAAGACGTTGTTACGTCGTCCCTATCGTGTCGCTGTATAATCATCTCTGAATGTGATGGAATCTCATGTTTTGTAAAAGCAGGCCGGATGGTATATTGAAAATATATTTTTATGAAGGCAATTTTCCTTATCCGTTTGTCCATTTATACCGTGGCCATGTAATCATTCACATTCGGAAAAAAATACCCAGTAGGAATTGTTTTTTTCCTTCTGAAAAAAAAACGGATGCACTAGACATATCCGATGCATTATATATGTGTCATTAGATTTCAGCCCAAAACAATCCTTATATGGTTAAAATGCATTTAAACAGATGGTGTAAATTATACTAATTAAAAAAATGTTATTTACAGAGGTGTTTCGCCAGATAATTAGTGGTGGGACTCATAGATTTTTTTTTAAAACAAGATTAATTATTTTAAAATGGTAATAGAGGGAACAAAGGCAGTTTGTTGGCAGCGACGTGTTCCGCCAGATGGGATCGAGTCCAGATCGCTTTCAAAAACAATAATAATAATAATACTCTAATGAAAATGAAATAATAATTGTAGTAGTAATAATCATATTTTGTACGCCTTTATGAATGCATTTCTGGATAAAGGTCTGCCCATCCTGGGTCAGTCATGCAGGTTGTATTTGACCATACTTCGCCACACTGGTTAGTGTGGGTTGGCAAAGGTGTTAGAATTTATTGTTTTGTTCACGCAAATTTGTACTGACTTAAACGATTCTCCCACAAACAAGTTGACTCCTTATATCACTGGCACCGGTTTGAATTGATGGATCCATGCTTAGTAAATCCACCAATGTGACCTCCAACCAATTGTATAACACGATCATGCTGCGGATGATGTGAACTTATTGCACTTGTGGATGGATTATGATGCACGCTATGTTTGTTTCTCTTTTACCTGTTGTGCAATCAGAGAAAAAGCTTCCTTGGAGCAGGACATCCGCGAGAAGGAAGAGGCGATCAGATACCAAACCAATGAGGTGCAGGTACTATGATTGCGCAGTGAGTGAGTGTTCACTTGCGTCTGTCGATGCCCATGGTAGCAAATTTGTTTAGTCTCCTCTGTTAGTGTATTCATTGGCAAGGAAGTGGATATATACTAATAAAGCTAATTTCTTTTTTTAACCTAGCATGTGGGAAGATGCCGGAGCACTCGGAGAAACCCCACACATGGGATGACACTACTCAAAACTCCGTGCGGATGGATTCAAACCACAGACAGATTCGGCTCATCGAGTGGACCAAATCTAACCACGGATTACACTCGCAGAAGCACTGCCATCTCCTGAGGCATCTCAGCTGCCTCAGCCCCCTGAGTTACTTGACCATATTTTTTCTAAGCTGGTCAAGTGGGGGTAGGTAAAGTGGGTTCCTAGTACCGGTTCATATTAGATGTGGCTGATATTTTAACTTGGGTCGATGGATTTGTAGGGAAGTGCGCTAAACGCTGCACCAAACCGCTGCCCCCCGCCATACATCAAAGGTTGATAAACACAAGTGCAATTTATTGCGTAGCACTGCAGACTTGATTAATGGGTGACCAGACAGCAACACTTGAGTGGTCTCCGTGAGTGGTGACGAAGACGAGATGGTTGGGAAACTCAGAGCTGAACTCGGAGGTTGCATGGCTTCTGGGCAGCAGCTGCGGTATCTGCCGGAAGGTGGCAAGCTTTGGCGCGGTGCGGTGACAACGGCTTTTGGCCACGATGTCATTTTGATCTTGAGCAAACAAAATAGTTTGGGAAGGCTTTTGAAGGGGGCAGCTTTTTTCTTTTTAACCCTTTCCGAGACGTCTGCAAGTTTGCAGGATGGGTGTCCCGTTCACCGCTGAATCTCGGAACGGGCAACCGGTGCAGCGTTAATTTTATTTAGAGCGGCATAGCGCCATCGTTTTTAAAGACATTGTACTCACCGCAGAGAACCGTAGCAACACGACCACCACACTCTAAGATAGCTGGCGCCAAAGTGTGCCACACGCCCCTCCCGCTTGGCCTTGTGGGAGCCTCAGAATGTCTTCTGACATGAAGACTTCCCGATAAAGTTATATTTGGTTATTTTACTTCAGTTTTTATTCCGATTCCATTCCAGTAATGTACGTGTATGTCATCGGAATGGCAAAGGGTTAATAGAGAAGGGGCACGTGGGGAGTGGAACACAACATTACAGCAGCAGACACCTGTCTGAACTCAAGTACATGTTCTGCTGCTGCTGTTTAACATGTAAATGGAATGTTTTTGTTTTAATGTAATAGGAAACACCAGCTGTACAATGTGTTCCTGTGTTGGCGATAACAGTTGTCATTACCTTACGTGTGAATTAAATTACATCCAAATTGTTACTTTTTAAAATAGTTGGTAAATTTTATTGGAAATTAACTTCAAATCTATATTTTTCTTTATGCAAACGTGTGTGTATTGGCAGTTTTTCTTGGCTTTGCCTTGTGTATATATATACACTGCCTTGCAGTGGCTAATAATAGATTACAATGCTTGTAATACATGCATCGAATCTTTCCAGTAAATGTTTTTTGCTCATTTATGATGGTTACCTGTAGGCTAATTTGGCAAGCAACGCAGAACAAACAAGGCAGAATGTGCCTTTTCTTGAATTTAATGTTCCAGTTTTTCAAATATTTGATTGCAAAACACGCAGACACGCTAAATAAATGCACGCGCGCAAATAGGAGCATGCAAATAGAAGCGCATGCGCAATAACTCATTGATGGCTGCGCACATTTACACACACACGCGTAATAATAATAATTTACATTTAGAAAGCGCCCTTAAACAATCGTTCTCATGGCGTACATGCCAGAGGTGTGGACTCGAGTCATGTGACTTGGACTCGAGTCAGACTCGAGTCATGAATTTGATGACTTGCGACTCGACTTGGACTTGCATAACAATGACTTTGTCCCACCTATGAGATGTGGACTCGAGTCATGTGACTTGGACTCGAGTCAGACTCGAGTCATGAATTTGATGACTTGCGACTCGACTTGGACTTGCATAACAATGACTTTGTCCCACCTCTGGTACATGCACACGCAGCCATAAATATGCAGGCCCAAATACAATCGCGCAAAACACACAACAACACAACACACAAATTCACACACAGAGAAGCTCAATGGAAAACTGGCAAAAATGTATACAGTTAACGGCACGTAATTTCTAAATTGTTGCGCAAAGAGCGAGATGCAACATGGAGAGGCACCAGAGATTAGCCAGGGGTGGGGAGAGAGATGGTCGCAAAGTGAGAGAGACATGAGGACAGAGTGGCATGTTGAGAGACGGAGAGATGTGAGGTGACACATAGCTGGAGAGACACTGCGTGGGAATGGGTTAAATGAAGGAGAGGCACCTGGATGGAGGGACGGAAGGAGCGACTATTAAACTATAAACTAATTTTTATTTTACCAGTTAAAGCCCCCACTGAGCTGTATATCTCTTTTTCAGAAGCAGCCTGGCCTCAAATTATATTCCAATGAAGTGGCTCATCATGTGCAAATTTTATAGCAGCCAACACTCCAAACACATGTTTTTCAATGTGGAAGGAAAGGCCGGGGGACTTGGACAAAAATCCACGCGGCCACGGGGAGAAGATGCAAACTCAAATATATATGCATCATCAGCGTCGGGATCGAACCCACGACCTCCCGTATACCAGACGAGGTAGTTAACATCTCGCCACCATGGCGCCCCAGACTTAAACGAAATAGAAATTGGGATAGGGACACGGGTTGAGGGATACGAGGAGAGACATCATGTTAAGAGAGTCCGGGAGAGAGAGGGAGACACAGGAATAGAGAAACGTGAGAGATCGACTGGAGGAGAGACTGATAATGAGACTCAAGGGGAAAGAGACGAGGAGAGACACGAGGTGAAGGATATGAGGAGAGACACCATAACACGCTCGCCTGGCACTTGGTGAAGGGGAGGGAGTTGCAGCAGTAGCGGTGACATGAGGTCATAAAGTAGGGTAAAGGTCGGAATAGGCCAGGAGGTCACCAGAGGTTAGTTCAGCAGTCGCCAATTATGGTGGCTATTAGTAAAGTTAAAGAATGAGTAATTTTGTGTGGATTTTTGTTGTTTAAGGAACGAAGCCCAATTTATTTCTACCCGTGTAGAATGATATGAGGCGCGCGGATAGATTAGGTGTTTATGCATTGGAATAACCCTGTGTTTTTTTTTAAACAAATAAGTCATTAAAATAAGAAGATAATTTCGATAGTTTAAATTGTTTGATTCACCCCCTTCTTGAATGGAACTGTGCCCCAGTCTGTGATAACTTGCAGGATCATTGGGTTGAGTGGAGGAATTGTTACTTTCCTGCAAGCCAGCCCCACTCTTCATCGTTTAACATGTGTACTCGCCATTCCACCTATGCTGGTGAACGAGCTTGCATCCTGGAATTCAGCCACTCCTGAAACCATCGGATTCCCAGAGGCACAGTCACTGTAGGTGCCGTGGGTATCCAAACACCCTCAATCTTTTTTTAGGCACAGCTAAGATATGCCCACAGACTTTTTTTGGACATAAATCCAGTTTTTTATTGAGTCCGTGTTTTTACTCAACTCCAACACGCCCGCAAATGCTGATTGATTATGATGCTGACATAACCTTCAGAGTCGCAAGCGTGCACGGATATTAGGCTCAGTACCGAATCAGCAGCCAGCAGTTGCGTAGATTTAATATAAATGTGGTTCAGTGGAATTCCTGTTTTCCGTGACAAAGTTCACAGGTCCCATCTGTAGTGCATTCCAGTAACCACTGGAAACATTGTGATTTAATAATTTAGAAACATGCATCTATATTATATTATTTGGGTCTTTCGGTAAAGTCACGTAGATAGGTTGAAGGAAAATAACAAAAAACTAGAAGTTTTTGTTATTTGCTTTGAAACTAGTAGTTTTTTGTTATTTTCTTTTAATCAATCTACGTGACTTTACCGAAAGACCCAAAGAATATGAATTCCGGCAGTCACGAAAGCTTTAAGTCAAGATTTATGCATCTATATTATTGTTATTATTTTGCTGCTATAAATTTCCACGTGATAAGCCACTTCGTTGAGCTGTCATTTGTGATAGCCAGGTCGCTTCTGAAAAGGAAGCTAATGGCTCTGTGGGCTTTACCTGTTAAGAGAAAAATTGTTTATTTGATTTGTATGTATTTTTTTAAATTATTTGTTTATCTTTCTTATACTTTGCACACTGTGTTTTTGTATTGGTTGTTGTAACGTTCTGAAAAAGAGCCGTATAGCTAATCGGATTACTCCAATATAAATAAATATTCTGATTTTGTAATGCATTCGCTGAGGAATGATCTCCCAGCGTCCAAAAGCGTTGCTTCCGCGTTCCTGTTCCTGCCTCTAACGCTGCGGCTTTTGCGTCCCTCCCTGCGCTTGCAGGACGTGCAGGGGGAGCTGGACAGGGAGACCAACACCTTGCAGGAGATGCAGAGCCAGAACCAGGGCGCTCAGGAGCGGCTCGGAGAGCTGGAGCAGCAGAGAGCCAAGCTGGAGGCCATGCTGTCCGACCTACAACTCAAGTGCCAGGAGGAGACGCAGACGGTCCCTTACTGCACAGCGCCACCCCCCTGCCACCCCTCCTGCCCCCCCCCCCCTGCCCCCCCCACCCTCCCCAGCCCCCCCTTGCCCACTCCCCCTGCCCCCCCACCACGCACACGCCTCGTTTTTCATTCATTCACTCGAATGGCCATTCATTCCATGTGAACTCAACCGGAGACTACCCACCTCCTCAGCGTTTTGATTTTCGCTCATATTTGTGCGTGATGGGAATGTGTAGATGAGGTATGCAACCTTGTCAAATGCTTGAGGTCAGTGATGAATATTAACTGAAGTACGTGCCCTGTAGTAGGATGGTGTGGGGGGTTGCGGGGGTAAGGCACTTTAAATGCATCTCATTTTGGTTAAAATTTAGATTTTTTTTTTTATGTACAAATAGCAAAAACTAAACATGTTCATCAATAACACTGCCCTAAAAGGAAAAAACCATAGGTGACCTTTCTTCATCGCAGATATTCTCTCTGCTGTGCAATGAAAAAAGGTCCGTTGCCCCAAGCCATATTCATTTAGATATCAGTTTTAAAGTTGTCTTTTTCTTGGTCAGGAATTGAGCCCAGGTTTGTCGAGATCAGTGCGGTTATTGAATCGTTAAAATATAATTGACGGTTCATTCGTCGGCACTGCTCGAGCAGTCGAGGAAGAGTTCTCTGGACAAGCGTGAACACGTAACAAAAATCGATTAGGCACTTTTTAATATCGATTTTCGCCACTGCAGTGGGGTGTCACTTATCCGTGATCCGATTATCTGTCACTCCTCTTATTTATGGGCAGAATATATTTCCAGAAACTCATATTATTCACAAATGGAATGCGAATGATTTTTACTTATTTATTTCGTCCTTAGTCGTTAACATCCCATTGCTTGGCAAAGGGTTTCCTCTGCCAGTGTCTTCGATCTTCCACGATCTCTTGCCAGCTCCATCCAGTGCGCTCCTCCAAATCTTCTCATCTTCCTCTCTGCCATCTGATCCTTTGTCGACCTTTCTCCTCTCCACCGGCCTCCGTTCTGTTGTTCATTTCACCCACCTGTCATTTGATGCCCCAGATAGAATTCCTGCCCCAACTCCGTTTGAGTTTTTTTCCCCCTCTTAAATACGGTTGGTTACGTATGGTGTGATTGGCATGGTTGGCTACGTACGGTGCGATTGGCATGGTTGGATACGTACTGTGTGATTAGCACAGATGCCTACGTAAGGTGTGATTAGCAGAGATGGCTACTTAAGGTGCGATTGGGACGGTTGGCTACTTAAGGTGCGATTGACACGGTTGGCTGTGTATGGTGCGATTAGCACGGTTGGCTGTGTATGGTGCGAAAGAAGTCCAACAATATGTTAAGTGCATTTCATCTGTTTGGGGGATTTTGGGTCCGTCATTTGCACAATTACCCAGTCCGACTTATAGCTCTTCTGCCACCACCACAGGCCTTGATTCACCCTTGTGAAAAGCCCTCATGCTTTGCGAAGCACCAGGGTTACTCCCCTCTTCAGCCAACTGGAATTCTGAGGCCACTTCCTACTCCAGGGATTTACCCCCAACCTACTCGTGCTCATCTCCCCAAAGCCACAGGCACTTCTATGGGTGGGGGGGGGGGCAGGGGGGGTGTTTGGGAACCAGGTTTTCAGCAGTTCAATAGCACTCTGCATTGAGTTACTGGCAGCACTTTCTATTCTATCGCACTGGCATGCTCGTGCGTGGCCAAACAATATCGTTCAAATCATCTGTGGCTTTTTCACGTGAACAGGAGTCACAATATTTCCCCTCCTCTCTCCTCCGTGGTGAGCATAATAAGCACCACCTGACAGGAACGTGGAATTTACATACTCTTTGGGTCTTTCGGTAAAGTCACCATGCTTATTTCGTCATAGAGACTTTCACTGTTGATGGGACTCCTTCTCCAACTGCAGTATCAGTTGCAGTGAGCAGCTGGTATTTGAAACTCATTCGACGAGCACTCCTGCGCTAACCTATGCTTGAGATGTTCCGGACATGTTTCAAATTCGTATCGGAGCTGGCTTCCTGCTGGCAGGATTAGACAGCTTATTAACCAGCTGAAATGTAATACTGTAGCTGAAAACGAGCTCAGCAGGGAGCTGGCAAAATATAATTGGGTTAACAACAGAAAATTAACAATGAATGTGAGGTCAGTGATGCTAACGCAGATGGATAGTGCTGTAACATGAGAGTAATAACATTAATAAAAATGAGTCGGCCCAGGACCTACAATCCAGACGTGCCCGGTTCAATTGCTAATTTGTGTTCAGTTCTCTGGCAACGATGTCCAAGTCAATTGATATACTCTTTGCGAAGGGGGTAAACTGTGGGTAACCGCTATCTATCTATTCTATTGAATATATCCATTAATAAATGCCCAGTTTGAGAGGCCCATCACAAGACCTAGATTTGAAGTTTTCGTGACTGCAGGGATCCATACTCTTTGGTTCTTTCGGTAAAGTCACGTAGGTATAAAAAATATATACAGTAAAACCTTGGATTGCGAGTAACTTGGTCTGCGAGTGTTTTGCAAGACGAGCAATTTTTTTTAATATATATTAATTTGATAAACGAGCGAGGTCTTGCAATACGAGTAGTACGTGTATACGCTTTGTCTGCCGAGCGTCATGTGATCACAACTGATATACGAGTGCTTTGGATTACAAGCATGTTTCTGGAACGAATTATGCTCGTAATCCAAGGTTTTGCTGTATAATTGTTTTTTTTTTTATACTTACGTGACTTTACCAAAAGAACCAAAGAGTACATCACAAGACCGTGAGAGGTCACGACGGCCTTGGGGAGGCCATTCATCCAGCAGTGGATAAATCGTGGCTGATTTTACGAATGATGATGATAATCACGATGGAATCCACAATTAAGAGTAGGTGTGGTCCGATGCGGTGTTTGTCACAACAGAACTCTGTTCTATTGGTGTTACGGATAGAATATCAGAAATGTGTAAACAAGTAAATATGGTGTTGGTGTATTTGTTTACAAATTCATCTCAATGTTTGTGACAAAACATACAAACAAACGTGCTCTGATAATATCTGTAGGCTAATCGGTTTTAAAAGCAATGCATAAATTATCAGCGTGTTTAATTTCATGTTTTGGCACAAATACATATGGTCAATGCGGTCTCCATTCCTTGCAATGGGTATCTATATGGTATTTGAACAATTTAACACCAGTTTTATTGTAAGAAAGTGTAAAGCCTATACTTATTTTTTCATAAAGTCCAGTAGTGTTCACCCTTACACAATGGCAGCATCCCGTGTGTGTATGTATGGAGGCATTTGTGCATGTTTTCATATATATTTGTATCGGTGATGTTGCGGTTAGCCAGTGCCCTATCAGCCCAGCGATTTGGGTTTGATTCCTGCTCACGTCCCCGGCATCCCGAGTTCCATGCCCGCTCATGGCCAACACCAGTGACGATCATCTGCACTGGTCCTGGGCCTCCCCGAGGTCGACTCAGCCTTAAATTAATACCTGGTATGGTATGTAAAGGTTGCCACTTGGGTGCTGGCCAAACATCTCCTGATGTGCCGTGCCGGCCGTCATAGGTGCCACTCACTTACAGCACTTGCCCCAAAAGTCTGTTCAGGCTGGATGGGAGAATATTTGTATGTGGAAGGGCACCACAGTGTTGAGATGTTAGCTACCTCAGCTGGTGTACAGGAGGTTGTGGGTTCGATCCCGACCCGGATTAATCCTGTAAATTTGGATTTTGCATGTTTTCCCCATGGTGGCTTCGAGTTTTTTCCCGGTCCTCCAGTTTTTCCCTCCATATTTAGAAACATGCATTCAGAGTATTCAACTGCTATAAATTTACACATGATGATAAGCAACTTCGTTGAGCTCGCATTTGTGATAGCCAGTTCGCTTCTAAAAACGAGCTATATAGCTCAGTGGGCCTTATCTGGTAAAGAAAAAGAAAATGTTGCGTTCGACCCATAATGACACCGAGAATCCTGCTTTGTTGGGGTCGCAGATCTCGTCGCTGCGGGTGCAGATCGCGGGCCAGGAGTCGGCGCTGCGCTCGCAGGAGGATGACCTGAGCAAGGCCAAGGGAGAGCTGAGCCGTCTGCAGCACGAGGAGAACCAGATGGAGCAGAGGCTGGAGGCCGGCAAGGCGCACCTAGAAACCATCGTGCGCTCTCTGCAGGCCACGCAGCAGGAGATCTCGCAGGTGCCGTCAACATGTTTTTCCCGATGATGGTTCAAAAGCGTCAATGCGTTTGCTTTGCCCTGACCGTCTGTCTTAACGTGGGGTCGCAATAAAGTCAGTTAACGGCGATCCATTTTGAACAAAACTTTAGGGCAAAGCTGCGTTGTTGTTTCGGGACTTTTTCGATTGAAAACCGTCAAAATCGATCAAAGGGTGTTTTGTAACAATGGCAGGCACAATAACTCTTGTAACGATGATTCAATCTGCGTGAAACTTTCGCATAAAGTTGTGTTTCTGTTGGGGATTTATCCTTGAGAGAAACTGGCTAAAACTGACAGAAGAGCAATTAACTACTGGCGAGTGAATGATTTCAGTGACTTAGCGAGTACTGGATAATAATCTAAATGGTGTGCGTATTGCACTGGGCATGGTGCTGGTCACCCACCAGCACAATACACACACCACTGGGGAGACAAAGGTGGCCGGGCATGGTGTTGATCCACCCACTCCCTCATGTGCCACAGTGCCGGCTTTCATAGGTGCTGCTACTCACAGCACTTGCCCTGAAAGTGTGTTAAAGCTACACGGGGGATATTTGTCTTTTGTATTGTGCATCAGGTGCGTGGCATGTTGGCTCAACTGACAGATTCTCAGGGTGCTGGTGGCTCGCTGAACGGATCCCTGGACGTGCCAAATGCCGCCGAGGTGGACTCTCGCTCATCGCCGTTTGCCTCCAGATCTGGGGTACGAAATGCTTGCTTCTTTTTTTGTTTGCGAGAACATTGATTTGTATTGATTGCGATGGTTGACGCAGATTGTCGGTGATCGGTAACGGTTGGTGGAAATTGTCGCCGATTGATTTCTGGGATCGGGTCTGCACGAGCATGGTGAACAAGAGCAAGGGGCCTAAGAGCAGATGGTGGGGCTCAGTGAGGGCAGACCCTGGCGGTCGTTTGTCTGCTGTGCAGCAGCCACGGGATCTAGCAGAGGGTCGAGAGCATTGGCAAGGAGTGGTGGACATTAACGGATCTTTGTTTTTCCTCGCTCTATACGGTTTCGGTTTGTGTGATTTTGCACTGTATATGCGACTCACCTATTTCTACCCCGAGATTCGCCGCATGCGGTTTTAATTAACTTGACATGCGGCTACGTGGTCAGACGTGCGGCGACGTTCTTCCATGCGCGCCGAAGCGTTGCTCGGCAGGCAGCCGTCTTGTGCAGTGCATTGTGGGTTGGGTGACCGTGCACTCTACCCAACGCGATTTCCCTTTTGCATGCCCTCTTTGTTTGCAATACATCTACCACTGCATAAAGCGGGGAAAATCTTGGACGTTATCTGGATCATGATGACTGATGGTAGGTAGTGACATTGATTGAGTACGGCTGGTGGCAATGATGATGCTCGGTGGTAATGCGATTATGATGATACGATACGGATGATGATTACACTCCTTCGGTCGCCGATACAAAGAGTAATCGATATAAGTAAATAAAAAAAACAAGTAAACTGAAAGGCGCAATGTTGTTATGGTCATGAAAGATGCATTAACATAATCAAGCCTGGCGTAAGGAAATTTGAAAGCCAAAGATGAAACCCATTAGCTACCCATTTCCAAACTGTGGTTGTGCTTGCGTGACCACCGGCTATATAAACAGCCAGCCTCTGAAGAGTAAGTGCCTTAGACGTAAGGCACTGTTGATTCCTTATGTGTTCAGCCGAGCAATTTGTACTTGATTTCTTCTCAGTCTTGGGGGAAACACCCCACCAACGCTAAATTTGAGCACTCACAAAAGTGTTCTTTGTTTCTACACCGGCCCTGCGATTGAATTGATCAGAGATGTAATCGTTAATGAATGGATTTTTTTCGTCGGGTTCGGTAATTGCGGCTTGTTAGCGCCTTTGGTGGAATAAGTCAGCTCAAAAGGTCACGGACCTCATTTGCCATTAGTGGGTAATGACGGGAGACCAGAGTACATCTTCAGCTGTCGCGAGCTTGACATGTGATTATTTTCTCATTTTCGCCGCTCCACATCGCACCCAGGGCAACCCTCGGTCAAGCTCTGCAAGATTCTTGGTGATAGGCCCACATTGCCACGTGGCGTAAAAGGGCCGATCTGTCAGGCTTGCCGCACATGCCCTATCCCTTTGTGACTATGCTTTGCGTAAAGGAACAGGTTAACGCATATAGCAGCTGTGTACATACTGTGCGTGACCCATTTGCTTGGCCATACTCCCAAAGCTTTGTTCTCCTGCACTGGGGATTTGATGAGGCAATGGGCTCTGGGTCAATTACACTGAAGGCTTATGTTACATTCTATAACAGGCGTACTGCTGCAGAGGTTTTTTTTTGTCATTAACCTTGAGAAAGGCTGCAGAGCCAATGCAAGCCATTGACAGAAATAGGGACATATCAGAAGAACGAAGGCCATTCAAGGCCAGCGCTCACCTCTTTTAGTTGATCCTAGGAACCTTCCTTGAGGCCAGGCCAAAAACCATTTTCAAACGTTCCATTCGCGGGCAAATTGTTCCATTCTCGATGGCGTTAGCGGTGCCGGTAATAGTGGCTGGGTGACCCTGTGCCCCTTTTCCAGGGGCCTTGCTTTGACTCAAGATTCTGCACGTGGTAATCGTGGCCCCCAAGGTCAACTGGGCATACATTCAGAACCCCGGTAGAAGGACATTTTATTAGTTAACTCTCCTCGCGACGAGTGCTTTATGCAGTGCCGTTTTTCCAGGTCCAACTGGGTTTCAAATAAGCTCCCCCTCCAGAATGACTCTGCCTAAAGTGAACACAGTGCTGCAAAGGAGGCTGAGTATAAGGCATGAAAGCGAGTGGGTGAGTGAGTGAATTTGAATACGCCTCTGAAAGTAAGACGCACCCAAATCTTGAGCCCTGGTGTCAAAAAAATTCTACAAATGGGGTCACGGACCCACACACACCAAATGTATTATACGGACAATGCCCAACGTTGGCTTTAAAATATAGGGTGGCAAAAAAGTGCTTCTTTTGAACTGGTTTATTTCAATTTAAAGCTTTCGTGACTGCAGGGATTCATATTCTTGGTTCTTTCGGTAAAGTCACGTAGAAGGGAAATACAAAATAATAAAAATACAAGACAATAAAAATTCTCACGACATTTCGACTGCAACACAAGCAATCATCATCAGGTGATAAGGTGTGGATTTCACACCTGATGATGATTGCTTGTGTTGCAGTCGAAACGTCGTGAGAATTTTTATTGTTTTATATTTTTATTATTTTATTTTTTCCCTTCTACGTGACTTTACCGAAAGAACCAAGAATATGGTTTATTTCAGTCGGGCGATGATCAACTGTGGATGCTGGACCATAAAACCACTTCTGCCCCTCAGTGCGTGTTTCACTCAGCCTCTCAAGACTAGGTCATTTTTCCTTTATTGCCAATTACAGTTACAATCATTTGCTAAAAGTACAAAATTGTACAATTTATATGTTGTACAATTTACTTTAAAATAACAATTACTCTCGCTTTTTTTTTGTCCTCGCTGTGCCGTCTGTTTTTAAGGTTCTTATGATTTAATGGCCATGGCCTTAGGCTTAGAGTGCACTGCTATGGCAGAATAATTACCCACTTGCATTAACATTGTGCGCAGAATACTAATGTGTGTATATAAAGGCAAATGCTTGCAAAGGCCACAGTTAAGTGGAAGAAATGTTAAAATTATTGAATATCCCTGAAGATGTTCTATGAGCAGCAGCGTTGATATTTCTCACATGTAAATGGAGGCGTCATCAATTGGTGTTGTATTTTAGTTCTCCACATTCTGTATAAAGGCCTCCACGCACCACGTTCATGATGGGAGTTATTTGACTATACCTCACCACACTGATCGGCGTGGGTTGGTGACTGGATAGGGCAGTGGTTTCTAACCTTTGCTGCAGCCTTTGCACCCCTTTGGTTCTTAATTGTAACAAAAATATATAATGGTAAAGAAAATACATAGGTTTGTTCAAACAAAGTAGTTGTACTTATTTGCCTGTGCTTAATTTGTGTTTTCGATTATTTACCTTCTCAAAAATAAGTCTGGCTATGCCACGCACCCCCAGAAAGGGCATCTCGTATCGCCAGGGTGTGCGTGCACTCCACGTTAAGAACCATTGAGAAAGGGGGACGAGAACCAGTCCCAGATGTGTGTGTAGGGCAGTCCTCGAGTTTCAAACACAATTCGTTCCTGAGACCCGTTCGTCAGTCGGAACACAATAATGCGCTGAATTTAAATGCCCGTATGGTCAGTGTTATGAAATGTGTTTGGTTTCAACAAAAAGGGCACCATTCTTAAACTCATTATTAAGAATAAATATTGTACGTTTGCATGTGTAATGCCAGCGTAAACGGCCTCGCGGATATGACGTCACGGGGGGAGGAGTTAGGTCACGTGAGAGAGAGGTGTGAGGTCTTAAGGGAGAGATACCGGAAGGGACGGGAGAGAGTTGGGAATAGAGACAGAGTGAGGCCACGCAGGGCGGAGGTTGGAGAGTGGCGAGATCGCCACACACACAGTTAAGACTCGGCACCGTTGGCCAGCGGTGATGAGCACGGAGGAACGGGGAGCAGCGGTGGAGCTGCAGTGAGAGCAGCCAGACGACTGCACAAAGGGGACCTGCAGCGGGACTGCAGCTGTCGGGCTGCCAAGTGGGGAGGCTCTGAGCGAGGGCCATGTGGGACAAGTGTAAAGAACCCAAATAAAGGACAACGGAGACAGACCCAGTGAACGAGTCCTTTATTACACTGGAGTCAGAAGTGAAACGGCATGTCAAAACAGCTCAGAAGAAAGAATATTCCTGCGCCATCATCTGCTACATCATCCGACGACGACGACCTTCCTCAGGCGGTGGACCTGCCTGCGATGGAGGAGGAGATCCGTGCGGGAATGAGTACGGGTCCGGGAGTTCAAGACGTCGCCGCGTCGGTGGACCCGTCTGCGCCGGAGGACGCGGACTTGCGATGGAGACAGATGGCGGCGCAGCTGGAGACACTGAAAATCGTGCTCGCGCAATTGTGCGAGCTCGTCACGCCGAGGACGGCGTTGGGGAGAGCCGATGGAGGTCCGCAGGTCGCCGCCTTGCCTCTGCTGTCGGCGCCATCGGCCACGCGGCACGAAGACGCCATCTTGGGCGTGGCAGGAGAAGAATGGCGGGAAGCCGCCATCTTGCGCTCTCCGCGGCGGGAGGCCGCCATCTTGAACACGTTGCGATGCGACGCCATTTTGAATATGCCGCCTGATGAGTCATCGGCTGAGGACGGCGCAACAAGGAGTCGCAGTCGTCATCTCACGACCGTTAAAGAATTCTCCATCGGTGGCGATTGGAGTGCTTTCGCCTGCAGATTTTTGGCGGCGGTACGCTCTGCAAGGTGGACGGACGCTGAGGCATTGGAGGTTTTACCGACTCTTCTCGATGACGAGTCGGTGAGATTCTTCCGTTCTATAAAGGCCGAGAAGAAGAAAACATTGAGAGGAGTTTTCGACGAGATGGCAGATGCATACGAGCCACCGGATGATGCTCATCGCCGGTTTGTTCAACGCCAGCGAGCACCCGAGGAGTCGCCGGTGGCATACAGGGGTGCGGTATTGGAGTTGGCCATGGCCGCATACCCGGAGACGGAGCCTGACCTGCTCGAACCTCTCATCTTGGGTAAGATGCTCGAGCTGTCCCGGGATTTGGGGATTCCTATGCCGGTGTGTGGCCACGAAAAGCTGACATCCCGGGCGGCCGCTAAATGTCTGGATGCCCAGTTCAACCTGCGCCGCTGGAAGCAAGTCACGGCGTGGACGGGGGGGCCCATCGTCGAAGGAGGTGCCGCGGGTTGGGATCCCAAGAAGGCGGTGTACGTTCCTGACGGGGGGGGGGCCCGCAGGAGCTGACAGCCGCCTCCGCTCAGTGCTTGGCCCGCAGTAGGCCGGGGCCGCGATCTGCGCCGCCGACACGGGAGCGTCGGGACGGGGGGCCTGCGGCGCGGGGCAACGACGTCGACTGCTTCCGCTGCGGTCGTAAGGGCCATTACGCCAGGGACTGCTGGGCTCGTGTCCCAGGTCCGCCCCAGCAGGAGGCCTCGACACCGGACGCGCCGCGGAAGGATCCTCCAGGACAGACAAGCCGGCCGTGACACTGCAGGAGACGGGGGACTCTGCTCGGGGTGTGCCTACCACGGCTGCGGGGACTCCGAGCCCCGCTGCCCTTCCGACCCCGCCGCAGACACGATCGCGGGACACCCCCGACGCTGGGCCTTCAGGGATACAGGACTGGGATGTTGACGGGCCTCCAATAGCGACAGGAGAACTTCATCCTGTCGCTCCTAAAACCCCGTCACGTTCCCGGTCTGCAGGAGGGCCGCCGCCCGTCCGGGACGGACCGGCGACCCGCACGCGGTCGAAGTCCCTTACATTTCGTTGAATTTTACTGTTGTGTTCTTGTTGTTATTGTTATATTTATTGTATGCTTCGTTGTCCTTGCATGTGTGATGGTTGTGTTCGCTCGCATTACTTGTTTTCGTTATTGTTCAGCCGAGGTCGGCTGGATTTTCTCTACGGGGGAGGGTGGTGTAATGCGGGCGTAAACGGCTTCGCGGATATGACGTCACGGGAGGAGGAGTTAGGTCACGTGAGAGAGAGGGGTGAGGTCTTAAGGGAGAGATACCGGAAGGGACGGGAGAGAGTTGGGAATAGAGACAGAGTGAGGCCACGCAGGGCGGAGGTTGGAGAGTGGCGGAACCGCCACACACACAGTTAAGACTCGGCACCGTCGGCCAGCGGTGACGAGCACGGAGGAACGGGGAGCAGCGGTGGAGCTGCAGTGAGAGCAGCCAGAGGACTGCACAAAGGGGACCTGCAGCGGGACTGCAGGAACGAGGAAGGCTACGGGAGCGAAGGCAGCTGTCGAGCTGCCAAGCGGGGAGGCTCTGAGCGAGGGCCGTGTGGGACAAGTGTAAAGAACCCAAATAAAGGACAACGGAGACAGACCCAGTGAACGAGTCCTTTATTACACATGTAACACTGGAAAAAATTACTGTATAGTATTTAAAACATAAAGTAAATTTACATCAACAGCAGTCGGAAGGGGGGCAATGATCACCACAATTGCTCGCACACACACATGGTGTACACACACACAGACACACGCAGACAGACACAAAGACAAAGACCCCCCATATAGCCTTAACATACTGTTAGGGCAAGTGCTGTTTAGCGAGCACCTATGAAGACTTGCACGACCAACGAAATACGGTCGCAGGGTTCATAGCGCAGTGCGCTAACCACTACATATAAATGCGTATCTATGTGTGTGTATATATATCAGGCATGGCGCTGGCCAGCCACCCCCTCGTGTGCCATGCTGCCCTTAATAGTTGCTCGCGAACTGCACTTGCCCCAACAGTCTGTTAAGATTATATGGGGGATCTTGTGTTTACTTACACACACATATAGAGGGAGCGGTTGTGTAGCGGTTAGCGTGCTGCACTCCGAACCCGGCGTCCCGAGTTCCCGATCATGGCTAACACCAGTGTTGACTATCCTGAACCGGTCCTGGGCCTCCCCTAGGTCGACTCAGCCTCAAATGAGTACCTGGTGCGGTGTGTAAAAATCACCACTAGGGAGACAAAGGGGGCCGGGTGGGGTGCTGGCTACCCACCCCCTCGTATGCCGTGCCGACCTTCATAGGTGCTCGCTAACAGCACTTGCCTCAACAGTCTGTGAAGGCTATATGGGGGATCTTTGTATTTTTTGTGTGTGTACATATGTAGTGAGTCCAATTGAGTCACAGACGTTTTTCTTTAGAGGCAACACATTCATTATAACATCAACACGTTAACACAAATGGGTAACTGCGCCGTTACCAGATACAACCTCGGGTGGTAATTACCCAGCTAACTACACTATACGGAGGAGTTACAGCTACGAAGGATCTGACCCTCACTCGGGTTCCAGCCACGTGTTGATGCCTGTAGAGCTTCAGCTTGTAGACGTGGAGCTTCAGCTTGTAGAACGCAGCGACCCCGGTCCCTGTCAGGGACCCACCTTATATCCCCCTGGGTCGGGGCCGCTCCGCCCTCGGCCCCGCCCGCCTTCTCTAGCGTTCTAGCTCCCTCTCGATCCCCCTCGAGCCCCTAGCCCCCCCACCTGGGGCCTTCTCTCTGGACACTCCAGATCACGTGTCTACGGGGTCAACTAGAGTGCTTTTGCCCGGGGCAATCCTGCCCCTGGGCCGACACTCTCCCACTCCGCGTTGTGGGAGCCCACACTACACGCTATGCGTGGTGCCCGCGCTAGCTCACCACTCCTACGGGGTGTCCGCGATGACGGTGCATCGCACGCCGTGCTGTGGCAGAGCCGGCCTCACATAGCAACCCACCCAGTGCTGTCCGAGACGTTGGAACATTGCACAGTGACATCCCTGATGTCACTACACATATATAAAAATTGACGCACGTTCGTCCACAATAAACTCACGCAAGTTTGCTGTAAAAAGAAAAGGTTCCTTTGCATTTTCGTCCATTGTGCACGCTCACAATCAAGGTTAGAAATTTTTTAAAAGAAATAAATAGATAGGACAATATCTGAGGCTTCTCACAAAGCCCAGGGTTTAGACACAGTGCATCGCCACGTGGAATGTCATGGTGCGAAACACACGCGCAGCCGTTGCAATGTCGTTTCCGTGCTGGGTATAGGCTGAGCTTGTGTTTTTTTTTTGTTTTTCCTGGAATCCTTGACCAGATGAGAGTGAAAATAATTGAGCGTTCAGGGACACGTTCACTTTGGAACAATGGTGCAGTCACTCCCGAGCGGTGTTGTTGGCACTAAATACTAAAGAGACAAAATCGCGCACAAAGGACCCTGTCCTCGATTGAGCAAGCCAAGGCTCGTGTGGATCTCAGTGACAAATACCGCATTGTAGCACACACCCTAACGTTGGAGCACATCCTAACTCGTTCTTTTTGTCTATCAATTTGTGGCTGGGCTATGTGGAGGGCAAACTTGAAGTGGGTCCATATGCTTTACAGAAACGTACAATTTTCTTGGAGTGGCGCGGGGGTGGTTACGTCGTGTGCTTGTGGGTTGTTATTGCAATGCATTTGGTGCATCGCAAGATCGGCTGTAGTTTGGTATTGATTTGATCGAATATCAGCGTTCTACATTGAAATATATTTAAATGGCAATTGTGGGTAATGTATGTGTAGTGGGTTCTCAGTGAGACAGACGACGGAGTTGAGGCACACTCGTTTATTTAACCCAAGGGCGGTAACACAACACTGAAGGGGTAACGGCCCCTTCACCCGTACACAATGGGAACACCCCTAGCTCTAACCCCTGACTGTCCTATTCCCAGTCCTCCACTAAGAGTGCTAGGGGAGGCTATCTGATCCGGCCCTGGTCAAGCACGGATCCCGGCACCCAGCCAACCAGACCAGCTCTTACAAGAGCATCGGTCCTGGAGCTCTTTGGGCCGCGCCACTGGCTTGCCCTGCTCGGCCCTGAGAAGGACAGTGAGCCAGGGGAGTCCCAGGGCCTATTCTGCCGGTCTTCAGTCTTCCCTGGTAAAGCTTCTAACACTGGCCTCGAGCCCTCTGGCTCCCCGCCTTTTATAGGAATCCTCTCCGAGGGGTGGGGCTATGGGGGATCACAGCGCCACCCATGGCCCCCCAGGGTTAACCGATGCGGACGTGGATGTAGACACCCGTGTGTGGGTGTAGACACCCTTGTGTTTCTGTCCGCCTTCCTTCCCGTAACCACCCCTACATCTGTATAACTTTACAGCGCTCTATTAATTAATCCCTACGGCATGTTGATGATGGTGGTTGCTTGACCGTACTTCACCACCCCGGTCGGTGTGGGTTGGTTAAGGGCCAGGCCTGGTTCAAATATCACTCACCACCGATTTTCTCGCCACTGAGCGTAAATTCAACTTATAGACGTCGGGCGTGGCGTGCTTACACCACCGAGCCACTGCTCCCCCGATGTTGCACGTTAATTCATTTCGACGAGTGTTAATGCCGTCATTCTTTGTCATTCCACTGCCATCCCCGGCATTAAGATACCAGCAGCGATAACATCGCAGCGTGCTCCGTGTTCCGCAATCTGGTGTGCCCCAGCGCTGCGTTTAACTCGTTTCTTTGGGAGGCGCGCGTGTTTCCGCGGTACTTCATGGCGGGCGACCGAACTGCTCACTTAACAAATCCAATTTAGCCTAATTTACAAAAGCGTCTCCGCTCACATGGATTAATTAATCTGCAGCCTTGTGATCAATTAACAATTAAGTATGCAATTAGGGCTCCCGATGCTGAGTGTATTTGCGAGCCAGTGTGTGGTGGGGGGGCGGGGGACGAAGAGACGCTTAACAGGAGTGAGCTGCTTCCCTGGGTGTCGGCTGCTTTGCCTTGGTCGGGCTTTCTCACGAGCGGGCTGCACGATAAATTCACCCCGCCGTTGTGTTCCTGCTGGCCGTGCCCCGCTGAAACCCACGGCGCGGGCTGCATTTAGATTGAGGGCGCGTGCACGTGTAACATTACGGTGCCTTAAATGCCGCCATTCGTTGTAAAGGCACGCTTGAATTTTTGAACGTCGTGCTTTGGGTTTGGCAAGCAAACAAACCCTTGTGGGTTTCAATGTCATTGCCCCTGTAGTTGTTGGACACTGACAATTGTGGGCTCACAGTGGGGCAGGTGTGTGTTTGCCATTGGCACAAATCGACGAAAATGAAAAAAGAGCTATTTTAAAAAATGAAACGATTTCCCATCCGTTGACATTAATGCTGCCTATTCAAAAGTGAGTCATAATGTGGCAGCGCCCATTTTTGTCGAACAAACACCGTGTGAACAGCTCTCCGACGATGTGTGCTTCCCTGCTGGGAGCTTCTTCAGGAGGTGAACTGAAGGAGCTCCCAGCACGTGGGGGGGAACATCGGACGTCATGCCGAGCGGCACACGGCACACCCCGATATGCGGCAGTACGACCGCTACAATCTACGCTGTAGAACCACGATTGAATGCCCCAAAAAAAACGGTACTTATTTTATTGAGCATGAAAAGGTCCGTGACTGCCTTTTACACTGCAACTGGTAATTGGCAGTTGCCCTTATTCATGGCTGCAAGCAACGGTGAGAGTTGCCGAGAGAGACCCACATATCTCGGCAGGCAAATAGACTTAGCCAAGCAAAATAGGAGGTTGGCAGTCATCCCATACGTGTGGAGGGAGGGCAGCAAGGTTGCATACGATCCCTGGAAAGAACAGTGTCCGAGGAAAGGGAAAGGAAAATTAATAAATAAGCAAAGAATAGAAATGGCAGCGTGAGACGGAGATGGGAATTAGAATACGGGAAGATAAGGGCTCTGTGGTGACGGCTGGTGGGGGTCGTAGGGACACACGGGGGAGTGGGAAAGAGGGAGAGCGGCTGTCGTTTTTTTTTGCAGATCCCAGGGTGCACAGCAGCTGATGAAGCGATGGCGACTAAGAAGCCAGATTGTTAGGAGAGTGAGTCCCGTGGGTGGCGGCGGGCGGGGGGGGGCTAGAAGGGGCTGATGAACCCCCTTTTGAAAACGCCTCCGATGAGCACGGTTGGCTACGTGCGGTGCGAAAGAAGTTCTACATACACATATACTGAAAGATCAGACACCCTGCTCCCTATCTTCTCGATTATTATTCCATATTTTCTGGATTGCAAGACGCTTTATTCCCTCTATTTTAAATCGAAGTTAGGGGTGCACCAGACTGAGTTGCCTTCGTCATCTTCAGGAAGACGGTTCGATTTGTCATAGCGATATATTTACCACGCGGATGACAGAAGATCGCCAACCAGCCGTTCAGAGTAACGTTCCAGAAGACACCTTTCCTTCATGCTTTTTAAAATAAAATGTATTTATTTATTTTACATCCTCCCTCACACCGGACTCATCGGAGCAGGCGGGAGGGAGGGGACCCTCTCCCCCATTATTAAACAGATGCTTCGTAATCATTGCGCCGCATACTCCCGATTTATAAAGAACACCTTTTTCTTTTTATAAATGACCCCCAAAGCTTTGTGGTGCGTCGTACATTATGGAGCATCTCATAATCTAGCGAAAACGGCGGTCAAACCAAAACATGTTGATGCAATATTTAACGATCGTGCTGGCTTGTCTCTGAAGTCCACTAACACTCATAACCATATACAGGAACTCCTCTACTTACGAACATTTGACATTAACTTTCAGAGATACGAACAAACCTGTCCGTACGTTCGGATTGAGAGTCATAAGTTCAACCGCTGTGCAATAGATGGCGGTGGTGGCAACTACATCTGCAGAACATGAAGAACCAGTGGCATCTACATCTGCAGAACATGAAGAACCAGTGGCATCTACATCTACGGGAGATTATGCAACTTTTAAAGCCATTCCCTGTGTTTAGTCTACACGCCGTACAACATGTTTGGAATCGACAGGAGTAAAGTTGGACTTGTGAACAATTCGCCTTTACGAACAGAACTCTGAAACGTTACTCGTTCGCAAGTAGAGGAGTCCCTGTAAATACACAAGCTGTCAGCATTAGTTGTAAGTCCCTAGAGAAAATGCCAAAAAATTAATAAATGCTCGTGAATTGGCAGATGTTTGTCGGCAAGGACCCTGTCTGTTCGGCATGGTTCCAAGTGTGACCCATTCCATCAGCCGTGGCATGTGTAAAATATACTTGTGTATTGATGTATGTTTTACTGGTAGGAACCTCCTGGTTACACCAGCCCACAGGGGATTATTCTGTCCGTCCGTCGTGCATCCAAAAATGTGAGGGGTGTGGCTGGGTGGAGAGGGGAGGGTGGGGAGGGGCTGGGTGGGAGGGTGGGGTGGGGCTGGGTGGGGAGGGGCTGGGTGGGGAGGGTGGGGCTGGGTGGGGGGTGGGGAGGGGCTGGTCACCCTGTGGTGCCCTTATAAAACTCAACGTTTAACCTACTCATGCCGGATTGTGCCCGCCCTCACAGTCGGCCATATTTGCGGAATACACCACGCCGCCATTGACCCTGGCCATTAACCGAGCAACCTAACGTTCCTACCAGCTCCCTCCGCAGGAATGTGTTCACGGCTCGATGTATGAGAAATTCTCTCAAAGGTTACTCTTTTGGGATAATTTGCACGATTGACAAACAATCAATGCTCACGCACACGATGTAATGATGCATGGTTTGCATGTTGTGATGCGTACCCAGCGACGCGAGTTTTATTCCCAGCCACGGCTAACATGAGTAGCCAGTGATATCTGAACCTGTCCTAGGCCAACCCGCAGTGACCATCTTTAGAATCAGAATATTTATTTATCCTGGAGAAAGCCAATGAGCTTTAAAGCTCTTTTTAAACGATATCCACTCTGTGCGGGTCAAAAAGTTACAACAACAAACAATACAAAAAAACGATTGGAGTGAAAAGTATAAGAAACGTAAACACATCTTTAGGCCTGAAGATGCGTCGGACATGGGAGGCAAAATGTCGCGAAGGATAAAGGAGTAACACGCGCCACTGCTTTCCCGAAAGAGCAGCTTTTAAAAAAAATTCTCATAAATTATTTTGTTTTTCAAATGGAGAGACAGATATGTGAAGGAGATTTAATTTGGTTATTTATTTTGTTCTTATATTCTCCACAATTCAGCTAATGATTATTAAATCGTTTTGCTTTGAATTCAGGCTCATGTCTAGCAGAGGAGGGGGGGGGGTCCTTGCCCACAAATATCTGTCAGTTCACCGCTGTTGGCTAAAGCAAGCCTGACTCAGCTGATGAGATCTCGAACGTGGAATCCGGTCCAGAGCGTCGCTTGCGTTGAAACCCCGCTGCTGCTGAAATTATGCATTCCCAGAAGAAAGGCCATGTGGGTGATGGGATGTGTAATAAACACTTATATTTTTTTTATTCGGAGGGACAGATCTGTGAAAGAGGCACATTTATCTGCTTGTTTGGTCACTTACGTGTGATCAATTGGATTGTGCTGGGCGGGTTACACCGCTGCTTAGTGCTTTACCTCTTGGCGATGATTAACCATCTGAACGGGTGGCGCGTGGGCCAGCTGCTGTCACATGCTCTTATGAGCCAATTAGAGTCACGTCTGGGATTGTAACAAAGTTGGGTAGGAGGCGGGGAGCCAAGGCGTTTATTTCATACACGCATTAGCAGCTTTGGTGTCAGTCTCGGTTATACAAAACGGACGGCAATTTCAAACATAAGGGATTTTTTCAGAAATGCCATTTACCCTCGTTCCATTATTGGTGACTTGGACCATTTGCCCTTGCCCCCCCCCCCCACTCCGCGGTTAGCCCTACTAATATTCAAGCCGTCCATTAAGTGTCGTAAATGTGCACCACATGCGTCAGCCGGGATAATTTTCTCATCCCACGGAATGTGCATCAGTGTTGGATGTTTTATTTATTATTTATCCTCATCCACAGCTGCCGGGAGAGTTTCATTTCAGCACTCGATGTTGTGCAGTGCTGGTCAAGGGCGATGGCTTTGGTCTGGCACGGCCCTTCAGCCGGCATTGGCCGGCAAACGCGAAAATAGAGATGAGCAACATTGCGGAAAATTACTGGGGGAAAAAAATATCAAAAAGATGAAAGAAAGTAGTAAAGTGCCACAGTGCATTATAGCTTGTAGAGGGGTTGGTTTTTAATGCTTAGAAACCTCAAGATGACTTGTAAGTTTCGTAAGTAAATTTCCCATTAATTTTCAACTTTATATCTACGTATATTTCTCTTCCCTTTTGTAGGAGGATCCCTTTCACTCCAAAGCGCCAATGTTCCCTCCGTCATCCGCTGAGGGCAAGACGGACCCCTTCCAAAAGGAGCACCCCTTCGCTACAGAAAGCGTCTTCAAAGCAGAGGATCCCTTCAAAGGAAGTATGGCATTATTATACGCAGCGTATGACAATACCTTTCACAGCGTTAACATAATGAATAACTATTAGAATAGGTTTTCTCCTTTCTGGCAATTAAACGGTTTGTGTTAAGATGTTAAAACACCAAACGGAAATCTTTTGCAAGGAATCATGTCTGCATTAACCACATATACTTGTGGTGAAACATGTCTGCATTAACTACATATACATGCATGTTCACTACAAGCATATGTGGTTAATACAGACATGATTACATGCAAAAGGTTTCTGTTTGGTGTTTGAACATCTTAATACAAACTGTTTTATTGCCAGAAAGGGTAAAACCTATTCCTATATTTTTGTAGTGTGTTGTACGGAGGCACACACTGGAGTTGGAGGCAACACGTTTATTTATTAACTCCCCTACAGAGTGACTCACTAAACATCCACTGGTTCTACGGCTAGGTGTAGCTACACGGTTAACTACGTGAGCAGCGGGTTAACTACACGAACCAAGCGAAGACCAAAGACCCGGAGACGAACGAGCCGCAGGACCCAGGGTCGATTCCACAGACGAGCCCCAATCGCTGTCGCGGCTTCTCCTTTAGCTCCGCCCTCGGCCACGCCCCCCCCTCGATCCTGCCAGAAGCTCGGCTCCCCATCACGTGTCCCTCAAGCCCCCTATGGCCCGCTTGCATGTCGATCTATGGTCCGGTGGCCCAGAAGACTCCCGACATGCGTCTCCACTCCTGCGACAGTAGTTGGCGCTTAGCGTCAGAGTGACATCCATAACGTCACTACATTTTGATCCTGGCAAGGGAGGTCCCATAATATAATGAATCACTATTTACACCCCCTTGCCAGTCCGCTGTTGGATGGTTTCCCTCTCAGCATGTCGGTCACATCAGGGTTGTCTGAGCATGCAGCGGTTAGCGCGCCGTGCCACGAACCTGGTGGCCCGAGTTCGATTCCTGCTCACGGCCAACAACGGTGAATATTATTAGAACCGGTCCTGGGCCTCCCCTAGGTCGACTTGGCCTCAAATGCAATGTGTAAAAACATCACCACTGGGGAGACAAAGGCGGCCGGGCGTGGTGTAAGCCACCCACCCCATAGTGTGCTGTGCTGGCTTTTATAGGTGCTCGCTCACAGCACTTGCCCCAACAGTCTATTGAGGCAATACGGGGGATCTTTATCTTTGTTTGACCATACTTCACTATGCTATTCAGCATGAGTTGGCGAGGGCTCATGGCCCAGGACAAGTTCAGATGTCGTTCGCCACTGACGCTCGCTGTGGCCGGAAATGTAACTCTTGGCGCAGGGTTCATTTGTGCAGTGTGCTATTCACTGCACCGCCACTCTTACACCCACCAGCAATAATGATTGCATTTAAAGTTATTGGAGATAATGAATTAACACTCTTTAGTTAAATTATGTTCTTTTTTTGCATTTGTTAGTGTGTGTAAATATATTATTCTTAGATTTTTTTATGGTATATTTAATCAAACACCCATAATCTTTGGGTGGAGATGGTGGTGCACTGGTTATCACAGTGCACTGAAAACCCAAGCTACTTTAATTGCCAGCCAAGGCTACCATCAGTGGCACGTGATATCTGTGCCGGTCCTGGCTCTCCCCCTACCACGTCACCCACTTGCACAGACCATCGTGGTGAAAGCATCATCGTCAAAACAACACCCAGACCGACATGGCATGGGGACGCCTTAATACAGAAGTGGATTGAAAATGGACTATCCATTTTATATTTATTTAGTTATTATTTTACAGCACATTTCCCAAACTTCCCTTATTACAAACACGCTAGCTCATTGGGCCCTCAACTAGCTTACGTAAAGGCTTTCAATGACGAATTGATTGGCCTAAATAAAAGTTACCAGACCACTTTTTTCTTTCACTATCTTAAAACTATTTCCATACCCCCCCCCCTTTATTAAATGTTACGCAACAATAGCTCTGATCTGCACTGCTCTTTAAGCCGTAATATATGCGGCCAGATGTACTGCGCCACAGTAAGTCTCGTGTAAAAGAGTCATACTTTTAATGTCTTGCAGGATTTACGCAAATTGCCGCAGGCTCACCATTTCCAATCAAGGCATCCCTAACGAGACAGAATCACGATCCTGTGCTGGTGTCACATTGCCGAGCTGGCCTTGTCGACTTCACTTTTGAAACGATTTTATCTTCGGCAAAGAATTGTGGAGGCATTGGATGTTTTCCTTCCACAACCCACTTGCGCAGCTGGAATCAAACGGCGGCCTTGCGAGGTTTTTCCAGAATGAACCGGCTTCGATTTTTATTTTTCTGAGCAGGGATGCCGATCCACCCGGGTATATGACTCCGTGTCTCAGCATGCGGCGCAATTCATTAGTTGCCTCGTAACCACAGCTACGCTGGATATAATAAAATAAAGGATGCCCTCTCTGAGCAAACTGCATTCCTACCTTGGGTAAATGGGGTTAGTTTGTGAACTGTCCATACTAATGCATGTCTCATCATCATCATCGACATCCTTAAGTGTTTTGTCATAATCACCATCATCATCACCGTCATCAATAGGTATCTTATAATGATCATCTTCATCATCACCATGTGTCTCGTAATCATCATGAGTCTTATAATTACCATCATCATGATCATCAGCTTGTTTTATCATAATCATCTTCATCTTATGTCGTATATTCAACATTATTACCATCATCATATGTATTATGATCACAATAATTACCAACAATCATCACCGCATTAAAAACCCACAATGTCATCATGCTGAAAGTACAATTGCTCCGTGTTTATTTTCCAGGCGATCCTTTCCAGGGAGATCCGTTTGCAGGCCAAGAATCAATAGCAGGTACGAAATGTATCTTTGAAATGCAGCCTTCACAGCCAATCCAAACTTTAACATAAAGAACACAATGCTACCTGAGAGATGTGTATATATATGTACTAAGACAAAGATCCCCTATGTAGCCTACATCGGCTTTTGGGGAAAGTACTGTTAGCGCGTACCTACGAAGGCCAAGACTTCGCACGAGGGAGTGGTGTGGCCGGAACCATGCCTGGCTGCCATTGTCTCTCCCCAGTACGTACTGTGGTTTACCCACAGCACTAGGTATACACACATAAAGACATAGATCCCCCGTATAGCCTTAACAGGCTGTTGGGGCAAGTGCTTTTAGCCAGCACCTATGATGGCCGACCACGGCACGCGAGTGGGTGGCCAGCACCACGCCCGGCCACCTTTGTCTCCCCAGTTGCGATGTTTACACATCACCCCAGGTACTCATTTAAGGCTGAGTCGATATAGGCGAGGCCCAGGATTGGTTCAGATAATCGTCACTATTGTTGGCCGTGAGCAGGAATTGAACTCGGGTCGCCGGGTTCGTAGCGCAGCGCGCTAATCGCTACACTACTTTTCACACATATATATATAAACACACATTCACGGTGCTGTGTTAAAGCATGATTAGTATATTATTTCTGGTGTGAGTGTTTATGAGTAACACTGGTCCATCACTGCAGTGTAATTACCGAATGTTGTGGCTAATCCCAAGAGATGGGGGAAATTATAAAAAACCTTCATTGCCAGTGGGAAAAAAAACAAACCATCTGCCTGGTAAAATCGGTGATTATAATGTGCGGCTCACAATTTGAAAGTTTCGAGTTCAAATACCAGTGTGTGGGTCGACGGAGCCATATATCTCTGGTTGATAAAACTAGGACCAAATTTGTGTAAACAATTAAACATTGGTTGAGGAAACTGAAATGGTTTCGTCACGTGACGCAAAAAGGGGGACATTAACTCCTCATGGGGCGTCGTGGAAGGAAGAAGAAGATGACCCGAGATCAGTCGATGAAAAAATGTGACGATATTTACCGCTGGTAAACCAGCACAACACCAGATAGATTGCTGCGGAGGGCAGGTACGGGTGGACAGAGCTGACGGCTGAGGTATCAGTGTCACCTCTATGACCATTTTTGTTAAGGGATAGATGATGATAATGGTGAAACATTGGTTGACTTATGGACTGACTCATCCCTACCATAGAAATAACAATACAGGGACTCCTCTACGTACGAACATTCGACTTAGGAATTTTCAGAGATAAGAACAAATCTGTCCGTATGTCCAGTTGCCTGTTCGGAACGAGAGTCGTAAGTTCAACCACCATGCAATAGATGGCGGTGGTGGCATCTACATCTGCAGAACATTAATAACCAGGAGCATCTACAGGAGATTATGCAACTTTTAAAGCACATTCCTCGTGTTTAGTGTACATGCCGTACAACATGCTTGGAGTACAGTTGGACTAACGAACAAATCGACTTCTGAACAGACCTCTGGAACCTAACTCGTTCTAAAGTAGAGGAGTGCCTGTGTTCCAAAATGGTATCGAGGTTGGAAGCCGGAAATTTAGTAATTCCTCGTGTTTACTTGAGTGGGAAAACATTTAGACTTTTACGTTTTTTTAAAGATGTCTTCAGTCAAAAATGAAGTCGACGGTGAGAGAGAGGTTTCCTTCTCTTTTTTTCCCCTGAATCTTTCCCACTCATGTGTAGGCGGGGGGGGGGGTCTGGTTTCCCGATCCTCTTTTTGCACTCGTTCCCATTCTGGGAGATTTCCACGTTCACTCCATGGAAGCCCTTCGCAGCCTGGTTCACCGCTTGGAACCGCCGCTTTCTCAGTCTCCTCCCTGATGCTTCCACGTTGATCACCTCTTGTCTTCTCGCGACATGTCCCCCGAGCCACGTGACGTTTTCCTCATGCTCGGCCGTTTTTCTTCCGCGTCGCCTCGCCCCCCATAACGCAGACCCGTTTGGCGAGGACCCATTCAAGGGCAGCGACCCCTTTGGAGGTTCCTCTGCCGTGAAGCCCGGCAAGTCCAGCCTCGCCACCACCACTACCACCTCCTCCACCTCGACGCCGGCTCCCAAAGAGCCCTTCGGCAAGCCGAGTACCGGACCAAGCCTCTTCGCTAGCAGCAGCAGCAGCACCACGAGCGACCCATTCTTGAAGGTCACTGCCGGCGCTGGTGGCGGCGGCGGCGGTGGTGGTGGTCGCTCCGATCCCTTCTCGAAGCCCGGGGCTTCGTCTGCGGATCTGTTCTCGAGGGCAGGCAGTGACGCCGACCCTTTTAGGTCCAAATCGGCCGGGCCGTTCTCCAAGGCAATCGCCGAAGACCCCTTCTCATCCAACAGCTCGGACCCGTTCAACAGCAGCACCACCAGCACCACCAAGGTAGCTACAATTGTGTTATTAGCAAACAAAAATAAATCTGACAGCTTTGTCAGTCTTCTCCCGCCATTCTGATCGACTGGAGGCCATGCACCGGCCAGCGTGCAGGGGCACGAGGGAAGGGGGGGCCCAGGTGGTGGGGGGTGCCAGGGGGAGGGGTGGAGGGGGCGAGCGGGTGGGAGGTCAGCAGCGTCGCTCAACGACGGGTACTTATTAATGCACAGACTACTATGCATATACAAATGGATGTGGCCATCGTATAAGGGTTAGCAGACTTGAGGTCGACGGTTCGATATCCCGGCATGCCGGCTCGGTTCACCGTAGTCGATCGACAGGTTGCTTGTGATGATGTAAATCGTGCGTACTCCCGCCTCTTCCTAAGGTGTCTGACCAGCATGGAAGAGTAGGCCAAAATATATCTTCTAGAGGAGTTCTCTTGGAGCTCCTGTAGTTGAGGCACTTACACCAGCAGTGGCATGAGATGCAGGCAATTGTGATGAACTTAGTGAAACTACGGTCCGATTTCCAAGCCATTTTTACATTGAGGTCAGGGCGGTGTTCTTACTAATTGCTGCACCTTGTCCAAACACGCATCGTGACTGTTTCCAGTCGTCCTTCCGGCTTTTGCCACGGGGGGTGTCTCATTGCGGCACGTTCAATTGTCACAAAGTTTAATTCAGTCTCTGGAACACTTCAGCTAAATATCAAGGCAGTTGGGTAGAGCTGCCCTGCAGAGCCATCGGCCGCTTCCATTCATCATGTAGAGGGTACTGCTGCTGCTGCTGCTAAGAAAAAAAAAACGCACAGATAATTTCTGTTCACGAGGCTTTGTTGTGTCCGTGTTATCATTCCATGGCATTGCAAGAACGGAATGCTTCATTGATATGAAAATTAGATAACCAGGATTTGTAGAATTCCGTGTAAGTCCTAATTTAAAGTGTTTACATTCTTTTTGTATGAAGAAACACTGCATTTATAATATCTGTATTCACGAGTGTGCACGGTGTCTCAACTTAATTTTCACATTTGCTTCAAAACTAATGATTTGTTACAGTTACACTGCCGGTAAATTGCCAACAGTGAGCTTACCTTTAACCCTGTCTGGTTTTAACGACTGCAAATGATATGCTTAACA
The DNA here is from genome assembly GCF_965212315.1 of Lampetra planeri. Lineage (NCBI taxonomy): Eukaryota > Metazoa > Chordata > Hyperoartia > Petromyzontiformes > Petromyzontidae > Lampetra > Lampetra planeri. The sequence continues at coordinate 6,793,104 of NC_136152.1, read as the reverse complement.
AATTTGTTCCCAATTAGTCTGAATTTGTCATCTGTTGTGTTATTTCATCACAGGTCACTAACCCTCGGTTCTTTGGGACCACAGTAGTTCCACATTTGATAACAGCCGGTCTTCCGTGTTCACATATAAACAAAGTATACATTTATTTGTTTAATGAGGCTGCATAAAATAAATTAGTTGCAATTGTAGTATGAAGTTGTTGATTTGTTATTGACAGTAACGTAGACCACAGAGGTCCCCCTCAAGGCAGAAAGTATTGTCACTGAACGTGAACACGTTTAACTAAAGTACGACGTCGGGTGTCCAGCGGTTACATATCTGCCTTGAGCATAACAATGATTTCAAACTGCGACGCGTCACGGAACATTCGTTCACTTTTCCGCAAGAGAGAGAGAACGACTCGGAGCCGCGAGGAAATCGAAGACAAGCGGGAAGGCATCCGTTGCGGCAAGCCGGTGCCAACAATTGTCCGAATTCTGTGGTCCTCTGTGTTAAGATTTTTTCAGCCAATGAATTAGTTTTTTTTTATATGTGGGAGGAAACCCGAGCACCCGGAGAAAACCCACACGAGCAACGGGGCAGCACTCTATCCCATAGATGGGGTATAAGTCGGCATTTTTGCCGTACCGCATTCTCCTGGCGTGCCAGGGGGCGTCACCTTGACGTGCACGGGAAGTATGCTTCGTAACATTTGTGAGGTCCCCCAGCCCTCGTCTCCACTGTGGCATGCGCTACCCACCAGTGCCTTTGCGTTCGTTGTATCACAATGGTGCGGACCACCAAATTTACTCGTGATTTGATTTCATATGATCAACCATGTTTGGGTTATCAGGTTCATGGAATAATGTAGCCGATAACCGGTCGTCATCACTGGTTTAACACGTCAGCTTTTGCGACCAATATTATCCATGATAGAGAGTTTTTGGGTTCGGTTGCGTAAATAGAAATGTGGCGTTAAACCCTCCCCGTAAAGAATTGGCGTGTTTTGTTTACATGATGAACCTTACTAATTGGCTGTGTCGGGTGGTGGCGGGTTTAACGACACATTTATATTTACGCGATCTAACCCAAAAAACCATCACTGACTTAAATAATTAATCGGAAATTTCACCTCATTGAGACTAAACCCCGTGCTCATCTCAGAGAAAAGTACGCAATTCTGTTCGGAGAGGATTATATGTGCGCATAGATACTATGGGTTTTATAGATATTGGGCGTTTTATCCAAAATTCTACACGTTGGGCAAAGCCACGAAGCAAAATCACCCCCTTGCTAGCAGACGATACGTGCCAGTGAAACATAGCAAAGGTACGAAAGTATTATTAAAGTATTATTACGATGCTCATAGATACTCGATGTGTTCATTGAGTACTCAATGGGGAACACACTAACTGAACGATGCTGAGATAGACACTGGTGCTCAAGACTTAATAGTGGGGGGATGGGATGTAATTCTGTATGTACATTGAACTTGTTTTGCACCGCACCGTGCTAATCGAAGGTGCTGAAGGGTGAGTCACGTATCCGAGTGACCGCTTGCTCTCTTGCGCGTGCTTAACGATGCCTTTGTCGTTTCGCCCCCCCTGGCCCACCCCCCCCCTACCCATCCACCTCCCACCCGTAGGCCGACCCGTTTAAAGCTTCAGACCCGTTCGCTCCGGGGGGAGTTCGACCGACTTCTGGTGAGCCTCGTTCGCCACGTAAGATGCCCTCGTGCAGAATAGAGCAAAGTCTGCAATGCGGTTCGTATTTAAGCCGAAGTGATGTTTGATGCAGAGACTTGGGGTCAACCCCGAGGGCTGTGTGGGGAGAAGCGACGTTTGTACTTCCGTCACTTATTTAAAAAAAAAACGAGCTGCCAGTGGACTTGTGGTTGTGTTTCATATACAGGCGTTCATGATGGGTGTTTGAGGTTTTGATTTTTATATAAAAAAAAATACAACTAATTCACTGCCTTTTATCAATCCACTGCTGAATGAAGAGCTTTCGCTGACATGTCACTGAGGGAAGGGTGGCCCAGGACCATTGTCAGATATCACGTGCCATTGATGTTAGCCACAGGCAGGATTCAAACTCGGGCCTTAGCGCATTGCTGATAAACGCGATGGAGCAACCGTAGGAGTAGGGTTTTTTGTATGCCAATGTGCACACATCCCAGTAGCAGACTGGCTCAGGCTCATGCAAGAGTGGTTTGGAAAATCCTTGGAATTCCAATATGTAATTTGCTTGACACCTCTGCATTACGATGTCATTATTTGGTCCTCAGGGATATGAACGTCAGCCCTTCCTATCTCCTTTCGTGCAGATCTCTGGTTCTTCAAAAGTTATTCAGGGTTAATCTTACTGTGTAACCTAATCCTTATAACTCTTAATGTAGTTAATTAAGTTTCCCCTTCTAAAAGCATGGGGACAGTGACCAACTTTCCCGTGCGGCATATTTAAAATTGTGCATAGCGTAAAACAAGTGCATTTGGTCTGTATTAAGTATAATTAAAAATCTGAATTAATTTAAATTTAAAATGCCCCTTTCCATATATTTATTAAGCCATAAAATTTATGCAGCGTTAGGGTTCGCAGTCATGTAGAAATGTTCCAAAGTTTTGCAGTGTGTGTGTGTGGGGTGGGGAGCGGGGCAAATGTAAAATAATTAGTTCTGTGTGTTTTTAATTGTGACTTTCTAATTTTATCTGGGTGTCAGCTCTTTGGACGAATTACATAGTGTGTGCGCGTGTGTGCACGTTCATGGAGTATAATCTAAAAAACGAATAAGATTTTATTTTATCTTTCACACTTGCAGAAAGTTGAGCGCTGTGCTGTATCATCTGCGTATGGCTTCTGAGAAATACTCTATAAACCTGCTGACTGGTAACATTAATGTGAAAGGGAATAACTGAAATATTGAGACAAACGAGTTTGTAAATGCATTTTAATCACAGGCCAGTTTTTTTTATTACGTGTAAAGTGTTAGTTCTCAAGTTAGCAGTTTATATCTTAATTCTTTTGTTAACCGACTGTTTTAACATACCGCTAATTGCACTACATTTTAGGGTTGTGGTCCTGCGATTTTCTGAGTATCTATTTTTGTAAATGTTTCTTTTTTTAATTAACATAACGACACGATGGAATAAACACATCACCGCGGGAAAACAAATTCACAGTTCTGGGAAAATAGTTATTAATAAATACAGAGGCAAGCAACATTAATGCTCTCGTCAGAAAACTTGATTCAAACGTCACACTAATTTCATCTCGCAATTTGTTCCCCCAATTAATCTTCGCTAATTATTTACCGCACGAGCGGCGCATTCCACGTCGCAATGTTTCGTGCCGAAGCGCAGGTGGAATGTCGTCGACAACCACCACCCCTCCATTTCTCTCCCCTTCTGCCGACAAAGTCCCCCCACGTCTCTTTGTTAAGAGGATCAAACTGTCAACTATTAAAACTATATTCTTGGTTCTTTCGGTAAAGTCACGTATAAGGGAAACAATACAATAATAAAATATAAAACAATAATAAAAACATAAAATTATTCTACGCGACTTTACCGAAAGAACCAGAAATATGAATCCCTGTAGTCACGAAAGCTTTAAATCAATATTAAAACTATGTTTTATTTTTCGTGGTAAGAAGGCTCACTGAGTGATATATAGCTCATTTTCAGAAGCGACCTGGCCACGAATTATTGCTAAAAAAAAGTGGCTCATTGTGTGTACATTTATAGCGGCCACATATCCCCCGAAACGCACGTTGATTCTAAATGTGGAGGGGAAAACAACCGGAGGACCCATAGGAAAATCCACGCGACCACAGGGAGAACATGCAAACTGCAAATGTACAGGCTTCGTCAGGGTCGGGATCGAACCCACGACCTCCTGTATACTAGACGAGGTAGTTAACATCTCACCACCGCGACGGACAAATGATTACATCTCCTGCGCTAATTCTGTTGGTGTGGGGCCTACCTGTTGTGAGTAATTATTGCAGTTGCAATAATGCCTGTGCTGGGATTGATCAAGCTGTGTCGTGTGGCAATTCAATTATTGATTTTTCTTACAAATGTTCATACTTTCTAAACAGGCTCTCAATGTGTAAATAATTACGTTTTTTTCTTTCCCGTTAGAAAATGAAAAAAATGTGCTCATAAATTAACGCACACATGCCTATACACACGCGTAGGCTTGAATGAGCAAAAAATCAGCCTTTTTTTCCAACACATATATCTTAACGTTACATATTTCACATTTTAACAGCTTCGTATAAACAGTTAATTGGGTAACATGGTGCAAGATGCCGAGATGAAATGATTTTGAATATGTTAGAACAAAATAAACGATGGCTTTCACTTGCTAGGAGTAAAATAAATCGTTCTTGTGTTAGTAATTTGATTTTCGAAAGAACAATGTTTGTATCTATTAGTTTTGTGTGTACATAAATTATACACACGCTTATGCATGTTTGCATATGCTTATGCATTACGTGTCTTTGTTATTGATATTAACTGTATCTGGAAAAACACCGTGTGTAAGGATAGGTGACATCAGCACAGGAGTCACTATGTGACACGATTTTTGTTCTTGGGTAGTAAGTGTTATTTTCTAATTGCTGATGCCTCAAAAATATCGAAAATGGCGATTATTATTCCCCACAAACTTTGCTTTTGTGACCAGGAAGGAATGACACAAAATCACACGTTTTCTCATTGAAAATAGGTAAATTTCAAAATATTTCAACCGAATGGACCTCTCTCACGAGTAATCTTCATGAGGTTTTTATGTTCAATGCATGACACTACTGCTCCCCTCACACAAACACACAGACGTAGACGTAAATTATGCTTGCCGTGTGACAGTTATGTATGAAGTTACATAAAAGTTCCTCCTTTAACACGTTTTAAAGAAATAGAGCATAACTACAGTGACAAACAGCCACTACGGCCATTGCTTTCACTCGGTTTTGTCAGGCATTTAAAAAGATTACCTTGCAATTTTGATCTAATTTACATTTTAAATGTTCTACAGAAAATACACATGCTTCTTTTCAGGATCTGTTTTAATTATAAAAGGTGTTTGTGTTAGTTAATGCTTTGATTCTAATGAGAACAGCTACAAAGGACAGATAGTAACCCTTGACCCTTGAACTCTAACCTTTCGATCCCATTACCGTATGTAGGCTTATATATATATATATTTAACCAGTCAATGATGTGTGGCATTATATTGAAATATACTCGATACATTTCGTGTTGTAGTTTTGGGAAACAGTAAACACAAACGTTGACCTCTCTACTCTTACCCAAGCGAGAGTTGACGCATTCCTGACAAGAGCGGCGTTAGGCGAAAACCGCGTTGAGCGAGAAATTACTTTCTACTGAATCACATTTGCTCTGGAAAGTCAGCCTGCAGTGATCCCATGGCGTGACAAAGAACTGAGATGAGGGCTGTTGCCTCCGCGTACTGCATCATCATCATCATCCCATGTGCTATATCACCGTACCGCTCGGCCGTGCAAGCTCAAGAAAGTCCAGTTAAACACGTAGGCTTTCGCGACCAATATTATCCATTAGAGGTTTTTGGGTTAGATCGTGTGAATATAAACGTGTCATTAAACCCGCCACCACCCAACACAGCCAATTAATAAGGGTTTATTACGTAAACAAAACATGACAAGTCACTAGTACAGCACACCGGTGTGTTGGAGAGTAAACTCACAACATTTACAATTGTACAATTGTAAATGTTGTACAATTGGTGTGCTGTACTAGTAACGAATTGGCATGTTTTGTTTACCTGACAAACATTACTAAATGGCTGTGTTGGGTGGTGGCAGGTTCAACGACATTTATATTTACACGATCTAACCCAAAGAGCTCTATTATGGACTCCAATGCCTGTCTCGATAACTAAATTAAACAAAAACTACGCAACTATTTTTTATTTTACCAGGTAAGGCCCATTGAGCTTTACACAGCTTTTTTTCAGAAGCGACCTGGCCACAAATGATAGCTCAATGAAGTGGCTTATCATCGCGTGGAAATTTATAGAAGCCAAATACTCCAAAACACATGTTGATACTAAACGTGGAGCGAAAAACCGGAGGACCCAGAGAAAAATCCACGTGACCATGGGGAAAACTTGCAAACTCCAAATATACAGGCATTGCCATGGTCGGGAATGAACCCAACGACCTCTGGTATACCCGGCGAGGTAAATAAGATCTCGCCACCGTGGCAGGCTGGCGCCTCAGTGCCCTCCTCCGCTCTGCGCAAGTGTATCACCTATCACAACCTCCACTTCCTGATCACAATTCGTAACATTTTGTCGCCTTGCCCAATGTACGTACAAATGTTGAACTTCTTTGGCACCATACGTTGCCAACCGTGCTAATCGGAGGTGCGGCGGGGGGGGGGGGGACAACAAACTAAACACAAAAAGCGTTTCACCATGAACGGTTAAACATGACGTACCCTCTCCTGGCGTGAAACGTCGAGCATGCTCCACGTGTGCCTGTGCTCAAGGGCCACAAGACTACAACTCGGATCCTCACAGTAGCACAGACATTACTCCTGCCGCAAACACGTGTCCTTTAACACTAACGTTGACCTCTCTCCTCTTACCCAAAGGGCTTATGTAGTCCATTAAAAGCACAACCTGTTAATGCAATAATTATCCTGATTCCCTCACCCAATGTTACGTGCATTACTACCGGTAATGCAGGTACACAAATTGAGTGTGGACCTGTGGGGGATGGAGAAAGGCATGCTGAGACACATCCTGCCACTGTGGTCTGGAATCAAACTCAGGTACACTTTGGTTTGCGGTGCAGTATGCATATACACTTGTGCGCTTTTCTTATGGAAGCAGATTTACTGGGTGACCTTCCAGGAATGCCTTTGGTTCGATTCTGAAATCTGGGTAGCACTCCAATGCCAGTGTGAAACTGGCATTGAAGTGGCACCCTTTGGTCCGTGAGAAAGGGAGAGGCCTACGTCCAGACCTCAAGGGTTCCGGTTGTCAACTTTACAACAACAGTGGAATCCGATGGCAAGTTGTTGTGCCATGGACGGCATTGGCCATGATGACCTCTTGACCACGGTGCGGGAGTGGGAAACATCGGCACCATGGAGCCAAAGTCAGATAGATGTCATCAGACTCGGAATCTTTATTAAGACTGCAGAAGGAATCCGATGAGCTATGAAGCTCGTTTTCAAAGATGGGAAGTATGGGTGGGATGTAGTACTGAGCCACACCACGTCTCTGTGTGCTCAGCCAGCTTAAATAGGTGGGCACTCATAAACACTTAACCCAACAGTCTATATGGCTATACCTTTGTCCTTTTGTTAAATTAATTGGTGCTCATGAATGAATAATACGTTCTCCTTTGTGCAATGTAGCTAAGTGGATGATCTTTGTTGCGGATCCATGTATGCATGCTTACATGCTAATGGAACACAATTATGTGGGAGAAATAACTCTTAAGGCATTGGCCGTTTCGGCGTTAATGAACGTGTGCTTGCCTATCCGGCTTGCACTCTCTTATGTAATTTTATATTAAACCGAAAGATTTGCCACGCTCACTCGCACAACGAAATGTCAGGATGCGTTTTAATGTAACGGCGTGCTGTGAAAAATAAAAAAAACTTGCCATTTCCAAAACAGAGCCTCATTGGCAGTACACACGTGACCTATGCACATCTCATCTCAACAGCGGTAAAGGTCAATGTTGCGACTGTTGGCACACTACTGGCCACAGCTGTCATTTCATTAGGGTAATTCAATTCTGATCAGTTTTAAATAAAGTAAAATTATTAAAACCGTGTGTGGAATTATTAATCATTGTGTGCGTGCAGACAGACACACACAGGCACACTTTAAATGCATTTAGATGTGTTCATATGTAATAGAAAATGCGCACGTCCATTGGACGTGGCCTGCCTTCCAGCCAGCCAGGCAGCCAGGCAGGTGGCCAGGGGGCCAGTCAGTCAGAGGGCCAGGCAGCCATTTTTATTATATATATTTTTAATATGCAAATGCGATTTTATTTATATTTGAACATATCGCCAGCAGCAAATTTTTCTCATAATTGGCATTGTTAAAAGGCCGTCCGACCTCCCCAGCTTCACATTCAGTGGCGTGTGTTTAAGGAAAAAACGTTGTGCAAACGTCGCCACGAGGTGCGGCGGCGGGCGATACTAATCTCGGTGCAATTACCGACAATAATATAATGCTCTGTTGTAGAGTGCGTTAATTTAATGATAAACTCCCGTGGGTAATTACGGGCATTTTTGAGGTGGATTCAAAGATAGTTAAGGCTACCGTGGATTCCACCGTCCCCGTGAACATGACTCATTCCAATTTCCAACTACTTTATTAGGCGATAGATTTCCAGACAAGGCAGCTGTATTTTGCCGCTGCCTGAGCGCGGTTGATAATATGAAGAAAAAAAAATCCGAGGGAATCGCTTGAAGATAAAGCAGCCGAACAATTAAATTTATCAGTCACTTGCACGTGCTTGCGCTCGCTGCAATGCCTAAAGACCTGTATCTGGAAATCTGTGAGTGGCTGCGTTCATTGCGTCACTCGCCCGCCACCCTGCCGGCCTGTACTACCAGAGCCTCTAAGTCCTCCGCGTTCTAAAGGCGTAAAGAAACAAAAAATACATGCCGTGAACAGTCACACTTCCGTGATGTGTGCCGCCACGCCACCAGTCGTCGTTGGTGGAGTGTTCCTTTCAATACACCGCCTTCGTGCAGCACACCGTTCGTTAAATAAGCACATGCACTGTATACTCTTTGGTTCTTTCGTTAAAGTCACGTGGGTAGAAAAATAAAACAAAAAAAAATAACATATCACCATTATTTTTTCCGCCCGATGACGACCGCTTGTGTTGCGATTGAAATGTGGTATATTATTTATATTTAGTTTTATCTTTCTACCTGCGTGACTTTAACGAAAGAACCAAAGAGTATGGATTCCTGCAGTCACGAAAGCTTCAAATCAAGCACATGTATAACTGCGCATTCATTGCGAAGGTGGGTGGTGTCTATTGGGCTGCGTGCGCCTCGCTTGACAAGGCAGGCCTTGTTTGATTTCCTGAAAGTTTTCCACGAATAGCCGGATTAGGGTTTATTGCGGCCATAGCATAAGAATGTTCAGAAAAGTGTTAAAAATGTCCTGGCTGTAACGGAGCTTGTTTTCAATGACGGATGTTATTTGATGCATTAGATATGCCTGCAAACGTTCATCCGTGGACAAGGATGCTTGCACTGTCCTATATATATTCGACAATTTGTTCGTGTGACTGCCCTGAGTCCGGAGCACAGAGCCAGGCCCAGATTAAGTTTGATGGGGGGGCCCAAGGCTGTCAAAGTTTTGTGCTCCCCCCCCGAAACCCCCTTGGATATTTAGCTCCTTCCCTTGACTGTTGACTACCACCCATACCCGATGTAGCACGCTCCATTGTAATTTACCTTGGTTATTTAATTTCTAGTGTTTAACCAAAAAAAATTTCACATGAAAATTGTAAATCCTAATCAATGTGAAAATTAAATTAAAAAAATATACATTTTAATCTTGGCACATCACTGTTAGGAGGACACAGTGATGATGTGGCATTAATTACCACATCATCTATAGGATTTATCATAGTGTTACAAGATTAAGTTTCAACCATTAAAAAATTACATTTCTCAGGAGCACTCAAAATCATAGGCCCCGAGCTGCAGCTCTTAGAACCCCCGCCCACCCAACTCCCCCGCCTCCCGCACGAGTCTGGCCCTACAAATAGCTGGCTAATATTTGGGCGACTGTTGCAAATATCGTCTCGAGAATACGTTCCAAATATCCCGGTGAATTTACGGGGCCCTTTCTTGCTTCAACGCTCCGATCGGTCGGGGGTGGTTCTCACCGAGCTTTGTCAAGGGCTTTGCCGAGAAGGGGAGGCCTTAAAAAGCGACCTTTGATCGATTGTTGCGAGCGCAAAAACCGTGGTAGCCTTTCACAACGTGCCGTCAACACACGACTGTGGGCACGGACTATTGGTTCCGGTTATTAGGTCGAGGGTCGGCAATGCTGTGCGGAAATTGCCGAGCAAATCTTAGCTACCTTGGAGCTACTTTGCATTGGGTTAAAGGTCGAATGGTCACATGACACAGAACCATAGGTGTATCTCTGAACTGTGGTGCTGCATTCAGTGAATTAGACCCCCGTTGGCAGTATTGTTTGTGTAGCATTCTGTCTCATTTTGCCTTCGATTAAATGTGTAATGGGCGAAAAGTGTGCGCTTGTGTGAGTGTGTATTACATTTACGATGGTTAGGGTGGCACAGGGTTAACCTCGAATGAGAGCGGGTCAGAGGTCTTTTAGAAAACCGAACCTGATAATGAAAAGCAACAGCGATTTTCCAAAAGACAAGCGTGTTTAACCAGTGCGTGTTCTGTAAGACCTGCTGTGATGGATAGTTCAGAAGCAACCAGGTCGTTGACAAACATGAAAACAAAAACTGAGAAACAGAAAGGAGGAGGATAATGGATGAGAGAACATGCGAAGATTAATGCCATAATTCAAACCGTTCATAAAAGCAAGTGGGCTTGGGCAGGACATGTCACGGCCAGAAGGGATGATGGTTGCCGATGGTAACAAATCGCGACAGCGAAGGAATGCACCGCATCTGAGATGATGACGTCCACCAGGAAAATGTCGTGATATTGTCCTGTGTGTCGGCGCGGGCAGGGTGGATTCTAACCCCGAGGCGAGTCTTTGAATCTCTCCATGCCGTTGCCCCACCTCATCTCGCGTCTCTCATCTCCTTCCATGTCCTCTCTCATCCTCTTAGTTTCCATACACTTAACACTGCACCATAGACTCAACTCTGCACCATAAGCTCAGCACTGCCCATAGACTCAACACTGCATCATAAGCTAACACTGCCCATATACTCAACACTGCCCACAGACTTAAACCTGCCCATCGACTCAACTCTGCCCATTGACTCAATACTGCACCATAGACTCAACACTTCCCATAGACTCAACACTGCACCATCGACTCAACACTGCACCATAGACTCAACACTGCCCATAGATTCAACACTGTACCATCGACTCAACACTGCCAATAGACTCAACACTGCCCATCGACTCAACACTGCTCTTGCACATTGAGCAGTCTGCCTCTTTAACCTTCCATTCCTGTCTTAAATCCCCACCTCTCCTCTATTAGCCATTCTCTTCCCTCCCCTCGTCCTCCACTCCTTCCTGTCCCTCCCCACTACCATGTTGTGATCCTTAATTACACTTATATTGTTGTCACTAATTCCCCAATCCTCTTAGCAGGTCCCTGCAAACCACTACGTCATGTGCCTTGAGTGGAGGCGCCCTATGAGTATAAATTATATTTATTGGATAATTCTTTGCAGGACCGTGAGAGATATCTGCAGTATGTGGGGTGGGAAGCCTTCGTCCTGCAGTGAACTGATCCACGGCAAACCGTTGTTGATGGTCGCTTGGCTGTGTAAGGTGGCGGTCGTAGGCATGTGAGCGTGGGCTGTTCCATACAGCATGCACGCGTGCGTCGCCCTTTTAATAATGAATCCGATTCTCATTCGCGTGATAAAAAAAATTGCTAAAGCATGTCAGTCGCGTAAGGAGCCAAAAAAAACTAAGTACGTATTTTATTTTTACTGTTTAAAAAAAAACGCTCGAGGCATAACCATTAGCAATAATGATGAGTTCATTATTTTGGCCCCTACAGTGAGCACAGAAATATAAAGTACAATATGAACAAGCACTGTACGTGAGCAGTGAAGCAGTACCTGCCTGTATGTGGGAGCTCAAGGCATATTTGACAGTGTTTGATTGGAATCGTTTAACAGCCGTAGAAATGCTAAAACACATGCGTGTGATTTAAATTACTGGCGAAGCGTCGTACTCGAATTATAAATGTTGTGGGTTTACTCTCCAACATATCGGTGTGCTGAACTAGTAACTAATTGGCATGTTTTGTTTACGTGGCAAACCTTACTAATTGGCTGTGTCGGGTGGGGGCTGGTTTAACCACATTTATATTTATGTGATCTAACCCAAAAAAACCTCTTATGGATAATATTGGTCGCCAAAGCCTACGTTTTAAACAAAAGCATGTCATTTACTGCGTGTGTATGTGCGTGCGGGTACACATCTCGGTCATCTCAGTCAGTCGACCCGTGGCACCTGGGTCTGCCCCGTGACCTCCTGCCAGCGGGCGTTTGACATTTCACGTGGCCTCAAGGTGCACATGGCCTGGCACAAGCGTCGTGGTGACGCCACTGCCACTTAGTGGCGAATGGCGGTTGTTGTTGTTGGGTACACATATATATATCTCTATACACGTGGGGAGTGGTAGTGCAGTGGTTAGCGCACTGCGCTACGAACTCGGGGACCCAAGTTCGAGCCCCGCACATGGCCAACGTCAGTGACGATGATCTGAAATGGTCATTGGCCTCTTCAAGGTTGACTCAGCCTTAAATGAGTACCTGCTACGTTGTGTAAACATCACAACTGGGGAGACAAAGGTGGTCGGACGTGGTGCAGGCCCACCCACCCCCTCGTGTGCCGTGCCGGCGTTCATAGGCGCTGGACCAACAGCACTTGCCTCAAGTTTGTTGAAGTCTGTATGGGGCGTCTTTGTCTTTGTCTTTGCTCGTGTGTGTGCAGCGGGCAGTGCTGACCCGTTCTCATCGCTGGATCCGTTTGGGAGCAGCACGTTTGACAGCCAAGGCTTCGCCGACTTCGGAAATTCATCTCGAGTAAAATCACCACGACATTGCGACATCCAAAACAAACGTTACGATGACGACGATAACAATGCCGTCAGTAACAATTGTAAATTCCCATACGGGGCAATGTCATATGTCCGACCGTTACATATCCGCGGTGACTGACAACCCGTCCTCGCCCAGTGCATCATTTTTGTGTTGCGGTGTAACCGGCCATTCACTGTAGATGTTCACAAATCTGACATTTTCTCACGCGGTGATGTGCTCTTAATCTTGTGTACATTCTCTTGCTTCTGAATAGCAGTAAAACATTTCGCCATGTTTAAGGCAGTTTAATATTTTATCTTGCCCAGTAACCGATGTGTGCTTGATGTAACCGTCATTATCTAGAGGTGTGCACACATCCAATCTTTCACATTTTCACCAATGGCTCAGTTGCAAGTGAGTCTGACACGTGGTGTTGCGCTCTGCTTACAATCTGTTATGACACTTCTGATGAGCATGGTTGGCTACATACGGTGTGAAAAAGTTCGACCTACGTACTTTTCACAAGTGATTTATTTTTGTTGATCAGTCTAACATCTTAATTTATCTTAATTGAATGAAAAAGGTGAACATTTAACTTGTTTCCAGGCGCATGCTAAATATACATATATATAATTGCATTTATTTTCAAATGTATTGCTGAGAGATTGCGTGCAGTATAATGGCGCTACTGGCGTAGGTTAATTTTAAAGACTGCTATAAAATCCCACCCCATACCCACACTGACTATTCTGGTCAGTGTGGGTTTGTGGATGGGATAGTTCCAGAGCTGGTTCAAAGATCACCCAGCACTCACATTAGCCGCAGCTGACAGTCACACTCGGCTCGCAGGGTTTAAAGCGCTGTGCGCTAACCACTGCACCAGTGTGACACCATTTGATCACCTCATCACTGACGTAGGCCGAAATCCATTCACAGCTGGATTAAAATACAGGAGAACCCCTCTTAACGACCACCCCTTTTAACGACTAATCGGTTCTCCATAGAGCCCAATGTGCAGTGTATAGTAGTGTCGTGTGTAGTGTATGGTAGTGTAATGTATCGTGTAGTGTATAATGTAGTGTATAGTAGTGTAATGTATAGTGTAGTATGTAGTAGTGTAGTGAGTAGTAGTGTAGTGAATAGTAGTGTAGTGTATAGTAGTGTAATGTATAATGTAGTGTATAGTAGTGTAGTGTATCGTGTAGTGTATAGTAGTGTATCGTGTAGTGTATAATGTACAGTGATACCTCGGTTCACGAACGCTTCTGTTCACGAACAACTCGGTTCACGAACAGAAAAGTTCATAAAAATATGCTCCGGTTCACGAACTCCGCTTCGGTTCACGAGCAGGAGCCGCGGCCATTTTAATGCTCATTCCAGGCTGTCACGTGGTCGTGACTTCCTGTAGGAAGATCGTGGAGAGAAGAAGAGACACAGGAAGAAGTACTGGGAGTACTGTGAAGACACTTTCAGTGACTTTTTGCTTTTTGGTGTGCTTTTTAGCACATACAGTACTGTACTGTACTACTGTACTGTACTTACTGTATTGTACAGTTCACCCGTTTGAGTGCTTACTGAAGTCATCTCAAGCAAGGTTAGTGTTCTCTCTTTATACATTACTATACTGTACAGTACTAATGTGTATTGTAATTTGTTTCATATTTTTGTGCTTCAAAAACCAAAAAAAAGGTCAGAATGGATTAACCGGATTTACATTGAACCCCATGGGAAAATGTGCCTCGGTTCACGACCAATTCGGTTCGCGATCAGAGTCAGTTCACAAATTAAGTTCGTGAACCGAGGTATCACTGTAGTTGTGTAGTAGTGTAATGTATAGTAGTGTGTAGTGTAGTGTATAGTAGTGTAGTAAATAGTAGTGGTGTATAGTGTAGTGTATAATGTAGTGTATAGTAGTGTAGTGTATAATGTAGTGTAGTGTATAGTGTAGTGTATAATGTAGTGTAGTTGCCTCCATAGAGCCCAATGAGTTCGCTTACCGACAATTCCCCTGTTAACGAAGGGCTGTTGTAGGTACAGTAAATATAACTTAATGCATTGATTAACCAGGCTTTTAAAATGATGTGTTTATAATGTTGTTAGTATCCTTAAGTATTCATATAAATCAGGGGTCGGGAACCTTTTTGAGTGGGAGAGCCATAAAAGCCAAATATTTCTAAATATATTTCATTGAGAGCCATATAGTATTTTTAACGTATAATAAATTAAATATGTCTTACTTTTAATGCGACTTCTGGTGCTGCATGGTTTTGCTGATGGTCTTGTAGTCTGGTTCATACGTGGTGAGGTTGAGCTTCATGCAGGCGTTGAGGCTTCCATCAGTTAAACGTGAGCGTAGGTTGGTCTTAATGTTCCTCATATGCGAGAATGACTGCTCACATGCGAGAATGACTGCTCACATGCATATGTAGAGCCAAACATGGTCAATACGGCAATACTCACGCTGCATTGTGTGGTATGTCACAGGAAGCTCGTTCCAAGTTTTAAGAATCAGCTGGTCTTCAGGTTGAAGATTTTTCAGTTCTGTCCACTTGTGTTCCCTCGCCAGCTCTGCTCGCTGTCGCGCAAGACTTTCCAACTCTCGATTAAGTGACTTGAACTTACTCATCCACATGTCTTCCAGCTCAAAGTCTCCGATAGAGACCCCGGGGATGCATGTCAGGTCGACTTTGTCCACTGCACACTCATGTGGATGAGTGATGAACTTGAAAAGACCAGTGCGCGCACGAAATTCTCCAAAACGTGCTTTGAATGACTGCAGGAGATTGGACGTAAAGCCGAGTGGAGTCACTTGCTAAGCATGCATCTCTAAATTGTCGCAGTCTTTCAAAGTGCAGAAGACGACCTGTTTCAATGTCCCTGAGAAAGACTTCCAGCTTGCTTTCAAATGCAAACACTGCTTGTTGAAGGGATGAGATTGTATTTCCAATACCTTGCATTTTCACATTGAGCTGGTTCAGATGGCCAGTTATGTCCACGAGATAGTGAATCTGCAGGAGCCAGTCAGTGTTGTCTAGTTCAGGATGCTTGATGCCTTTCATTTCAAGAAAAGTCCGGATTTCACTCAGGCAAGCTGCAAAACGGCTGAGCACCTTCCCCCTTGACAACCAACGCACGTTGCTGTGTAAAAGCAGACCGGGATAATGATTCCCAACTTCTTCTAACAGAGCTTTAAACTGGCGATCATTTAAAGCTCGGGCAACAATAAAGTTGACCACTCGAATGACCAGCGACATCACCTCACCAAGCTCCTGGCCACACGTCTGAGCGCAAAGCGCCTCCTGGTGCAGGATGCAATGAAAACTTAGGATGGCTCTCTTTTCATGTTCACGGAGAAGCGCTACAAATCCTTTGTTCTTCCCCAACATACAGGGTGCACCATCAGTACAGACAGAAATAAGTTTATTCATCGGTAGTTTTTTTTCTTTAGCAAACTCCATGAAAGACGTGAATAAATCCTCTCCTCTTGTTGTCCCTTTCATTGGCAAAACAGCCAAGCTTTCCTCACGCAGTGTGTCACCTGCAGCATACCTGGCAATTATACTGAACTGAGATAGATGGCTAACGTCTGTTGACTCATCTAACGCGAGAGAAAAGTATGTCCCGGCGTTTATGTCCTTAATTTGTGTTTCCTCGACTTGATTTGCCATCATGATGCTACGATCGTGAACAGTTCTTGCTGACAGAGGCATGTCTTTTATTCGTTTGATTATCTTGTCTTTATTTGGGAAGTCATCAAACAGTTCATTGGCCACATCAAGCATGAATGTTTTGGCATACTCGCCATCTATGAATGGCTTTCCATTCCTTACTATTGCCAAAGCACCCGCAAAGCTAGCGGAATTCCCGTCACCTTGCTTGGTCCACACACGTAGTTGCTGCTGACTCGTCTGCACTCTCCGCTGTAGCTCTTCGCATGCCTTTTTCCTGCTGTCCCCCGCTGGATATTTCGATGCAAATGAAGCATGGTGCGTATCGAAGTTCCGCTTTATATTTGACCGTTTCATCGATGCAATTTTATCATTGCATATTAGACATACCGCAGATCCTGCTCTCTCCACAAATGCAAATTCCTCTGTCCACGCAGCCTGGAATGCACGGTAATCATCGTCTTTTTTTCTTTTCGCCATCTTTCCCGTTACAAGGGTTGAAGCGGATAAACTAGTTGGCTATCTGATCAAATGGATTTCTTCACCTTTACAATGACCCGTGACATGCTCGCGAGCCATTGCTTCCCGACCCGACCCACGGGTCACGGGTCACGGAACCCGTGACCCGTGAAATTTATCTTCAAAACTAATTTCTGTTTACTTTAAAATGACACAGTATTATTAAGCAATATCACAAGTATTTTAAAATCAGTTCCAAAGCGATTTTTTTTAAAATATTATTATTATTTTCAACTCAATTGTCTGGGAGCCATATGCCATCACCGGAAGAGCCATATATGGCTCGTGAGCCATAGGTTCCCGACCGCTGATATAAATTCTTTATAAATATTATAAAGTACGTTTTTTTGGTGAAAAAGGGCACTTTTGATGCTATTGGAACTAATTAAAGCCTTAACGTGTATTTCCTATCCTTGCTTAACGACCAAATCACCAGTTTAAAATAAATTACTTGGTTATCATCAGGACACATTTTTTTAATGTAATTCTTATTAGGTCCCACAATGTAAACTTTGGTATCCAACTCTTGCAGTCTGTTTAGGTGCTATGAAGAAGGGCGGTTTCGCAGAGTGTCGCCTGTTCTATATTTTTTACGGTTTAAGGCCCACGGTGTTATTAACAAACGTGTGTAGAGTTTTTTTAGTTGTGAATTAAGTTTGTCATTGAATATTGTAAACACTGCTCCTTTAAAGAACTCGACGGTAGCTTCTAACCTAGCATCGGAACTCGGGGCTGTCCGCCTTTTAATTTAATATTTCGGTATGATAATATCTTTTTTTTTAAAAGGTTATTAAAATTCCAACCTGCCAAGTTCTCAGGGGAACTTATAGAATTTAATAGGATTTTTGGTGGATTTATTAGGATTTTTGGAAGATTGTGGGGAATAACGTTAGTAAAAATCGATGTTAAACATCTACATTGCCGGAGGGAACAGTGTGATATTGTTTGAATACATTAACATGCATTATGCAAAGAACCATGCAACTTGGTGACCTCACAGTTTGAGAGTGCAAGGCTGTTGATTCACAGTCTAGAATGTTTTAAGTGTAAAAGTTTAGTGTTTTTTTGTAATTGTATTATATCACACATTTGTGAAAGAAAACTATTTCAAAAGGGTGCTAAGATTTCTTTAGTTTAATCACAAAGATGTTGCAAACTTTACACCCAATTTTCTTTTTTTTCGTCTAACTTTTAACAATATTTTTTTAACGTTCGGCAAAAGTTTTTTGCGAGTTTATTTCTCTCCAAGTGTTATTTTAACCAGCATGGGAAGTAATTTGGTGTTCATGGGGTGTGAAATATCCTTGCATTTTAGAACCTCCGCTACTTCAGCCTTTTCCATTCACCGGCTTGTTTTTACTTTCGGTGAGTGCAAGGCCAATGCATTGCATTGACTGTGTCCTGGTGAGTATTAGATGCACACTGGATTTAAACAAAAAAGCAGTACCGTCTTTTAGTCCGGTGTTATGGCCTTCCTGGCCACAGTGGCCGCTTATCCCATACATGTGTTGCCTGATTTGAATAACTGTATTGACACCAACACACAGCCACTTCAAACGTTACCGCATTGTCGGGATTGCAAGACACTTTTAACAGCGTCACAAAATTTACTAACTTTGTCCTTTACCGCAACCTTGTTTTTCCGCTTTCCAGGGAGATTGAATATTTCTGAATTGTTTTTTTATTCCTGCGAAGTGTTGGTTGTAGCTTACATTACGAGGGCATCCGGCAAGCCGGAAAATATAGCCGTGGGTACGTTCAGCCTATCAGATACATGTAGTGGGACAATGGTGATGTCTATGTGGCAGGTGTGTACAGGAGGGCCTCTCTTATCATTGAAGAAAGTTTTAGAAAAAGGGTTATGCATCATGTCAGCATCGTGGCTTTATGAAGCAGCAGGTGAATATAGGAGGTGAACGTGTAGCCAATACCGTTTCTGATGTAGATATCAGGCTATGTGTTGAGCAGCTGAGTGTTTTCGTTCCATATACACAGGCACTCCACTTTCACCGACACCCACAACTAAGTAAAACTAAATCTAGCAATTTGATTTGGTCAAATGTCTCAATGTGGGGTCTTCCTGAAAAATTGAGTCCTTGATACTCGGTGATGCTTTTGCCAAGATAATTTGATAAACTTTTTTTTTTACCAGCTATACAGCTCTTTTTCAGAATTTATCTAGCCACAAATGATAGATCAACAAAGTGGCTTATCACGTGGAATTTTATAGCAGCCAAATACTCCAAACGCATGTTTCTAAATGTGGAGGGAAAAACCGGAGGACCCGGAGAAAAATCCACGAGATCTCGGGGAGAGAGACATGCAAGCTCCAAATATACAACAGGCGTCTGGGTCTGGATTGAACCCACATCCTCCTGTATACCAGTTTACATCTCGCCACTGTGGCGCCCCAATAAAAAGAGGATTCTTTCAAATGTCCTTTAGCTCTGGGATTCTTAAGTTGAAATGGCAGAACCATGTATCAAACATCAGCTGTGAAATATAGATCATACCAATTACCACATCGTAGAGCCCCACCTGTCTCCGCTGAGCTGGTCGTTTCCCCAAAGCGCCGGCTTTCAGCACCCTTAAGGTCACGCCAATCAGCAGAGAGGAAAAGGCAGAAAGTAGAATACTCCCTGGTGCTGGTGAGAAGGTGCTTTTGATACGTAGAGATTTTATATATAAAACGAACTTATTCCCACAGCAAACAGGCTTGGAAATGTTTTTAGTAAGGGCAACTGTTGGACTTTGATGTTGACAATGGTATGGGTGTTGAATGGGACTCCCATTATAGAGACTGCATTCACTACACTGATGATGTTGAACATGAGTGTGATGGTGGTAATGGTAATGACGTTGGGCGGTAGTGCAATGGTTAGCGCGCTGCACTACGAATATGGTGACCCGAGGTTCGATTCCCGCTCATGGCCAACACCAGTGACGATTATCTGAACCGGTCCTAGGCCTCCCCTCAGTCGATTCAGCGTCAAATTGAGTACCTGGTGCGGTGCGTAAAACATCGCCACTAGGGAGACAAAGGCGGCGGGCGTGGTGCTGGCCACCCACCACCTCGTGTGGCGTGCCGGCCTTCATAGGTGCTTCTCGCAAACAGAACTTGCTCCAAAAGTATGTTAAGGCTATATGGGGGATCTTTGTCTTTGGTAATGAAGATAATGAGTTGGGCAATTCTGGCTTGACAATTCTCTTATTGTGTGTGCAGTGATTCTGACGACGTTGAGTTCAATCTTTGCCCATGCACATTATTGACATTTGGTATCTGAGTCTGCTATGAGCCTTTTCTAAGTTAACTCAACCTTACTTGCCTTCTGTCTGTCCAAGGATGGGTGTATTGCAGTAAATCTGAAACTTGCAAGCGAAAAGCAGACCACGACATGATATTCATTGCATTAATGTGCAATTTGTAAGGGTGCGGTGACATGGACCTTTTTCATTTTAAGCTTATAAACCCTTAATCTTGATTTGAAGCTTTCGTGACTGCAGGAATCCATACTCTTTGGTTCTTTCGGTAAAGTCACGTAGGTATAAAATAAAATAAATCACGACGTTTCGGGCGCAACACAAGCGTCCATCTTTCCCACCTGATGATGGATGCTTGTGTTGCGCCCGAAACGTCGTGATTTAGAATCCCTTGTTCATCATGACGTCCTTTTTACTTCGAAGTCTCAACAGCGTCACGGAGATCGCGTGACGTGAGGCTTCTGCCTTTGTAGTGAGGGTTGTGAGTTGACACCGAGGAGGGGGGAGGAGGCTCCTTGGCCCCCCATGTGGAGTTACGTCACCCGCTAATTATTATGAATGGAGGGGGGGGTCCATTTGGAGGACGTCACCTGATCATGAATATTAATGAGGGGGGCTGGTCGATGTGGAGTGACGTCACGAACGTTAAGGATAGACATTGCTGGGTGATTATGGTAGGTATGGTGATAATCATGGTCATGTAAATGACCATTGTAATATTACAATCTAAAGCTTGTTTTTATCAATCCACTTTTGTAGGAAGGTGTCTGCTTGGTTTTTGGAGGTAATTGACCATACTTCACCACACTGGCTCGTGATGTTTGGTGATGTCCAAGACTGGTTCAGATTTTACTCGCCGCTGATGTTAGCCGTGACCTCGATTTAAAATCTCAGGTCACCGGTTTCAGAGTGCAGCGCACTGCACTACCGTTCCACTCTGATGTATATTCAGATGATGAAAATCATCATCGTTTTGTTTAAGATTTTTAGATGATATTGATTATGGAGAAGATCCTGATTAAGATGATAATTATTTATTTAGCACATGTTGGTGATGATGATGGCTGTGCTGATGATGATAACAATGATGATGGTATTAATGATATCACACATGATGGTGATGGTGATGATGGTATAAGACACACGATGGTGAAGATCATCATTGTTATTATAATGGTGATGATTAGAATCAGATAGACGATGGCAATGATGGTGGATGGTGATGACGATTACAACAACACACACATATGGTGACGACGATGGTCCACGATGATGGTGACGACGACGAAGGTGTTGTAATATTGATGAGCCGCTCCCGCTGCGTGCGCTGCAGCCCGGCAGCACGGACCCATTCTCCGACTCGTCCGGTGGGGCCGCTGCGGGCGACCCGTTTGGCAGCGGCGCTTTCGGTGGTGGTGACGACCCGTTCCGCTCTCGCGAGGCCGTGCCCAACCTGCCCCCCAAGAGGAGCGCGCCACCACGGCCCAAACCCCCCTCCTCCTCCGGTGAGTCGCCCGCCCCCCCCAACCCCCCCCCCCCCGTGGCGCTGGACGTAACGGCCTGCGGTGGACTCTACCCCCGCCACAAAGCAACTAGATGGTAACGCCCCCCCGCCCCCCTTTCCGGAACGGCCGCCCGAAGGGCCCCACCTCGGTGCGCTGTTTGTTTTTGGTGCGATGCCCGGAAATCATGCCGAGACAGCACGTGGCACGGCCAGATAGCACCACGTCAGAGTTGCAAAGCACAACCGCGGGAAACCCTTATGCGGTAGTGGTGCTTGATTATGTCCGGTTACGCGCGTGCGCTCCATCTAAAGCTTTGCGCGTGCCACGGCAGCCGGCAAGGATGGCTTCAACGCCTCACTCGCCCGCAACAGTCCAGCATTACCCATCACTTGATAGTCTCTCTGGGCTTGAAAATTGTATAATGAGCTTTGCACCTGAAATGAGCACTTGGGTTACGGCTCACTCCCGGCACCTCGGCGCGGAATTAAATTTACCCCGTGATGCGCTCGTTAATGATCAGCGGAGACGACATTCGGTGAAAAATTGGCTCTTCAGTCTGGTGCAGCTACCGCAGCAAGCGGTTGTCTTCTCACGGCCATTGCGTGCCTGATTGGCAGACGCGATAAGATGGAGCGTGTCGTGCCAAGGAGGGACTGCAGTTTGTGAGCGAGGGATGCGACGACGACGATGATGATGATTGAACGGCATCTCATGTTAACGGGCTGCATTATAAGCGAGTGAATATACACAACTGTGCCGACGTGTGCACGCCCGCGTGTGCTTTTCGTTCATAGAGGCATTCACAAATGTTTATAAAGGTATTCGTTCAGCATCAGTGAAAAAAAAAAAAAACTCCACTAAATTACTCCGTTTAGTCACTCCGTTTTATCGTGAGGCGGAGCGTACGCCGCCACTCGCACTCACAATGCTGCGTGCGCATCCCCAATCATCAGGTGATAGGGTGCTAAGTGCCCTCGGATAATTGCTGAAATAGTGCGGTGGTTGAATTGTAAATAAAAATTCTTTTTATTAACTAACTCCTTTTGGGTGATTTTAATGTTATTTTTTGTGCGTATCGAGTAAATTTATTTTCACCACATTTTAATTACCGCAACCATGGGTCCCGCCGTGCGTGTTCGATGTTTTAATTTGAGTGTCACTTCTTTTTTTTTCAAAGTTATAATTTGCACAAATTAACAAAGAGTAAACGCCACAAATAAAAAGAAAGCCTGAAAGCGAATGTAAACATCATTATAAAGTGATGACACGTTTTCAAAATGCGTGGGGGCATAAAATAATAGTAGCGTGCGCGATTAAAATCTCGGCTTGCAAGAGAAGATGATTACATTTTAAATTTAGTATCAAGTAATTTTTAAAATTTAAATTCATAAGTATTCAAAAGCAGAAGCCGCTCAAGCGGAATAGTTTAAATGACAGGAAATGCCCAGATGATTTATTGACGGCAGGTGGTTTGGCATTTGATTTTCCTTTTAACTATTTTATAAACGTTGTCTCTGATGAGCTACGTACACTGTACGGTTTATTTTATACGACGGTTCAATTGGTGTTCGTACACGGCAGTGAAAAATGGCGCGCATTTATATCTGCAAACGAGGGAGCCCGCATTGGCTCCCTGGATTATTCTCGTTTTTCCACGGTTGCTCCGTGAAAAACCGCGTACCGCTTTGTAGAGGCTTCAATTATGAATCTTCGCATCACGAATTGCTTTTATCCGCAGGCTCATTCTCGATCTCGATCAGTGGCATCGCCGTTTGATTTCTTGAGCATCTTTCCTGCAAAGCGGGCTCCGCTGAGATGAGTCGGTGTGCAGTGGTTCATCGCTGTGTTTTGTCAGATTTCACGTCCGTTTTAGCGTTCATTCTCATGTCTCTCTGAAAGCCACCGCCGACTTCAACCGTGCACCAGAAAGTTCATATTTCCCGAAGGGGGCCGAAATGTTCACGACGAAAAAAAAACGAGGTGTTTTCTTTTTTTTACTTTTCAGCTATGAACAATTCCCCGAGCGCCACACAGTTAACACTATTTACGCCTCAAATTAGCATTTCTGCATGGAATCATGCCACTTTCACGTCACGTTAATTACTGCGGCCCTGAAAGCGAGCCAGCACATCCTAACATCTGCGCGAATCCGCAGTCGTCTCGTGCGGTTTGATTGAGCCAGCGCACACCACCGATATGCTTCTGTCCTCCCTTCCCGAGCCAGTGCGGCATGCCACAGCCGCCATCCTCATACAACTTTCGTGAACCCTGTAAATATTTTCCTTTCGCGGTCCGTAAATGCTCACGTAAGTACACGCAAGCGTGCGTCCAGATTGCCGGGGCTTTTAAAATTGCGGGTAATTGACAGTTTTCCTTGAAGCGTGTGAGTATGTTCATACACCGCCGCTCTTCCCGCACGAGGCTGCTTGCCCGCTAAGCCTAATAAGGTGAAAGCTTGCCGCAATTATGGCCCTAATTTAAAACGCATTATTCCACCAAAGGCCCATTAAGATTCCCACTCTTCTCGGCCTCCCGCAACGTAGAACGCGTTGCTTTAAAGTGCCCCGGCCGATGGACTTTTTTTCCTTAACTCTGAGCGTGTAGCCGCGTGTCACCTCGCAGCCTCGCTTTCCGTGGCCTCGCAAAAACATTAAAAGCGTCGCTTTAGTGCATGAGTGGCGCTCTGCACTAAAGGGCGTCAAAGGAGCAATGCTTTGAACAAACGAAATGTAACAATGTAATTGTACGGCGGCTTTTTAGTAGCTCCTCTTGGGAGGTGGTGCGTGTTTGTGCCGACATACATTTGCAGGTTGGAGGAATTTTAAATGAATCGAAGGTCTGCTTTTAAAATTTCACCTGTGCTTTTGTGTGTGCTTGTTGGAGAGACACGGCCATTTTTTGCTGCTAGCATGTTTGGATGAGCCCCCTTTTTGCTTAACGTGATCAACCTGCCTGTTGGAAGAGAACCTCCTTCATTTAGCCGCACGTAATT
Organism: Lampetra planeri; assembly: GCF_965212315.1. Classification (NCBI taxonomy): domain Eukaryota; kingdom Metazoa; phylum Chordata; class Hyperoartia; order Petromyzontiformes; family Petromyzontidae; genus Lampetra; species Lampetra planeri. The sequence continues at coordinate 6,768,381 of NC_136152.1, read as the reverse complement.
CTTCTGCAGAAAAGCCACGCGCTGCCCTCGCATCAATTCTGTTGGCGTCAAAGATAAGCAGAGATAGGCACCTTTGTAATGTCTGACTTTGCCCGAGAGCAATTCTCCCTTCAACACACTATCAGAGTGGCTAAATTGTGGGCCTCTAATTTACGTACCCTGAGATGTGCAGTCGTCGGTGGATCCTGACTGAAGTATCACAGGGAGTCCAAAAGCTCCTTCAAAGAGGCCTTGTAATCTTCTACACAGTAGGGGAACACTTTCCCACAATCTCTGCTGCGAAGATTGTTACTTGACAAACCGATCACGTATATATTTTTATTGACAGAGCTGGAAATGTAGCCAAATCAAGTACAAAACCAAATGTAGCGACACCAGTTATTCTGAGTGCAGTCATCGGTAACAGGGCTGAGACCATAAACTTATGACATTGAGAGAACCTGATTTTCACCACCTTGTGAAAGACCCAACACAGAGGATCTCTGGGTTTGATTTTCCACGAAGCTCACGGTCCACCCTAAACCACATTCACTGCAGAAACCAAAGCAGATGCGGATACCTGATGTACGAATAGAAAATGTAAAACTCTTCAGTGTGCGACTGTGGTCATCCAGAACCGACCGTGCAACATGTAACGACGCAATTCCCCGATCCACAAATACGAAGGAGACATCACAGCGATGCACTCCGCTGCTGCTGACTTGGTTATTTGGCTTGACCACCTGAATGTGAAATTACAGTTTTTGCTTTGCGTCTACATCAGTAGCCGTACGAAACAATACATATTTTCAGCACAGGCCTGGTGTCACCACAGCACGCTCACCTCGGAGTCACCTACAGATTTCAGGTCTTTATGAAGCTGCCTGAAAGACATCGCCAGGGCAATGTGCCTCATTCGTGATAACTGAGACACTGGCACATTCTTACTTTGCCAAGGGACATTCATCAGCATTTAAAAGGAGAGGGGACCCTTGTTGTTGAATATGACCAATTATTATTATGATATCTTCAGCTTTGTGGCATTCAAACGTTTGAGAGGGGGGAGGGAGGCAGTGGTCATGGCCATTTAATAGTCATGCTAATCGGTGCCTTTTAAACTATTGTACCACTGATTGGTTATTTTTATGTTTGAGCATATCAGTGCATCATCGTGTGATTGGCTATCATGTCACCATCACTGTGGTATCGCGTAACTAACTGCAAATGCAGTGCAGCCACTTATTAATGGAATAACTTATATATAAGAAGACCGCTTTAAATTATGCTGCACCTTAGATGCATAGGCATCTCCCTACATGGCCTCAGCTTTTCACATCATCAACCACTCTTGATAGGCCAGTCGAAGAAATATGCGTGGGTTGAAGAAATATATTTGTGATGGAATTTAACAAAGCTGCCTCTATATGTCTGTAAAAACTTTGCGTTTGTTTGATTTCACGCAATGTAACATCATTCTTCCGTAAATGTGACACCGCGATTCAGAGCACGCGCAAGGCGCCCACTGTTTCTGTTAATTGCTCGACACAAAACGAAAAGTAGAATATTTACAAAAGTTGACGTGGGTCACGCACAGCACGCTCGCATTGTTTCCCTGCCCGTGTTTTGAAGTAAAACTAAATAAGTTGGCGCGTTATATCGCCGCAGCAGCCGTGGCAGCAGCCGCGGCAGCAGCAGCGTTGTTCGTGAGGCAGGTGGGTGTGGAATTTATGAGCGCTTATGTAAGTGCGCGCGCACACAAGTGCGCACGATCGCGCGCTTTGCAGTCTCGATCAAAGCAAGGAAGTTTTCTATCAAATGTTCTTGTCGCTGAGGTTGTTTTGAGATCGGAGACCGATGGTCCTAATGGGTCCTTTCACAATTTTTTCACTGCGAATGCCCCCAAAAATGCCCTCGCAATTAGTTCCATCTGGCAGGTACGGCGATGTGTGTTTTAAACGCGGTGACTCGTGTTCGTTCGGCATGAATGTAGCGCTTGAAACTGGGTGTGCTCATATGTTTAACCGCTGTGCCTTTGTGCGTGGGCTAAATGCGAGTGCTATTTGGGTGAAACGAACAAAAAAAACACATTTAGTGTCTCTTGTTGGTCTTGTCATGCGGTTTAATAACTGTCACTCACGCAGCGTTCCTGGACGCTTAGCCGCACAGACATTGAAGCAAAATTCCATGCAATTAGCATTGACCAGAGTCAAGGCACGCATTGACGAGGCTCAACACCACCAATTGGTTTATCTGTCCATCCCACCCATTCTGTCTTTCTGCACAGTTCTACAATAAACAGGTGCCATTCAGTGGATTAATTAAAGCGAGAACCCCGGCTTAGATTTTTTGCGTTTGTGCTGCCGCACAGCTCTCCGCTGCGTTTTCGGGTCGCGTGCCGCCTGTTGTTCCGGCACGATGTCCGATGTTTCGCGACACTTCCTGGGAGCTTCTTCAGGACACGGATCGAAATAAGCTCCCGGCGCGCGGAGCGAGATGACGGGACGTCCTGCCGCTGAACGACACGCGGCGCGATCTGACAACGCCTCGGAGTGCCGTGCGAGAGAGACGCCCGCGTGATCACCAGCTGTTCTTTACTATTCTTGCATATGGCAAATATGTTCAGCTCAGCCTCGACGTCAAGCTCTGCTAGCCACGAGAGGGTTTCAGGAGTCCTCTGTGGACACTTCACTCGATTCGTGAGCACCTGACAGCAAATCTGGAACACGTGGATGAAGGCATCTGTGTGCCAATGCGCGTGCACGTTATTAAGTTGTTTGTTTATCAGTGGTAAGATAGTAGCGACGAGACGTTACCGCACGCGAGGCGCGGCGCAAGCGACGACGGCGAGCGACAGAAAAAGTGAATGGAAATCCCAGCCAGAGTTGGTTTTCACCCAAATCGCATGTCCTCTCTCGACAAAGCCAGCGACAAATGCGCACGGTACTAGCAATCGTTGGAGTTGCCAGGTGTTGTTGGAGGTTTTGTTTCGCCCCCCACCCACCCCTACCCCACCCCCCTCCCGGACCACTGGCTCTACACGACCTGTCGCGTGCTGCGTGCGCTGGACTTGTCTTGCAGGGACGTCCACGCCCACTAAGCGAGCCGAGGCATCAGACGCCTCGCTCCCTTTCCAGCCTTTCGGTGGTGGGACTGATCCATTTCACTCTAGAGGGGGGTTTGAGGAGGAAGGGTGCGGCCGGACCGACCCATTCTCGGCCACGCAGCCAGCGCCAGGCAAAAGCTCTAAGGGGTTTGGCGTAAGTCACGGCCGGCGATGTCTTTGCTCTGACTCTCTCCAGCACCATTTCTTCCCCCCCCCCCCCTCCGATGCTTCCTGTCTCCTCTGCTCATCGCCGCACAGTGCCGTTTGGGGAGCGTAATTCGTACGCTCCTTGCTACCGCCCCCATCCCCATGCCACCCCTTACTCTGTGCACTAATCTCATGGAAACAAATAGAAACTAACACGAACGTGATTTTTTGCTCATGAGCCCCCCCCCCACCAACCCCCGCATACATTCGCTCCTCGCGCCGCTTACTGCCATGCACATCACGTACGCTCTCGACTGAATTGCATGCGACTCGACTGAAATGCGGACCGTTCCTTATCTTTGCCGGCACGTTTCGTTATAACGGCAGTGGCACTTGAGTGCGTAGAGCGTGCGTGCGTGCGTGCAGCATGCGCATTTCAGCGAGACGTTTGCATGGTTCGGGAATGCGCTGCTTGTGCTTCTGTGTAGTTGTTGTGTAGCGTCCGCGAATGTTCGTTTTGTGCCTGTGTGCAACTTTGAAATGCGAAATCATTACCTTAATGCGGATCTGAACGTGGTGTTCTTTTCTAACGTGCGATCAAATTTGAGGGTGAATGTGCGTGCTCTGTGTGGTGTGCAATTGCAGGTGCCTATCGAGTTTTGAGTGTCTCCCTGCCTAATGTGTGCTTCGTTTACCATGTGTTTTTCCAGGATTTGAATGTACGCGTTGCTATTGTTGTACGTACTAACCATGCCTCTGTGTTGTGGAGTGTGAATGTATCAGGCCCATTGCAATGTACTGTGTTCTGTAAACCTTTCTGCATGAAAATAATTATCCAACGGCACACAACGCTCCTCATCTAGCTCGAGCCCGACGCCAGGGCGCTGTTTTTTTTTGTCTTCATGGTTAGGTGACTAAAGAGCCTGGCGGCTCAGCTGTTATGCCGTTCACTGGGTTTGCGTGATTTTGTGCAGTGTGAATTCCACGAACAACCCGGCAATCGTTCCAGAGGCCCACGCACTGCTGATGAGACGCAGAAGTTGAAACAAGTCCAGGATTATCCTGCTAAAAAAAAGCATCTGGAAAACATTGGCCAGCAAGCCGTATAGGTAGATGAACTAAACTGCCATTTAATTTTTCACACGGTGAAACAAATGATTAGTTTTTTTTATTTACTCCTTAATTATTTCCCAAAATCCATCATGACTCTGGACCTACAGGGGTGGCGACGACACTGGCGATAACCGAGGTTACAAGAGTAGCACATTTTACAGATGTACTTACGGGGGGGAGAAGCCTTCATCCAGCAGTGGATAGACAATGGCCGATGGTGACCAATCCACCGGGATGGAGCGCAATAAAGCATTTTGAATTACGACTTGTTGCTTGCGGGGGGTTAGAGGTCTTTGCGCTGAGCTCTTGTGGCTCATATCCGTCACGAGGCGACACCTCTCCTCAACGGACGATCACGCTGATGATGATATCAGTGATGTACGACTCGGTGCTTTGCGAGCGACACGCACTCCGTCTTCCGTCGTCCACCGATCATCTCCGTGCGCGTGTAAATTGGGTGACAAAGCGCGACGCATGCGTGCCATTGATCGGTTGACACGGACGGATGAGCCGCGCCTGGCCGGTGAGGCCTGGAGTCTTCCATCGCTGGTAAACATGCCGCATTAAAAGTGACAGCCGGAGAGCAAGCGTCACAGCGGCATGGCTGCCTTGACGTCCCTCCCTTGGCTCTTGATGAATAAGGACCTGACGCAGCCAAGGGTCAGTGCTTAAGGATTTAAGGAATCAATTAAATGAATGAAAGTCCCTTCATTAGTCAGTCCCACAACTCCTTGTGGCCTATACAAGGGGAATGATATTTACGGGTGCTGTGGTCGGCTTTTGTGCGCTTTCGTGTATATATGCGGCTGACCTATTTCGACCCAAAATTCGCTCGTATGTTTTGAATTCACTCGTGTGCGGCTATGCCGGCGGACATGGCACAGCATTGTGTGCAGCGTACGCGCTATTCGGCAGGCAGCTGTACCGTGCTGGTTCGCTTTGTGTGCCATGTTTTGGAATGCATCTACTACTATGACCACATAAAGCGAGGGACGCCTGTACGTATGTATTATATTTTTTTATCCGGCTCGTGATAAATCCTTCCGTACAATCACACAAGCTGCGCGCTGTCCGTAATTTGCAAGGCGCCTGCTATTAATGGCGCGTGCGGACACTCTATTGTTGAAATAAAAAAGTAGTCAGAATTAGCTTGAAATGCAATCAAGTGTTATAACTCGTTAGATGTGTTCGTATAAACATCGCAAGATAGAGCAACGCATTTTCAGATTTAGCGAAAAGTTTTCATATTTTTGACAAGATGGCTTAACGTTGCCCTTTAATTGGGTCCTTGATGACTTTTAATTGATGACACATTTTACTTTATTCGTTTTATTTAATTGAAGCTATTTTTGCCAACTGTAGGTTTTCTTATTAGGATGTGTTGGCATGTGTTCTGTTTTATTTTTGGATAACGCGTTCCGTGCGGCGTCAGTTGTAGTTCATTGCTGCTTAACAATGTGTGCTGATAATTCCCACTTATTAAGCTTCACCTTGGCATTGACTTCCCTCCTGCATAAGTGGTACAGTCCGGCCTGCCAAATTAACACTTGCCAGATCACTGACAGACATCTCTATTGCGCAACGACAGGGGTAGCTTAAAAAACACGCCGCACTTTTTTCACCCATCTTGCGACTCAAATTTTCCCCATCGGGTTTGCCCCAACTTGTGAAAGGCGATCGGGTTGAGCCTAGATACATTTTCAGTGCGCATGTTTAGATGTAAAAAAGAAAATCTCACGCACACGTTAAATATTTTTTTAGTTCAACTACCCCCGGTCAATTTTTCGAATGCGACCAAGTACAAAATACAGATGGAAACGTGAACTTTGTAGGGCTTGTGTGCCGAACGAATGGCGGAATGTATTTTTACACGGCTAGGTGCGAGCGCGCTCCGCTTTCCAGCCACGCGTGTTTGTACGCACGCTTTGCTGTTGTTCTACAATGCCGGGGAAAACGCTTGCGGTTGCAGGCGACGGTGCGGCACGACCGTACGCACAAACCATATTCGACCTTGCCGTTTGTTTGTTGGCATTGTGTGACCACTTCCAGTGTTCCGCGGTCCACGCATGCATTGCTTGATCCCACATTTGAGGCACGTGTGACCTTGCGAATATTGCGACCGTCGCAAGGCCAGTTTGCGTTTCAAGCATTTTTTTTTTTTTTACAGGCGGGCATTGTTGAGCTGAGCTCAAATGCAAAAACTGTAACATATATAAAAAAAAAATGAAGACATTTCCTTTCTTTTATCTATGTTCTTGGAATCGCCGAATTGCAGACTGGGAATGTGAAGTTTGACGGTCTGCAACAAAAACCCAAAGCATTATTAATTCGATTCGATAAGTTGTTCATTTAAAAATGCAAACGAATTTAGATTTACGACGAAATATATGAATGCAACAAATTGACGAAATTCAAATACACCATTAAATGCACATTATTCATGCATGTTTACACATGTTTTGTTTTGGCAGACGGAAATGTTAGGTTTTAGTATTTTTACTTGTGTTTATGATCGCGGGTTCATGTAATTAGGCTTTTTACATTTTAAGTTATTACATCAATCAAGCATTTCCTTTTCCAATTGCATAAACCAAAATCCAGACCTAAATGTCAAATTTTTTTTTAAAGCACAAGTTAAAAGCTAAAATTAAAATTGACAGGATCTTAACCAGACTCCTAGAGCTTCGTAACAGACTAAAGCACTTCTTGAGCAAGGTGCTTCGACTAAATGAAATATCAAGATTATTGACAAGAGTAATTACTTACACAACAGTGATACTACAATGGCTATATTAATGCAGAGTCTAAAGTACGTCAAAGTGCACCTATCTACTCAAAGCCCTTTCCCGTTGCGAGACGTCTGCAAGTGGCAGGGTGGTGGGTCCCGTTTAACCCTGAATCTCGGAACGCGCAAGCGGTCAGCGTTAATTTTATTCAGAGAGAGGCATAGCACCGTTGTCTTTTAAGGACATTGTACTCACCGCAGAGAATTGTCGCCGCACGACCGCCACTCCATGATTGCTGGCGCCAAACTGTGGCACACACGCCCCACCCGCATGGCCTATAACTTCCGAATCGGCAGAAAAACCGGATGACGTGCACGTACCTCGTCGGAATGGGAAAGTGTTAATCTCCATTGGCGAACCAGACCACGTGGGGAAATGTTCGCATTGTTATGGTACTCGTTTTATTGACATGGGATGGGGATAATAGGCTGAGTTGAACCCCCACCAACCGAGATTTGGGCCCACCATCTCGTGAGTGTGTGCATCGAGGGCTACTCGTGCACCCAGCTCCAGCATTCCGAACGGTACACAAATAAAAACCGCAAGTGTGAAAAAACATCACCACAGGCCTCTTGTCAGTCCAGTCCCTGGATGAAGGCCTCTCCCCTGCCATCTCATGGAGGCGGTTTGTTTTCGAGCGTTTTGAATATCTAAATTAAAGAAGCAATAATTGAGATACCTTTTTCATACCCTGCTTGAACGAAGGCCTCCTCACAGTCGGCCATTGCAGTTGTATGACCATGCTTCACTCCGCTGGCCCAATGTGGGTTGGTGAAGGGGGGGAGGGGGTTTGGAACCCATGACAGGTTCAGATATCGCTCTCCGTTGATGCTAACCATGGCTGGGAATCAAAGTGGGGTCATCGGGTTCATAGCGCAGTATGTATATATATGTTGAACTTCGTTCGCACCATACGTAGCCAACCGTGCTCATCTGAGGTGTGGAAGAACAACACACTAAACACAATAAGCAGTTCTAAAGAAATTAAGTTTTCAACCTCGATTTAAATGTGCATAGCCTCCAGTGGCTTCCTAATATCGGGGAGGAAAGAGCGTTCCAGACGGCCGCAGAAGCGCACCAGAAAGGGCGGGATGCAGTGACCGTCTTTGTTCGGTGGTTAGCCATTTGGCGCAGTGCGCTTGCTGCTACGACACTGCTCCCGTACAAAAAGAACACACATTGCAGCTAGTCAAAAATCAAGGCAAAAGCCACCAAGGCGAACGTTCAAGCAATTAGCTCCCCCGATGGGTGCGAAAGTGCCCAATGCAAAGCAAGTTGTTTGGGTGTGTGCAGCCTAGGGGTGTGATCCATATTTTCGGATTGATCTGGAATATCAGAAAATCGGCCTAAATGGAAGATTTCTGATCCGAGAAAACTTGTTTCGGACCGACCACAATGTTTACGACGATGCAAGCACGCGGGCACGATAAATTAATACTTTTATGTAAAAACTGCAACAACAACAAAAAAGGAAAAATCTTTAAAAATGCAGAAAATCCGACATCAGAAATGTTGAAATTGTCATCGCCTCCTTGGCGCGGAGTTGGGAGCGCTTTATTGCACGTCTCTCCAACGGGCGCAAGCGCGCGGGGAATCTCTGGGCTGACCTTTGGCCTCCCCCCTAACGCGGCTCAGACGATGTCGATTGCCCCAATGCGGAGCCCTCTCTGCGTTCTTTATTGCCGTGACCTTCGAGCCTACAGCGGCGTGGTGGCCTCGCTACCCCCACCGCACGACATCTCTCCTCCACCGTGTCCCGCGCAGCACCGGATTTACGTTTTTTCAGGGCCTGCCGCAGTTTTTCAGGCCCCTTTTTGGATATTAAACGTTCAATTCCCTTGCCTGTTTCACCACCACCCCCAGTGTGCAATTACAAAACACTCCGTTGTTATTCACCTTTTTTTTCATTTGTTTGTGGGTTTTTAGCGTGATACGCAAATTGTAAATCTAAATCGAACAACTAAAAGGAGCAGCGCTGTTTTAATTTCGGAGCATCGCTGGTAATAATTCGCGTACACACAGAGACGCTTTGGTTTTGATTATCTTCATTGATCATATTACCTGTAGGATTTAACACAGTGTTACGGTATTGCATTTAAGCCATTCAAAAGCAGTATATGTACATGTATTTTTTGGGTGTTAGGTGGACTATTACACCGCAGGACCGTGCGAGGTAGCAGTGACTTGGAAGTGGGTTGACCTTAGCCAATGATGATGGTGATATATATATATTTGGTGGTGGGGTCGTGGGGGGTGGGCGTGGGGGGTAAGACGGGCGTGGGGGTGGGGGCGTGGGGGCGGGGGCGAATGAATGGCTGAATTAGAAACGAGAAATGTGAATCCCCCGTGGCGCTGGGGGTCGGGGCGGGGGGGCTGGAGCCGCTGCGCTCGTTTAGTGCCGCGCTCGGAGCTCAACGGGGCGTGCTCCAGCGGCGGCGTGGATGCCGCCCTGCGCTCACGCGAGCGATAGCCGCTCGTTCCCCCAGCCCCGCAGACGTTTTAATTAAAAGCTAAACCAAATTGTCCTGAGAGCGTCGGCCGGACTTGTGTTCAGTTGATTGGAACTCGCTCGGTCTCCGCGTGCTATTCGAATAGGAATGCCAATTCTCTGTTAACGTACGGGGGTTGCCTTCCATTGGGAGTGTAGCTACGCTACCGCACTTATATGTACATAAAATAGTGGCTCTCTGATGCGAAGGTTGAAAGAGTTCTCGCGCAAGAAGACCGAGCGGTGAGCCACGATGAACCCGGCCGCCTGTGGCGAGTGATGTTCGGATTAGGCCTGCTCCCTACCCACCCCGTACAATACAAATCGTGGTTTTATAGTTACTACGGTACTGACCAGAGGCCCCGTCATCATTCCGGTGGGCAAAAAATATATATCATCCAATAAGTTTGCATTAGCTTTAATGTCTTGTTTAACACCTCAGTAAAGTTGTTTTTTGTCTCGGCCAACTATTTATGAATACATTTCATAACAGCATTATTGCAGTCGTGTCAGGAAATGCGATATAAAAAAAACAAAGCAATACAAAGCGATACAAAGCGAGTCATTGCACAGCATTAATATCCCCATTCTCAGAAAGTTTAGGCTTGCACCCTGTGTATAAATAAACTAAAAGACTTTGGCGTGACAATTCCGTTGCTAATTTTTCCAAATAATATGGACCGCAGCGTCACTGCAGATGTGAAACAATGCGAGAGACGCGCCAATGTCCTTTGCAGGGTTCCCTGCTGGTGTGTTAATTGGAGAAAGCTTTGCCCCTCCCCCCCACAATAGGGTTTAATGGAATAGAACGCACGTGGAGACAGAGCGTGTATTGGCATGCACAAGTACCCTTGCAAACGCGAGTCTCCCATCGGACTCCTGCACACGAGACCACCACCAAACCACGTGACCACCACCAGATCACGTGACCACCAGATCACGTGACCACCACCAGATCACATTGCTCTACGTGTACATAGGAAGGCGGATGAGACCCAGGTCGCGGAGAGTGCGTTTGAAAAGCCGAGGTTGAAAATGAAAAGTATCTCAAACCCTTCGGCTGAGCTGCAAGGGGTAGCCAGGAGACGATAGGCCAGCAGGTGTTTTTTGTGAATCCATCTGTGCGGAGTTTTGAACTGAATCAGTAGTGGATATTGGTCCCTTGGTTGAATATGCACAATTGGGGTGCAGTGATGACTCCAGGCGAATGTCGGCTTACGTCGTCTGGTGCGCTTGCGATACGTGCACGTGCGTGGTGAACACTCGCGCAGTAGTTAGCACGCACCGCCCCTACCAACCCAGCAACTGGAGTTGGATTCGTGGCCTTGGCTGACAGCAGTCGCGAGCGATATCCAAACCGGTCCTGGGCTCCCTTCAGTACCTACCCATACTCACCAGCATGGTGAAGTATGGTCAAACAACCCTGCGCCTGACATAGCATGGGGGGGGGGGGGGGGGCTTTATCCAGCAGTGGATTTAAAATGGTTTAAAATAATGCCGGTATTAAGTGTGCCTCATTATGCGCTTAACACATGGGCTCATGCAATCTCTCTGCTCATCTGCGACACACATATATATGCACGATGCGTCATCGTCGTCGCCAGCAGCATCAGGCATGATCAATCCACTGCTGGATTAAAGGGCTATCGAAAGGGGGCGCCAGCGACCACGTTGTAATAATCCACCGAGTACCTACACTTAGACCAGCTGATGTCATGCATCCTTCCATCTCCTTGGGGGACGTACTGCCCGGACGCGTTCCATTCCACCGCTGACTCCCCCGTTACCTTGCCGCGTGTTTAACTCTCGACAAAAGCCTTTTATTTTCGTCTCCTCTTCGGCAAATGTGAGCACCGTAAAATGCGTAAAAAAACAACAACAAGAAATGCAATTCAAACAAAGTGCGGGGAGAAAATAAATTACATTTGCAGCTGCCGAGTCGTCACGACGCGGCGGGATGTGTTTTCCGCAGCGTTTGCGTTCGCACCCCCCCCCCATCCTCGTTTTGTTGTCGTTGGCACCTGACTGAACATTTGTTTGTCTGCGGTGAAGTGAAAAGTTGTAGATAGATTAAAACATTTTGCCTAGTCTCCCCCTCCCGGAGGGATCTGATGAGCGGCAAGTGCCGGGATAAATCGGGCAGCGTTCTTCAGCCGCAGCCAGGAGTCCATTAAGAAGCGGTGTCTCTTTGTTTTGGTACCTTCGGTTTTATAGCGTCTGTCTGGACGCTTAAAAACCGCATTGTTACTTTACTTGCCGTGTTTCAAGTGGAATTGCGGTCTTTTGTTGTTGTGCGTTATCGGCCAATCGTGACAATTATGTTTTTCGGCATCGCCTCCCGAAACAAATAAATGCATTTGTAACCCTTGCAGATAGTGGTGCACCACCCTGTGTCAGAAACGGCCACAGAAGATGAACTAAAAGATTTGACAATTTTTTTATTTTACCAGGCCCGCTGAGCCTTATAGCTCTTTTTCAGAAGCGACCTGTCCCACAAATGATGGCTCAACGAAGCCGCTTATCTTGTGGAAAATGGCAGCAGCCAAATTCCCCCATACACACGTTTCTAAAGGCAGGAAGTAATGCTAGGGGCCACACCCGTGCCAATCACACTGAATGCACACGTTCCTGGAATTGCAATTCAGCAGTTAATATGAAAAGAAGCCACATTTTAGTTTTTGACCTGGCCCAGTCATTGCTTCCTCGCGGTACGCTTGAGATCACGGTGTCAATCACGGGTAGCTGAAGCCAGGTTCGATCACGGGATCTCAGCATTACCATCGGGTGAGTGCTCTGCTGTGGCCTTTCGATGCGATATTTTGGCCACCTTCATTCTGGTTTCCCGAGAGGATACGACATGAAGGTGTATGTGTGTGTAAATACGTCGAATTTCTTTCGCACCGTACGTAGCCAACCGTGCTAATCGGAGGTACGGCGGAAGGACAACGAACTAAACACATTAAAATAAAACAAATAATCTCATTCATTGACGCAGCACTGTGACGGGAGGGGAGTGTCCGAATACACAATGGAATGGTTGCCAGTTAAAATCGCCACTTTTTTCAAAAAAATTCTTGCTGTGATTTTCACACCTGATGATGATTGCTTGTGTTGCAATTGTAACGTCGTGAGAATTTTATTGTTTTATTTTAGTTATTTTATTATTTCCCTTCTACGTGACTTTACCGAAAGCACCAAGAATATCTTCCTTGGTGGTTCATGTCAGCCTGCCGTCTCTCTTAGGGTGAATTAAAATGAGTAGAGGACCAATGTTTGTAAAGGGAAGATTGGCTGTTTTGTGGAGAGGGTGTTACATTTCACCTCTGGTTCTTGACTGCCAACAGCAATGAACTCCATCCAGGTTTGCAAAGTTTGACTCATTTTGGCCTTTGAGATGCACAGTGTGAAAACATTTTCAAGGAGCGTATCGGCGTTATAATCACTGGCAATATTGTAGCGCAGAGAACCCTTCACAAATCCGTGAGAGAGAGGGAGCGCAGATATGCGTTATCCCATATAGCTGCACTACCCTTGCTCCATAAGGGCGTTGGTGAATTAAAAAAAATGATGGCGGTTCGTGATAGTGTGAGTGTTATGTGGCTGGGAGTGATAGTCCGTGCATGCCTGTGTGTGTTTAATCATCGTTGTTACGATTCCGCTCGTTCACGAAGGGAAGTCTCATCGAGCCCCATGACCATTTTCAGGAAGGACTTGCCAAAGTTTTTTTTTACAACAGAGGGCAATAATTTGCTCAGTACACGTCTTATTCCAATCGAGGAATTTGTGGGTTCATTCTTTTTTTTTATATTCGGTAAATATTGGCCATAGTTGCCAGCGCAGCGAATCGCGTGACGTGATCTCTTAACGTCCGCTGCGAAGCAGATGGCACGTGCCGTCACCGTTAATGTCACCCTGCAGCGGTGTTAATCGGGGTAGCCGATGGATTCGAACCGTGAACCTGGCACACTCACTACCGCCGGACCGTGTCCCCGCCCGTTGGATGTGTGTGTGCGCGTGCCCGGCGCGTGCGCGTGGGGAAGCGATGGCACAGCGGTTAGCGCGTTGCGCCACGAACCGGCCAAGCCGAATTCTATTCCCGCTCACGGCAAACGCCAGTGACGATGATCAGGACCGGTTCTAGGTCGACTCGGCCTCAAATGAGTACCTGGTGCAGTGTGTAAACATTCACACTCGGGAGACAAAGGCGGCTGAGCGTGGTGCTGGCCATCCACCCCCTCGTGTGCCGTGCCGGCCTCCATAGAGGCTCGCTAACAGCACCTTCCCCAACAGTCTGTTAAGGCTATACGGGGGATCTTTGTCTTTGTGTGTGGGGGGAGTGGTCGTGTAGATGTTAGCGCACTGCGCTACGAACCCGGCGGTCTGTGTTCCATTCCTTGCCACAGTTAACATCAACCAGTGGTTCTTTAAACTGACCTTGGGCCTCCCCTAGGTCGACTCGGCCTTCACTGAGTACCTGGTGCAGTGTGTAAGTGTGTAATATCAGCACTTGGGGAAACAAAAGTGTGCGATGGCGGTGCTGCCCACACGACCGCCACATGTGCTGTTAGAGCCTTTTCACTCAGTCGGTAAGAGTGTCTGCCCCGACAGCCAGTGTATGCTCCGTGGTCTTTGTGTATGCAAGTTCATGTTTATGTGCATGGATGTGTGTACTTGTGACTGTATGCACGCATGTGTGTGTATTTGCAAGCATATGCTTGCGTGTACATGTGCCTGTTTTTGTGTGGAAGCTTATGTATATGTTTGTGTGTACATGCGCGCCTGAATACGTGCGTGTGCTTGTGTGACCGCGTGCTTGTGTGTCTGTGCGTGCACCAACATGGCATGCGGGCATTGCATGTGAGCGTGTGTGTGTGCGTGTGTGTGTGCGTGTGCTTGCTTACGTATTTACGTATGTGTGTGCGCGTGCACCGTTACGCACATGCGGACACAGCGGGTACACTATCATACGCGCGCGTGCTCACTCGCATGCATAATTGTGCGTGCGTGTGTTTGTGTTGTGTGTGTGCGTTCCCGCGTGTGTGCGTTTGCACGCGCGCTGTGGCCAGCAGTTCGGCAGTGAGTCGGACCAGATGGCGTGGGCCACTTGGGAGAGCGAGCGAGCGGAGCGGGAGCGTCTCGATCGGCTGAAGCGGCAAGAGCAGGAGGATCTGGAGCTCGCCATCGCGCTCAGCAAATCCGAAATGTCCAAGCCGTGACACGCGGCCGCCCCCGCTCCCGGTCTGTCTCGCAAGCGGAAGTTGACGCCGGGGGGGGGGGGGGCAGGTGGCGAAGAAAAACAAAGCGACTCGTGAGCGGATATTCGCTCGTCCACGGCCCCCCGGTAACAGCCGGGAGATTAGCGGCAACAATAAAATAACTATATATATATCAGGGAATTAAAGGAACATTGTAATTATAGTAGGGAATGTTACGCGAAAGAATTTCGGGTGTGTCGTCGCCGCTGTTTCTGCTGCGGTGAGGTTTGGCGAGGACGAAGGCGGATTTGCCAAAAAAAATTCACGAGCACGCGCAACTTTACTTGCTCTCTTTTGCGTGTCGTTTCATGATAGCCGGAGATTACGCGGACTGATTATGTGGCCAACTTAATGGATTCAAGTTTAGTTTTTAACTCCTGCTATTTATCCACGTGACGGCGGTCAATGCACAAGCTTCCACCTGAGAGTGAATTTCTAATTCTGTGTTTTTGAGAACAAATTTTGGTTTTGTGATCTTTTCCCGGTGTTCACGTGGCTCGCAATCTCAGAGCTTGGCGGTAGCCAGATGTATTAGGCAGCCTAAAGGGGGTCCGATCAAAGTTTTATATTCACAAATAAACCCCCCCGCCCCATATTTATGCCCCCCGTATATTGTACACTATTTGAATCCCGCGTGCATTACGATATTCAAACACCTTGGTTGACAGCACATTCGCCCCTGGCATTCTAGCGGATCCAGATGCCAACACGGCACTCTATTGGGGGGTGGTATTCCACCCATGGGGAGCGGCAGTGTAGAGGTTGGCACACTGTGCTTACGAATCCGGCGAGCCGAGTTCGATTCCCGTTCACGCCCAACACCAGTAACGATGATCTGAACCAGCCTTGGGCCTCCCCTAAGTCGATGCAGCCTCGAATGAGTACCTGGTTCGATGTGTAAACATCGCTCTTTGGGAGACAAAGGCGGCCGTGTGGAGTTCCGGCCTTCATAGAGGGCTCACTCGCAGCACTCACCCCAACAGTCTGTTTAAGGCTACACGGGGGGATCCTTTGTTGTTCCCACCCACTTGGCTAAGGCCCTGTTGGGGGAGGCTTGCCGTGATTGATGACTCACAGCTGTAGCTCAGAGTCTCGATTAGACTGCTGCCCTGCAATGAGCCGGGCAACTCGCACGGCTTGGCAGGAGGGTGTATAATGGACGAGCGCAACTCGCTCGGAAACTATCTCCTTCCGATGAAATATTTTACTTCCCATCCAAACGGGGCTCCGTGCACCCCCCGTTGTGCGCCGTGCCCCAATATTAGGTCAAGCTGTCTGCACGAAGCTCTGAAGTTGAAGGGGGTGCTGTGCGAGCGGTCGGTGGAAGGTTGTTATTGTGGACGTGTAATTAATATCGAAAAGCCACCTTTCGGTAACAAGTGTCATTTTTTGTTCTCTGTCTGGGTTTTCTGATGGAACATGTTTGCGAGTAGCGGCGCTCTTGACACTTAACCGAGTACAGCCAAGCTTTGATATCACATCCAGTTCTGTGTGCAATGCCTTTAATCGGAGCTAGCGTGGCTCCATTGATTCTCCAGTCACCTTTGGACGATCGCTGCAAGGTCGCATTTGAAGACAAATTGTCTGCCACGTCTCTTGTGATCATTGCCCTGGCATCGTCGTTTTTTTTGTTTTGAATCGCGTTTGCTTAAATTGTTACGTGGATTTTTTTCCACAAATATATTTTTTTCCTTGAGTTATTAACACGTGCCACTGCCCTAACTTCTCTTTCGACAGATGTAATGTATCGTCGCCAATAACCTCCTTTGAGAAATGTTTTTTTACGGAGTAAACTATTATAATGGTATTGCCACATTAAGTTAAGTCACGACGTTTATTGGTTTTACTGCATGCGAGCAACTTCTAACTTGGTACAACATTATTAAAGTGTTCCAGTGCTCAAACAAGCAGATGGCATTGCTCATATCCCTTAGCCATCCTAAGCCAGTGGTGGAAATTCCACATTCCTATTTAAAGACCAGCCTGTTTAATTACAGTAGTTTTACAATATGTATTCACACACACGCACACAGCCGATGGGCAGGTCACGTGCTGTCTTTTTGTTTTGTGTTGTCCTTCCCCTCGCATCGGTGATCCGCGCGGTTGGCTATGTACGGCACGAGAAAACTTAAATTTCCATGTTGCTTTCTCTTCCAATACGTGTAGCCAGCGTGGAAGAGTAGGCCAAGCATACCCTCTAGATCTGCCTGTGGAGAGCTCTCGTGTGGAGGCCTTTCTGCCAGCAGTGGCACGAGGAAGTAATTGCGGGGCTGCACCTTTACCTTCACACAATCACACACACGCACATATACACGTAAATATATGAATTATTAGGCAAAGGAGTTGTCTGACTTCTGATATGAGGAATCACTAAATCTGATCACGTGTCCATCCGATCAAGTTTGTAGAATAGTTGATGCAAGAAACAAATAACCACCGTGTGTGTGCATGCAACGAGAAGTTGATCCTTTCGGTGACACTGCCGACGAATTCCATTACGAAAAGAAACGGCGAGTGACGCTGCGCTGCGTCTCAGAAGCGCTTTGCTCAGAACTGCAGCAGTGATCGGCTTTATAAAGTTCTACACAAGGCCAGTTCTTGCGTACGTACATACAATCTAGGGTTTTTTGGGTAAAATCGCATGTATATGAACGCGTCGTTAAACCCACCACTACCCGACACAACCAGTTAGTAAAGTTTGTCACGCAAATAAAACGTGCCAATTTGTCACTAGTACAGCACACCGGGTTGTGTGTTGGAGAGCCAAACCACAACATGTTCTGTTTAGGTGACAAACCTTACTAATTGGCTGTGTCGGGTGGTGGCGGTTTAACGACACGTTTATATTAACGCGATCTAAACCAAAAAAATCTATATTGTGGATGATGTTGGTTGCGAAAGCCTACGTGTTAAAAGTACATACGTATTTACGAGACCTTTCATGCCGCCCAGTGTTTGTTGGAAGGCGAAATGTTCTCTCCCCATTAAAACTTTTTTTTTTCCCCGAGGACAAAGTAAAGAATGAAAACCCGTTGCTCAGGGCCTGAGATCGCGCGAGAGATTTAAAAAAAAAAACACCGTTCGGTACCACGCGGTTTTTGCCGAAGGCTTCCTCCGCGTGCCGCGGGTGAGTTCCGTGTGGGGTGGAGGGGGGGATGTGGTAGAGAGATGATGAGCCGCGAAGTTTGATTCCACGGAGGCGTGCGTTGAACTGTTGTAACCGCTGGGACCCGACGGCAGCTTTGGCACGACTCGTGCGGAGTTCTCCTCTCCATCTCTTCGTCGTCGTCAGCAGCGCCGCTCAGCCCGAATTCCCTCCCTGCGCATGAAAATACACAACGGTGCTTCGGAGCAAGGCTCGGGGAAGTTTGCAAGTTGGTGGAGGAGCTGCGTCGACCGCGTGCGACGACGTCCGTCTCCGTCGCCTCGTTATTTCTTTCTCCATCATCGTCTTTGGGGGGTTTATGTTGCCGTGTTGTATAGCCGGGCCAGCGTTAACATTGATTTTTTGTTCCTTAGTTTTTGTTTCAGGTGGAATGTGTGACAGAGGCTGGGGAAATGAATGTCTCGTAACAGTTCAGAGCCAACGGCGTGTGTATTTCTTAATCTCTCTCTCTCTGATCATATTTATCTTTCCGATGCGGCAGACGTGAACGCGCAAATCCCCGGTGGTGGTGAAATGTGCTCCTTTTCCAGATTCTGCGCTTCATTACACTGTTTCATTCTTACCTTTGCTCGCGGCGATGGATCGTTGCTTTGTTAAGTGTATATTGTTAAATTGTAATTAACGTTTTTAAAAACCACTTCAAAAGTTTCTTTTTTGTGTGTTTTTTTTTTAACTGGAACAATTATGGCAATATGCAAGCGTGTTAGTGCCGTTCAGCATTTAAAATATATACGATTAAAATAAAACATTAATGTGAGAAATTTGCCGACGAGTTGCGAGCGCCTCTTGATTACGTTTACTTTCGTAGGCACTTATTGAAAACCCAGATTTTTGTGCCGCAAATATTATTTTATCCCCATGCCTCACCGAGTCCCTCGAGACTTTGTTTCACCGACGTGTCGGAGTCCTGGCATTGCGATGTTGGGCCGCCTTTCAATTTCGGCGAATACTTTCGGTTGCGACGTGTATACACAGGTCCCATCCGTTTATAGATGCCCCACGGATTCGAGTGATCTATCATCTGCCCCCCTTCCATATCAACAACTTCATCTTGCGCGTCGTTGAATGTCGTACGCAAATGAGGCCGGCTGTGTCGAACACAGTTCATCAAGAGTTTAAAAGCTCCACCAAGTCGATTGAGACTGGTGGGAGACGTGCAGTGTCTTTGAATTAAGTGTTGTTGTTCTCCCTTATTATATTAGTCGAGGATCTTAGACATGGATTGTCCTGTGTTCGTGTCTCGCGCAACACACTGCACTGCGCAATACATCATCTGTACAATTCACCGGCAAATGCAACTTTCAAGGGGCTGTTTTGGTCGCGCTACATAAGGCACACATCCAGTGAAACAAGAACTTGCCACATTCATCATTGAATCTGCCTATGCTGATGAGGCAGTGTTGACAACTGATGTGGCTCGCGGGGTTTTGCTTCTCTCTTCACCTTCTGCAATTTTGTTTTGGGCCGTAACATTTTTGAAAAGCCAACGCAGTCAACTTCTGCGCTTCGGTCGAACGATGGTCAATTTGACCAAGCTGCCGGGGAAGGGATGAGCGAACCCTCTGGCCACACGCGCGCAAAACGATCAAACTTTCTTCCACGAGTGCTCGGTTCAGCCCCGCCGAAGCTGTCTTCGCTTGCGTGGCGCGACATCGACGTGAACATTATTTTTGTTTTAAGAAGACAACACTCCGGCTGACCTGTTTGCATCTCCTCTTGTTCGCCTCTGGCCCCCCCGAGTGCAGTGAATTAGTTTGCTCATCAGACGGAGCAGCGAAGGGGGGCAATTGCCCCCCACTGGAATCTGGAATCCCACTTAATTCGCGCTGTTAAATCGTCGGTCGTCGCCACGTTACAATTTACGGCTTTCACGATGGCCGCTTTCACCATTGGTTCCCTCGAAAACACGAGAGCTTCAACGTGTTTGTGAATGCGCGTTTTCTGTATGCATTTGTAGTCTTTAGCCGTGACATCATCGTGTCGGAGGTTGTACAAAGGCTGCTGCGTGTGTTGCGGTTAACGTGCAGGAGGATAAGAGGTGGCCGTGAAATGGAAGCAACAACAACCGCCATTCGCCACTAAGTGGCAGTGACGTCACCACGACGCTTGTGCCAGGCCATGTGCACCTTGAGGCCACGTGAAGTGTCGAACGCCCGCTGGCAGGAGGTCACGGGGCAGACCCAGCAGGTGCCACGGGTCGACTGACTGAGATGACCGAGATGGAAGCATGCACACTCACACACAACTTGCCACTGGACGAATTTCACACCTGCCTCGCTGCTGCTGCTGTATTTCTTCCCGATCGCTTCAGGGAATCACGGTTGCCGTTTTGGCGATTAGTTTTGTCGAAAATACAATGAGATTCCTGCTCGAAGTTTAATGTTAAGCAAATCCTTATGTACACGGCGCCCCCCCCCCCCCAAATTCCCTTTTTTTTGCAACAAGCATCATGCAGACAGGTGGGGGCTCTGGCGTATTATGACGAGGGCTGAACGATTTGGGGAAAATATCTAATTGCGATTTTTCTGACATTGCTATTTGATTTGCAATTAAAAAAAATTTAAGTCAAGCTTCAGTTCAATAATCACTGTAATAGATTTAAAACGTGTGATGGAGCATTACTACATGATAGCATCAAAATATGAACTGCTCTATATATTCCAATGCAAGGATGATAATTTAAAATATATGAATTGCTTCCAACATGTATTTGTTAAAATGTTTTAATTTAAATAGAACAATAAAACGTAGCACAATTGTTAAGTCAAATAAATAAAGTTATAATAATAATATAAAATAAAACAATTCCAATAAGAAAGTAATAGTAGGACTTTTCAAATCGCTAAAAATCGCAGCCTTTGCGATTTGCAAATCGCATTGTTTAAAATTGCGATTTGAAATCGATTAATCGTTCGGCCCTAATTATGACCGCAATTCTGGAATTTCGTAATTAAATCAGGAGTTAAGTGGGCCACGGATTGGGAGTGGGTCTCCTCTGATGTGGCAACCGCGGTGCGAACCCCAAAACCCTGGGACGTGATAACGACAAGGCAACTAATGATCATTGCCCAAAGGGAATTCTATTGATTTATTTTAATTAATTTTCTCTGTTATGATTTTGTTCTTGCTATGTGTGTTTTTTCTAGTTATGTATCCATTTTTTATTTGCTAAGTAAGTGGGCTTGTGTTTTTTTGATCATCTGTGTAAGGGATTGACTAATTGATGTTTGCAGTTGTGGGATGCAATTGCATGATTGACGCTCTATAAAATGAAATTGTTATTATGATCATTCCCGAAGGGGAATTATAGTCATTGTCATGTTGTTATCAGGTCTGGGCTAATAATTCGCCAGGGAGAATACATCACACTTAAGATTGACGCATGTCGAGGAACAGATTGAGGAACGCGGGAAAAAAAAAACAGCTGTTGCGGAACGGCTGTTTATCCTTCTGCAGCCATAACCCAGAGTGGAAGAATCTGTCGAGGAAGAAACCTGGGCACGGGTCCCAGCCACATTGCCGAGAGGAGAGGACAGGGGGACGGGGAAGCTGTTCCACCCTGCAACATGCTCGCTCTGCACGTGCATCAGAATCAGTATTTATACTGCAGGAGGAATCCCATGAGCTGTAAAGCTCTTTAGCCACGGATGTCCAGTCGGGGCTCGGGGGTAGGAACGTCACAACAACAAACGGTACACAAACACGAGGGGAGTGTAAAAGTATAAGCGAGGTAAACAAATCAACTAATACAACACTCAACCATCCCCATCCTGCCAGGCAAAGCTCACTGAGGTGTTCATTTATACTGTGTGTAAAGTAGATAATTATCGATTATAATCGATTACATTATCCGGGGGCAAGGGGGCGCCGGATTTTCCAAAACATCGGATAATCACTAATCATTATTTAAAATAGCTTGTTTTTGCACATTCTTGTAAAGAACATGTTTTAGTTGTGGTATATATGTTTTTGTAGTGTTTAAAATGTGTGTACTTTGTGGAATTGTCAGAAATAAACATTCAAATAGACAAACAAATTTCCTACTCGAAAAAGTTACCTATTTACTGCACCGTATTTACATGTTGAGAACTTGGTCTTGCAGACGTACTTTCATCCAATCCACACTGTGGTCAACCACCACTCACCCACCCACTCACTCACCCAATTACCCACTCATTCGCCCACCCACTCGTCCACTCACTCGTCCACTCACTCATCCACTCACTCACCCACCCACTCATCCAACCACTCACCCACTACCTTACTCAACCACTCATTCACTAAACCACTCACTCATCCACTCATCCACCTCATCCACTCACCATCCACTCATCCACTCACCCAACCACTCATCCACTCTATCACCCACTCACCCACTCTCTCACCCACTCTCACCCACCCACTCACTGCACGTCAGACCACTTCTCTATCTCCTTCTGCCCCCGCACTGCTCCACGATGCAATTCCCTGCAATCGTCTCTCTGCCCAAGTTCGTATTACTTTGCTAAACTCAACTAACACATTCACTTTAGTCGTGTTATTTGTAACGGTGCTTTTGAACTTTTAGCCCTTGCTCACCAGCCGTTAGACACATAAAAAAAAATCATCAGCCATTGGCATTCCACTGCTGGATGAAGGTCTTCTTGCCAGGTAAAGATTCACCTAGCACCTGCACATGAGCTAATTTCATCGCTCCATCGCCACCTTGGCGAGATGTTAAATACCTCGCCTGGTATACAGGAGGTCGTGGTTTCGATCCCGACGCTGAACGCCTGCTGCTGTATATTTGGAATTCGCATGGTATCCTCGTGGTCGTGTGGATTTTTTTCCAGGCACTCCGGTTTTCCCCTCTACATTTAGAATCAACGTGCGTTTAGAGTTTTTGGCTGCAATAAATGTCCGCATGATAAGCCACTTCGTTGAGCTATCATTTGTGGCCAGGTCGCTCCTGAAAAAAGCTGTATAGCTCAGTGAGTCTTACCTTTTAAAATAAAAAAGTGTAATTTTTTTTTAAAAATTTTTCTGTGTCCTGCCCAAACATAAAAGTGTGAATGCTGTCATCAACCTGTGTTATCTTCACTAATAAACGTGCTCTTTTTCTGTCACAATGTCACTTCCCAACGTGCATCTCTCCGTGCTTTTTTGCGCAATTTTCAGCTTTTGTTCCGTTTCTATTTTTGTGTCGGTTGTTTAGGACCACGTGCCGCAGCAGCTATTACGGCGCCGATCAAACATATTTCTTACACAGTGCTGTGTTTCGCCTCGTATACATTCTCCTACATGTAAAGAAATACCAGCGGCTTGTGCACGCTATTTATACGGGTGATTCCATGCCAGTGCACACGCACACAGACATATGCGGAACACGCGAGGTGTTTCTAAAATGGGAACACTCATTTAACGCCAGAACATCGACACGTATCTAACAGGTCACGAGGCAGTCATTTATGTGGAAGACACCAATCACGTTGCACAGCAACAAGCCGCGTGCATTCACGTGAATTTCACACAAAAAAGTAACCCGTAAAAACAAAGTTTTTCACTATAAATCCTTTATATGCGTGGCATCGGTTTTATTTTATTATTCATTTCTGTTTTTCTTGAGTAAGAGTTTCATTTTTATCACATTGGTATTTTAAATTAAATATGAAAAACATTTTTTCCTAAAAAGTGGAAAATTTTGGAAACATTTTTTCACGAAAATAAATTGTCACGCACAACGAGTCTGTGTGCAAAATGTCAGCTCGATTGGATCACGGGACGTGGGTTAAAAAACGACCGAAAGATTTGCACGGTCGTAAGTGCGCAAGCGCGCAAGCAAGTGAACTTAATATAAAGGATTTTTAAAAGCCGCTAGCCGCTTGGTCATTGTTCCACCTGCACCACGGTGATGTTAACTACCTCGCTTGGTTTACAGGAGGTCGTGGGTTCGATCCGGACCCCGGCACCTGCTGTATACTTGGAGTTTGCGTGCTCCTGTACCCGGTTTTTCCCTCTTCACATTTAGAATCAACGTCACGCGTTTAGAGTATTTGGCTGCTAAACATTTCCACACGATAAGCCAATTCGTTGGGCTATCATTTGTGATAGCCAGGTCGCCTGTAAAAAGAGCTACATAGCTCAGTGGGCCTTACTTCATCAAATACTTGTTTTATAGTTTTCATAGCTCAAGTGCACACGTCACATCCCTTTGTTAATTGCACAGCTGGATAAGGGCCTTACCAAGCCGTGGCGATTATTTAACCATACAATGACTCCTCTGTTAACGAACGAGTTAGGTTCCAGAGGTCTGTTCGTAAGTCGATTTGTTCGTAAGTCCAACTGTCCTGTCGATTCCAAACGCGTTGTACGGCGTGTACACTAAACACGGGGAATGGCTTTAAAGGTTGTATAATCTCCTTTAGCTGTAGATGCCACTGGTTAATCATGTTCTGCAGCTGTGATGCCACCACCGCCATCTATTGCGCGGCAGTTGAACTTACGACTCTCGGTCCGAACAGGAAACTGGACATACGGACAGGTTTGTACTCATCTCTGAAAGTGCATAAGTCGAATGTTCGTAAGTAGAAGAGTCCCTGTACTTCACCGTGTGCCGATCAACGCGGGTTTTGGAAGGTGGGAACATAGTCACCGGGAGCGTAGAAGTACACTACAACAATGCCTTTCCATGCACTCCCCTCGACAGTATGACCACGCAGCCTATAACACCTGTGGACGTGTGGTGGTCCGCCCGTCTTGAGATTTGACCGGATTGAGTGCACTCCGTGCGATTTGGCCCAGGGCTTGACATTTCACAATTTGAATTTCTTTACTCGCAAAAAGGAAAAGTGAAAGCCTCTGGAGTATGCAGACTCCCTTTCCTTCATAAGAAGGTCCCTGCTTTTGGATGTTTTTTTTTAATAAATTGGAGCAAAAAAAAATCACAAATAGAGGAAAGCGAAGTGCCTCAACAAAACTCAAATGGTACAAGGAATATGCCACCATTCAATCTGTGCCTACGATGGCAATATGTCCGGGAGCTTGATGCCAATGTCACGGTCCGCTAGCCCCGAGAGAGGGCTTCAGGAGAGAGTTCCGTGTGGTTTTGCTATTTCCTCCGCCGTTGAAGGACCACAGATTGCTGTGGTTTACCGTGCAGTCCATAGTGCAGGTTTCATGGCCGCTATCACACTCATGTGGTTGGTATTTAATTAATATCTATGAGTATATATATATTTCGATTTAAAGCTTTCGTGACTGCAAGGATTCATCTTCTTTGTTCTTTCGGTGAAGTCACGTAGAAGGGAAATAATAAAATAATAAAAATAAAACATAATAAAATAATTTTCACGACGTTTCGGCCACAATGCAAGCAGCCGTCCTCAGGTGAAGAACAGATCTGTCGGAATTTAATGTTGGGTTTGTCTATGGCAGTATATAGTACGGGGTTGACCCGTGTGATGTGAGAGAAAAAAGTTTAGCTGGAGGCATATTATATTTTTTACGACGTATTATTGTAATGTATGACTTACTGTTAGTACTATGGGAACCTCATTTGCCAGTAAAAAATATGATAATTGGTTCTTTACCCTTATATCTGGCAACAAAACTGACACCTTTTTACAAGGAGTCATGTTTGCATAGACCGCAATACCTGCAGTCATAATACAAACAAAAGAACATAACTCTGATAATGTGCACTGTCCTTAAAGGACAGTGCACTCCTTGTAAAAAGGTGTCAGTTTTGTTGCCAGATAGAAGGGTAAAGAACCAATTATCTTACTGTTAGTAACTCAGCTTATTGGAGAGTATATTTAGTATACTGATGATACTGATGTAGTTTATATTTTAGTTTTTTACGTGGTGGTTTAGTTGCTGCAGCTCCATACTATTAACATTCCTTTCCTTTATTAATGCTAACGCTACTCCCTCCCTTTGATGCTGTTAATCCTGCATAATGCACGGGCATAATATGACTTTGAAACCCCCCGCCCACCTCCTACGCATTCCACAAGTAGTGACTAATGCCATATCTGCATTTCCCATAAATATGCAAAATTCCTCTTGATATGCAAATTCCTTTGTCAAGGCGCTGTTCCCCCTCCAACCCAGCTTAAATATACGCTGCCAAGCCTGGTGGTGTTCATTCAGACGCTGTCTTTCCGACAGACCTGTTCTTCACCTGAGGACCGCTGCTTGCGTTGTGGCTGAAACGTCGTGAGAATTATTTTATTATGTTTTATGTGTATTATTTTATTATTTACTGAAAGAACCAAGAAGATATATATCTGTGTGTATCTACATGTCTCTGTGAGTCTCTACGTGTATCTATGGGTTTACTGTACGGCCCTTAGTTTGTATAGCATGGCCACAAGCGCAACACTGTGGCTTGTTTTTAATGTATCTCTATGAGGATATATCTTTAGATTTAAAGCTTTCGTGACTGCAGTGATTCATATTCCTGGTTCTTTCGGTAAAGTCACGTAGAAACCAAACGACATGTCTCGGACCGCATCCGTAACCACAAAGCAGACCTAAAACACGGTAGGACCAACACCTCAGCCGTGGCAGACCACTGTTATAATTCAGTGGGCTCACATGACATTGACTTCTCCAAGACAGAGGTTATCTTCAAGCCATCTGGCTACCATGAGAGATTCGTTCATGAGGCTATCCACACATACAAACACAGAGACAATTTCAACCGAGAAGATGGATTCTGGCATAGCAATCATTGGAAGGATTTGATATACCATTTCGGGTCTTAATTGATTGTGTTCACGCTTACGGTGACTTTCAGACCGCATTCCATTCTTCTTCTCTCCCCCCTCCTCCGTTCCGAACATAAATGGACTCGTCCGTCTCAACAACCGCAAGTCGCTGTCCGTGGTGCTGATGTTAGGAAAAAAACGCCACTTTTTTCAAATTTTCTTGCTGTGGTTTTCCCACCTGATGATGATTGCTCGTGTTGCAATCGAAGCGTCGTGAGAATTTTATTGTTTTATTTTTATGATTTTATTATTTCCCTTCTACGTGAGTATATATCTATTCTGTGCATCTATATATCTCTATGCGTCTCTGTGAGTCTCTATGGGCTAACCGTATGGTCCATCGTTTTGGTTGCATGGCCACAACCACAACACTGTGGCTTGCGTCTTTAAATAGTCCAATTGTGGTGGAGTTGCATGCATCGGCCTGCCGTTGATGTTTGAATGCTGTTGATGGTCGCAGCGGTGTTTTCGAAGGATGTCAAAGCCAAAAAGTGCGTATGTGCATACGTACGTTGAACTTCTTTCGCACCTTACGTAGCCAACCATGCCAACCGAAGGTGCGGGGGGTGGTGCGATGTGGGGGGGTCTCGAATGAGCCATTTCACTCTGCCACTGAAGTGCCCCCGTATTTACCGATCGTCTGCCAGACGCACCACGCCTTTTGTCCCCGCTCTCCTGCGGAGTGCGCGGGCGAAGGCGACAAACGAGAGACGCGGGCTCGCGAGAACGAAACGAGCCGCGAACAGAGACGCACTGCATGCGGGGTGGGCGATTTCAGCAGCGCTCGCTGTGCAGTGTTCATCGTCGTTGATTGAAAATTACGAACCGAGCGAGGCAAGGTCAATGCGGAGAGATGTTGTGGAATGCACAAGCGTCGATGTGCGGCAGTTCTCTATTTTAAACTATTCAATAATTTAGTTTTACTCTTTTTATTCTACCAGGTAAGGCCCACTTGAACTATGTAGCTCTTTTTCAGAAGCGACCTGGCCACCCCAAATGATAGCTCACACGAAGTGGCTTATCATCACGCGGAAATGTACAGCAGCGAAATAATCTAAACGTGCGTCGTTAATTTTAAAATGTGGAGGGAAAATCGTGTGACCCGGAGAAAAACCAACGCGACCACGGGGAGAGAGACATTACAAACTCCAAATATACAAACTTGATTTGAGGCTTTCGTGACTGCAGGAATCCATACTCTTTGGTTTTGTCGGTAAAGTCACGTAGGTATAAAATAAAATAAATCACGACGTTTCGGGCGCAACACAAGCGTCCGTCATCAGGTGGGAAAGCATGGTCTGCTGCGGAGGCAGACTGTTTTAAAAGGTTTGAAATGGGTGTAGCTCAAGGGTTATAAAGAATTACATATCTTACAGTTACATGCTAATTTCTCACATTAACATCACTAGCCCCGGCCACTTCTTAATAACCCTGATGACGGACGCTTGTGTTGCGCCCGAAACGCCGTGATCCAAATATACAGCAGGCGTCATGGTCCGGATAAAGCTCACGACCTTCCGCATACCAGGCGAGGGAGTTAACATCTCGCCACCGCGGCATCCCTCGCTCGGACTTCCTGCGCTGATGTGCAGCTACTGATTCTGTGCCGCACCCTGCATTTTCGTTTAGTTCTGTTTCACCCGGCGGGAATGTCCAGGGGAACAGGACATGGTCTCACTTGCAAAAGTGCCTGCGTCACCTTGGACGATTAAAGACGAGCCACTGAGATCATGCAACCACACTACGCTCCACATGCAAGACAAGACAAAGATCCCCCGTATAGCCTTAAAATACTTGGTGAGGTCAAGTGCTGTTTGCGAGCACCTACGAAGGTCGGGGCGGCACACGAGGGCGTTGGTGATCAGCACCACGCCTGGCCGCACCAGGTAACTCATTTGAGGTTCAGTCGACCTAGGGGAGGCCCAGGACCAGTTCAGATAATCGTCACCGGTGTTGGCCATCAGCAGGAATCGAACTAGGCTTGCCGGGTTCGCAGCGCAGCGCGCTAACCGCTACACTACCACGAGTATAGTAAACCCGTGGAGACACGTAGAGATGCATGGAGACCATTCAATTGTGAGATGACAGAGGAGAGAGAGAGAGATGTGGCAAGATGAATGAAAATGTGAACAAATGATCGAGGTGCGATGAGATGAGAGAACAGATATGCAGTGGAGACAGATGTCGTGAAATCACGAGGCAGATCATCACGACTCAATGCCCGATTCACAAATACAAAGGAGCGACACACGACAACTACTCCAGCCACCACATGCTCAAGCAGCTTCCCAATTATCTGGCTCATTAACCACCTCAATGTAAACTCACGGTTGTTGCTCTACATCCACATGCGCCATACGAAGAAGAAGAATATATATCTCGGGCAATTATTGATGTTCGACTCGGTTCAACATAATTCAACGAAGAGGGATGCTCGTGCGACGTGGAGTGCCTTTGAACAGTTTAACTTTGTAATGAAATGCAACTTATCAATGTCCCGCAACAAGATGCGTTTTCAATCAGTGCGTATTAGCTGCTATGACGTATGGTGACGTCCATGTCGGAGCTCCGTCTCTTCAGTGGCGTCCAACTCGGAGCTCCGTCTCCCCAGTGGCGTCCACCACGGAGTTCTGTCTCCCTAGTGGCGTCCAACTCGGAGCTCTGTCTCCCCAGTGACGTCCACCACGGAGCTCTATATCCCTAGTGGCGTCCACCACGGAGCTTTGTCTCTTCAGTGGCGTCCACCACGGAGCTCCGTCTCCCCAGCAGTGTCCGCCTCGGGTGTGCTCCCTCCTTCGGCTGCCGTTGTCCCCGGTTTCGTACATCGGCCATCACCCCCTTCGAACAGGCGAGCCCTACCCAGGCCTGCTCACTTTTCTTAACTGTCAATATCACGTCTCTGAGTTCGCGTTCGTTTTGCGATTCGTGCCTCCATATTTCTACCTCCCTGCGTAATCAATGAATACATGTTTTGGGGTTATATCGTGGAAATAGAAATGCGTCGTTAACCCACCACCACCAACACGTGACACAGCCTATTCGTAAGGTTTGTCACGTGAATCAAAGCCGTAATTATAATATATTGGGGACACACACCCCCCCCCCCCCAATATTCAAATATGCTCAAAATGTCCCCCCCAATATATTGCTATAAAAATATAAAAAAGTAAAAATAATTGCTATGCTATGGAAATAAAAACAACAATTTGCTAAACCTTGGCCACAATATCTGGACTTGTCTTCATATAAATCAATGCATAGATTTATGTTTATATGATTGTGGTTATGGTTGTACTTTATTAATCCCGAATCTCAAACATTACATACAATGAAACAAGAAATAGTAAAAAAAGTAAAAACAGAGCAATGTAATACAATACACTATTAGACATTATTGTGAAAAATAAATAAAAAGTCCATCCCATGAGTTAGTGCATTTTTAAATATTTTTGGCAGGAAATGAGTTTTCAAATTTAGATATTTTTCTGGGTTGGGACCCTCAGACCCCCTGGAAGATTTGGTCCCCCCCAATGTTGACTCCGTGGCTACGGCCTTGACGTGAATAAAATGTGCCAATTGCCTATTCAGCACATCAGTGTGATGGCGAGTAAACCGACAACATTTACCATCGTTTCGATGGTGATTACAACCAGCTTCATCAGGCAATTTGCCAGAATAATTACGCGATCTGACCCAAAAACCTTCCTTGCGAGTAATATCGGTCTACGTGTTAAATTGACTAATCTCTGTGTAATTCTGCTCTCTGGCTTGGGGTGTTTGCGGATGATGAACATGGGGCCCACTGCTACCTGGAACACCTCTCATCAGCCAGGAGTTCTGGGGAAGAAGTCGGGGCTGGGTACCCAGTGCAGCTTTGGCAGCTGCATGGGGCCACAGTCCTGGACCTCGCCCATTTCCCCCACGGCATGAATAGGAGCCGGTAAAGAAACCAACACCATATAAATGATTGCTTCTCGTATTTGACAGCGAGTGAAGACCCGGCCTATTGTGGGTTTAAAATGGGAATGTAGGCGAATGCACAAAGACAACGCACTATAGTGCACTATAGTTGTTCGCCTTTTGGCGTCCTCTGGGCTAACACTGTTTGAGTGTAGGCTCTAAAGAAAGCTGACAATGCACATACTGTCAGAGCATGTTTTTTGTTTGCATGTTCACCACAAGTATATGTGGTTAATACAGACATGATTCCTTGCAAAAGGTTTCAGTTTGGTGTTTCAAAATCTTAACACAACTGTTTTATTGCTGGAAAGAGGAAAAAGCTATTTTCATGATCTTAGGGCCAATCTGCTCCTTGATAAGCCCTCGCGTCAAGTACACGGGCTCACATTCACCGTTATGCCAATATATTATTCTCTACTTGTCCAGATGATGTTCCAGCTTGGACCCCCCTTGGACCCAGGGAGAACGCATTGACTGGGCCATGTAGACCACGTGCCCAGGCACTCCGTTCACGAGCAGCTTCCGTTTGACCAGGGGTGGTTAATTGGGCACGGCGTGGATCAGAGAGGAGATTGGATGATGTTGTACAGGAGGACTTTGAGCTGTCTGGACTTGCCGTCAACTGATACGTGTGGTGTCAAGTTAACCGTGCTGTGGAGGAGGCTCGTGTAAGACACTCATTGTTATTTTAAGGCAGCTAGCCCTGCAACAACAACAGGAGGCACGGGAGCGATGCTCACAACAACAAGTTGAGCGCATCGTGGATAAAGCAAAATAAGTTGGTAGGAGTGGGGAGCACAGGTGGTGCATCAACCAGTCATCTCGCTCAGTTATACCTTTGCAACTGGGTCTGTCACGTGATCTCCTGCCAGCGAGCCGTCGACACTTCACGTGACGTCAGAGTGCACATAACTGCGGTGACATCAATGCCGCTTAGTAGCAAATGGTGGTTGTCGGTGTTGTTGTTATAAACTTTGTTCTGCTTTTTACATGCTTTTATTTAACTCACTCTGTCTGTTGTTGTCGTATCCTCAAATCTTGTAACTCAATTTTAACCCACTTCCCAATGTGGTATCGACTGCAAACGTGGTATACTTATGTCATACTGATGACAATACCATATTATATCATTAAAAATAAAATAAAAATTTGTAAACCATCTTTTTATATGTTTTGTTTCGCCTTGGGTCTAATTGTCCACGCTCAACTGACGTTGGCTGTAAATCACCACGGCTCCTTACGTTATGGCAAGCCTCGGGGCCACTTCCTGGAGTCGTGGAGTTCTGCCATTACTTGTACGGTACATTTCATTAAAGCGTGTTTAAAAAAAGTATTTTTAAATATTACTTATTCTGTTTAGTTTGTTGTCCTTCCCCCGCACCTCCTATTAGCACAGTCGGCTACGTACGGTGCAAAATAAGTTCAACACACATACTGTACATGTTCTGGAAGAACTGTGAGATTTGAATGATAAGGCAGACCACGGCAAATCGTCGTGCGGGTACGGCTGGGTAATTTGCAGGCAGCATAGAGAGTCGGACACTTTGCTATCTCGAGCGGTGTGCGAGGTGCGGATACATTTACTCTGATCCACTTTCCGGCATTAATTTTATCACGCGCTTAACGTATCCATTTTCCTCTTTCCAAAGAGTACAGACAAAGCCAGAGTGTCTGGCTTTTGCTGTGAAGTGTTTTGGCTGAAATCCAGCATGATAATGCTCATAAGCTTTCCGTAGAACGCGCACATTACACACCCTCGTAACTTGTCAGCAGGTAGCAATTCTGGAAAGCGTTGCGACATTTACGATTGACCTTTTGACCAAAAAAAAACCCCTCTCCTCTATCCTCTTGGAGATATTGTAGTCATGGATCATCTCTGGAGATTTCAACATGATGGCTTATGTGCTTCAATGTATATTGTGAACATAGACAGACGTCGGATCGTAAATAATCCCGGCGAGTCAACCCTGACTCTGCGGTATTTATTTTTCGCCTTCGCTGTGCATTGAGGGCTCTACAAATGTGTGATTCTTTGTGTGGCGACGACTCTTAACTGGAGTTGTCGCGATGTGGCGCTCTGGACATCTGCGAAGAAAGAGCTTCACAGCTCATCTGATTCCTCCTGCAGTCCAAATAAAGATTCTGGAATGAGGTCCACAATAAATAGATTTAAAACATTTTTTTACAAAATGTTTGACCCTTTTGTAATTCTTGTTATTTTACTTTCGCACAATATTCAGGCTTTCTCACGAAATATTTATGAAATCGCAAACTCCCATCTTTACAGCTGTTAGATCGATAGCTACGGTCCATTACGCTCACCCTAAACGTTTGTTGAAGTAATTTATGGCATGGCTATTAATACGAAGCCATTAACTTCATTTATATTGTCTAGCTGATAGCATATGCATTAAATGCATATTTTGTAACACAAAAAAATGAATGTGGAACACAATAGCAAAATTATGGGAAGGTTGTATCGCTATTTTCTTCGTATCGTCAGCTTTGGTCACTTGTCCGCGTCGTGATTTTAAAAACGATAGCGCGTAAATAATCCCGCTAACTCGCGATTATGCCTTTGCAATTTTTAGCACGGCAGCCCGCGTCAGCGAGTAACAAAGGGCATTCTAGCGTGTGTAGCACGCGACACGCGGCTGTGATGGCCATTTACTGAAAACAGAAAGAAAGCAAACAGAGACGAGGCAACGCGTTGCTGCATTTAAAACATTTCCACAAATGTGGCATCGCCGCTCGGACCGGCGCCGGCATTCTCCTCAAAATCCAATCCTGCGCCGCGATTGCAAGCGATTGTTGTAAACGAATTTACCTGGTGACGCTGCTGCTGCTGCTGATGATGCGTTGGTCAGTGGATCGCCACAAGCACAATCAACAACAAAGATCAGCAAGATTCCTCAATAACACCGTGGCCTTAAATATGAAAAAAATATATATAGTAGGTGATGTTTAGGGCATTGGCCCTTCTTTGTCGCACATTTATATGCTACTATGAAGGGCCATTTTGGAAAGCTTCGCCATTTATTTACATATATATACAGGATATATATATGTATATTGCCCATAACTGCCAATATGGACAATAGCCCTTTTTCATAGAAGGGCCATTGCCAGAAACGTCCCCTATGATGTACGGTTCCTTTCAAGCTATTGCTGCAAATGGTCAGGTGGCAGAATGTGAACAGCGGTTGACCGGCCATTCCAACATGCCACAGAGGTGCTGAACAACTGCTCCGTCTGTAGTGCAGGTAAAAACGAAGCTATCCTTTTTTAAATCCTTTATATTAAGTTCGCTTGCTTGCTTAGGACCGTGCAAATCTTTCGGTCGTGTTTTAACCCACTTCCCGTGATCCAATCGAGCTGACATTTTCCACACAGACTCGTTGTGCGTGACAATTAATGTTCGTGACATTTTTTTCCAAAATGTTACACTTTTTAGGACAAAAATGTTATATTTAATTACCAATTGCTTAATGGTGCCATGCAATCATCTGACCCATAGGTGGCAGCCATCTCAAGCCAGAGGACGAGAGGACTCGAGCCGCCACGCATTTAAAGGATTTATAGTGAAAAACTTTGTTTTTACGGGTTATACTTGTTATTTTACCAGGTAAGGCCCACTGAGCTATGTAGCTTTTTTTCAGAAGCAACCTGGCCACAAATGATAGCTCACCGAAGTAGCTTATCACGTGAAAATTTATAGCAGCAAAATATTTTAAACGTATGTTGATTCTAAATATGGAGGGAAAAATCGGAGGACGTGGAGAAAAATTCCACACGACCATGAGAAATGAGACGCTCAACCTCCAAATATACAGGTTTTTAGGGTCGGGATTAGAACCCACGACCTCCTGTGTATCAGGTGAGG
Organism: Lampetra planeri; assembly: GCF_965212315.1. Classification (NCBI taxonomy): domain Eukaryota; kingdom Metazoa; phylum Chordata; class Hyperoartia; order Petromyzontiformes; family Petromyzontidae; genus Lampetra; species Lampetra planeri. Next base: position 6,733,751 of record NC_136152.1, on the reverse strand, counting down.
TAGTTAACATCTCGCCACCGTGGCGCTGTAGGCAGCGCACATCTTACATCTGCAGTATGTAGCTGGGGCCCTGAGGCCTTCTGGTTAAATAACATTTACCTTACACTCAAAAAAACACATACATACCTACAGAGAGTGGGGGCATACTTGTGTAACACGTATGTGGGAAGAATCAATATGAGGTTTCACATTGATTCTTGCCATACGTAGGCGAGGAAGCCAGGAAATAGGGTCGCTATTAATCATACCCTGCCACTCTAGATTGGGTTGTGTTCCAGTGCTGTACGCTGATATCAGCTCCAGGAAGAAGAAAAAAAATTGCCCCTTTTGTTTGATCGTGGTGTCGGATATTCACGGTCAATAGCCACGGCCCGACCCGAAAATTCATGGTCAATGGTGGTCGTACTACGGATACACTCGCCCCCCTCTCCCTTCCATTTTAATGTGGAATTTCCACTACTGGCTGAGGGGGTGTGGAGAGAGGAGATGGGCACCAATGCCTCAATGTTTAATTTGGCAAATCACTTTAACGTTTCTATAAATTATTTGGTGAGGCTGCTTCTGCGTTGCCAGCAGTACATAAAGCACAGTTAACAAAAAAACCTCACCACGTCTGTCAGTAACACTGTGGCCCTAAGTGGAGAATATATCTAATAGGTGACGTTTCGGGCATTTGCCCTTTTTCATACCATCCGCGCTATATCCAGAATTATAATCTTTGCTATTGTAATCTGTATGGGAACCTTTATTAATTAGACATTTCTTTTGTATTATTACTGGAGAAATCTGACGAGCCCTTTGTAAACCCTTGTAACCGTGCTGTGAATGCGTGCCCTGAAGAAGGACCATTGCACAAAACGTCACCTGTTAGCATGTCTTTATTTTCAGGCCACAGTGTTATTGACGGATGTGTTGTGCTTTTTTACGCTCACGCCTTCTACGACGTGGAATGCGTGGGTGCACTTTTCAAGTGAATAATTTACTCTCATTAAAGCAATGCGCCCGTGTGTATCGAGACATCGCCGCGTTCAAGATACACATTTAGAAGTCAAGGGCCGTCACTTAGGTAGAGCGTGGATGGTAATTATGTCACGTGTTGTACGGCTTGTGTCGGTCAAGGATGCGTAAATGAGAGCTCTTGTTTAACTCAGGTTTCATGTTTATGGATGCATGCATGTATATGAACATTGAGTACATGTGTATGTGCAAATGGGGAGTGGTAGTGCGGCGGTTAGCACGCTGCGCTACTAACCCGGCGTGACTCACGGCCAACACCGGTGAGGATTATCTGAACCGGTCCGGGGCCTCCCCTAGGTCTACTCAGCCTCAACTTAGTACCTAGCGTGATTTTTAAACATTGCCACGAGGGAGACAAAGGCTGCCGGGCGTGGTGCTGGCCACTCACCCCCTCGTGTGCCATTCCGACCTTCATAGGTGCTCGCTAACAGCACTTGCCCCAACAGTATGTTAAGGCTACACGGGGGATCTTTGTCTTTTTGTGTGAATGGGATGACAACATGTCGGCTATGGCGAGTGTCACCCTGCCACTCGCGGGCAGACGAGGTGGCCACACGACCCACAGTAAGCGAACAGTTTGCTGTGTACAGATATCATTATGTATTATAATAAAAAAAAAGGTTTGCTGTAGGGAGGGAGGGATGGTCGGTCGCGTCTAAAGGATGCGCGCATTGCTCGTTTTTATCGATTTCACTGTGTAACAAAAAAAGTGTTTTTTTGTTCATGGATAGTAAGTGTTATTTTACAATTGCTTATGCCTCAAAAGTACAGAAAATGGCTATTATTCCCCACAAACTTTGCTTTTGTGACCAGGACAGTGACATTTTGAAATGTACCTATTTTCAATGAGAAAACGCGGTGTGCATTTGTGTCATTCCTTCACGTAAAGTCCTGGTCACGAATGCATAGTTTGTGGGGAATAATAGCCATTTTCTATACTTTTGGGCATAAGCAATTGGAAACTAATACTTACTACCCAGGAACAAAAATCGTGTTACATCGTGAATTTTCAATCCTTTGTCACTCCACTGCTGGATGAAGGACTTTCTCGTGCCATAGGTGGGTCACGGAGGGGATGGGTGACCATAACCTCACCGTGCTGGTCAGAGTGGGTTGATGAAGGCAAGGGAGCATAGACATACACAACAACAATTATTGCTTTGTTTTGCGCTGTTCTCTGCTGACTACTACAATATCGGCATTGAGTCTATTCCACCTGTTATGCAGAGCAGTCAATCATCCTCAAAGCAATATCTTATCCTATGACCAAAACCACATCACGAGGAATGTGTCTGATCTCATCAGATCTCAGAGGCTAAGCAAGTTTTGAGCTTGGAAACGCGATTTGATTTCAGCAAACACTCATTCATCACGATGTTTACAATCCTATTTTTAGTGCCGTTAACTAAAATTTAATTGATCTTTTGAAAGTAAAAAAAAACCATAATATAAAGGCGCAGCCCTGCAATTGCTCGCTCACGCCACGTCAGGACCTCTACGAGAGGAAACTCTCGAGATCTCGCCTAGAGGGCACTTCGGCCCACAATTCTCACGCCGCCCAAACGTCTTCGGAAGAGTTGAGGGCACCCACGCTTTACCCCACCGTACGCGACTTCACCGATCGACTCGCTGCGCTGCACGCATGCACGCCGCTGGGTGAACGCGGGGGCTCGTGGTGAGGAATTTGAAGAAATTTGCACCGTCGATTCAACGGCCGCATCGGAGATCTCTGGGCTTTGCACGTCCAGCCGTTCGAAAATTACACCCACGGTAGCCATCCTTATTTTAAAAGTATGATGCAAAATATTACACTTAACAATGCTATTGTAAATACAATGGAACCATTTGAATTTCTAAATGCAGCCCATGGGATATTACAAAAAATATATATATATTGCTTGGGTTTATATTTGAATTTCAAATTCCTGTGATCCTACCCGGTGTTTTTAAAATTGTGTGTGTTTTTTTTTACCCGTGAGAATAGATCAGAACATTTCCACAAAAAGTAAAAAACAAACTGCAGAGCATCTGTTAAAATAATATTTATTATTTTATTTTGTATTATACATTAAAACCCAGTTGTTCAGATGGAAACATGGCCAGGAAAATGTAGAATACATGTGGAAGATAATATTGTTACATATTATTGCCTTGAATAATATGAAGATCGTGTTACATGTAGATTCATCGCGATACGGTGAAACTATGAAATTATTATGAAGTACGATATGAATCTGCGAAAATCATCGTTTTGCAAAAATATCTTTCCATCATAATTGTACTTGCCCATACAATTTTTTCAACAACAAATATTTGATTTCGTGAACAAAATGTCCGTGAAATAATTAAACCTACTTAATGACAGTTGTAAATAAACAGCTATCATCAATGTGTGTTATATTCTTGCGTATGGCGGCAATGGGTTCAGGAGGTGAATGCCAATGTCCAAAGGTTTACTCGCCACGCGAGGTCTTCACGGCCAAATATTTTGGTATCTCGTCCGATCGATAGATCTCTGGCCGATGAAGACTGCCTTTGTCTCAGCATTTATCTCGACGGGGTCATATCCGGATTGAAATTAACGATGTCCATTTCACTGAAACGAAGGCGCTCGTTTGTTTAGGGCAACGCGAAAACACAACAGGCGTGGCCACTGCTACCATCTCCCACCCATAAATGAGAACTTTGCGAAATATTTTCTGGGGTACAGCGAGATTTCAGAGCTACAGGCTCAGAGTGTCGGACCCGCTCACACGCGACCGACCCCGGTTCATCCTGACACTCTGTGACTCGGGCTTTGGCTACAAGCATGGGGCGGGAAGCGAGGGATCAAATCACACCCCCCCCCCCCGCCGCTATCACACGAACGTGGATTTGAGGGCGTGTAACTCTATCGAGTCCCAAAAAACATCGTGTTTTATCTGACCCGCATGCTACTGATGATCAGTGAATCATTCACTGTACTGTACACTACTGTATTAAACATTCATGTACATTCATATACATTTTATATACACTCTTACATGCTATGTACTACACTCGTGTAGGCGAACCACAATCTACGCAAATTCGTGTGTGAAGTATTGGAAAATGACGGCAGGAAACTCCTTGACGGGAACACACTTCTTTTATTAAATCTTGACTTGTAACGATACAACGCGTGGCCTCTCTTCTTCACAATGCGGTCACCATACAACGGTACAACTCGTGACCTCTTCTCTCCACCCTACGCTTCTCTTGACTCTCTTAGATTCTGTGCTGCTGGCTCTCTGTGCCTCGTGTAGACTCCGCGCCTCGGCTACACTCTTCTCTCGTCTCGTGTAGACTCTGCGCCTCTGCTACACTCTCCACTCGCCTCGTGTAGACTTTGCATCTCTCTCTCTGGCTACACCGTATGCATACTCGGCTCGTGTAGACCTTTCTCTCTCTCTGGCTACACCGTATGCATACTCGGCTCGTGTAGATCTTTCTCTCTCTCTGGCTACACACTATACATCACTCAGCTCGTGTAGACCGTTCTCTCTCTCTGGCTACACACTATACATTACTCAGCTCGTGTAGACCGTTCTCTCTCTCTGGCTACACACTATACATTACTCAGCTCGTGTAGACCGTTCTCTCTCTCTGGCTACACACTATACATTACTCAGCTCGTGTAGACCGTTCTCTCTCTCTGGCTACACACTTATACCTTACTCTCCTCTACTCTCCATTACTCTCCTCTCCGGGCTCTATCTCTGCACCTTCGTCTTCATTCTTAGATGGTTCCACTTCTGCCCCCCTACTCCTCTGTGCATCACCTTATATATCTCTTCTTCCCGGGAGACGGAGCGGATGCGGACCTCAACGTCGGCACCGCTCCTCAGTTACCCAATCACCACGCGCTATCTCTACGATCCTGTTCCGCCCAGCGCGTGTTTCCACTCCCCGACCAATCACACCGCGCTGCCACCCGATCACTCCCTCTCAGCGCGTCACCGGCACACAGCCAATCAGCAGCACTACCCCCACCCGCGCACTGACGCCTGCTCCTCCCCGTCAGCGCGCGTCACCACACACACACCCGTACATACGCGCTGGCACACGACGTATACACCCAGCGCGTATCACCACTACATCACCCCCTCCCACATAGCTCGCAGCCGGCCCGGCTGCTAACAACAACCAACCGCGACGATAAAACGACAACCAACAAAAAAAACCCGTAACCCCCCGAGTGTGCCCCGTAACATAACAACAACAACAACAAGAATAACTATGTACAGATTGACAATGAACACGAAAAGTCAACAATAACACGATACGAGCAAATTCCAAAAAACGAACGCGCCCCACGTCCCTGCGACTACACGCAGTGACGAGGCGTTCCAACTGCCCCGACTCCTCACGAGGCAGGTCATGCAAAGTAGCACGACCTGGCGCGAGTCCGTCTGGCTGGTCCGTCGTATGGGGCGGGACACTGACGACCGTCCGGCGGTTCCGGCTGCTCCAGACGGCGCGGAACGGGCCTGAAAGGGCCGGCCCCGCCGCGGAGATCCGGCCGCCGGTGATCGGCAGCTGTCAGTTCCGAGACACCTGGGAGCAGATCAGGCGAAAATACGTGTGGATCAGGCAGAGACATTTCCCCCTCTGGGTCGCCGGTCACGTCACACGCCCGGCCATCACGACACAAGGGGAGGCCATATGGAGGCGAGAACGGTTTCAGTCGGGAGGGGTGAACGTACCAACGGCGCTTTCCCCACTTTATCTGAACGCACTGGGGCCGTGCAACGCGCACGACCTCCACGGGTCCCCTCCACGGTCTCAACAATTTAGGCGACGTAGCCAAGGGTGCCTGAGGGCAATGCAGCCAGGCCCTGTCACCTGGTTTCCATTCGTGCATGGACACCTTCCGTGCCCGCAACCGTTCATTAGCAATTTGGCGAGCCCGCGAATTAAGCCGTGCGGCCTCCCTCGCCTCTGTCAGCTTGTGAATATTAAACTTAATATGTTCTGCCAAATTAGAATTAGTACGTGGAGCGGACAGGCCAAGTTGCGTTTCCATTGGCGGGTCAGCTTCCCGACCGTACATCAAATAGAATGGGGAAAACCCCGTAGCTGCATGGGGGGCCATTCTATACGCGGCAAGGACTCCCGGGACCTGCAGGTCCCAATCTACATGTGCCTCGCACACCTGCTGGCACAGCATGGAAGTCAAAGTTTTGTGGAGTCTCTCCACCATCCCGTCTGTCTGCGGGTGGTACGGGGAGGTACGCACCTTCTTGGTACCCAGCAGATCGCACACCTCTTGCAACAATTTACTCGAAAAATTTTTACCTTGGTCGGTCAGCAGGCGTTCGGGAGCCCCCTTGTCCAGGACATAGCCCTGGACGAAGGCATCCGTCACAGCCGCTGCCGACTGGTTAGCGAGAGGCCACGCCATAGGCCATCGGGTAAAGTATTCGACCCCCACTAACAAATATTTATTCCCTCTCGGCGTGACTGGGAAGGGCCCCAAAATATCGAGTGCAACGAGCTCGTTGGTACGCGAGACCTGAATAGATTGCAGCGGTGGATTAGCTGCCACGGGCGGTGGTTTACGCCTGGCGCACTCAACGCACCCCTTCAGAATATGTACCACATCACTTCCCATTCCCGGCCAGTAATAGTCACGCTGAAGCAGGGCAAGCGTCTTGTTAACTCCCAAGTGCAAGAGGCGTTCGTGTGCCGCCAAGACAACCCTCCCCCTCACAGCGGAAGGCACCACGAGTGCGTTCCGCCGGGACAAACTGTCCCATCTCAATAACATGCCCTGCTCAAGTACATAGGAGCCGGTACGCTCCTGGTCCCCCTCGGGACCCCCCAACCTTGCGGCGCAATGCTAGCAGCGAGCTGTCCGCCATCTGGAGGCGGCCCCATTCGCTGAGCGACAGCGAGAGCAGCGAGTCCCGACCCTGAGAGGCAGTGGAATCATCCACGATCGGTGCGCCCGCTGTCGCAGCCAGTGCCCCCATCTCCCCCGCAAGCGTCGGTTTACAGCGCGCCGATCCCGACAAACACGCGCATTCATCACAAGGCAACAACCGCGACAAGCAATCGGCATTTGTGTGTCGCAACCCCTTACGGTACGTAGTCGTAAACTGATAGTCCTGGAGGACTTCCAACCAACGCGACAACTGGCCCGAGGGCTGGGCGACCCTCAATGAATACTGTAGCGCCGCGTGGTCCGTTCGGACTGTAAAGTGACGACCATAGAGATATGGCCTAAACTGCTGCACAAAAAAAACAATGGCAAGCAGCTCGCGACGGGTGACACAGTAGCGCTGCTCCGCCGGAGACAACACCCTACTACCGTAGGCGACAACTCTTTCGACACCCCCAACGACTTGGGATAGCACCCCCCCAATGCCCGTGTTGCTAGCATCCGTGTCCAGCAAAAAGGGACTGGCAAAATCGGGATAACACAAGGGTGGGGCACCCACCAAGGCGTCCCGGAGGGAGCGAAACGCGGCCTCCTCCTCCGGTCCCCATTTGAACTTCACTCCCTTCGCCGTTAGAGCGTGCAAGGGTTTTGCAATAGTGGCGAAGTGCTCAACGAACCGCCGATAATAAGAAGCAAACCCGATGAAACTACGCACGTCGGAAACGGACGTAGGTGTCGGCCACGAACCGACACAATCCGTCTTCGCGGGATCGGTGGAGATCCCCGAAGAATCGACAATGTGACCCAAGTATCTAACCGACCTACGAAGGAGGTGACATTTGGCCGGTTTAAATTTCAACTTAGCCGATCGCATTCGCAAGAACACCCCTCTCAATCGCTGGAGGTGTTCTTCAAACGTTTTACTGAAAACAATGACATCGTCCATATAAATCAAGCATGTATCCCACTGCAAGCCCGACAAAACCAGCTCCATAAGTCGCTGAAACGTCGCTGGAGAGGAGTGAAGTCCCATGGGTAACCGGTTAAACTGGAACAGCCCCCCTGGAGTCCGAAATGCTGTCTTAGGTTTCGACTCTTCGTCGAGCGGCAACTGCCAAAACCCCGATAACAAATCAAGAGTCGAAAAATATCGCGCACCAGACAATGCATCGAGGGACTCATCCATCCTGGGGAGCGGATACGCGTCAGCCACAGAGATCTTATTCAGGCGACGGAAATCAACGCAGAATCGCAGGGACCCGTCCTGCTTCTTAACCAGCACAATAGGCGCTCCCCACGGGCTAGAGGAGGGCGAAATAATATCGGCTTCTAGCATATCGTTAACAGCCGACTGAACATGTTCCTTCTCCACGGGACTCAGTCGGAAGGGATTTAGCCTGACCGGCGCCGCATCGCCCGTTTCAATGTGATGGTGCAACAAATCCGTGCACCCAATGTCATACTTATGTTTACTGAATACATCAGAGAATTCAATGAGCAACTCGCGCAGCGCACCCAACTGCGCCGCCGACAAATCGTCCGAGGCGGCACATAGCGAATGGACCCACTCAAGGTCTTCCCTTGGCTCAACGTTCCGCGCGGGGCTCGAGCCCACCTGCGCAACCAACCCATCATCCACAGGGACCTGCGCCGCGTGAGCCAGCACGGTGCCCTGCGGAATGACAGCTGGTCGCGACCCCGCGTTCAAAACCATCACAAACGGATCCCTGTCAGCCCGCACCAAAGTGTGAGCCACCGATAAATCAAGACCCCCGACAGCCTTGTTAGAAGGACCCAAAAGCATACTTTGTCCCGAAGCCTCCCTCACCCCCCGCCACCAGCGGCCCCGAGTCGTCCAGGTTTTCCTCGCGGTCAATCCCGTGGGTCCTACGGGTCTTCCTTGTCTCCATGCTTGGAAGCCCGTTTCACTTCTGACGCCAGATGAAGTATTGGAAAATGACGGCAGGAAACTCCTTGACGGGAACACACTTCTTTTATTAAATCTTGACTTGTAACGATACAACGCGTGGCCTCTCTTCTTCACAATGCGGTCACCATACAACGGTACAACTCGTGACCTCTTCTCTCCACCCTACGCTTCTCTTGACTCTCTTAGATTCTGTGCTGCTGGCTCTCTGTGCCTCGTGTAGACTCCGCGCCTCGGCTACACTCTTCTCTCGTCTCGTGTAGACTCTGCGCCTCTGCTACACTCTCCACTCGCCACGTGTAGACTTTGCATCTCTCTCTCTGGCTACACCGTATGCATACTCGGCTCGTGTAGACCTTTCTCTCTCTCTGGCTACACCGTATGCATACTCGGCTCGTGTAGACCTTTCTCGCTCTCTGGCTACACACTATACATCACTCAGCTCGTGTAGACCGTTCTCTCTCTCTGGCTACACACTATACATTACTCAGCTCGTGTAGACCGTTCTCTCTCTCTGGCTACACACTATACATTACTCAGCTCGTGTAGACCGTTCTCTCTCTCTGGCTACACACTTATACCTTACTCTCCTCTACTCTCCATTACTCTCCTCTCCGGGCTCTATCTCTGCACCTTCGTCTTCATTCTTAGATGGTTCCACTTCTGCCCCCCTACTCCTCTGTGCATCACCTTATATATCTCTTCTTCCCGGGAGACGGAGCGGATGCGGACCTCAACGTCGGCACCGCTCCTCAGTTACCCAATCACCACGCGCTATCTCTACGATCCTGTTCCGCCCAGCGCGTGTTTCCACTCCCCGACCAATCACACCGCGCTGCCACCCGATCACTCCCTCTCAGCGCGTCACCGGCACACAGCCAATCAGCAGCACTACCCCCACCCGCGCACTGACGCCTGCTCCTCCCCGTCAGCGCGCGTCACCACACACACACCCGTACATACGCGCTGGCACACGACGTATACACCCAGCGCGTATCACCACTACATGTGTACTAACCCCCTCCCGCGTACTCTGAGACCTGACCGCACTTTATGACACATGATGCATCAACGTGAGCAGTTTCTACACTTGCCCAATTATTGTCTTGTAGCTGGCAGCGTGAGGGTTGTCAGTGGTGTAGATTGTCATGATCAGCAGAGGGCTCGTGGTTGACTGTGGTTGAAGAACTTGATTTTTCTCCACATCGGAAGTACAAGAAAGCACCAACACAATACAATTCAACTTCCGAGCAACTGGGATCGCGATAATTGTCATGTCGTGAAAATCCGTGTGCAACCCAAGTTGAATGCAAATAGTTTGGTGATATTGCCCTGCATTGGTCGTGGTGCACAACAACAACACAACGCGACTCCATACAGTGGGCCAAGATAATGTTTTCCACAACTCTGTCTGGCCGCCTGATGATGCTGGTTGTTATTAGTGGCGAAATGTCACGGGACTCGAATGGTAAATTTCGTGGCTTTGCTCTCCAACACACCAGTGTGCTGTACTCGTGACGAATTGGCACGCTTTGTTTAAGTGACAAACATTACTAATTGGCTGTGTCGGGTGGTGGCAGGTTTAACGACGCATTTTTATTTACGCGATCTAACCCATACACCACTATTACGGGTATTGGGGGCCACAGATGGTTTCGGGCAATGACAGAGTTAGGCAATGGCAGTGTTAGGCAATGACAGTGTTAGGCAATGGCAGTGTTAGGCAATGGCAGTGTTAGGCAATGGCAGTGTTAGGCAATGACAGTGTTAGGCAACGGCGCATTTCTAAGAACACATCTTGCTACGAAGCCGGGCCATTGGCTCCGAAGCGTCACCTGTGATACATTTCCCCTTCCAGGGCACAGTGTCATTGACAAGTTGCGTGGAGTTTCTCGTTCAGTGCAATGGTCAAGTGGCTTCTCGCCTGCGCCATGCACGCGTACGTCCGCGACGATCGCCTTGTGAATTCTTGTCCTTCTGGCACGCAGCAAGCCGGCGAGCGAGCTGACGCACCCTGGTCAGATATTATAAATACTTAATGAGGCACGTGATATCATGAAGGGTATGGTAATGAAGGAACAAAGCGAAATGTAAATGAAGTTAACTTTCCACGCATCTGTCCATTAATGTGTGTGTGGGTGTGTATGCATGTGAATGAATATGATAATAATGCTTTCATTTCACAGAGCGTCCTTCATGCCAACAGCATCCCACAACGCTTTAAAATGTGCGGGGAGCGGTGGTGCAGCAGTTAGCACGCTGCAATACGAACCCGGCGACCCAAGTTCGATTCATGCTCACGTACAACACCAGTGGCATTTATCTGAACCGGTCCTGCGCCTCCCCTAGGTTGACTCAGCCTCAAATGAGTACCTGGTGCGGTGTGTAAACATCGCCACTAGGGAGACAAAGGCGGCCGGGCGTGGTGTTCGCCACCCACCCCCTCGTGTGCCGTGCCGGACTTCATAAGTGCTCGCTAACAGCACTTGCCCCTACAGTCTGTTAAGGCTATATGGGGGATCTTTGATATGTGGGGAGCGGTAGTGTGGCGGTTTGCGCGCTGTGCTACGAACCCGGCCACCCGAGTTCGATTCCCGCTCACGGCCAACACTGGTGACGATTATCCGAACCAGTCCTGGGTCTCCCCTTTGGTCGACTCAGCCTCAAATGAGTACCTGGTGCGGTGTATAAATATCGCCACTGGGGAGACAAAGGCTGCCGGGCGTGGTGCTGGCCACTCAGCTCCTCGTGTGCCGTTCTGCCTTTATAGGTATTCGCTAACAGCACTTGCCCCAACAGTCTGTTAATGCTATACGGGGGATCTTTGACTTTGTACAACTAAGTCCTCGTTTGACGCAGGAGACGCGGTTTCTGAGAAGTGCCGCGGAAAGTGAACAAAAAAAACTAAAAACACGTTAAGCGAAAACTCTTTCTCCGCAGACAAATGTGACGACAGTGAAGTTTGGCGAGATACGACGTCACCCCAACTACGCGCACACAGCGAGACGAGCGGCACATATAATAACTGAGGGTCCGCATTTCGCGGACCGTATCGCTGTAACGCTATGGCCAGGCGGCTCACGAAAGTACGTGGGACGTCGACCGCCCAGGAACCGCGTTGTAGCGGCGTGCTCGGTGCGCGTTGTACGAAACAAAGCGTCGTGGCGCCGTGGAGAGAACGTGGGCGACGCAGTTTCCAAGCCGTTGGCCGCCGCCGCCACCACCGCCGTAAAAAGCTACAAAACCTGCGGTTGGTGTCACGAATGGTTGAGGGCTTCCCAATGTGAAATGAACACCCATTCTACCAACAGGTTTTTTTTTCTTTCATATTATAATTTATTTTAAGGAAACGGGGCGGTTGTCAAAGCGCCATTTGTTGACGTACCAGTCAACGTCTTCCTTATGTGTTTATACATATATGAATGCGTGTGTTTTATTCATAAATATATATGCATTTATTAATGGCTTTACATATGTATGGCTTGATATAAGGCATCTTTTATTTTGGGGGGGGGGGGGGTGGGTATGGGGGTAGCGGTCATGCATTTTGTTTCCAATATTCCAATATAACAAAAACAGTTTTAGCAATTTTATTATCATAAGCAAACACTCGCCTTGTACATTTTAAACGTTATGTTTCGTAACGCTTTTCGCAAATAGCACATTTTCACAGTAGACAATGAAGTGACTTTTTGTTATGTACAAGGCTGTGCACGTGAATGTTTTGTTACATCCTGTCCTTCAACTACCATTGTCAGTGCTTTTCTTGAAATAAAACGTTACATTACAAGCCTATCGCAATGATTCTAAACGTTGTGTCCACCACGGCTGATCCCTTTTAACGTTGTGTTTATTTTGAGGCGGCTCACAGGACAAATGTCAACGTGATGCTTGAGCCCCCCCCCCCCCCCCAGATTCATCATATTCAGGTTTCAGCCACCCTTGATTCATCGAAGATTTCAAGTTTTGCGAGGGGGAGTTGGGTGATGAATGCGGCGTCGCACTTAATTTGTCACAATTCGTCTGCAAGGACCGGAGATTTCAGTTCAGGGCATATAAAAGGTGTTTCCCCGGCGTGTGTAAAAGACAAACGCATCATTTGAAGGGACTTCGGGACCAGTTATGCGAAGGCGTCGGATTTATTTTCATTTATTTTCTCTGTGATGATAATTTTCTTATTACTTGCATATTCCCCCCCCTTATTAATGTATTGATCTTGAATGTGTTTTCTATTTGCTAAGTAAGTGGGGTTTTTTTGTTTTATTTGTATCATCTGTGAAAGGAACCGGCTAATTGATGTTGCAGCGTTATAAAATGCAGTTGCATAAATGACGCTATGTAAAATGTAATTCTTATGATTATTTTTCGGTCGGGTGTCAAGATGTTAACTACATTGCTCGGTATGCAGGAGTTCGTGGGTTCGATCCCGACACTGATGGCTGCAGTATATTTGGAGTTTGCACAATAAAAACATGCGGTCAAATCACCTTGACTGCGTAAGCTCTCTTCCGTTCTCGAAAGCCAAGCAGGTTTGTGCCTGGATACTGCTTGGATGGGTGACCACAGCCACCATGTCTAAGAGACAGGTGGTCTAGGTGTTGTGGGGAGCACGGTGAAATCCATCATCCTTCTGCATTACCCCCGCACCAACCCGCACTGACCAGCGTGGTGAAGTATGGCAAAAAATATCCCAGGCCCTCATCCACGAGCAGTGAGTGGATTTTCACTCTTTGTTCGTTTTCATATTCTTGGTTCTTTCGGTAAAGTCATGTAGATAGAAAATAATAATAATAAAATATAATTTAAATTTACAAATAAATTGAAAAAAATAAGAGCAAAAAACCATGAAAAGAAGAAATAGTAAAATTAATGAATAAAAGTAATTTTAAAATAATAAAAGCAAAAAAAATAGTAAAATAAAATTAAAAATAAAAGTAATTTCAAAATAATAAAAGCAAAAAACCCCACGACGTTTCGATCGCAACGCAAGCAGTCTTCATCAGGCGGAGAGAAAAGAGGGGGCAACTCTCCAAATGCCACTGCTTCTAAGGGTTTCCAAAGTGAGCGGGCAGGAGACGAGAACTTTCGTACCTCCGTGGCCCGACTGGACGTCTGTGAACAAAAAGAGCTTCATAGCTCATCGGATTTCTCCAGGAATAAATAAAGATTCTGATTTCTGACACAAATTTTCAACGCTCTAGTTGGGGGTCCTTACATTGTGAGCGACCGATTGATTGGTACACATTCGCAAAAAAAATCAAATTACTCGTGAAATGATCAACACGTGCCCAAGTAGACAACTGAGACCGCAAAATCGGAATTTGCTTTTGTATTGGATGAGGAAGCTGTTGAGATGTGAAGGGCTTTTTCACAGATGTCCAGCTGGGCACGGGGCCAGCAATTTGGTTTTCATCAACAACAAAAATACATCAACTAATACTCGAGCTAGATAGTTTAAAGTTAAGCGAGACACCAATAAATACAACTAAACCTACAATAAAGCATGGAAGTACAAACTGCACTCGTACATAAATTCCTTCTTAAAACTAACACATAGTGACACAATCTTAACGCGCGTCTTTGCTATTATCTTGTATACTACCTCCATAACAATATATTACAGGCAAAAAAGTGTTTGTGGATATGTTTTGTTCCTTATATTTTATTTTCTACAACACACCCCCCCCCCATCTATTACATTTGCGCTGCTGTGCGGTGTCATTAATCACACAAAACGCCGTCACAGATAGGCGCTGCAACATCGTAGAGAGAGACAGAGTTACCCAGACACACGGATCTGATTTGTAAAAAATAAAAATACAAATAAACCAATAATTTATTGAACGCGAGCTATCCGATGTAAGCTCCAATTACACCTGCCTCACTCTGAGAGAAAGCAGCGTCGTCAGTTGAACTTTGTTCGCACCGTACGTAGCCGCCCATACTCATCGGAGGCTCGCAAAACGCCGTACAGAGGCGTGGGGAGGCCTCGCTTCGCGCGGGGAGCCGGGTCGCGTGGCTCGTCCAGACTTTGCGCGCAAACCAGGTTGCATTGTACGGGGCATCCTCTGCTCGAACACTGTCACTTTATTGGGTCCCTTTAACTGATTCGCCACTGTGGCAAGATGTTAACTGCCTCGCCTCGTTTACAGGAGGTCGTGAGTTAGACCCTGACGCCTGTATATTTGGAGTTTGCATGCCTCTCTGTCTGTGGTAACGTGTTTTTTTTCCCCCGGGTCTGCTGTTATTTTCCCTCCACATATAGAAGTATGCCTCCTTTAGAGTATTTGGCTGCTATACATTTCCAAATGATAATCCGCTTTGTTTGAGCTATAATTTGCGGCCAGTTCATTTCTAAAAAGATATCTATATAGCTCAGGTGGCCTTACCTGGAGAAATAAAAAAAGTTAAGAGTTCAGATTCATGTTTTACTTTTTGGGTCAGGACGCGGAAATAAAATATGTGCAGCTCGGTTTTCATTCCACGCCCACCATGAGAGCAGCACCAAAGACAAAGATATCCTCTTATCGCCTCGACAGACTTTTGGGGCAAGTGCTTTGAGACTAGCAACACCCCCCCCGCCCCTGCCACCTCCCCACGTGACATGCTGACAGCACAGATTGCTATTTTATTTTTCGTCGGCATGATGTCGTCGGGCATTTTTGAAAATAAAATAAAGGAAGTGCCTCCTAATCGAATGTGCGCTTTTTGTAACCGGGTGCAATTTTGAACAACAGCCATATCAGACGTATAATCGGCATAATCATTGAGTTCACTGCAGCTCAAAGATGTCCACGTGCTCGGCGTTTGAAAGCCTGAAGACCAGAATCGGTGATTTTTTTACGACATTGTCTTCATCAGGGAGGCAGCTCCATATCCCGACAGCAGAGTGAAGAAGCGAACTTCTGTCCAGAGAGCAAGTCGGGGCCCGACTTGGCAGGGTTGTGCACAATCGGGTGGCACGGCGTCTTTCATATGGGGGTGCTTCTATGGACATTTCTAAATTTTCAGTGATTAATTTGTTTTGTGTTTGGGTGAGGCCACGTGTACATCGCAGAGGCTCCACCACTTCTCACCCAGGCAACCAGAGAGCACAGACTTGGATATTTCTTGACCTATCCCTTGAGCAACAATTAAATATATAAAAAAACGCACAATTAAAATAGGTGAATAATAAACACGTAATTAATGAGAATGCGACTTAAAATGATAATTTTTTAAAGCGTAAAATCCTATCAAGTAATTCATACGTTCTAGAACATTTCCAATATCAAACCAGGTTATTTAAAACACGTAGTGGTATTTATGCCAAAAAATTGTTTTGTAGTCATCACACCTCCACCGAGACTTTTTTGGGATAAAATAATGATGTGGCCCAACACAAATAATATACATATTGACTATTGTAGTGGCTAGGAAGCCTACGTTCTAAGCTCGACTCATTTAAATTCACGATCACGATTTCCGTGAACACTGTGGTTCTTCCGATCTCCTTGTACAGCATCGTAGCCTGAATAACGAGCCATCAGCGTTTGAACACTCGTGAATGCACACCAGGAGTTCATACGTGGCCTGTCTTATCGAAATGTGAAGGGCCCTTTTTGCGGTTTGACAGTGGCACAATGGGACTTTTGCAAAATGAAGAATACTGAAAGGGGGATTTGATGCGTGCATGCGCGTTTCACTGGAGCAGGATTAGACAATTGTTCGTACAAATCTGAAGGTAAAAAGCTCTTACCTGGTTAAAGATGTACACTCATTTCCTCTTCAGTTCCCTTCCAACTTCTCGTGGAGACGATGGGCCGGATGGCATCCCTCTCCGCCCCTCTGTCAGTCTTGCAGCAGCTTCACGGACTCGTCTGCCCCGTTGCCCCTTCTTTTTGGTTCGAGGGAAGTTTTCGCCGCAGTCATTCCAATCTCTCTTTTACTCGCCCCGTGTGCTTTGTACGTGCAGCGCGCCACGTCTGGACTGGGAAAGCACTTCTTAGCAGCTCCACCACCCGCACCTCGGATTCACACGGTTGGTTACGTACGGTGCAAAAGAAGTTCAACACACATATACATACGTCTGGTATTTCTAGATTTGAAGCTTTCGTGACTGCAATGATTCATATTCTCAGGTTTTTTCGGTAAAGTCACGTAGGTAAAACATTAAAAGTAATGAAAGTAAAATAAAACAAAACAAAAATAAAAATAAAATTCACGACGTTTCGGAGGCAACACAAGTCTCCGTCATCAGGTGGGACCGTCACAGCCAGATTAGCTGCATCTTGATGACGGAGACTTGTGTTGCCTCCGAAACGTCGTGAATTTTATTTTTATTTTTGTTTTGTTTTATTTTACTTTCATTACTTTTAATGTTTTACCTACGTGACTTTACCGAAAAAACCTGAGAATATACGTCTGGTATTTTATAGGCCACGTGTCCAAACCGCTCCTGCCGTCGTCTCAAATATTCCCCCCCCCCCCCCCACCGTCACCTCTCGTCCCAGTTGTGCTCCGGTTCGTAATGGTCCCCAGCCGAGGCACTCCACAGTATCCGTCTCAGCCAGATCATCGCTGAAGTTGCTATTTCTATATTAAATTCTCCGCCAATATTCGCATCGGCACAACCACGGTTCCGTGAAACTTTGCATTTACTTGTTGTGTAAATCTCTCCAGCTGACCATACATTACTGAGCTGTCCACGCTTTGGAATGAGATACATATATGCCGTATGCTCTCTGTGTATTCCGCGTAAATATTGAAGGCGTTCTGAATTATTCTCTGGTTTGGTTTGCGTGTAACGTGCGTGTGCGTGTGCGGACGCACACACGCTTGTATCACACATATTTACAAAATCACACGTTCTGCTTTAGCGATACGGAGGTGATCCCCTTAACAGGAATAAATTATTCAGTTGTAGATTGTAATGGAAGGCTGCTGCTAATCATGGCATCCTGCACATGGAACATATTCCCCTCTTGTTATTTCACCTTTCTTTCTACCACTTGAACTCGTCAGATCTCGGAAGCTAAGCGTATTTGAACCGGGGCAGCACGTCGGTTGGCATGCATACCAGGCGTTATAGGCTGCAGTGGAGCAACACTGTGGATATCAGTGCAGCAAAAGCCATTGTTGTGCAGCACAACTAAGCCCTCGTGTTTGTGTTCCCCACGAACAACTCGCACTAACCACCGTGATGGAGTTTGATCAATTCATCCCAACAGCGACCACGGTATGGGGAGGCCTTCATCCAGCAGTGGATCGATAAAGCGCTGTTACGTTTCATTACAACAATTTACTCCGTTCTTACGCGTGTGAGTGTGGAATGATTTTCTCGAAATCCACCGCGAGTCACTTGCGCCGCTCGTTCGTCCGTTCCCGAACCGTGAGCGGCCCACGCGATCTTCTGTGGGTTTCACTCGGACGCAGGGGAGAAAATCCGACGCAAACCCCACGCCGTCGGCCACGTGGATCATCGATTTCATTTAAATTTCCACCGTGCCCGCCAATAACTTCCCAGCGTGCACCGTTTTCCATCGAACGCGACAAATTTAATAAACCTTCCGCGGGCGGGAAGCGCCACCGACGCTGCGGCGAAATTAAAGCGACGCCGATGGAATCTTTTAAAAAGTATCTCCATTCGTTTCCCCGATTTTTTCTTTTCCATCATCACCGCCCGCCCGCCCGTCCTTCTCCGATGAATTAAACGCCCGAGAGAATGACCTCAGGAGCAGAATAATATTTTAAATGCATGTCGTTTCTTCTCCTTCGTTGACAATCTCCCCGTCGCATCGTGGCAGGCGCTCGCGTCACGTGGGGAGAATCGACGTCCCCAGCGTGACGCCTCTGAGCCCTCGATCCACCACCACCACCACCACTCACCTCCCACGGGCTCACTGTGCCAGCCCCCCTCCCCCCCCAGTTGCCTAACACATTTTTTTGGCTGACCCTTCTTTGCACCGTGGGTTCACCCAGATCAAATGTAAATGGTGGGATGTGCTTTGTTTTCTCTTTCTCTGGTGGTGGCTGAGGTTGGTAGGTGAGAGGGGGAAAGGGGGAAGACCGTGGTGGTTTTTTACGATTTTGTTTATCATCTCTACCCTCCCTCCCCCATCTATTCATCATCTGTCAGGAGCAAAACAATGAGGCCATCGGACCCGGAGGTGGGGAGGCTATGTTGTCAGTTTTGTGGGGGAATGAGGTAAAGGCGCAGGGCTGCGATTGCCCGGGGTTGCCACCGCTATGTATTTGGTATTTTCATTTTTAGGCAGACACCTCGGAAGAGGAGTGGTGTGAGTATCCACACTTTACACACGCCACGGTGGCTAGAAGATGTTCACTACCTCGCCTGGTATACAGGAGGTTGTGGGTTCGATCCAGACCCTGACGCCTGCTGTATATTTGGAGTCTGCTTGTCTCTCTCTCTTATCATCTCCACGGTGGCTAGGAGATGTTCACTACCTCGCCTGGTATACAGGAGGCTGTGGGTTCGATCCAGACCCTGACGCCTGCTGTATATGTAATGCGGGCGTAAGCGACCTTCCGGAGGTGACGTCACGGGGGGTGGAGTCATGTGACGTGGGGGTAAGGTTCGGGGCTTTAAGCGGGTAAACCGGAAGGGGAAGGTAGTCGGGGTGTGAGCGGAAAAGAGTGAGGCCACGCGGGCAAGTGTGGAGAGGGGGGGGCGCCGACGGCGATCGGGAGCCAACCCCGAAGATAAGAGGAAGCTGCGGAGTGGTGTGCAGCTGGGGAGGAGACAGCCAGGAGGGCTGCGTGTTAGAGGCAGCGGTGTGGCTGCCAGGAGGAGCTGCGGAGAGAGAGAGAGAGGGGGCTGCTTGTTAGAGGCAGCGGTGTGGCTGCCAGGAGGAGCTGCGGAGAGAGAGAGAGAGAGAGCAAGAAGCTGTGAGAGCTGCGGAGGGAGAAGAGCAGCAGAGAGTACAGCCAAGGGGGGCTGTGTGAGAGAACAGCAGCGGAGCTGCTGTTGTGGATCGGGCCGACATTGGAGTCAGCACCGTGGAGAAGCTACAGAGTAAAGACAGCCGTGTGGGTGTACAGCACGAACCGAATAATAAAGGACACTGAGCCAGACATCGTGGTCCAGTCGTATATTACACTGGTGTCGGAAGTGCAACGGCATGTCGAAACAAGTGAGGAAGAAAGTTACTCCGGCGCCTGCATCGGCTTCTTCGTCCGACGACGACGAACTCCCTCCAACCACGGATCCTGTTGGGGTGGTGGAGGAGAGCCAGGCTGAGGCGACCACGGGAACGGGAGTGGAGGATGTTGGCGCGGTGGCGGGTCCGTCGACATCATCAGACGCGGATCAACGATGGCAAGCGATGGCGGTACAACTGGAGGCACTTAAGGACGTCCTGGCGCATCTATGCCATCTCGTCGCGCCAGGGACGATGGATGATGCAAGTGGTGCTCCGCGGGCCGCCACGTTGCCTGTCCTGCCGCCGCCATTGCCCACGCGGCAAGAGGCCGCTATTTTGCGCGCTCCGTGGCGCCAAACCGCCATCTTGGCCACGCCGCGGGCCGACGCCATTTTGAATTTGCCATCACAACCACCACCATTGGAAGACGGCGGGAAGAGGAGTCGGAGTCGCCACCTTACAACAGTTAAAGAA
This sequence comes from Lampetra planeri, assembly GCF_965212315.1. NCBI lineage: Eukaryota > Metazoa > Chordata > Hyperoartia > Petromyzontiformes > Petromyzontidae > Lampetra > Lampetra planeri. Next base: position 6,713,290 of record NC_136152.1, on the reverse strand, counting down.
TTTTCCGTCGGTGGGGACTGGAGCGCGTTCGCCTGCCGCTTCTTGGCGGCGGTACGCACAGCAAGATGGACCGATGCGGAGGCTTTGGAGGTGTTGCCGACTCTCCTGGACGACGAATCTGTCCGATTCTTCCGTTCCATAGCGACCGATAAGAAGGCAACTTTACGTGGTGTTTTTCAAGAAATGGCCGATGCTTATGAGCCACCAGATGATGCGCATCGGCGATTCGCTCAACGACAACGAGCACCAGAGGAGTCGCCCGTGGCGTTCAGGGGTGCGGTGCTGGAGCTGGCCATGGCAGCTTATCCTGAGACGCCACAGGACCTGCTGGAGCCTCTCATATTAGGGAAAATGTTGGAGCTGTCTCGGGATCTAGGGATCCCTATGCCTGTGTGTGGGCATGAGAAGCTAACTTCCCGGATGGCTGCTAAGTGTCTCGATGCGCAATTCAACCTCCGTCGCTGGAAACAAGTGACGGCGTGGACGGGGGAGCCCGTCAAAGAAGAGGAGGCGCTGGGGTGGAACCCTGCGCAGGCCGTCTATGTTCCGGATGACCGGGGCCCTCAACAACTGACGGCCGCCTCCGCTCCATGGACGGGACGCGGCGGGCCGAGACCGCGCGCGGTGCTACCAGAACGGGGCCGTCAGGAGGCGAGGCCTGCGCTTCGGCGCAACGAGGCCGAATGTTTCCGCTGCGGGCGTAGGGGCCACTACGCCAGAGACTGCTGGGCCCGCTTCCCGGCTCCGCCGCAGCAGGAGGCCTCGGCACCGGTCAAGTCGGCTAAAGATCCTCCGAAACAGGCATGTCGGCACGCACCAGACACTCGGCAAGGCTTTCCACCTCACCCACCACCTGTGTTGCGCGATCCTATTGTTGTTGTTAAAGAAAGGCCATCGACGGGGCCTTGTCATTCAGTTACGCAGTGGCGCAAATTGGCACGGAGAGTTGTCGCGGCCGCTACGGGTTCGTCCACTGTACCGGGGTCCATACAAGGTGTGGACGTGCGCATTTTGGTCGACTCGGGCGCGTCTGCGACTATTATATCGGATGTCATTTTCCATCTGTTGGGCATTCCGTCGCGGGCTGTGCGTCCGGTTTATGGGTCGTGCGTCGCTGCGAACGGGGGTAGCATGGGTATCGTGGGTCAGGTGGATGCTAAGATATCTATTGGGGATGTGTCGGCCTCGGGTGTTGTGTTGATATCGAGATCTTTGGCGGTTCCTTGTTTGTTAGGCACCGATTTTTTGGCTAAGATGCCCATTTTGATCAAAATCAATGAGAATTGTATTGAACTGCCGGGGGGCCGTCAAATCTCGTTTCTGCCGTCGCCCTGGGGGCGACCTGCTTCGGCCGTACAAGTGCAGGCGCTGTCCGTCGCATCTGTGGACATCCCACCTGGTACACAGATGCTTATACCCTTGCGGTATCGGAAGCCCCTGCCTGATCGGCTAGGAGCAGTAGGGGTCTTGTTGTCACCGTCCGCCACGATAACAACCGGGTTGGCGTTAGTGGGGGCACAGACCATCGTCCGGCCGGATCAATTACCGTTTTTACAGGTGCTTAATGCGGGGGGAGAAAACGTCCGTGTCCCGGCCGGTACGGTTGTGGCACATGCCACTACGGCGTTTGCGACCCATGATTGTCCACATAGCCGGGGAGTTGTTGCTGGGGTTTCCGAGCCAAGGAGTTCGGATGATCGTTGGGTTGCTCAATTATGTGACGAAAATTCTTCCCTGTCCATGGAGCAACGTGGTGCGCTGCGTAAATTGTTGTTGACATATTCCGACGTGTTCAGCTCCGATGATTTGGATTTGGGCCGCACTTCCTTGCTTTACCATCACATTGAGACGGGCGATGCTGCCCCTATTCGATTAAATTCGCATCGGATGAGTCCTGCGGAGCGAGAACACGTACGGGGGGCAGTGGAAGACATGTTGGCTGCGGACATTATATCGCCATCTAACAGCCCATGGGGCGCTCCAGTCGTCTTGGTTAAGAAGAAGGATGGCAAATTGCGATTTTGTGTTGATTTCCGCAAATTGAATAAGATATCGGTGGCAGATGCGTACCCCCTGCCGCGTATGGATGACTCCCTCGACGCATTGTCGGGGGCTAAGTTCTTTTCCACACTGGACCTCTCTTCGGGATTTTGGCAGCTTCCCCTTGACGAGTCCTCACGGGAGAAAACCGCATTCCGTACGCCGCAGGGGTTATTTCAATTCAACTGTCTCCCGATGGGATTGAATGCGGCCCCTGCTACATTTCAAAGATTGATGGAGCTCGTTTTGACGGGGTTGCAGTGGGAGACATGTCTTATATATTTGGACGATATCATTGTCTTCAGCCGCACATTCGATGAACATTTGACGCGGCTGGAGACAGTGTTCACGAGGATGCGTTCTGCCAAATTGAAATTCAAACCAAAGAAATGTCACCTACTGCAACGGTCCGTCCGCTATTTGGGGCACATCGTGAGCGCTGAGGGAGTGTCCACGGATCCGGAAAAGACGGCGTGCGTCCGGGATTGGCCGACTCCGGCCACCGTGGGGGATGTTCGGCGGTTTTTGGGATTTGCCTCGTATTACCGAAGATTCGTGCCGGGTTTTGCGACGATTGCGAGGCCTTTGCATCTCCTTACGGGTAAAGGACGGAAGTTTGTTTGGGGACAGCCGGAGGAGGCGGCCTTTCGGAGTCTGCGTGATCTATTGGCCACGGCCCCAACATTGGATTATCCCGATTTCGATCACCCATTCATTCTTGATACGGACGCGAGTGACACAGGTATTGGGGCGGTGTTATCACAGTCTAAAGGGGGTGTAGAGCGTGTCGTGGCGTATGGTAGCCGAGTCTTGTCTCCTGCGGAAACCCGCTACTGTGTCACTCGCAGAGAACTATTGGCGGTTGTTTTTTTCCTACGGCAATTTCGACCATACCTCTACGGTCGTTCTTTTATTGTGCGTACGGATCATGCGGCCTTGCAATATGCCCTTAAAATTGACCAGCCATCCGGACAGTTGGCACGTTGGTTGGACACGCTACAGGAATTTTCCTTCCAAATTCAACATCGGAAGGGAGTGCGCCATGCGAACGCTGACGCACTTTCCAGATTACCGCGGCGCGCCCCTTGTAAATGTGAGTCGGGGACGCATAGGTGTTCGCCGATTCCAAACCCCCCTCAGCCGCTCACGTTGGCCGTCGAGAAGTCGGACACTCCGATGGAACCGGGACCGGCTGACGGGGTTTTGAATCTGCCGCGGTCTGTCTGGATCCGGGAACAGATGATGGATGAGTCATTGGTGTCCTTGCGGAAGCGGTCTGCTAAGGACAATGGGAGTCCGAGTACGGCTGTGGGGCCGCAAACCGCTCTCCGAGATGGTCTGCTTATGTGGCGGGAGGGGTTCCAGGAACGTTGGCGCCTGGTGGTACCAACGTCCTTGCGGTTCGAGTTGATTAGAACCCTCCATTGTGACACTCTCTTACATTTAGGGGTGCAGAAGACCTTGTTGACGTTGCAACGTCATTATTTTTGGCACGGCATGGCGACAGATGTCGTAGGGCACGTGCGCGCGTGCCCTGCGTGTGCACAACGTAAGCCGCCGAAACATCCTTACGTGCCGCCTCTCCAGTCGATTCAGGTGTCTCGAGTCAATGAATTGGTGGCACTGGACATATTGGGACCTTTTCCACCATCGGCGAGGGGTAATAAATATTTGCTGGTAGGGGTTGAGTACCTCTCCCGTTGGCCGATGGCCTGGCCGTTGCCCGATCAGTCGGCCGCGGCCATTACCGACGCCTTTTTGTTTGGGTATATTATGGATAAGGGGGCGCCTGAGAGACTCCTCACGGACCAGGGCAGGAATTTCTCTTCTAAATTATTGGCGGAAGTGTGCGCGGGCCTTGGGACTAAGAAAGTACGGACATCCCCATACCATCCGCAGACGGATGGTATGGTTGAACGGCTGAACAGGACATTGTCTGCCATGCTTTGCCATACCGTGAGTGAACAACAATCAGATTGGGATCTGCACATCCCCGGGGTGCTTTCGGCGTACAGGATGACGCCTCATGCGGCTACAGGATATTCGCCGTTTTACCTTATGTATGGTCGGGAAAACGTGCCGCCGGTGGATGTGCAATTGGGAACTGGGGTGAAGGGACCTCGGAAACCACTTCCTGAATACATCCAGGACACGGTTCGCCGAGTCACGGAGGCGCGGGAGAATGCCCGCGTGGCTACGGCCAAAGCCCAGGCCCGGAACGAGCGATATGCGCGACGGTCTGAGGGGGAGTGCCCTTGGAAGGTTGGGGACCTAGCCTGGCTTCATTGTCCACAGGTACGTCCGGGGACCTCGCCGAAATTGCACAAACCCTGGCATGGTCCCGTACGCCTCATTGCGGTTCCCAACCCACAGACAGCACGCGTCCAGATTGGGTCTCGTCGCTGGGTTGTGCATACGTCGCGCTTGAAACCATATGTTGCTCCCTTACATGATGCGTCATCCCCCAATATTGCCTTGCCGGGGTCTGTTGCTGCTGACTCTCCCCTGCCTGCGTCCATTGATCTCGCTAGAGCGCCTGTCGTACCTGTTCCAGACAGGCCGGCCGTGACATTGCGGGGGACGAGGGGCCCTGCTCGGAGGACGCCTGCCAGGTCTGCGGGACCTTCGAGCCCTGCAGCCCTTCCGACCCAGCTGCGGGCACGGTCACAGGACAAGCCCAAGACTAACTCTTTAGAGACACGGGACGGCGGTGGACTTCCAGCTGCGACAGGGGGATTACCCCCTGTCGTTCCTCGACTTTCATCGCGTTCCCGTTCTGCGAGTGGGCCGCCGACCGTCCGGGACGGGCCGGCGACCCGCACACGTTCCAAATCGCTTACGTTTCGTTGATTGTTGCTGTCTTGTTATTTTTTTCTTACAGTTGTATTTATTGCATGCTTTTGTACGATCGTTGATGTTCATTGCGTTGTTGTTGTTCTTGTTGTTACATTATATGCTTAGTGTCCTTTAGGGGGGGAAGCTCGGTTCGCCGCATTACGATTTGCTATTGGTCAGCCGAGGTCGGCTGGGATTTTTCTACGGGGGAGGGTGGTGTAATGCGGGCGTAAGCGACCTTCCGGAGGTGACGTCACGGGGGGTGGAGTCATGTGACGTGGGGGTAAGGTTCGGGGCTTTAAGCGGGTAAACCGGAAGGGGAAGGTAGTCGGGGTGTGAGCGGAAAAGAGTGAGGCCACGCGGGCAAGTGTGGAGAGGGGGGGGCGCCGACGGCGATCGGGAGCCAACCCCGAAGATAAGAGGAAGCTGCGGAGTGGTGTGCAGCTGGGGAGGAGACAGCCAGGAGGGCTGCGTGTTAGAGGCAGCGGTGTGGCTGCCAGGAGGAGCTGCGGAGAGAGAGAGAGAGGGGGCTGCTTGTTAGAGGCAGCGGTGTGGCTGCCAGGAGGAGCTGCGGAGAGAGAGAGAGCAAGAAGCTGTGAGAGCTGCGGAGGGAGAAGAGCAGCAGAGAGTACAGCCAAGGGGGGCTGTGTGAGAGAACAGCAGCGGAGCTGCTGTTGTGGATCGGGCCGACATTGGAGTCAGCACCGTGGAGAAGCTACAGAGTAAAGACAGCCGTGTGGGTGTACAGCACGAACCGAATAATAAAGGACACTGAGCCAGACATCGTGGTCCAGTCGTATATTACATATATTTGAAGTTTGTTTGTCTCTCTCTCTTATCATCTCCACGGTGGCTTGGAGATGTTCACTACCTCGCCTGGTATATAGGAGGTTGTGGGTTCAATCCAGACCCTGACGCCTGCTGCTGTATATTTGGAGTTTGCGGTTCTCCCTCCCCGTGGCTGCGTGGATTTTTCTCCGGATCATCTGCCCCCCCCCGCCCCCACATTTAGAATCAACATCACGCGTTTAGAGCATTTGGCTGCTATACATTTCCACACGATGATAAGCCACTTCGTTGAGCTATCACTTGTGGTCAGGTCGCTTTTTTAGAAAATTACTACATCGCTCAGTGGGCCTTACCTGGTGGTAAAATAAAAAAGAGAGTTTAGTTTTTAAAATAGTTTTAACCCACCACACACACTGTGTACATTGGCGGTCGACTGACTCGGGTAGACCCAATTTATAATACTGCTGGGTGGACAGAGGCGAGGGTATTTAAGAAACATGCACCCATTGATTCAACGCTTGACCCGCGAGATAGAATTGAACTCTGCGACCTCCGAATTGCAAATCTATTCTGCTAACGATCACACCACGGCAACGGGGTGTGCGGAGATGGTATACGTCTCAATGTTTCAGCTTGTTTTGGTTGACGCTTGTGTTGACGTATGATGTGTAAGTACGTGTAAATGAGTCTCTGCGTGTGTGTGTGTGTGTACGTCAACTATGTTACAAGGCACACACAACAGTCTAAATGGTTAATTGCTGAGTGCGTCAGTTGGGACGTGTTTAATAGTCATCGGGTCCGTGCAGCGTGGAACGATTTAATTTGTAACAGCATGGCCGTCAACTCCGTATCAGCGCTGCCTACCTTATTACAGACCAATTCAGGCCTTATTGGTCACCCCGTGCCCCTTATACATCTCAACGTTCATCCTACAAAGTCCCATCACAAGGGAGAAACACAAACAAATCGACACATTTTTTGCCCGTATTAAAACGGCTGTACACCGTATGGACCTGCAAACTCAAGTTCCCTGTACAAGAATAGGGTTATATTCTTTGGGTCTTTCGGTAAAGTCACGAAGATAGGTTGAAAGAAAATAACAAAAAACTACGAAGTTTTGACTGATGACGATCGCTTGTGTTGTGATCGAAACGTCGTAGTTTTTTAAAAATTTCTTTCAACCTATCTACGTGACTTTACCGAAAGACCCCAAGAATATGAATTCCTGCAGTCACGAAAGCTTTAAGTCAAGAAAGAATTGGGTTGACAGGTATGTAACAGTAGATTATCGATTATCCGGCGGCTTCGGGGGGAGAAGAGGGCATCCGATTTTTAACAACGCCGGATAATCACTCATCATAATTATTTAAAATAGCTTATTTTTGCACATTCTTGAATTGCATTATGTTGTTAGGTGTTGTGTAGATGTTTTCTTTAGTGTTTTACATTTGTTTACTATATGCTACTAGCTTGTTTGCCCTTCCTAGGACGGAAGCTGTAATATTTACGAAAAAATTGAGCGGGGTATAATTGTATCTTGTCTGAATTTAATGGCAGTAAATCTTGCACAAAAGTAAGTCATCAAACACCTCCCTTCATGTCACTGTAGCACTGTATAAAACTGACCTTCAATTTGTTCAAATTCACTGCTCTGATACTTTATTCTCTTCTGCTTTCGGTCACTGGGGTTGAAACAAGTTGCAATTCTATACAATATCTGGAACATCACTGAGAAATGTCTATTTTACCATAACGTAGAAGCATACATTAGACTTACCTTTTGTCTCAAATGTTGAAGAAAAAAAGACACCAAATCCACATTGTTGCTGCGTAGAATTGTTGATGAGATTCACTTTCAATAAAGAAACGTCAAACTTAAAGCCGTCTTTAGAAGAGAGCAGCAAGTCAGAGAGCGAGGAAGACGTTGTAGATCCAGATGACAATTTCAGAGGTGGAGCTGAGGAGAGAAACCCATACTACCCCAACCAAAAAGACCTCAATGACTTGATCAGAGTTCTTGTTCTCACCAAGGCGCACTACCACAGGCGGGACTGGCCACAGCAGACCAAGTTCTCTGTGGGGAGGAACAACGTCAAGTGGGAGCCACTGGTGGACCCCCGGAAGGTGCTGATGCCACCACTGCACGTCAAATTGGGCCTTGTGAAACAATTTGTCAGAGCTGTAGATAAGGAGTCGGCAGCCTTCAAGTACCTTCAAGACTTCTTCCCTAAGCTGTCTGAGGCAAAGGTCAAAGCCGGTGTCTTCGTCGGGCCACAGATTAAGAAGATCCTGGAGTGCAATGAATTCCCCAAGAAGCTCACTAGTAAGGAGAAAGCGGCTTGGAACAGCTTTGTCGCAGTGATTCGTGGCTTCCTGGGCAATCACAAGGTCGACAACTATGTGGAGCTGGTTGAGACTGGTGAAGAACTACGGCACAATGGGCTGTAGGATGTCCCTCAAAGTCCATATCCTTGATGCTCATCTTGATAAATTCAAGGAGAACATGGGAGCGTACTCGAAGGAGCAAGGCGAGCGCTTCCACCAGGATATACTGGACTTTGAACGCCACTACCGAGGACAGTATAACGAGAACATGATGGGAGACTACTGTACGTTTGGGGGCTGATTCGTGAAAGTGATTTACAGTATGATCGTAAATCTCGAAAAACTACTCACTTCTAAATCTTTTGTAGTCATTTTTTTTATTGCTTTAGTATAAATACATGTTAATTTTGATTAATATGTTGTTTTTTCTGACTTTATGTGAACGAAAAGATGCAAATTCGCCCATTTTCTCATTGAAAATAGGTAAATATTACTGTCGTGGTCACAAAAGCAAAGTTTGTGGGGAATAATAGCCATTTTTAAAATACTTTTTAGGCATAAGTAATTCGGAAATAACGCTTACTACCCAGGAACAAAAATTGTGTTACATGGTGTTATCTGAACCGGTCCTGGGCCTCCCCTAGGTCGACTCAGCCTAAAATGTGTACCTGGTGCGGTGTGTAAACGTTACCACTAGGGAGACAAAGGCGGCCAGGTGTGGTGCTGGCTACCAACCCTTTCGTGTGCCGTTCCGGCCTTCATAGGTGCTCGCTAACAGCACTTGCCCCAACAGTTTGTTCACGCTATACGGGGATCTTTGTTTTTGTAATTTTTGCATTTAAATGTACAGTAGATGACTGTGTTCCGACTTACGCACCGTTCCACCTACAAACGGGTCTTAGAACGTTCGTAAGTCAAGGATTACCCGCAGTTTGAATCTGGGCAGACACCCGCGATTCAGCCAGCTTCTCAAGCGTACGAACTGATCGTTTCTCAGACACCCAATGACTGCACACACAAATCCACGATATTAAATTTGGACTTTCTCTTAAGTTAGTTCAATTCCAGCTCTGAGAATCAATAAAAAAACAAGTTTGTGTTGGGGTATGCGATGAACACCCCTTGCAGGGTGTATACAACATAATGAGAGGTGACCTTCTTCTTTAGCAGTTCTCTTACGTCATCTTCCATGGCCGTTCTCTGCACCGCATCCTTTAGCCATTCCGAACAGATATTCCATCATCTCGTGGTATGACCCCGATGGAACGCTTGTAATGTAACCGGGATCGTATAAAGAAACAAATCTAAAGCGGATAGAATGATGAGCTTGAGTAAATTCGGAAACGTTCACATGAAGTGCACGGGTGGCCATCCATAAATGACGTCACGCGATTTTGGACGATTTGTGACCCCCCCCCCTCGTCACACGGCGTCACAAAAAGTCAGACCCCCCTTCAAATATGACGTCACAAAGCTCTGCTTCAAATCGCTTTAAACTATTGTCATTGTAGTGCGTATTTAATGTGGCGCTGCACTCTGATGTTGTAGGAGAAAACATTTATTAAAAAGTATATTTAATTAAGTAGAACGTGTTGTCAATATTTATTTAAAGTTGCGCATTTTTATGTGACGTCACATTTCTCACCCCCCCCCCCTTGTCACACATCGTCACAAATGTCTGACCACCCCCCCCCCTAGGTGCGTGACGTCATTTATGGACGGCCCCTAGATGATGTAAAAGTGCACGGCTCCAGTGGTATCCTGATATCGGTAGGAAGAACGTTCCAGACGGTCGTAGAAGCAGCATCTGAGAGCGAGTGATGCTGTGGCCGTCTTTGTTCGATGGTGAGCCAAAAGCCGCTGCGAGGACGCGCGGAGTTTGCGTGATGGGTGGCCAGCACCACGCCCGACCACCTTTGTCTCCCAAGTGGCGATGTTATCTTTGTGTGGGGGGCACAGGAGGAGCGGTAGTGTAGTCGCTAGCGCGCCTTTTACCAGAGTTCGATTCGCCCTAGGCCAACTCAACTTCAAATGAGCACCTGGCGTGGTGTGTAAACATCGCCGGTGTGAAGACAAATGCTGTGTGCCGTGCGTGGTTACTGGGCCACCCACGACCCCCTCGTGTGCCGTGCCGGCCGTCACAGGTTGTGCGACTCGCTAACAGCACTGGCGGTGACTCGGCTACAACTGCGGTTAACCGTCGATGAACGCCACGGATCTAATGCCGACGATGATGTGGAGGGGCTCGCGGCCGAGATCGACCTCGATGGCATTGGCGCATCCCTGCATCCGTCGGCGTGTTTGTCCTGTCGGTGACAAAGCCACGCAGTTTCCCCCCCCCGCCCCTCCACTGTGTTTCGTTTTGTTGTCATTTCCCGGGCACCTCCGATTGGCACGGTTGGCTATGTACGGTGCTAAATAAAAGAGGTTCTATGTACAACATCTATACATAGCGCTCCCGTAGTTGCATGGACGTGTTAAAAGATAGGGGGGTGATGTCGCAGCAATCTCATGAAGGGACTATTATGTGTGCCCATAATATAACTCCTAACAAATCGCCCGGGTCGCAGTGCAATTGTATGATGCATCTACAAGGTGAGGTGATTTCCAATGTTTGGTCACAATACAAAAATATTAATTGGATCCCCTTCACCTCTCAATGAGACTGCATCCCAAGAGCGTACAGAAACAGTGGGAATATTTACTGATACAGATAGCGGAAGTCCGTAGTCAGACAAAAAGGTCATGCGCCTGGGCATGAACAGAGGCAGGGAGTTGACAGCATGGACGGCTGGGTGGACTTACAGACGGTGGTGAGATGTTAACTACTCGCCTGGTATACAGGAGGTCGTGGGTTCGATTATGACCCCGATGCATGCTGTATATTTGGAGTTTGCATGTTCTCCCCGTGGTCGCGTGGATTTTTATCTGGGTCCTCCAGTTTTTCCCTCCACATTTAGAATCAACATGCGTTTGGAGTATTTCGCTCCTGCTATACATTTCCACGCAATAAGATACTTTGTTGAGCTATCATTTGTGACCAGGCCACTTCTGACAATTTTTCTTTCTAATATCTCAGTGGGCCTTATTTGGTGAAATAAAAAAAATAGTTTTTAGTTTATATACTACGTGGCTGTCAGGAGCTGGGTTTTGCATCACTCTTTAAGGTGGCGTTTCATTTAGTGGTGGGTTTGGGATCATCACGTGTTTGGGGTAGGAGGTCGGCAGCAGATGGTAGTACCGAAAGTAGGTTGGGGGCCTGTACGAAAAGCTCGTCAATGAGGAGTTGCTGACCAGACGATATGGATTTTTATCCGATTATTTCCGTGGGATTTTTTTTCCAGCTACTCTCATTTTCCTCCAACGTGCAACACGATCCATGTGCTTTGAAGAAGACCGGTTGCCCGAAACGTCGCCTACGCGAGCGATACCTGAACCCGTTCTGGGACCCGCCCCATTCATTGACCCGCCACGACCAGTGCGGTGAAGTATGGTCAAGCAATCTGCATGACCAAAACGACTTGCAGTTGATTGGGCAACGAGCTGTGAATTGTGTTCTATAATTTTCTCCAAGCAATGTTGCCGTCTGTTATTTTAATGATTAAAGAAAATACTTCTGGAAGACCTTCATTCATGTGCATACGAGTAATAAAAGCTGAAAAAGGGGCCTGCACGTGTATGTGCTATGAAGAAGGGCCGTTGCCTAAAACGTCGCCGGTTAAATCATTGACTTTCATTTTAAGGCAGCGTTGTTGACGAGTGTGTGTTGAGTTTTGTTTTTACAACATATATCACAGGGAGGGGATCCATTGATGTGCAATACATTCACAAACAAAATTATAATCAGAATCGGATGTTGTGTGTTTAGACTGCAGGAGAAACCCGACGAGGTATGTTACAGATGTCCAGTACAATCCACACTCTTCAGAGTTCAAAAAACAACAACAACAACAATGTTCAAATCGTTCTGAACGTGCAGGTATAAGGACGACATTTGGAACGGCTTGCCCATTAATGCCGAGTGCTTTTCTTTTACGTTGGCCAGCTGCCACCAAAAGGCCACTTGGCAGAGCCTATTTAAGCAAATGTTCACCGCTGAGTTTGCGACCAGGGACCCGCCGCCATCTGGAGAGACAATCTGAGAACGGGCAGAGGAATTCGACACATTTAACGCGGCGCATCTCCATATTTTTTTAAATATTGTTTTTTAAAGCCCAGCTGCGTGGTATTTAAATACTGTACTCGCGTCTTCATCACAATTACTCTGTTGAAATGCCGTGTATAATACGCCGAGAGTTAATTAAATATCCCCTCCTGAACACTTTCTGGGGCTCGATGTGCCTTATGCCAGATGAGCCGGGTGGAATCCCTCTGGGCTCGGGCACCACAAAACCCTGTCTGGCATTACCACGACGACGATGACGATGACTGTACCGCGAGCCATACTTATATAATGAACATATATTATTACTTCTCTTTTGTAATAGATGTACAAGTTTGTGCTTTTGGTAATTGAGGGAATTGCTCTGGTAATTTCTTGCATTTTTCATTTGGAGTCTGCTGCGGTTCTTTTTCGTCGAATTACCAATATCGAGGGCGTTATGAGGTTGTCATTATCGTTCACACACACACACGCGCGTTTAATGCGTTTTTCAGGGCTTTGTGTGAAAGGTGTTTCTCAAACTGACTGTATAAGCCATATGTCCCGCTGCACATCGTTACATTAAATGTACACGCCACAATATCCTTGTTTTACGTAAATGTGAAAAATCGATGCGCTGCGATGGTTCCACACACGCACACAGCGCAGTAGTTTGATACGTCCAAGGTTTGTAGGTCCACGTAATTGCCGTCCCCTAACTGCTGGCTGCATTATGCAATCCCTTATTTATTAGCGTAGCACAAATATTAGTCGGATGCTGTCGTGGTGTCATGGTTAGCACAGATGCCTCCTGTTCGATCTCCCAGTAAGCCAGTTGAAGCAATGCAGCAGGTTTGTATGTACGAATGAATGCTGAACTTCTTTCGCACCATACGTAGCCAACCGTTCTAATCGGAGGTGCGGAGGAAGGACAACGAACTAAACACGAACAGCAGTCCTCAAGAAATGCGTTTTTAATCTTTATTTAAACGTACTTAGCTCCGGTGTCTTCCTGATATCGGAAGGAAGAGCGTTCCAGACGGCCACAGAAGCGCATCTGAAAGTGCGCGATGCGGTGACCGACTTTGTTCGATGGGCAGCCACAATCCGCTGCGAGGATGGCGAGTTTCTTGAATCCCCTCGCCTCTGTCCACCCAGCAGTGTAAATGTGTCCACCACAGCGAGTCAATCGGCAGGTCGTGTGTGGCGGGGTGAAGTGTCGGTACTTCCACCTCTTTCAGAACTTCTGGCCAGTGTGGCAAAGTCGGCTCAACTATTCTCCCGAGGGGGCTTTCTGTAGCTCCCTCCAGTGGAGGCCCTTCCACCAGCAGTGGCATGAGCAAGACATTGCAGGGATGCACCTTGACCTCTAGCCCGTGTTTACACGGTGCACAATTGCCCTGAGATGGATTTATCGTAAAATGTTCCCAAGGACAGGTTATTGTAAGGGGTTGAATGGAATTCCACGTTTACACAAAGGAACATATCTGAGTCTCAAGGCTTATTTTCAAACGGGTTCTACTTTCGGACGTTTTGACATTTCAAGAGATAAAAAAACAGAAGACAATGTCTATCTCACGTTCATTGCCATTGGTGGCCTTGATCCATTGGTAGAAAATCCACATTCACATGGTGGGGGCCAGCCCTTCCATAGCACAAGCACTGTTGGTTTGCCGCATAGTGGCCGGGCACTCATTTGATCATTGTGTTGTGACAATCGTTTCAAGATTCTCAAAGCATTGCTGAGGAACAACAGCACAAAAACATGATGATTACATTTATTCCGTCGACCTAATACCCCCAACTCCAATTGTCCGTGAGGGCTGTTGTAGAGCCAGTGTGTTGGTTGGTTACCGTGTCGTTTAATATTTTATCGAGTACCATTTTCTGGGCAAGTCGTCGGTAGTAAGCATTGTATCAAAGACTCACCCCCCGCCATAGTAATGTGGAATTTCAATCACTGTTCCAAGGGGCCGTCCATAAATGACGTCACGCGATTTTGGCCGATTCCTTACCCCCCTCCCCCCCTCGTCACACGGCGTCAAAAAAAGTCAGACCCCCCTCAAATATGACGTCACAAAGCTCTGCACCCCCCTCCCCCAAAAACCATACTTCCATTTTCAAAATAAAACATGCTTCAAATCGCTTTAAACTATTGTCATTGTAGTGCGTATTAATGTGGCGCTGCGCTCTGTTGTAGGAGAAAACATGTATTAAAAAGGAGGCGTTGGAAAGCTCAAATTTTACATAAAATTCACTTGAAAATATTCGACGTCTAACTAAAACTGCAGATGTTCAGAATATTATTTTGAAATTCTCTTATAATCATAAAATATTAAAGTCATTTAGACTATAAAAAATACTTGAAACTTTGTAGTAAAACGAAGCAAAATGGATACTACAATTATAACAATCACATTCATTTCACAGAATGAAAAACCCTGGTAGAATCATTAGAATCAAAATGTTTAATAACAATCATTCAAAAAATGTACAACATTTATGCTTCTCCATTCTTCCATGGAAAAGCAAAATGCTCCTGCATGGAATAAATAAAAGATGACCTTAGTAAATTTAAATAATAATATAGTTAATCATGAAAATTAATCAAAATTAGTGTTGTTATAACAATTCTATTTCATAAATATTTATTTAAAGTTGCGCATTTTGATGTGACGTCACATTTCTCAAACCCCCCCTCCCCCATCGTCACACATCGCCACAAATATCTGATCCCCCTCCCCCCCCTAGGTGCGTGACGTCATTTATTGACGGCCCCCAAGCCTATAAACAGATGAACATCGCCTTCACGCTTATTGGATCAAGACATCACTTTGACTTTATATTTCCTTCAAAATTTAAACTAAATTAACAGGGCCTCACATTCCTGCACCGTTATTCACCCAAACTAGTAACACTGTTAATGATCTAAATGACCTAACGTTAAATGCCCATCGCGTTCTTCCGTGTAGGAGGGATACTCATTACTCAATAAGGGTAACATGGGGTTCGTGGAATCTTTCATATTACCAACATGCCAAAAATATATATTATTATTAAATACTCTGCTGAAACAACATATGCAAATGAAATATCGGCAACTTGCACTGGAATATGAAACTTTTTCATAACAATTATTTTGACTTTCGCATTCACACACAGCGAAGTTACAACATTAAAAATCATAAAACAAGAAAACCCCCCCCCCCCACACATAATAGTGCCCGGAACCATTGTTCGTATTGATTTAATTCCGGTACGGGTTTCACACGGACACAAGTGCGTGTCAACACGTCACCGCCGTTGGCTCCACGTGCTTTCCGCGTGGTCTCTGAAGGGGCACTCGATGCGTTCGCGCGGCACCAGCGACATCAACACTCAGCAGTTCCTACTCACGGTACAATAACAACAACAACAACAACCATGCAATAACACAACATTGCTACGGCATTAACAATGCATTCGTAAATGCATGTGCAGCAGCAGCAGCAGCAGCACGGCATTTTGTGGATGCAATGGCATTACACTCGGATGGTCGACGCGAATGCTTGATGCTCAAGTGGGAGATCGCAAACTCTGGCGAGAGTTTGCGACGACTGTCCGCTGCTTCTTCGTGTCGTCGTACGGCCGCTGATGTAGATGCAGAGCAACGGCGACACCTTCACATTCAGGTGGTCAAGGGAGCAGACGGTCGCGTCAGGAGCAAGCGGAGGTAGTCGCGTTATCATCGCTGTGACGTCTCCTTCGTAGTTTGTGGATCGGGGCATTGGCTTCGTTTGGCAAGTTGCACGGTCTCTTGCTCTGGATAGGGCGACCGTGATGACGCAGAACAGAAGAACCGCGTGACGTCTCAACGCCCTCCTGATACAATTAAATGGCTCGTATGTTGTGGGTAAATGTTGTGTGGTTTGCTCTTACAACACACCGATGTGCTGGACTGGTAACGAATTGACACGTTTTGTTTACGTGACGAACCTCACTAATTGGCTGTGTAGGGTGGTGGCGGGTTTAACAAATAAATGAAGTAACACGTGAAACGACAGCCACGAAGCGAGTGGGAATCGGAGATAAAAAAAACAACTGCTGTGTCCATGAGAAATCGAAACAAATTGCACGAACGTGAATCACTGTTAAATAATAAATTCTATGCAGTTTAAAAAAAACCCGACGCATTTATATTTACGCGATTTCACCCAAAAACCTCTATTGTGGACCTCAATTTAAAATCATAGCTGTTGCTCGACATCGTCATCATCATCATTATCCACACGAAGAAGCTATATCTTTAGATGCACGCTGATACCCATAGACTCGCACTGAAACCCATAAACTCACACGGAGGTCTATCCTGTACATCCACTTACAGAGCCATAGACTCGCATACAGAGAGACCCACGGGCTCGCACTGCGGAACTTATACTAAGAATGCATCGCAGGGATACCCTTCGCTCCTCCTGCGGCAATTATCTGGCTCATTAATCACCCCAACGTCAGGTTACATAAGCTATTGCTGCTGCACGTCAACCTCGGCCCCATACGAAGAAGTGTAATACGCACATTGCGTTGCAATAATATTACATTCACACAATTTGAACGCATTGGGTACAGCGGGAACATTTCATTACTCATGAAATGCGGAGTGCGATATCATTGCATTCATGCAAGATACAGTGCTGCTGTCCGTTAGAAGTGATGCATCAGAACTATAGTAAGTAGCGCAGTGATATACTGCATTAACATTACTTTGACAATCGAATGTGCAGTACAATCGTATTGCATTATTTGCACCCTGAGAAAGATTGTTTAAGGGCGCTTTATGAATCTAATACATTCGTGGGCGGCACTGCACGCCATTACCAACCCGCGCAGTGAAGTATGGTCGAACCAACCCCCACGACCAGACCCAGTTGCCCGGGAGGGTTTTCATCCAGCAGTGGATTGACAAAGTGGCCGGAGGAAAAACAACAAAAACAATCGCGGCGGCATTGACGGTCCCACTCGTTCCCATAAAAGTTTGCCTCTCGTCGAATCAACTCCGTCTCATTTCTACGTGACACGTCTCTTTCGCTGTGTCGAGGGCATTATCCTCGTCATACTGGTAGGAACCTCCTGGTTACTACACCAGCCCACAGGGGATTATTGTGTCCGTCCGTCGTGCATCCAAAAATAGGAAGGGTGGGGCTGGGTGGAGAGGGGAGGGCGGGGAGAGGCTGGGTGGAGAGGGGAGGGTGAGGAGGGGCTGGTTGGGGAAGGTGGGGAGGGGCTGGGTGGGGAGGGGAGGGGCTGGTTGAGGATGGGAGGGGCTGGGTGGGAGGGGTGGGGCTGGGTGGGGAGGGGCTGGTCACCCCGTGGTGCCCTTATAAAACTCAACGTTTAACCTACTCACGCCGGCTTGTGCCCGCCCTCACAGTCGGGCATATTTGCGGAATACACCACGCCGCCATTGACCCTGGCCATTGACCGAGCAACCCAACGTTCCTGCCAGCTCCCTCCGCAGGAATGTGTTTGGATGCTGCTGTGGTGTTAATGGTTGGCACATTGTACTTGCAGTGCCGAAGTGGTTGGTTGTTGAGGATGGTGCGAATTTCTTAAATCGCCTCCCCAGCTCTGGTCCACCCTGTAGTATTATTAATGGGTAACACCACAGTTGGATCAGCATGTCGTGTTTGATGGGGGGATAAGCGGGGGTTACCCCCCCCACCAAACCCCCAACGTCTTCCAAGACGTCTGGCCAGCGTTGAAGAGGAGACCAAGGACCCCCAAAGAAGGGCACTCGAGATGTCCCTCCAGCAGAGGCACTTCTGTCGGCATGTTGAGCGAGACAGCAATGGCAGGGTTGCACATTTTAAACGAAGTGCATCATGGTGATAAACTCGTACCGTTTGTCTTCCCTTCTAGGAGATTCGCACGGGACAAAATCAAACAAAACACCCCTCCCCAGTGACCGCAGCGGGGCTCTGCGATGTCCATCGTCGCCGAGAGTGAATTCGGCTGGCTGCTGGATCACCTCGCCCACGTGAATTCGGCAGCGGAGAGCACGGCGGAGGCGGACAGCCCGGCTTCGGGGTTGCGGTTCGACGCGGAATACTTTCACCAGCCGCGCCCGCACATCGCTGCCGCGGCCAGTGCGGAGACTGCGGCGTGCGGCGAGAGGCAGGTGGAGGACGGAGGAGATGGCACCATCGCGCTGCTGGGCAGTACCGTTAAGGTAGAATTCCAAGTCGGCGGAAAGATCGTGGCCCAATGGCAGCACCAAGTTCAGAAGCTGGACTTGGTGATGTGGGAACAAGCCTTCATGGTCATGGGGGATGTCCACCATACCTGGTTTTGATCACTTTTTGTTGTTGTTGTTTGTGCTTTTTGTTTTAGTGCCATTTCTTAATTTGTTTATTCATTTTTTATTTTGCTTGGTAGCCGTAGGGGTTTTCATTTGCTCGGTATGTATGTCTGTGTGTTGGGCTTCTTTTGCGCCATACGTAGCCAACCACGTATATGGGGATTTGGTCCTTATATATAATTAATGTACAGCGTTGTGTGATACTGCTGGCATGAATGACGCTATATAAAATGTATTTTACAACAAATAACTCATTGATAAAATACTACATTTTAATTGGCATCTAAGACGTTTACTTGAAACTCAATAATGCAGCTTGGTATTTACAACTTAATAACAAAAAATGCATGACTACGGTTTAATCCTCACTTGTCATTGTCATCTTAACGGAGAGATTGAAGGCTGAGGCTCAGTGGATATGGATGTCTGGAAGGATTTACTGATGGGCTTGAAGCATGTATTTTGTTTATCTATAAAATATACGTTATTCCACATTCTTCAGTTTATTTACAGAACAATGACAACACTAATGACGGGTGAGATCTAGGTAATGGCTGACTGAACTAACCCATTTGCTCTGCAGTTTAGATTAATTGATCACGTATGTATGGATGTCGAACTTTTTTCGCACCGTACGTTGCCAACCGCGCTAATCGGAGGTGCCAATGATCATGTGATGCTGCACCACTTGAGAGGTAAAGTCGTGGTGGTTTTATTTTGGCTAGACTAGGCCCCATCACATGAATGTGGAATTTCTACGACTGGGTTAGTATTGGCGCTACACTATGAGCACCACGCAATACTCTTTGAGTATTTTGCGGGTCAGATGTTATGATATTCGTTGTGTTGCTGAATTGTCCTCGCGTTCACACGTGGAATGTAATCCTCTCACGTGAAAATATTTTTTGCAAGATTACATTCCATGTACCGTGATGAGGAATGCTGCTATGGGGTAATGATTAGCATACTGGTCTAGGGATCCAGAGTTAACTGGATTGATGAGGTTATTAAATCCCCCTCTGCCTCTATCCACCCAACAGTATAAATGGTTACACCACAGTCATTTGGCAAGGTGTGGTGGAGTAACGTGTGGCCAAATACCTCCTATAGTCGGCTCTCTAGTGCTCCCTCTCGTGGAAGATCTTCCGCAAGCAGTGGCGTGAGCGAGCAAATTGCAGGGCTGCACCTTTACCTATTTTAATATTTGATGTTGTTTTTGCTTTGTAGTGTCACGATCTCGACCGATTGATTAACGAGCCAAAGGAATATAAAAAACGTAATTGAAAGCCGCTTTTTTTCTCTCTTGTTTTTTGCAGAGAAAGCGCAAAAGAAAGAGGAACGACATGAATCAGGGGGAGATTGATGCCTTGGCTTACCACCAAACGGTAAGTTGTGTTTAACCGTAACATTCGGCGACAGCGACTGAATTTGCAAAATACATTGTAAGGGAAACGTGAACAGACACTCTACGAAGTGAATTTGTAGAGTGCGTCGCTGTGTGAAATTTAGAAAATTATTTTTTTGGAATGTATAAAACGCACCGCACGTGGGTGATTGAACAAGTAGAAGAACGCATTATCCCCCTTACTCATGCGGTGGCCTTGCCTGCAATGTGTGAAGGTGTATCTCTCGGCAACTGCACGCTCACGCCACTGCTGGCGGAAGGGCCTCCACTAGAGTGAGCTAGAAAGAGTCCCTCCGGTGGGTACAGGTAGTCCTCTACTTACGATGGAGATGCGTTACGACGACCCCATCGTCAGTCAAAAATATCGTAAGTCGAAGATGGCCTAGCCTACCCAGGAGTCTTAAAGAATGGTGATAATTTAGCAAAACAGGGCGATTTACAGTACCGTACTGCATAAACTATATACTGTATGTATTTTTTTATTACAATACTGTATTGCACAGCAAAATGTAAAGTAAAAAAACAAGGTAAATTCTTAGCCTACCTATATGAACTGCAATTTAATGGAAAGTTTTTTCAGGAAACAATCCTATCTGCTATACAAAAAACTTTTAACATGCATTGAACTTATCGTATCGTGGTAACTCTAAAATGAAATCCCAACGTACAGTATCGTACCTCGTACCCTGCTGCGTTTGCCTGCAGCGCAAAATTTTAAATATCTTAAAATTTTGTCGTATCGCTATTGCCGTCATGAGATCAAAATATCGTAAATCGGACCATCGTAACTCAGGGACTATCTCTATTTGGTCTATACTTCAATGCTGGCCAGACATATTGGAAACAGCAGGAGTACCCACACTTTACCCCACCACACACATGACCTACCAATAGACTGTGCCTTACCCATTTATACGACTGGGTGCTCAGAGACGGTGGGCGGATTTAAGAAACTTGCCACGACAGCCCCGGGAGATTGAACCGGCATTCTCTGGATTGCGAGTCCAGTGTGCGAACCCCAAAAAAACACAAAAGTGTATTTCAAAAAATCTGCGTTTGGATTCAGATCAGAGATTTTGTGCTGGAGGGCTCGAGGAATCTCATAGACCTGGGACGTCAACGGAATCTCCTGCTGCCTGGCACTCTCATTCCGGGCCCTGTCGAGCCGTCATCACCACGGCGACACTGTCCCGGCACGGACTATGTCCCCGATGGGGAACAGGAACCGCGACGCGGCACCCAGCGCAACCACAGCAGCCGGGCTCCCGCCGCCGAGACGCCCAACGTGAAGGAATCGGGAGGTGCAGCGGCACCGGCGAGCCGTGCCGGGTGTCGCGACGCCTGCTGCCGCGCCTGTCGCGACGTGGCTGTCGACGCGGAACCGGATCCGCTGGCCGAGCTGTGCGACGCCGACGCCGCCGATGCCGTGGGAAGGGGGAGTCTGCCGGAGCGAGCGAGCGACGTTCTGGTGCTGGAGGACGCGGGAGCGGGGACGACAGAGCTGACGGCCAAGACGGTGGTGGGCCGCGTGGTGGAAAACCGGCGGCGGGGGCCGAGCGTCGTGGATTTTAACGGACACGAGTACGTGCTGCCGCCCAGGTGCAGCTTCCTCCTGTCTGACGTCGCGCGACTCGAACCGCTGCTGCAGTGTAAGACGTCTCGTGCCGGCTTGAGTTGTCTCACGGGGACGGACCGTGGTGGTTTTGGCTGGGGGTGGGCGGGGGGGGGGTGGTGCAGAATTGAAGTGTTCAGATGGCAGCGATCAGCTGGGTATCCGCAAATGAAAATATCTCAGATTGGCATGTACTGTGAAGTATTCAATAATGGGCAGGTAACAGATACATCCAGTGTTGTAGATTTTAGGCATCATGGATGATAATTTTACAACATTAAGATAATATCTACTTTTAATACTACTCGTCTTAGTGCGGAACCGGCGCGTATTATTCCGCACAATGTCCAGCGTTCACCACGTATGCACGAAAGTGGTGATCTTGTATGAACAGGTGAACTTGAGAACAATTAACATCTCGGACACCCATAGCGTAAAGAGAGCCTGTAAGATCGGCAGTCTACCAGCATTGTTTGAAGCTAGCCTGACTGCTGATGGGGCACTGAATGTCGAAACCGGTTGAGTTCACTTGTGTTGAAATCAATGCTGCTGAAATTATGCGTGCAGATGAGTCGCTTAAGAAATACTTGAATCTTTTGTAGATTAATATGTGCAGGAGACGTATGGCCTGCTTTATTAATTTTGTCATAAATAACATCGGGGCGGCCTACATCACACGCCAGCGGCAGCTGGCAACGTGGCACAAATTGAGCCGCTCCACTCAGCTCCCGACAAAGCTCACAACAGGACGTGGATGCGAATCGTCGGGTCAACGTGTTGGACATCACGTGGGTACAAACCCGCAGGCACATGGGGAGCGATTCAGGTTTACCGGGGCCGCTCCCAAGACAAGCGGGCTGAGTAATGCTGAGTAAATTAGAATGTGTCACGGATCGCAGACGCACATTCCCCCGTCTTCTCACCAGGGGGGTTTGCAAACTTGGCTTGCGAACGTTTGCCAGGCGGCTCCTCGGTGGATTTCTATTTTTGGTCTCGCAAAGTGGCTCATGTTTGATCTCGACGTAGCTTCATCGCAGCCCTTCCGGAGTAAGTGTCGCATGCCGTGGGCGCCCTCGGAGTCCTCAGGCATTGCCACACACGCACACGCGCACACACGCACACACGCACACACACGGCTGTCAAGAGCCACACGTGGTGTGAGCTCACGCTATAAGTTTTCCATAAGAGGTTTTTTTGGGTTAGATCGCGTAAATATATAAATGTGTCGTTTAAACCCGCCACCATCCGACACGGCCAACTAGTAAGGGTTGTCACGTAAACAGAACGTGCCAATTCGTCACTAGTACAGCACTAACCGGTGTGTTGGAGAGCCAAGCCACAACATTTACAATCTGAGTACGACGTTTCGCCAGTAATTACAACTATCTTGATTGGGCGACAGCCAGATTTGTGGAGAAGTCTACCTGTTTCGTTCCTTATATAGAGGTGTAGATGTGGTGACCATGCTTCTGCGCTCTTGTGCAAAGTGGGGGGGTGGGGATTAATGAGCCAAAATACGTTGTGCATGCGCATTATGCGAGCCCTTTGATCTTGTCCTTCCTGTCCATTGTGTGTATTAAAACAGCCTACCAACGGTAATCCCTTTTGAAGTATGTTGCCCTGTATAGGAATGCATTTAAACAATGTACTATCCGAACGGTTAAAATTATTTTTTATTTCTTTCCATTTTGATAGATTATCTAATTAGTCTTGGCCAAGTAGGAGCTAGTTTTGCACATTACTTCCACATCAAAATCAATTGAGTGTCCTTGTTGGCACTCGTGTTCTGCTACTGCTGACAGCTGCATTTGGGAGTTTTTAATATTTCTCTGATGTTCTTTTAGTCTCGTGCTGATCATTCGTCCTGTTTGCCCAACATAACATTTGCCACAAGTGCAGTTAATCCTGTACACACCTTCTGTTGATAGTTTCGGTAATACATCTTTTGTACCAGATATTAATTTCTGTATTTTATGTACCTTGCCAAATCTTACTCGGATGTTTTGTTTTTCCAAACATCTGGCTCGTTTATCAGTTACTCCTGCATAATGCGCATGCATAATGTATGTTGGCTTATTAATCCCCCCCCACCCCACTTTGTGCAAGAGCGCAGAAGTGTGGCCACAACATCTACGCCTCTATATAAGGAACGAAACAGTAAGACTTCTCCACAAATCTGGCTGTCGCCTGATGAAGCTAGTTGTAATTACTGGCGAAACGTCGTACTCAGATTGTAAATGTTGTGGCTTGGCTCTCCAACACACCGGCGTGCTGTACTAGTACACTACACTACACTATACACTACACTATACACTACACTACTATACACTACACTACTATACACTACACTACACACTACAATAGTGCTGTACTAATGACGAATTGGCATCTTCTGTTTACGTGACAACCCTTACTAGTTGGCTGTGTCGGGTGGTGGCGGGTTTTAATGACACATTTATATATTTACGTGATCTAACCCAAAAAAAAACCTCTTATGGATGACATTGGTCGCGAAGGCCTACGTGTTAAGTTATCTATTTTGTCGGTTCGTTGGTCTCGCACACGGGCGGAGAGAACGGGCGCGCATTGAAGGCTGACGTGAATGGGGCTGTGGTTCAGGACTTTCGGTTGAAATACGTTGCAGAGTCCGTGATCCATTCAACGGTGAATTGAAAAACGGCAGCGTATAGGTAGTATGTAGCCATATTGTTTTTTTTAATTGTTAGATAACAAGACGCTGGTCTTTAAATCTCTCCATGGCCTTGCCCCACCTCATCTACCTCTGATCCCCTTCCGTGTCCCCTCTCGTCCTCTTCATTCCAAATCTCCTCTCTGTCCTTTGTCCCTGTGCTCAATCCTGGTTTGGGTTCATCCCCCTCCTTGCTCCCCTCCACTGGAATCAACTTTCCCCAGTAGATGAAGCGGTCTCCGTCCTTCACCGCATTCCATTCTTCTCCTCCAAAGCCTCGCCACTTCTCTCTTTCCCCACTCTCTTTCTCTTCCCTACCCTTCGCCCCTCCACTCGATTTCATCCCTCCCCTACCCTGCCATGATACCCATGTATTACACCCCTCTAACGCTATCACTCATTTCTCAACCCTTTGCACGTCATCTAAATCATTCCGTTCTGTCACAATAAACAAAAAAGATGTCAAGCGCCTTGAATGAAGGGCTATCCATGAATACTAAAGAAAACACGAATTTGCATTCAAACGCAGATTCGATTATTATGACGATCGCTGAGCACGGGCGCGAAACGCCAAACGGCCAACAACAAGCGGCACTATAAAATAGGACCGGTGAATAAAAGCGCGTAGGGTGGGTGACGACGACTGCTGTGGGTGACGCCGTGTGTGGGCCGTGCACCCGTACGTATGCACGTGTAGTGAGTCCGACTGAGTCACAGACGTTCCTTTTAGAGGGAACACATTTATTTGTAACACGTAACACGAAGGGGTAACTGCCCCTTCACCAGATACAGCCTAGGGTGGTGACCACCCAGCTAACTACTCTATACAGAGGAGTTACTGCTATGAAGGGTCGGACCCTCACTCGGGTCCCGACCACGTGGTTGCCTCGTAGGACGAAGAGCCTCAGCTTGAGAAGTAGAGCTTCCCGCTCGTAGGTGTTGAGCTTCCAGCTTGTAGACGTAGAGCTTCCCGCTTGTAGAATGCAGCGACCCCGGTCCCTCTCAGGAACCCGCCTTATATCCCCCTACGGTCGGGGCCGCTCCGCCCTCGGCCCCGCCCCCTTCTCGAACATTCTCGTTCTCTCTCGATCCCTCTCGAGAGCTGTCACTGGACACGTGATCACCCCCTAGTCCCCCCACCTGGGGGCCTCTCTGTGGATGCTCCAGATCACATGTCTACGGGGTCAACCAGAGTGCCATAGCCCGGGGCAACCCTGCCCTTGGGCTGACACTCTCCCGCTCCCCCTCTTGGGAGCCCGCACTACACGCTATGCTTGGTGCCGCTATCCCAGCGCACGCCAAGCCCCGCTAGGGTTGGTACTACACCCGCCTACGGGGTGTACGTGATGACGGTGCATCACACGCCATGGCCCTCTCAGGCCGGCACCATACAGTGACATCCTCGATGTCACTACGCACGCACGCAGGTATGCGCCGTTGACCCAGTGCTTTTCCCCTCGTGTGCTCCGTTGCGCTCAGATGGGACGTTCGATTTGATCGTTTTGGACCCGCCCTGGGAAAACAAGTCTGTCAAGAGGAGCAAAAGGTGTGCGAGCACGCTTATGCCATCTCCGTAAACGTTCGTTTATACTTGAGGAGCGGTGGCACGGACGAAAGCCAACTAAACTGGGACTGGCTGCAGTGTGGAGTTCCAGCTAATGACAAATCAGCATTGCATTGCGGGCCGTTTCAAGTTTTTAACTTTTTGTGGAGTGCGATTTTCAGTTTGCCTTTTGACTTGAATAATTTGAAAGTTGTCACCAAGAAAACGAAAATGCCGCCCCCCCACCCCACAAACCACGCGTCGTTGGCAGAATATAGAACGTCCACTCGCGCTGCTGCTGCTGCGATGACAAAACTGCGCCGCCGCGTTCCCACAGGTACCGCGCGCTGCCAGAGTGGCAGATCGCGCGTCTGCCGGTGCCGGCGTTGGCATCTCCGGGCTGCCTCGTCCTCACCTGGGTCACCAACCGCCAGAGGCTCCTGCAGTTTGTCAAGCGGGAGCTGTACCCGTCGTGGCGCGTGAGCGACGCCGTCGAGTGGCACTGGGTCAAGGTGAGCGGCGGACTCGGCGATGGTGGACGGTGGTTACCGAGCCTACGTCAGAATGTTGTGTTTCTTACTGGAGGAATCCGGGGAGTTGTGAAGCTTTTTTTTTATTCCCACAGATGTCCAGTAAGGGGCGGGTCGGCAATTTACAACAACAATACGAAAAACGATAGGAGTGCAAATTAGAGAAAATGTACGTCGCCAACAAGTACAAATTTTGCACAAATACATGAATTCCTGCAGAGTTTTCAACACTAAATGCAACCTTTGGTAAGACAACAATGCAGCAAATATAGTCCCAGACCACACCAAGACAACACACAGTCAATAGCAATGGCTTGTCACGTGTGGGAATTTATATTCGCAGCCAAATACTCTGAACTCGTGTTTCTAAATGTGGAGGGAAAAACCGGAGGACCCGGAGAAAAATCCACGCGACCACAGGTAGTGAGAGACACGCAAGCTCCAAATACACAGCAGGCGACGGGGTCGGGATCAAACTCACGACCTCCTGCATACCAGGCGAGAGAGACATCATCTAGCTAGCACAGTGCATGCTGGGTGGCCGGGCCTTGCCAGCTGCGGTCCCGGTGCGCTCCGAGTCTCCGTAGCTGACCTGCCCATGCTGGACATCTGTGAAAAAGAGCTTAACATTAATTCTAGATTTGAAGCTTTCGTGACTGCAAGGATTCATATTCTTAGGTTTTTTCGGTAAAGTCACGTAGGTAAAACATTAAAATTAATGAAAGTAAAATAAAATAAAAATCACGACGTTTCGGAGGCAACACAAGTCTCCGTCATCAGGTGGGACCGTCACAGCCAGATTTGCTGCATCAAGTGAGGCAATGATTCAAGATGTAATCCCTTAAAAGCAAGTTGAGGGGGGAGGAGAGGGGGGCAGAGCTCATCAGAATGTGGTAGCCAATGAATGGAACGTATCGGGAGGGAGGGGGGCGGGGCTCAAAGACGGTACGACGTGTCACGTAGAACGCCTCGGGAGGGGGAGGGGGGGGGCGGGGCCAAAAGAATGCACGACGTGGTACACGTCGACGGCGTGGACGTGGTTGTGCGCAAGCAACTACTGCACACGCCAACGCATTGGACAGAGAGGGGGGGGAGGGGAGGCCAAACGAGAGTGTGGTGCAAGTGTACGTGGACGTGTGTGTACAAGCACCTGTTGATACACATGATAGAAAAGAACGAAAATGCCCATGTTTATACCAGTGCTGGCTGAACAATGAAGAGAGTACTGTTAAACACTGGAGATGTTAACACTCGGTAAAGTAAAGTAAAATAGTGCCTGTCAGATAAGATGGTCCAAAAATGTGTAATTAAGTCTTTTTTGCGTGGTTGATAACATCTTTCCAATGATTACTAAGTTTGTACCCATCATCACGGTTGAAATTATGTCTGTGTTTGTATATTTGTATGGCTTCGTGTACAAACCTTTGATGGTAGCCAGGGGGTTTGCAGAGAACCTTGGTCTCGGAAAAGACAATTTCATGAGAGCCCACCGAGTTGTAGCAATGATCGGCAACGGCCGAAGAATCAGTTCTGCCGTGTTTCAGATCTGACTTGTGCTCGCGGACACGATCAGAAACATGACGTTTCGTTTCTCCAATGTAGCAATCACCACAAATGCAACTCAATTTGTAGACTCCAGGATACTGTAAGTCAGGAACGACATTCTTCACAGATGGGATCAGTACGGTGCATAAAAACGAGAGTGCACCACACTCTCGTTTGGCCTCCCCTCCCCCCCTCTCTGTCCAATGCGTTGGCGTGTGCAGTAGTTGCTTGCGCACAACCACGTCCACGCCGTCGACGTGTACCACGTCGTGCATTCTTTTGGCCCCGCCCCCCCTCCCCCTCCCGAGGCGTTCTACGTGACACGTCGTGCCGTCTTTGAGCCCCGCCCCCCTCCCTCCCGATACGTTCCATTCATTGGCTACCACATTCTGATGAGCTCCGCCCCCCTCTCCTCCCCCCTCAACTTGCTTTTAAGGGATTACATCTTGAATCATTGCCTCACTTGATGCAGCAAATCTGGCTGTGACGGTCCCACCTGATGACGGAGACTTGTGTTGCCTCCGAAACGTCGTGATTTTTTATTTTATTTTACTTTCATTAATTTTAATGTTTTACCTACGTGACTTTACCGAAAAAACCTAAGAATAAGAGCTTCACAGCTCATCTGATTCCTCCTGCAGTCTCAGTAATGATTCTGGTTTTGGCTCCGGAGGGAATGCGGAACTCACTACCTCCCCCCCATTGCTTTTACTTATGTGCATTGTTGTATCTTTCTGTGTTTGACCCACTTTTGTCTTTGAGAAATTGGTTTAACACGTAGGCTTTCACAACTCTGGCTGTCGCCTGATGAGCCTCGTCGTTATTACCAGTGCAGCGTCGAAGCTCGAATTGTAAATGTTGTGGGCTTGCTCTCCGACACCGGTGTGCTGAACTAGTGACGAATCGGCAAGTTTTGTTTACGCGAAATACCTCAGTAATTTCCTGTGTGGCGGGTTTAACGACACATTTATGTTTACGAGATCTAACCTAAAATACAACCTCTGATACCCCCATTGAGTGAGGGTGGTGATATTACATTCGAAATAAAAACTTGAAACCTTTTCAAATGAAAATGTAAAAAAATTAAGAAAACCTAAAAACCCACGCGGCGAGCGCTAACGTGAGCCCCCTCCCCCCCCCCCCCCCCCCGTTTCGCTGCCGTTGACGTCGCCGCTGCCCACGGGACACATTGGGTCGCTCGACGCGCGTAGGTGACGAGCCACGGGGAGTTCGTCTTCCCGCTGGACTCGCCGCACAAGAAGCCGTACGAGACGCTGGTGCTGGGACGCGTTGCAGCGACGCCAGACGTGGAGCGGTACTTGCAAACCCACAGAAAACCGTGTGCAATTACCGACGTAAAAGTTATTGTAAAAAAATATGAATTTTTTTTTTAATTAAAACTCAATGTGAGCCCGCTACAAAGCGACGATCACCAAGCGGAGGGGGGATAAAAAGTTCAGCGAGATGCAGCCCGAGTTCGGCACGGCAAGGAGGGCCCCGATAAAGGGGGTTCAAACTGGGCTCACCGACGGAAAGTTCCCAGAAGAGTACGATCTCTATGAATTGTTTTCACAGCGCTGGTGATGATGTCGGTTTTACAATTGGATGATTCGCAATTAAGCTGCTCAAATTGCAAAAATGTCTTAATAGACGATACTACTTGACTTAAAGCTTTCGTGACTGCAGGAATTCATATTCTTTGGGTCTTTTGGTAAAGTCACGTAGATAGGTTCAAATAAAATAACGAAAAATAACAACAAACAACGACGTTTCGATTTCAACACAAGCGTTCGTCATCAGGAAGAAAAAAAAACTCTTGTGTTTCGATCGAAACGTTGTAGTTTTTTGTTATTTTTCGTTATTTTATTTGAACCTATCTACGTGACTTTACCGAAAGACCCAAAGAAGACGATACTACGTATTGCCTTGAAAGGAAAAAAAAATATCGCAAGTGAGTAAGTAATCGGCAACGTTCTGGACAATCGCTATTGCCCAGAATGTTGCCTTTTGTAGATGTCGGGCAATGGCCCCTGCGTGGTGCTGTTACCATAGCTCTGCTGTGGTGCACGATTTACCACACTGGACCTTACAACGCGGCGGTCGCCGCCTCCATTTGATCTCCCGGTGGGGCAGTCGAAACAGTGCCTCTGCCCGCCCAGCAGCATGCAGTGGGTTCACCGCAGTCGATCGGCAGGTCCACGCTTGGTGGGGTACGGCGTGGGTACTCCCCACGTCTTCCGAGATGTCTTGGCAGCGTGGAAGAGTAGGCCAATTGCTCTCCGGAGGGACACTCGAGAGCTCTTTTACCAGCAGTGGTGTGAGCAAGCAACTGCAGAGCTGCACCTTTATCTTTTTTTATAAATGCGTGGTGATTTTTGTTTGTTCCATCAACGCGACTTTTTGAGGTCTGGATTACAGATACACATAGCCTAATTGTAAATGTTGTGGGTTCTACTCTCCGACACACAACCGGCGTGTTGAACTAGTAACGAATTGGCACCTTCTGTTTGTGACAAACCTTACTAATTGGCTGCGTTGGGCGGTGACGGGTTTATCGACACATTTATACTTACGATTTAACCCAAAAACCTCTATTATGGACACATAGCCACAGCGAGACCATAACGAACAACTCATTTGCGTAGTTTCTAATGACGAACACTGCGTGTGTGCAAGCCGAGAAGATATTATTTGCCGGTAAAAAAAAAAAAGCTGAGAATGAACACAAAGTTATAATAATTTGCCTGTGGACCTTTGCTGTCCATGGCCTTTTATATTTTAGAGCTTTTGGCAACGTGAGACAAATAATATAGATATATTTTAAATGGCGTTTATTTGTAGCCCATAATTCGAAAGCTCGTTGTACCTCGGGGTGCTACTGGCAGACTTGGAGGGTAATTCACATTTCAGTTCATTTATTAGGTATAGACCTGTGAGCCATTCAGCTCTTGACT
The DNA here is from genome assembly GCF_965212315.1 of Lampetra planeri. Taxonomy (NCBI): domain Eukaryota; kingdom Metazoa; phylum Chordata; class Hyperoartia; order Petromyzontiformes; family Petromyzontidae; genus Lampetra; species Lampetra planeri. The sequence goes on along the minus strand of NC_136152.1, from coordinate 6,682,545 downwards.
CGGGTGCAACCGCAACAAACAACAACAAGAAACATCTTAAAGCACCGTATTTCAACACTGTGTGCAAAAATCCCAGTGGGATGCAAGTCAAACAATAACAACCATAAGACAATTTATATTAAAGTCATCAGTCTAACTCTGTACAACAAACAAATATGGCTAATCCAAAAATTTTCGAAATCACCAAAATAAAGCTATAAAAACAACGTAACAGTGATCATAGGAACTGTGATTCAAATTTAACAATAAACGACATACATAACATGTACGACCAAACTTTGCAGCCATAGCTGGCAGCATGAGTCACTCCATAACAGCAGGAGAATCAGCAGGAGATCAGCACACTATAATCAAAACTCAAGATGTGCAGCGGTCATCCGGAGCGTTACATTTGATTTCAGGCCACTGAATAGCAGTAGCAGCTAGGGGTGTACAACTTCTCTAGAGCAGTTTAGAGTGAAGATCTCACGGGTAGTGATCCAAGTTGCAGTTTATTGGCGATAGCATTCGAGACCCTGGGGGCATCAATAGCAAAGGCCCTTCCTCCAGTATTTGTATGGCAATAAGGAATGTGAAGCTGGTAAATGAGTGAAGATCGTTTTGTAAGTGTAATGCCGGCAATGTCATCGTTGACGATTGATTTGACTTCATCCTCTCGATGTTTTCTTTTCTTTTTAAGTCTCCCAGAACTCCCCACACGGAAGCTCCTGGTCAGCGTGCCCAGCATCCTTCACTCCCAGAAGCCTCCGCTGCTGAGTGAGTGAGGCATCTAAAATTTCGCCCTTCGAGCCCCTGCTATGCTTTGTGTGTTTTCTGATGGCCGACTGTTTGTAAACGATCCGTCAATTCGGAAATTTAAATCGATCCCTGTGCTCGCAACGCATCCACTGAGTTAATTGTGTAAAAGTCTTATTTACCAATGTTTTCCGCAAATTATACGCTCGTGGTAAACGTCAGACTGAACCAACTAAACTACATACCGCACAAACTACATACGAAGTTTTACATTCGCAGTTATATGTCAATTCATGGCTGGATGGAGGCCTCCCTATGCCGTGTAAGGCTGTTCATACTTCACCACGTTGGTGTTAGTGTGGGTTGCTGAAGAGAGGGGGCAGGTTTCGGACCGGTTCAGACATCGCCACTCGCCCACCGGTGTTAACCATGGCCAGGAATCGAACTCGAGTCACCGGGATTTAGCGCAGTGCACCAACCACTGTGAACTGCACTCTGAAGAACCCAGCGATCACAGAGAGAGAGAGAGAGATGGAGTTCTTACAAGACATACGTTATAAAGGAGTTGGTTATAAATAAGCCCCCGGGAGAAATAATTCGGTAATTGAATCGTGTTACCCAGACTCATGATTGTCCTGCGAGTTGCATGCTGTCTGGATCGTCACGTGCCTATGTGGACGCACGTCAGATTGCTGAACTGATTGTCGTTTTCGGCGATGATGATGACGACGTCGACGACGATGAGGTGTCCGTCGGCGTCGTGGCACGAGACGGCAGACACGTACCCACTGGTACGTGTCGGTTGTCAAATGTCACGCTCCGGCTCTCTGCTCGCACGAGTCCAAAGTCAGCCGAATGCGCAGGACCCTGCCGGAGAAGAGTATTTGAGACTCAGGCCCTCCCTGGGTAAACCCGCTGCATCGTTGTTGTTGTTTACCGAGCTGTGCATGCGCTTCTTAAATCACGCTGTCAGATTCAGTGAGACGTGCCACTTTAATAATCATCACGGTAGCAGCAGGCTTTCCTTAATAACACACTGTTACTGATATTTCCCCACCGGCATGAAAAAAAAAATCGGCAAATTAGATTAATGGATACATCTTGCATAGGTAGCTAATTAGTATAAATAGCTTGTGTGGGTTTATATATTGAATAAAAAATAAAAAAATACAAAAAGGAGCATTGCCAGTGTTGAGAGTGGTGCTGTAATGCGGTTCATTTTATTTGCTCTTCACTAAATAATAAGTCCAAGAGTGGGGTGGAGTGGTGGCGCAGTGGTTAGCGCGAGCGCACGATGAACCCAGCGATCCAAGTTCGATTCCCGGCCACTGCTAGTATGAGAAGCGAGTGATTACTGAACAGCTCCTGGTCTCTCCCACCCCGCCCCACCGCCCAACTTGAACAAATCTGCACTCACCAGTGTGGTGAAGTATGGCCAAACAACTCCCATTACTGCCATTTCATGGGGGGGGCCTTCATCCAGCAGTGGATTGACAAAGACCTGTACATTATTCCCGCTTTTGGTATTATTTTAGTGGAAGATTATCCTGTCGTGTGGACAAGTGGTAAGAGCATGTGGCTCGCAATCGGAAGATCGCGAGTTCAAATCCCGGTCAAAGGTCGGACCTGATCCATCTTCCCTTCAGGATCCATACAGTTACAGTTGATCATCGATTATCTGGCGTGCGATTATCCGGCTTCTAACATCATCTGGCAGTCCGGGCCATTCCGGTGAAACCGCTCCAAAGGCTGTAACCAGTCCGGCCATCATCGCCATGTGCGTGACAAAGTAGCTATGCTTGATTTCAGTGTTAAATATTATCTACAGTGCGTTATACACTACATACAACTTAAACAATGAAAATACTGCACGTATATACATCACCCCGTGCAGAGTCTTCAAGATTGGAGTGGTAAGTATGCTACAGTAACTACGGTAACTTTGTTTAAAGTAGGGGGTATATTTTTGTCTACATGTATGTTTATTTATGGCAATTTCATCGAGTAAACACATTTAAACACACAAAAAAAATTGTAACAACACCCTAAAACTTATCATATAAGAATGCACAACAATAAGTTATTAATAATTATCGATTTTCCTGCGTTTTTCCAAATCCACCATAGCAATGTGGAATTTGTCATTGCAACGGGGGATAGCTTTAATCTATTTCGAGTGTTAAGATTACATCGTTCGTATTCAACGCAGAAACAGGTCGGCGATGCCAGGGGCCGTTGACGCGACTTCAGACGCACGTTTCAGGCCCTTCCGACGCACGTGGTTCAGCGTTAGCGTGAGCGAGGGGTGGCACTTTCGCCTCGGACGTAACGCGTCGGACGATTGGCGCCGTAATTGAGATGGAAACAATTTGTTCACCGTTGCTCCGTAAGGGAGAAGTTTGCGTAAAACACGGCGGTGGCGTCGGACGTACACGGACAAGAACTGACTCCGTTGATCCACTCTGGAAGTGGTGACGTTCCATCCGTTTTTTGCCAATGTCAAAAGCAGTTACTTTGTCAATAAGCCAAGTTTCAAACAATTAGGAAATCTTCCTTATCTGAAAATAGAGCGCGGTGTTAGCGTTGTGATCTAAATAAAATTATCTCCTGAATATTATCATTATCCAGTCACGCTAAATGGAGTCTATAAATGAGTACCACATTTTTGGAAGTCAGTGGTGTTTGGCCTATGGTGAGGTGTTCGCCCCCAGCATAGGAATGTGAAATTACCACTGCTTGGCTCAAAGCTGCAGACGGAGATGAGAAAGAGAGACACTTTGAGATTGTCCAAAAGATGCCAAATAACATTTTAATGGTTTTCATCCACAGCTCAAACACATGGTCTTCATAATACATTATCCTTGACACCCTCCATTGTGTTTTCACGTTCCCCTTGTTGCCCGGCACAATGTCCGACGTTTTGCTGCACTTGCCGGGGGCATTTTCAGGAAACTGCTCCCGGCACGTGTGTCGAAACGTCGGACATTGGGCCGAACAACACGCGGCACAACCCCAAAACACAACGGAGGGCTGTTACAGCGGCACCACTACAAAAACCTACTCAGTCATCCTTAACGCTCTTGTCTCCAAGCAGTGTCCATTAGAGGTTTTAATGTTTTAACTTGGTAATGAAATAATAATTACGACAATAATTTTTAGGCCCTTTGAAGGATAAATTGCTTGTCGAGACTCATTACGTACATTGTGCTCGGGTTGCTGTGACAAATTCCTCATTTGAGTCGTTTCGGCGAGGCACATGCGGTTCGTATTACGCGCGCGTGGTTAATACGCGCGCTCATTTATTTATTAGGCCCTGCGTTTCTGTTTTATTTGTTTATTTCCCCCGCTTTGTAATTTTCTCTCTCGCAGACGTGTTGAGACCCTTCCTGGCGCCCTCTGCTCGGCGCCTCGAGCTGTTTGCGCGCAATCTCCACCCGGGATGCACCAGCTGGGGCAACCAAGTGCTCAAATATCAGCATCTGCGGCACTACACGCACGCTTCTCCCTCGCGCAAATAACGCCTAGGGCTGGGGGGTGGGGCGGAGGGGCGCGGGGGGTGGGGGGTGGGCGGCTTCGTGGGGGGGGGTCATGGTGGGTTTTTGGGGGAGGATCGGCACTGGCTGGGTAAAAGGGGGGGGGGGGGCGAGGAGTTTACCGGCGGCTGCAATGAGCGGGGGCGAAAAGGGATCGGCGTGGACGCGGGGGCAAGGAGGCGTCGCAGCAAGAGAAACAGCTGACGAGGGACGGGAGGCGAAATTAACTCGGGTGAGCGAGAGAAGGGAAGAGAAGCTGAGGGGGAGACGGCGAGAGAGATGGCAGCAGCAGCAGCAGCAGAGAGGCGATACCGCAGAGTTCGGAGAACACGGCCGTGCAGGAGCGGCTGCGGGGAATGAAATCAACGGCAGAGAAGGGCGGGGGGGGGGCCTTTACTCAGGAATGGGAAGTTGCAGGCCGACAACAACAACAGCAGCAGCATAAGCTGGTTTGGATGTGGGGGTGGAGTTCGCAAGACCCTGCTTACGACCGTCGCGGCCGTGATTCTCGCTTAATCCGCCCCCTCCCCTCCTCCCCCCGTCCTGCCGTGGCGCCCGCCCGTGGCCCGGCCTGGCGGTGCGTCCTGCGCCGTCGCGAGGCTCGGGGAAGGGATGCACCAAAGAGCGCTTCACAATTAAGTCTCCGCTTCAGTCGGGGCGCTGCAGCTGGCGCGGTAATTGTGCCAATTTTACGGACGATGATTCCTTGTTTTCCACAAGTGTTGGTTGGGGTTTTCCTTTTTTAATTGTGCGCGAGCGGTTGGGCGCTTTGGCTCACACTTGCGCCTTTGGTCCGTGTGGGAGATTTATTTATTTTCCCACTAAGACCCCAGAAAAGTTTCATTCATTGAATTATTAAACGCAAACATAAATCTGTAATAGCAGCTTCCGACGCAGGGAACGGCGTGGGGCTCAGCATCGCTGTTTGGCATTTGGCTGAACTTGAACGGGGCAAGCATCCTCGGTGTTTTAGACCCCAAACCCAAATTAAAATTAACTGATTTTAAACCAAAACAAAGCATGAACCCTACTTTTCTCTTTCACGAATGGCCTGTCGATTCACCTTTCTCTCCTGAATTGCTGCTCGAAGATTAAGAACTCTTCGACGCAATCCCTCACGGGGGGAAAGTCTTCCATCATTTGCCGTGAGTGAGTCTGGCCCGTATTAAACAGGGAGCGCTATTACTCCTGCCGGGGGTAACACCACCCCCCGTTTCCTTCCATCAGAAGCCCACACAACAGCCCCCCTGCCACCCCCGTCATACCTCCCTTCCCCCGTTTTCCTTTCGCCTTCCCCACTGCCTCAAGCCGTGCTGCTACCCATCCGCCTGATTTAGAAAATGAAAACATCGAAGTGGAAGAAGAAGAGGTTTATGTCTCCACATATGCACATAATTATTATTTTCTTTTATTTATTCCATCATCTTCATTGGCTTTCCAGACCAGTGTCATCCAACAACGACTTGAATTTGTAATGTACTTAACGTAATGAACATCTATGCACCATTGTAATCAAGAAAACCGGACCGGTTTAATCAGCAGAGTTCAGGCGTGTTAAATGCAGTGGGACTGCCAGATTTTGTTTTACGTTAAGTCTTGTGCCCTGTTCATGGCTCGGCAATAACACCAGCCAAGGCGTGGCCACTCGGGGGCGGTGGTTATCAAACGTTTCACTATGAAAGGCCCTCAATCAAGATGTGTGTGTACCTATGTTGAACTTCTTTCGCACCGTACGTAGCCAACCGTGTTAATAGGAGGTGCGGGGGAAAATAAGATCGCTAGTTTCCACACCCTCCCAACCTGGGTTACTAAGGCCACAATACACAGATATCGCTTGAATACACCTCGTAAGTCAATGTGCTGTTAGTGAGGCATTGCTTCAGGCTTCGTATATCCGTATGTTCCGTGTTCTTCTTTCGTATGGAATTTGATGTCGAGATTTGATATCCCCATTCGACTGCTGCAGAAGTAGCTACGTGGACTTGTTTCAGATGGCCGTTGAGTGATCCGATTGGGCAGTCCGTTCACGATGTATCGCACGGGTCTGAGATGTCCGCACCACAGTCGTAAACTGGACTCTCGTTAATTTTTTTTTTTGGGAGAAAATGTCTCCACATCTTCCGTGCAGTGTGTCCGGATCCGATTCAAGGAGGACCAGATCATCCTCGGTAGGGAAGATCCTGGTTGGATGATTGTGGGGTCGCTGGTGGTGGATTTCTTCAGCAGTTTTGTGTTTGCTCCCAGGGCTTCCCTCCATCGTGCTGCGGTGGTCTTCTCGTCGCCATGGAGTTTATTTGCATATTGCCAGAAAGGCTTTATGCAATTTAGCAATCTGTGCCGGTGGTGGCATGGAGATGTCCTTGTTTATTGTGAGGTTTCGATTTCTGACGGCTTTGCCGGTACTCCCTCGCACACGCGGCTCCACGTGGTGCTTGGAGGTTTGTATACATCACAGATACATCCTCGATTTTGGTGATGATGCCTGTCGGCGAGTTGTTTTCTGCGTTCGTTGTGGTCCTTGAGATGGGAGTTCACGCGACGTTGCTCGTCCGTGCTTGCGACAGTGCTGGCTGGCAGTGAGCAGAAATCCAGGGACTTTCGCTTTTGAGGCTCTTTGGCCGTCGGCTGTACGGGGGTTTCTGGAGTCAGGAGCATTACGACCGTGTGGAGTTCGAGGAAACGTCCCAGGGGGTCCCACTTGGCCCTTGATAGGCCCCTCTACATTTAGATGGCGCAAACGTAGTGACGGCCCCACACTGCGGTAAGTTTGGCCATGAAAAGTACCATTGGTGTTGCAATCCTGATCGGGAGGCCCTTTTCGGGCGTTCGATCGCCAGATTGATGACAATTTGTGACAAGCGCGTAACGGTGGAGACCAGGGGAAGGTTTGTCATCTTCACCGAGTTAGTACGGCATGCTTCAGGCTGTGTATCGGTGTGTTCCGAGTTAGGCCTTGCTTCAGGTGGTGTATCAAGCGTTTCGTCACAGTGTAGCACTGGCATATCCCCCACACTTTCGAAATTTCTCCTACACGGTGTCCACGTTGCAGCCTACACCTGCCTCCTCCCCCTGAAAGCCTCTGGGGGTGTGGGTGGGGAGCGGTGGTGTAGCGGTTAGCGTGCTGCGCTATGAACCCGGCCACCCAAGTTCGATTCTCGCTCACGACCAACACCAGTAACGATTATTTGAACCGGTCCTGGGCCTGCCCTAGGTTCACGCAGCCTCAAATGAGTATCTAGTGTGGTGTGTAGTAAGCATCGCCACTCGGGAGACAAAGGCGGTCGGGCGCGGTGATTGCCACCCACCCCTTCGTGTGCCGTGTCGGCCTTCATAGGTGCTCGCTAACAGCACTTGCCCCAACAGTCTGTTTAGGCTACACGGGGGATATTTGCCTTTGGTGCGGAGGATGCGACCCACGGCTTGAGTACAACCGGGCCAGGGTAACGGCGAGTGAGGTGGTGGGGGGGGCAGCCTCTCGGACGCCAGCAGGTGGAGTCGTCTTATCCAACGCTCCATCCTCTGGACTCTTGCCCACCCTGGGGGGGAGGGGGGGTTCAGGGTGTAGCGGTGATGGTGGGGGGTCCATTGGGGACCCTGCCCATCCCCTGACCCCCCCCCACACACCCACCCCCTACCCTCGTCACGCCACCGCCACGCCCGCGTGATATTTCGCAGCGACCGTACAGCCATTGCCTCCCCAGCTCCCCGAGGGAGTTTCCGCAGCAATGGCCAAAAGCCTTTTTATTATAATTCGAAGCCATCGGCCGGCTTGACCCTGGTCTCAACGGCTGTGGCTGAAACCTCGGCCGCTATCTCCCCGGCGGACGATTAAAAAAAAAAGCGCCGTGGCAGTCATTCGGAGCGAGCGTTTTGCGCCCAATTTGGGAAATCGAAATGAGGCCAGCCCGATGTTTGTTTCATGAGGCGGCGGTGATGGTGTTATTTAGCCGCTTTATTGGACCAGATGGATGACGGTGCTGTTCCGCACCCACGAACAGCGACACAAAAAAACAATCCGTTGCAGCATTAACGAAAAACGTCCATCCGTGTTACCCCAACGGCACACCACTGTACTGTATTTCGCAAGTCCAATGCAGTAGATGTATGTGTGTCGTTAGGTGCAGGCGTGCGCGTGCAAGAGTGTTATGCATCGAATGGTGAAAACTGACTTGTGCTCTGCTTTACGTGTTCACGGTACGAGTGTGCGTGTCTCTTCTAGGACTACACTGCACGTGGAGGCGGGGTGTGGACTCGGGCTGAACGATTTGGGGAAAATATCTAATTGCCATTTTTCTGGCATTGCGATTTGATTTGCGGTGAAATGTTTTAAGTCAAGCTTCAGTTCAATATTCACTGCGTAGTAGATTTAAAACACGTGATGGAGCATTAACACATGATACCATCAAAATATGAACTGCTCTATATATTCTAATGCAAGGATGAGAACTTTAAAGATATTAATTGCTTCCAACATGTATTTATTAAAATGTTTTAATTGAAATTAAACAATCAAACATAGAGCAATTGTTGAGTTAAATAAATAAAGTTATAATCATAAAAAAATAAAAAATTCCAAAAAGAAAGTAATCGGACTTTTCAAATCGCAAAAAAACCGCAGCCTTTGCGATTTGCTAATCGCATTGTTTCAAATTGCGATTTTAAATCTATTAATCGTTCAGCCCGAGTGTGTACGTAGAATGCGTGGTACAAATGCACCAGCTGCTCGCCCCGAGCTCTCAATGCCCTGATAGTGCATTGTCTTTGTGCTGTTCGCCTTTTGGCGTCCTCTGGTCTAACACTGTTAGTGAGACTAGGCTCTAAAGAAAGCTGTTTCTGGTGTGGACCAATCAGTTTCAACGACAATGCATTATATACTACCAGAGCATGTTTTTTGTTTGCATGTTCACCACAAGTACGTGTGGTTAATGCAGACATGATTCCTTGCAAAAGGTTTCAGTGTGGTGTTTTAACATCTGAACACATGTTTTATTGCCAGAAAAGTTAACATTAATAATTTTGGTTCGTTCGAAATTTCGTAACTCGTACTTGATTTTTAAAAAAACAAAAATTGGGGGGGGGGGGGGGCGCTGAATTCTGAACATTGAAGAACACGTGCCACAATATTTACCACGTTTCAATGTGGTGTGCATTACATGCAACATCTTGCAGCTTTTGCACACCCCACCTCTGGGTTTCCTGTTCAAGCGATGCTTGGGGCGTTACACATTTTAAGAGCGGAAATTACTATTGCTCATTCAGGCAGACTCGGGTGGCCGAGATGGAAAAAAAACCACGCACACGAGCGCGATGTCGAGATAAAACGCATCCATAAATTATTTTCATTGTCACAGTCGAAACGGCGGCAAGTGACTCCACTGATGACAATCGTCGAAAAAATAAATTCCCGGATCGTTTATCGGTCCTTTTTTTTCGTGGTTATTATTTCGTTTAATATGTGTGTTTGTGCTCAATTCGGCAGGAAAAAAAAAACTTTTATAGCCAAAATATTGCTCCGCTTCGCCGAGTGTTCAATTATTTCGTGGTGCAGTCGCATCGCCGCGTCCCCACGTGGAACGTTGTCCAGCACCGTGCGTGTGTGACCCGCGCTGGGTCCACCACACCCACGGTTTTTATTTTCTATTTTCTGGCGACGAAACTTGACTGGTGCATTTAAGTGAGATTAATGAACACAGATGCTTTGCGCTGCATCCCGTGCCTGGCCAGATGCTTTACAAATCCAATTGGTGACTTGTGGTGGATACTTTTTTTTTTGCTCATAGTTGCTCTGCTACACATTTCATTTGTTTCGTTTGCGAAAAAAAATCCCCTTCTTCTCCTCCGCTTGCTTTTTAGCGAGAGGCCTGCATTGGCAAGATTTGTTTTCATATCAATTTTGATGTTGAAAGCTCCAGATTGCACACGCAGGGGTGATTCATCCTTGGTTTATTGAATTGGGTTTTTTGTTTACTAAAATATGTCCAGCTTCGAAAAATATCAGATATATGCATCTGATTTCCCTATCCTCCAAAATTACAGTACTTGACTGTGATTGTGAGGCTTTTGCACAGTGATTTGCATGCATTGGCTGTTTGCCAAAATGCTGACATGGATCTTTTCCACCTTTGTGGTTTTAAAATAAATTCTTCAATCTTGAAAGATTGAAAAGGACCTTCAAATAAGTAATCCAATGATGCACACTGAATCTGTTTACGCATCGGAAATCCCGTCAATAACGTACAGTCATTTACAGCCCCATGTCAATCCACTGCTGGATGAAGGCAATATGCTAGCCGGGAATTGAACCCCAGGTGGCTGTGATGATTCAAAGCGCCACGGGTTCGCGAGGAACCACTTTGCTGCCCGCTCCACCATGGTGTTGAAATGAACGCAAAGTCGTCGCGTAAAATGTACTCGTCGATTCCTGCGGTTGCTGGTTCGATTACGTGAATGTGTTACTCATTAGCCTTTAGCTGATCGCAGTCGGCCACAAGGAACAATTTCAATGCGCGCAAGGCCTAAATGCAGTCGCACCTCAAGACGTTTTTGCGAGGTGAATAATTGCAGTCGGGTAGGAGATGAGGGACGGGGGAGGGAGTTGGGGAGTTGGGGAGGAGGAGAGAGTGGGGGGGGGTCGTTGGCGGTGCAGGGAGACATGGGAGAGAGGAGAGAGAGAGCGGGCAACGTCGCAGGATAACCCGGGACCAACGCACCGCGGCCTGGCAGCGACAGCGGCGATGAGACCCAGGGGCAGCCAGGGCGAGCACCAACGAGCAGCCCCACAGCAATCCATTGGGTGGGCAGGGGTGGCTGGGCACCACGCTCGACGAGTTTCAGGGAAATCGTGCGCTTACGGTCAAGTAAGTGTCGTGGCGTGAGAAATGGACATCAAAAAGACACTAAAAACGTTCGTCCATATCGTCTCATTTTTTTTTAAAGGATGGATGCGCTCTCTTTTTAGTTTTGGTAAACGTTATCACTTCTTGTTTGAAACTTAGAGCGAGTAACTACAGGGCTGTACCTGCGCCGTGTCTGTTTTCATTTCACATGCATTCTCAGTGACCTTTGCTTTGCTCACGAACTGATACAATTCCAACAACCCTATTCCTGTGTACAGAGACACATTCAATAACCCATTACCGTACTCGCAATCTCCCGGTCAACTCGCATCCCAGCCGCACCTCCGATTAGCACGGTTGGCTACGTACGGTGCGAAAGAAGTTCAACGTACATACAAGCCGACAACGCCTGGTATGCTCAGGCACGCGCACACATTGCACCTTTACACAGCGTATCGTGCTGGTAAGACCTGGTGGAATTGTATAGGTCTCGGACCCGTGAGCTTAACACGCTGCTTGCATGCCGTGTCATGGGATTAGCTGTGTTGCAGAGGCTGCACTCAAAACTGCCCCAGGTTAAAAAAGGGGGGGTGGGGTGGTTAGGGTTTGGGGGGGGGCAGCGTGCGCGATTTAGTGGCTCCCAACGAACTGATGCAACGCGGGCAGCACCACCCCTGCCGTCTCCACCGTGTGATGTCGACCGCCTAGAACTGCAACATTCAGTAATGAGGCCCCAGATTTACGTCTCCACCCCCCCCTCCCCCCCCTCCCATTTTTTTTAGTTTAAGTCGTTTCGCAAAAATACTCCGTCGCGTTATGAACGCCGCTGCCCGATTTGCGTCGCCTCAAGCCCGTGCGCAGCGTCGCTGGCAGCGTCGTCCGTGCCGTCCGTTCCTCGTTATCCGTCGCCTGTCAGCCTTCGCCTCAACCGCCTACCCTGCGCGTAGACGACTTTTGTGTCGCGCATTAGTACACGTGCCGTACTGTCGGGTACGATACAGTGAGAGAGAAAAATATTTGATCCCCTGCTGATTTTGTACGTTTGCCCACTGACAAAGAAACGATCAGTCTATAATTTGAATGATAGGTTTATTTGAACAGTGAGAGACAGAATAACAACAAAAACAATCCAGAAAAACGCATGTCAAAATTTTTATAAATTGACGTGCAGTGTTTTGGTGACGTGGAATTAAACATTGCTTTTAATTACATCGTTTCGATATTTGTCACACCGTTCAGGAACACATCCCCGACGGTAACTGGGGTATTGCTGTACGTATATACATTTTTAAAGTCGATGAAAAAAAATCGTGCTTTATAGGTGGATTCTATAACGATTTCCAAAGTGCCACGGACGTATTTATCAGTAATACGTTCGATGTGTGGTGGTTACAATGTGCGTTGTATAATTGCACATTTCGAAGTCCCGTTTAGCGCTGGTCTGTGTCTGCAAGGTTTGAAAAACCTTTTCATTAATATGGCCGGGTTTTCCTATAGGGCAGGGGTCGGCAACCAAAATAACAAGAAGAGCCATTTCTTTCCAATTCGGTACAAAATTCAGTATTTCAAGAGCCGCAATGCATCTGAGTACATACTGTGCATACGTACATATCGTCAAGAAGCAGCCCGTAAAGAGCCGCATGCGGCTCCGGAGCCGTAGGTTGCCGACCCCTGCTATAGGGCAATCCCCTGGTTATTACCGCGGCTTTATCCGTATAAAAAAAAACATCCGCACCGTCTGCTTCACAGCCCGGCGTTAATGATCCGGTGAATTTATTTCAATATATTAGAAGGCAAAAGCGTGGTGGCGTCGCCAATTTTTTGTTGCCAAATTTGAAAAATTACTTCGTTGCAAAACCACACAGCGACTCGTGGCAGTTTGGAGGGTCGGCGTGGTGGGGGTTGGGGGGGTCATCCAGCAGTGGATTGACCACGTCTGATGCTAACGATGACATGGTAACATCGGCCCTCCCTTACTCGCAGGCTGGGCTAATTTGCGAAACGTTACCAGTTCGTGGCAGCCTTAAGGACGGCGTGAATACCGAAGATCGTGCTCGCTATCAATGACGGTGAACACGGTGCAAATTTGAAATGAATCGTCCACGTTCCAAATAAGCTGTTGCTGTTGAGCGCGAATCTCATTTGGCGTGACCGGAGCTCTCTTTTCCCCAAAAATGTGGCAGAAGTTGAGGGACCGATGGGTTTTTTGTTGTTGTTTTTGGCAAAGTAGCATTCATTCACGCCTTGCGCGCCGTGTCTCAAGCGCACCGCTTTTGACTGTTGTGGCGGCTGGAGGATGGAACGGATGCCCTTTTTTTTGCGCGGCCCATTCGTGGTGTCAGTTGGAATTTGACGGCCTTGACGGCAACGCGATATCACGGAAACTGTTGGCTTCACCTTTACGTGAAACTCGTTTAACAGAAATGACACGTTTTTTTTTTAAAATAATAAGCGTGTTTAGCGATTATGCCACAGTGTGTGTTATGCCTGTTAGCTCGATTTACTTGCGAATCCGGTGTGGCAATTTTTGGTCACTATTCGTTCGTATTCTGTATATTTATTTGACATGAATAGTAGCGTTGTTATATGGCCGTATGTCATACGGCCTGCGCGCAGTCTCAATGGCGAGATATTAACTGACTTGCCTGGTATACTGGAGGTCGTGGGTTCGATCCTGACCCTGATGCCTATATATTTGGAGTTTGCTTGTGTCTCTCTCCGTGATCGCGTGGACTTTTCTCCGGATCCTCCGGTTTTTCCCTTCACATTTAGGAACGTCTTTGGCTGCTATACATTTCCACATGATAAGCCACTTCGTTGAGCTATCATTTTTGATAGCCAGGTCGCTTCTGAAAAAGAGCCGTATAGCTATGTGGGCCTTAACTTACTGGACATCTGTGAAAATTAGCTTTTGTAGCTCATTGGATTCCTCCAGTATAAATACATATTCTGATTCTGAAATAAAATAGGAGTGTTTACATTGCATGACAGTGTCAGAGACGACGGCTTGGGGAGAATTCTCTCCAGCAGTGGATCGATCATCGTTTATGCGGATGCTGATGGTAGTGTCCATTCATTGATGTTTATTCTGCATCTTTAAGCACGTGCGTGGTTTGATTATAAAAAAAAATGAAAAAATCGCAATAATAAATCTAAATGTTATCCCCATTCTGCGATCTGCGTCGCAACAACACACGATGGAATAATCCACTCTCGACCCTTGCAGAGAGAGAATCGTGATACGTTCTCTTCGCGAACGGCGCTCAGAAGCGGACATCGCAAAAGCTGCCTTTGAGATGCCTCGAAATGACCCCGGGTCCAGCACTTTTCAACCACCCGCTCTGCGTAGGGGCGTAATGGGCGCACGAGCATTCTTCCCACGATAGGTGGAGTCATTGGTTATTGTCAAGCCGCATTAACGGCCCTTCGGAATGACGGCGGCGGCACTGTGACGGCCTGCACGATACCCATCGCATGGCACTGAATCGACATCGAAACCCACCTTTGGAGGAGACACGAGAGTCATTGCATGGATGTCGCGGTCTCCTACACCAGCGGGCAATTATCGAGTAGCACCGCAGTGCGAGTGCGGTCACCAATCTCGAACCGCCTGGACCTCATTCCTAACGTCACTGGCCTCTTCGATCGTTCGCCGGTAGCGTTTCGGGTGCAGTATTTGCCACGAACACGCGCACATCGCCAATGAACTCCCCCCATCGTACGAGAGAGGGGGGGGGGGGCAACGATCAGAAATAAGACGCGACGGGTTGGGGGGGGGGATGTGTGAGAGAGAGCAGTGGGAGAGGGGAGAGGGGGGAGATGGCGAGGGAGAGATCGAAGGATGGGGGTGGCGTGAGAGCAACAACAACAACAAAACGAAGCAGCAATTAGCTGAGGCGGCTGTGTGGAGGTCTCCGGTCTCGGTAGATTTCAGTGTCACGAGTGCAAAGATTTGCATAGCGAGGGAGGTCGCTGATGCCCGCCCCCCCCCGCCACACCCCCCGCCCCTTTCCCCCCCCCCCTTTCCCCCCCCTGTCCCCCCCCCGCCCCTCTCCCCCCCGTCCCCCCCGCCCCTCTCCCCCCCGTCCCCCCCCGCCACACCCAATTTCACACCCCCCCCCCCAGGCCCCCCCTCGTCCCCCTCCCCAGTCCCCCCCCGTCCCCCCTCGTCCCCCCCTGCCCCCCCCCCCGTTCCCGGACCCGCGCCCCTCGTTCTCCGACACGAGGCGAGATGCCCGAAATTGCCGTCCTCACCCCCCGTGGTCTGCCGTGCCCACGGTTTAGAGGTTTTCACGAAGCCATTAGCCCGGTGGCTGCACCAATGCCCTCCCCGCCCCCCCCCTGTTGCACTTTACGGCCGAACCGAGATTGCTCAGTCGTTTTTGGCGGGTCAGCACATTTGCGATTCTTGGCGCCTGACCAGTTCCAAATATTTGCGTTCGGTAATTTTTTGTTAGTTGATCGGAGCGAAATAACGAGACTCCTGGCGCGTTTGAATGTTGCCTGCTGCTGTTGCTCCTTCGACGATTGTCATGCGCGTGTTGAGATTATTATGAATATTTGCCGCATTGTTTACAATAGTTGTTTTTCTTCCGAGGAATGATGTTTAGTTCACAAGATGTGCAATGCAGTGCCGTGTAATACAGCATTACGTGGGAGGATCGTGAAAGGTTAGCAGTGGAGTGGGGGGGGGGGAAATCCAGCAGTGAATTTATCATGATCGATCCTGTGTGTGCTGGGTCTCGAAGTGGTATGGCGCGCCGCCACTTTGTAACAACATCACAGAAGTCCGCGCGACATCACCACCACGCGCGTCTTTCCGCCTTCACCAATTGACTCCCCAGTAAAATGTACAAATTCATTCGATGCACGCTGCACGCGCCCGATGGTTTTTAAACACGTCCCACGTGACGCGCTAATCAATGACGCGGTGCGATCATCTTTGCCTTGCCAATTATAAAAGTGAACGCACTGATTTTCTTAGTGTGGTTTGCATTGTGGGCAGGGTTTATCCGATATTCTTGCGGCAATTGATGTGGCGAAGCACAATTTGCGTTTTATGTATTAAACAGAAAAAAATCCAGCGTTTGATTTTGATGAAAAAAAAATATTTGGTACTTTTTAGAAAAAAAAATTCTCCCCCACGTTCATATGGCCGTTAAGATTCAGATTGAAACAGTTTTGCAAGTTGAGGTGCGTATCTTCCCAGCGATATTTTACCATTCCCCTTAATCAGCGTGTGGTTTAGCGTTGACGACTGCTGCCCTGCACATCAATTGCTTATTTTACACTGTTGTTTTGGAAACTGGAGTTCGGGTGTGTCTCACATCCGTGTACCATTCAGCAGGTAAGATGCATTTAGAGGTAACTCACGTATGCGTAAATGTGTAAAATCACTACGCACTGAAATATAAATGGTTTTCGCATGGCATTTCGTTTTACGAGGGGTTCCTGCTGTAGTCGCAAAACCCCCGTCTTGTTGTGGTAAACACGAGAATGAAGATGTATTGTGATTATTAATTACGTCTTATCAGTCGGGCCGCGTATGGGAGTCTTTCAAAGACCAAATAGCAGACTCGTAACCGAGATCTCGCCCCATAATTAGACTAGAGACAAAGATCCCCCGTGTAGCCTTAACGAACGTTTGGGACAAGTGCCGTTAGCGAGCACCCGATGAAGGCCAACACGGTACGCAAAGGGTGGTTGATGAGCACCACGTCCTGCCGCCTTTGTCTCCCCCAGTGGCGATGTTTACACACCGCACCAGGGGACCCATTTGAGGCTGAATCCAGCTAGAGGAGGAGGCCCAGGGCCGGTTCAGATAAATCGTGACTGGTGTTGGCCGTAAGTGGGAATCGAACTCGGGTCGCCTGGTCCGTAGAGCAGCGCGCTCACCACTGCCTAAGCCGCTCTCCGGACACACAACGACAACGATACCCCATATAACGTGAACGTTCTGCTGCGGGAAGTGCTTTTAGCCAGCACCTTTTGAAGGTCGGCACGGCACACGAGGGGGTGGGTGGCCAGCAGCACCACACACGGCCGCCTTTGTCTCTCCCAGTGGCGCGATGTTTACACACCACACCAGATACTCATTTGAGGCTGACTCGACCTAGGGGAGGCCCAGCACCGGTTCAGATACTCGTCACCGGTGTTGGCTGTGAGTGGCAATCGAAATCGGATCGCCTGGTCCGTAGAGCAGCGCGCTAACCGCTGCACTACCGCTCCCCACACGGTGCCGGATGATCCGAGTAGCACGAGTAGGTACATTTGATGCTACGGGCTCCGATCTTTCAAGGGCCCCGCGCTAAATGCTTTCAAGCTATCAATTCCGATTCAGCGATTCTGCACTTGCTCTATTACTATAGTACGATACTGCCTTCAGCTTTTATGAACGACTGCGTGTTTAAGGTTAGCGGTTTGTCGTATTATCTGTCTGTATAGCAAATGAAGAAATACAATTACTTTACCATGCAAGTACAAAATTTGTGTTTTAATATTTACGTGTTTTAAAAAAAATGTTTAGGGCCCCTTTATAACATTATCTACAGGCCCCGCACTAGCTTAATCCGGCACTGTCCCCACAAAGACAAATATCCCCCGTATAGCCTTAACAGACTGCTGGGGCAAGTGCTCCCACGCACACTCATTCTGCACACCAGCTACTAATGATGCCTGCGTCATCCACGTCACGCCGCATTGATGTTGGGGCGGGTGGTGGGGGAATTTTCAGCTCTGCAAATTAAACGTCACGGATTTTTTTACCCCCTTCTTCCCTCTGTGGTTCTAAATAATTTTATTATTATACCCCCCCCCCATCCTCCACTCACACTTAGCGCGGAGGGAGAGCAAAGCTCTGCGCCGTCACATTAGCGACGGCACGATATTCTGATCTCATTCCCAGCACCCACGCTGACCTTTCCTTGGGTCCCGTTTTGCGATGCTAATGGCGTGACTGGTGACAGCACCTCCGTGCGGCAGGCTGAACCTTGTGTGACTTCGTGCAGGCAAATGGAAATGTGGCCTTTCTCGCATTTTAATATATGTTTTTTTAGATATACAAGTTTTTTTGGGGTGTGTGTGTGTGTTGTTGTTATTGTTGTCGTCGTTATCAAATACATTTTTTGTTGTCCGTGTACATTCCAGGTTTTCCAGACTCCCAAGTCATCGCGAACCCCACGACCACGCGATGTGTTTCCGCGTTCGCCAATTGAATCCAAAATATAAATCCACTTCGTTCCGCGCCGCACGCGCCCGATCATTGTTAAACACGTCCCACGCGAAGCCCGCTGCAATTGCACTTGTTTCCGTTAATCGAGCCGATTCAAATGAAGATTGCGATTTGAGTGTGCGTCCACGTGGCCCGCGTGCCTGTGTGTGTGTGCGTGCGCACGTGGGACACGTGGTGTGTGCACGTGTTCCATGTGATGCAGACAGCGTTGATTACACTGTGTAGCATTTTTTTTTTCTCTGGGTAGTACGTGTTATTTCCTTATTGCTTATGCCTCAAAAGTACAGAAAATTGCTATTATTCCCACAAACTTTGCTTTTGTGACCTGGACAGTAATATTTTGAAATTTACTTATTTTCCCGAACATTCCAGATAGATTCAGTGCTGAGTAAACTTGGAGTAACTTCTATAACATTCGAGAACTTTCCAGTAATATAAATAGTAGTATAAATACAGGGGCATTAAGCCCACCAGTTCAGTTTAGGTCCAGCTGCCAAAGTGGATACATATCTGCATTTTGCTGAGATGGCATCAAGAGGCTGCAAGCATTCGGCAGACGCATTTTGCTATGTCTGCGGCCAATTTATCAAGACAAGAGTGAAAAAGTACTCTGTGGAAGCATCTGCTAAGATGTGAGGCCTACAAGGCATTTTTCGGCATGCCTGTCGGGGATCAAGACAAACGCTGGGCACCTTATTTCACCTGCGAGCAATGCAAAAAAAAACTCTGGAAGGTAAGATGGACAATTATTGCTCGGAATTTGATGTTATAAAATTTGTTACGAAAATTAAAATTGTTAAAGTTTTTAATTTTTAAATGTTTTACAATTTTCAATGTTATTGAAAAAATATATCATATATGAAAAATGTTGCGAGAATATCTTGCACATTAGTCATGGGTTAAGTAAATTTATGTTTGCAGGATGGTACAGAGGGGAAAAGAGAGCCATGAAGTTCGCTATCCCAATAATTTGGCTGGAACCCACTGATCACACAAGCAACTGCTACTTCTGCATGGTGGACCCTTCCAAACGCCGGACTGACAAGAATGCACCTGCTATCACGTATCCAGACCTTCATCCATCGCCCCCGGTGCCACTGCCATGAGCTCCCTGTACCCACTCCTTCGGAGAGAGAGCAGCCGTCTTTAGAAGAGAGCAGCAAGTCAGAGAGCGAGGAAGACGTAGATCCAGATGACAATATCAGAGGTGGAGCTGAGGAGAGAAACCCATACTACCCCAACCAAAAATACCTCAACGACTTGATCAGAGATATTGGTCTCACCAAGGCGCACTACCACAGATGGGACTGGCCACAGCTGACCGAATTCTCTGTGGGGAGGAACAACGTCAAGTGAGAGCCACTGGTGGACTCCCGGAAGGTGCTGATGCCAACACGGCACATCGAATTTGGCCTTATGAACCAATTTGTCAGAGCTGTAGATAAGGAGTTGGTTGCCTTCCAAGTACCTTCAAGACTTCTTCCCTAAGTTGTCTGAGGCAAAGGTCAAAGCCGATGTCTTCGTCGGACCACAGATAAAGAAGGTCCTGTAGTGCAATGAATTCCCCAAGAAGCTCACTAGTAAGGAGAAAGCGGCTTGGAACAGCTTTGTCGCAGTGGTTCGTGGCTTCCTGGGCAATCACAAGGTCGAACACTATGTGGAGCTGGTTGAGACTGGTGAAGAACTACGGCACAATGGGCTGTAGGATGACCCTCAAAGTCCATATCCCTGATGCTCATCTTGATAAATTCAAGGAGAACATGGGAGCGTACTCGTTCAGAGCAAGGCGAGCGCTTCCACCAGGATATACTGGACTTTGAACGCCACTACCGAGGACAGTATAACGAGAACATGATGGGATACTACATTTGGGGGCTGATTCGTGAAAGTGATTTACAGTATAATCGTAAATCTCGAAAAACTACTCACTTCTAAATCTTTTGTAGTCATTTTTGTATTGCTTTAGTATAAATACATGTTAATTTTGATTCATATGTTTTTTTCTGACTTTATGTGTTTTCTCATTGAAAATAGGTAAATTTCAAAATATCACTGTCCTGGTCACAAAAGCACAGTTTGTGGGTAATAATAGCCATTTCCTATTCTTTATAGGCACAAGCAATTAAAAAATAACACTACCCAGGGACAAAAAATGTGTTACATAGTCTTATCGCGTCATGTGGGACGTGTTTAACAATCATCGTGCGCGTGCAGCGCGGAGCGAGTGAATTTGTAAACTTGAACGGGGAGCCAAGCGGTGGACGTGGAAAGACGCAACGTGGTGGTTCGGGTCGCGCGGACTGGAGTTTGACGAACCCAGGTTACAAAGTGGTGGCGCGCGCCAGCCCATTGATGACCCTACACACAACATCATTTATTGGGTTTTATTGGAATAATTCTGCCAATCGACTAATAACAATTATTATCATAGTCGTGTTAACGATGAGCATTGCTCGTTTGTATTAAGCAGTATTATCATTCTACGTATCTGAGTTCGGGATGACAGTTGTTCACCCCATGAATACGGGGGCCCCTTTAGTTGCTTGGGTCCCTATGCTTTTGCCTAGTTTGCTTGTACCTTGCGCCACCAATTATGGCTGACCGTGTACTCGTGGCCAGGCAGATGCCAGGGCACCCCCTTCCTCCCTTTCCCCCTCTAAAAGCCACCCCCACCTCCTTTAAAGGATTCCCTAGCAATTGTCGAGTCACCCATTAAGTCGTTCTCAGCATTACGTTTAACGCCACACGTGCCTTCATCGCTGTGTTTGTACTGTGTGTTCGTTGAACTCCTTCCGCACCGTATCTAGCCAACCGTGTTAATCGGAGGGTGGGTGAGTGTGTGGGTGAGTGACTGTGGGTGACAATTGAGTGTCCTGTCTGCGTTGGACTTCTTCCGCACCGTACCTAGCCAGCCGTGCTAATCTGTGGTGCAACAGCCCGGGTGGAGCGATCATTGGGGGGCCCGCTCCGGCTTTCGGGGGTTGACGACGGTCCGCGTGCGTCCTCTGAGCGATGTTCTCCGTGCGAATGAGCGCTGGGTCCATTGATTGATATCTCCCACCCCTCACCCACCCCCACCACATCCGTCTTTGCCTTCCTCTTCCGCTTTTGATTTTTCCACTTCATCAAGGATCTGTAGATGATGATAGCCATCTATTTCATTTTATTGTGAGTATTATATTGCCCACCCAAGCAGACGGCCTGTCCGCTCGAGGCCCCAGTCACGTGGTCTTCGGTGCAAATGCCGCGCCACTCCACCATGAGTGCTCCCTTCAAATACATTTTTTTCTCTTCCTGCGGGCTGGCTGACTGGCCTCTTGGAAGGTTGTGCCCCCCCCCCCCCCCTTTTTTGTTGATTTGGCATCGGTTTGATCATCTCAACCGCCTCCCCCTCCTCCTCTCTCCGTGTATTCATTTCCTCCCCTTTTCACTCGTACCGCGCTCTCTCTCTTCTCGCTCTCCGCTCCTGTTCCGTGCTTTAGATCACTGCTCGTGGGTTTTTTTTTCTTCTTCTTCTCAGATCCATTTGTTTTTACCCGCCGCGGAGACCCTTGTACTCTGGTTTTATTGAAAATAGAAATAATAGGAAACCATATCTGTGTGTGTGTGTATATCCTTCCACTTCTGCTGACTCGCAAAGTTGGCGATGGGGACAATGTGCATACTACTGGTTATTGAGAAATGACCCTGCACTGCAAAATATATTTTTCACAACCCTCTCGCCCATCGTGACAGCGACCAGAGCCCACGCGGTGGCGGTTCGAATCCAGGTTCACGTGTTCGACCTGCTTTATTTCGCTTGCCTTTCCTCTACTTTGCTCCTCCGACCGTGTTTTTTTAAAATTATAGTTTGTGGCAACGTTCTGACCCTACTGGACATCTGTGGGAAAATAGCTTTATAGCTCATGGGAATTCCTTCAGTGTAAATACAAAAAAATTCCGATTCTGACAATACCGCGGTGGTGGATAAAACCATAAACGAAAAATCCGCGCCTTCTACCTTCACAGGGGAAGTTAAAGATCCAGTGACGTCATTCGCAAGCGTTCGGCCATTGTATACCAGTGTCACGGTCCAAATGTTAACAACATTTTGACAAAACTTGGACCGCAATTACTCATTCGGGATTATAACTAAAATATTGTACCACTTAAGGCCCACTGAGCTATACATCTTTATTTCAGAAGTGACCTTGCTGTCACAAATGATAGCTCAACGAAGTGGCTTATCACGTGGAAAGTTTTCGCAGTAGCCAATTACAGTACTCTAAAAACGCACGTTGATTCCACATGTGGATGTAAAAAAAATTGTAGGACCCGGAGGAAAAAATCCACGCGACCACGGAGAGACAGACACGCAAACTCCAAATATAGAGCAGGCGTCAGGGTTGGGATCGAAATCACGACTTCCTGCATACCAGGCGAGGTAGTGAACATCTCGCCACCGTGTCGCCCCCATTATACATGGCCAGGCATCGCCCCTCTCCTGCCAAAACCTGGCAGCACTCTCCAGAAAAAACGATTCAAGAGACTCCGGGAGGCTTTCCTGGGTAAACAGGCTAAATAAATAAAGAAACCAAGTGAAGCCAAACCAATTTACAGTCTTTAACACAAGCCGGGCCGACTCGTCATTAAGCGGCTTAATGGTGCTCACTGCATCATAGCATTAATTATTTAATAGTTATTTATAATCCTTGGGAGAAAGAAATAGAAAGAAATAATTTTCTCTCGCACCATTGCGGTGTGGTTAATGTGTATGGCTGGGTTTTGAAATATGCCCTCCGTTGCAAGAGATTTGAAGTTGCATTTGTTTGTTCTTGTGCGGATTATCGTCGTTCGAAAGTCCTTGCTTAGTGTTTTGTACACAAAAACCACGAGGATTAAAATGTGAATTTGCCTTTCAACCGCAGAATAAATATTTGCAACCGGTTACAATGGAGAAATGCTACATTGCAATGTTTTGCAGCGTCAATTTCATTTACGTTTCACCCCCTTCTTTCACTCGGTCTCAGTCAACTTAGCGAATCCTTTCTAAAACATCGGGCGTGTTTGCAGGTTGTTAGGCATGATGTCTGACGTTCTGCTCCAAGGGGTTGGGGGCTTCTTCAGGAACTGAATGGAGGCAGCTCACGTTCTCTCTCAACTATATAAAGTTTTCTGGCTGCTTCTGGTGGTTGGTGTGCGGCCAACCGATGTTGTTTTAATTCTGTAATCCGGCAAATCTAACTTTGATTCCTCACCCCGTCTAGCACCTCGCTTGCGGATTTTTTTTAAAATGACACCCACCGAACTGAAGATGCTCCCAGCGAGTGGAGCGAAACGTTGGACACCATGACAAACGGCCTCAAATAGGTGCTCGCTAACAGCACTTGCCCCAATAGTCGGGTTAAGGCTATACGGGGGGATCTTTGTCTTTGTTTGGGTAATTGGCACAGTTGGCAACATAGGGGGTACAGCTGGTGCATCTACCAGTCATCTCAGTCAGCCAACCCATGCTACCTGGGTGCCATGGGGTCTGTCCCGTGACCTCCTGTCAGCGAGCCTTCGACACTTCACGTGGCCTCAAAGTGCACCTGGCCTGGCACAGGCGCCCTGGGGACGTCACCGTCGCTTCGTGGCCTACGGCGGGTAATTGGTATTGTGTAATTCCGTTAGAACATAAACGGGCTATGGTAGGGGCAGGGTGGTGGTGGTGGTGGTGGGGGGGGGTTACTGTTAGCACCCCACCCGCCCCGACCTTCCCACTCCACACGTGTGGTGGTGGTGGCGGCGGCAGCAAGGGGCGGCCGACCTTTAGCGAGCGCCGCTCTTCGGGGGCCCCCACACGGGCGCTAGCGGCCTTGGCGCTCACCTGCCCCTGGAATAAGGTCACGGAGGCGCATCGACTCAGAGCCACCCCCCCCCTCCACCCCGCTCCACCGCCCACCATCACAGCCTCAAACACCCCCCCCCCCCCCGGGGTGTTTGATGCTCAGGGCTCACGGTCTCGCAGATGCCGCCCGCTCAAAACCACCTGAAGCTCGCACGGCGAGTGGGTGGGGGGAGGCTTAAAAAGCCTCCAGTTTAGATGTTGAGAGGATTGGCTTTCTGTTGATTTGGTTGATTATTTTTTTTGGTTTGGTGAACTTCATTTGATTATAATTATGTATTCTTCTTATTCTTCCACTGCTCTCCTTGTCAATGGGTTGTTCGCAGGAGACTGAGCGAGTGTTGTTGTCGGCTGTACCGACACGTGCTTCGCTCTGTCTGTACAGCATGTATGTATGTTGAACTTCTTTCACACCGTACGTAGCCGACCGTGCTAATGGGAGGTTGGGTGAGCGCGTGGGTAAGTGACTATGTGAGTGGGTGAGTGACTGTGTGTGTATGCTGAACTTCTTTCACACCGTACGTATCCGACCGTGCTAATCGGAGGTTGGGTGAGCGCGTGGGTAAGTGACTATGCGAGTGGGTGAGTGACTGTGTGTGTGTATGCTGAACTTCTTTTGCACCGTACGTAGCCAACCGTGCTAATCGGAGATCTGCGCTGTCGCACGACACCCATGGACCAGAGCAGCAGCTCATTTGGGACCTTCCCGCTGAAATAAATAAAAGACATAAACATGATTTGTGTTGCAATCGAAACGTCGTATTCTATTATTTATTTTACTTTCTTCTACGTGACTTTACCGAAAGAACCACAGAGTAATACATAAACATGTAAATCTTGCGAAGGCTCCAGTTCCAGCTGAAGTTAACCTGCAGGGGTTGCCACCTTGTCGTTTTTGCACGATATTCATAAATGTCGTCATGTCACGTTGGTCTTTCTTGCACTGCTTTCGCTTTCATTCAAGAATGACGACACATCGTTAAAACGTTCTTTGGCTGCAGTTGCATCGTCGTTCAGCCTGCCGCAAGCCCTTATTCATCATCAGCACGACTTTACAATCTGTTAAATGCTTATACGTAATGCATATGCTGCCGGTGACACAGGAAATTATATAATAACAGATTAACGCCAGAAAAAAAAGACATGAAAAGCACGAATTTACGTATATTTTTTTCTTTTCTGTTACGTGTGACATTAATGTTTTGGCAAGAAACTAGATATTTAAACAAGAACAATAATAATCGTACCAATCGGGATAATCACGTCATGCAAAACGGACGATATTGTGGGTTTTACATCATGGACTATAACTGTATGGAACAGGATCCCTATTACATTACAGCCCTATGGACCTGTTCTGTTTTTCTCCCTTGCTGCGTCTTGCCGCCTCGATTTGACCGAAATTTGGTTTGCTTACTTTCGCTAAGGAGAGACCCCCACATTATCATGCTTGTGCCAGACCTTTAAACGAATGGAGTATCCCACTGCTTGTAGCGCCATGAATTTGATTGATGGCATTTGTGTAACCGGATGAGAGCCCATTTAGATTCATTATGGTGTATATTTTCTCTCTTCCCCCAAGGGAGATCAAGGGAAATTTGTGAAAAATATACGTACCAACATTGAGGTGATCTGTTTATAAATAACCGGGAGAATTTTTTTTTTATCATCGAGGCAACATTTTAATTACAAGCCTCTATACATCTACAGCCAATCTCAATATGCTCTATTCAATATGTTAACACTATCCTGGGATGCTGTGTCTAACATAGCTTTGACAACATTCAAATCGATCTCACCGTTTAACATTGATAATAAATAGCATACTCTTGCGAAAGTAGTAAAGTCAAGCAAACACGAGGGGGTGCAAATCTGATTCATAATTCGTTTTTTCTGCGTTAGATCACCGCGGCGTGTACAACGTAAATTGTTTAATTCGAACCCTCCGCCACCTCGACAGAGCCAGCCAAATGGGTTGTCACGTGAAGGGCACAACGATTTGAGTGTGCAGGATACCTGCACAAGCCTGCGGCGAGGAATGGAGATGTGTGCATGTGTGCCTAACAAGGGCATCATCAATGATCCATCTGTCCAGGTGGCTTCGACCTCCCAAGGCTCACGTGGGTCCAGTTAAACCGCCCCCGGTGTCACCAGGGCAGGGTGTGTGTGCCGCTCCCGGTGTGACCAGGACAGGGTGTGTGTGCCGCTCCCGGTGTCACCAGGGCAGTGTGTTGTGTGCCACTCCCGGTGTGACCAGGGCAGGGTGTGTGTGCCGCTCCCGGTGTCACCAGGGCAGTGTGTTGTGTGCCACTCCCGGTGTGACCAGTGCAGGGTGTGTGTGCCGCTCCCGGTGTCACCAGGGCAGTGTGTTGTGTGCCACTCTCCGTGTCACCAGGGCAGGGTGTGTGTGCCGCTCCCGGTGTGACCAGGACAGGGTGTGTGTGCCGCTCCCAGTGTCACCAGGGCAGTGTGTTGTGTGCCACTCCCCGTGTCACCAGGGCAGGGTGTGTGTGCCGCTCCCGGTGTGACCAGGACAGGGTGTGTGTGCCGCTCCCAGTGTCACCAGGGCAGTGTGTTGTGTGCCACTCCCGGTGTGACCAGGGCAGGGTGTTGTGTGCCGCTCCCGGTGTGACCAGGGCAGGGTGTGTGTGCTGCTCCCGGTGTCACCAGGGCAGGGTGTGTGTGCTGCTCCCGGTGTCACCAGGACAGGGTGTGTGTGCCGCTCCCGGTGTGACCAGGGCAGGGTGTGTGTGCCGCTCCCGGTGTGACCAGGGCAGGGTGTGTGTGCCGCTCCCGGTGTGACCAGGACAGGGTGTGTGTGCTGCTCCCGATGTGACCAGGGCAGGGTGTGTGTGCTGCTCCCGGTGTCACCAGGGCAGGGTGTGTGTGCCGCTCCCGGTGTCACCAGGGCAGTGTGTTGTGTTCCACTCTCAGTGTGACCAGGGCAGCGTGTGTGTGCTGCTCCCGGTGTCACCAGGGCAGGGTGTGTGTGCTGCTCCCGGTGTGACCAGGGCACGGTGTGTGTGCCGCTCCCGGTGTGACCAGGGCAGGGTGTGTGTGCCACTCCCGGTGTGACCAGGGCACGGTGTGTGTGCCGCTCCCGGTGTCACCAGGGCACGGTGTGTGTGCTGCTCCCGGTGTGACCAGGGCACGGTGTGTGTGCCGCTCCCGGTGTGACCAGGGCAGGGTGTGTGTGCCACTCCCGGTGTGACCAGGGCACGGTGTGTGTGCCGCTCCCGGTGTGACCAGGGCAGGGTGTGTGTGCTGCTCCCGGTGTCACCAGGGCAGTGTGTTGTGTGCCACTCCCGGTGTGACCAGGGCACGGTGTGTGTGCCGCTCCCGGTGTGACCAGGGCACGGTGTGTGTGCCGCTCCCGGTGTGACCAGGGCACGGTGTGTGTGCCGCTCCCGGTGTGACCAGGGCAGGGTGTGTGTGCTGCTCCCGGTGTCACCAGGGCAGTGTGTTGTGTGCCACTCCCGGTGTGACCAGGGCACGGTGTGTGTGCCGCTCCCGGTGTGACCAGGGCACGGTGTGTGTGCCGCTCCCGGTGTGACCAGGGCACGGTGTGTGTGCCGCTCCTGGTGTGACCAGGGCAGGGTGTGTGTGCCGCTCTCGGTGTGACCAGGGCACGGTGTGTGTGCCGCTCCCGGTGTGACCAGGGCAGGGTGTGTGTGCCACTCCCGGTGTGACCAGGGCACGGTGTGTGTGCCGCTCCCGGTGTGACCAGGGCAGGGTGTGTGTGCCGCTCCCGGTGTGACCAGGGCAGGGTGTGTGTGCCACTCCCGGTGTGACCAGGGCAGGGTGTGTGTGCCGCTCCCGGTGTGACCAGGGCAGGGTGTGTGTGCCGCTCCCGGTGTGACCAGGGCACGGTGTGTGTGCCGCTCTCGGTGTGACCAGGACAGGGTGTGTGTGCCACTCCCGGTGTGACTAGGGCACGGTGTGTTGGTGCCGCTTTCCGAGCATTGACGAGGCATCACACGACTACTGCTGCGTGCCAGCCCCGATGTGTGAACGCGGGGAGCCAGGAGACCAGTGGTCGCACCGTCGTCTCCGCTTGTGAAGTCCAACACGACGTCTCGGGCGTGCTGGTTGTTGTTGTTGCCCTGCACGTGCTGGTTGTTGTTGTTGTTGCCCTGCACGTGCTGGTTGTTGTTGTTGTTGCCCTGCACGTGCTGGAGGAGGCTGTCTGTCACGTGGCTCTGTGGCTACGTGGGGCCGACGTCCACTCATCACAATATATAACATTGACAAATATATGTATGTGATTCATGGTTTATTTATGTTGTGTATCTGGTGCTCAAGCGTAAAAACATTCGCTAAATAAAAAGGTGATGGGCGAATGTGCCAATTGATTTATTTTTTGAGCCAAACCGGAATGTTGTAAAGTCAAACCTGAGCTCTCGAGTGAGAGCTTGAGAGCTGTTGGTGCTCACGGTGTTTTAAATTAAACAGTAGCAGCCTCGTTGGGCACTGAAAGAGTGTCTCGGATAGTCTGAGAACCATTGATGAGATTTTAAGTTTGTATTTGTTTTATTTTGATATTTTTTAATGATTTATATCTATGTTCGTCACTTATTTTCAGAGGGGGACCACTTTCGCCGATAAGACATCATCCTTGTGGGGGCCGCCACATTTAAAGCCATCGTTGGGGTTGACAGCAGCACGATCATGGGGGTGGGGGGGGGGGGTGTGTTCAGTGTTTGTTAAACACGCGTAGACTCTCGCGACCAATATTATTCATATTAAACGTTTTTGGGTCAGATCGCGTTATTTATTAATGTGTCGGAACCCTCCACCACCCGACACGGCCAAACAGTAAAAATTTGTGTCACGTTTACAAAAGACAAATAGTTCACTACTTTATCCCACCGGTGTGTTGAAGAGTGATTTAACATCATTGAAGTGTTCAGTGTTTGTTAATCTTCACGGGGGGCCGCTCTTTAGAGGCCGCCAATGGCCCACGGGCCTTGCAATCAAGAACACCGGTCTACGTGGTGTTGTCTCTTAACTGTGAGTCTTCAATATGTCTTTTGTTAGTTTTAATATTCGGTGAGTAACGCATAGTCTGTGTTGTCCAGTTGCCCGGGTGAAACGTTTCGGCCAATCCTGGCCAGCTGGCTCGGAAACTTAATAAACCCAAAAAAAATGTATGTTGGATTTGCACTTTGTTTTGGATACTTTTCAGCTACGAGAATGAAAAAAAACCCTGTTGGTTTCACTGGGGGAGAGTGTGACCACTGCACAGGGATGGTCCAGATGTCTCGTGACCCCCAATTAATTGACCCCTAACTTTTTTTCCCCTTTTGCATATTAATTTCTGTTTCCACACCAATCGGTATACAAACATTAAAAGTTTTAGATAATTAATTGGGGGGGGGGGGGGGGGGGGGGGTCACAAGACATTTCGGACCACCCTGCAGAGCAGACTTAACCTTTACTGCAGCCTTGCAGTACAGGTTAAAAATGTATAACGTCAATAAACACATAGGGGTTGATGAACCAACTTAGTTGTATTTACGCGCCCGTGGTTAATTGATGTTTTCGATGATTTACCTTCTCAAAAACTCTGGCCATGTCTCGTGCCCCCAGAAAGGGGGCATCTCACACCCCTAGGGGGTGCATGCACTGCAGGTGAAGAACCACTGATGTAGAGGAAAACAAATCCATTGGAATTATTTTTGTTAGAATCCCTGTGGGGGGGCGGGGGGGGGGATCTATCTTTGCAGCCAGAATATTGTATTGATACTGGATGAACCCGATGAGCTATAAAGATATTTTATCACAGATGCCCAGTTAGGGGCACGGGGCGAGAATGCTACAACAACAAACGGTACAAAAAACATGATGGTAATGCCGAGAACCAAGACGTATAAAAAAAATCCCCCAAACATTTCCGAATGGATCGCTCGTCCAGTTACGAGCAGAAAAATGTGATAGAAACTGGGGGGTGAGTGGCAGAAAGACGAATTCTTTCACACTTTGAGTTTTAAATATGTAAAAAAACGAATAAACACTGCCCCGTTAGTGGGGTTTTATTTGGGATGTTCGTAATTTCAATCCGAGTGGTTTGGTTTGAGTGCCCAAAGAAAAATGCGCGTAAATAGGGAAACTGCTTGCACTCTAGTTTGCAAAGATCAAAACAATTACTTGTACTGAATACAATAGACGCGATTATCTGCGTGCAGTTTATCCAATTTGCGGATTAACCGCGCCCCTGAGATTTTGACGTAAATGAATAACTCGTGGATTTCTCCTTAAGCCCAAACTAATCATCGAACAAGTATTGTTATTCCTGAAAATGTTTATGACAAATCACGTGTTTGAACCGACCAATTATGTGCTCCGGTGAATGCGAAATCCACGTGATCGCCTCTACAGGACAGTAGTTGCATATCTGTACAACAGTGGGCGGAGTTTGATTGACGTTCGCCTGGCTCTGCCGTCCACTTAGTTGACCGAATCTTCTGCTGGGCAGGAGCAGCAAAGTGTTATCACTTAGCACGCGCATCGATCGGTCGATCGTTAGTATTGGTTCTAAATCGACTTAATCTTCTTAACGTAAACATCATTTATACCGACGTTAGTAGTTTTTGGCATTGAGATCAACGGAAAGTGGATATTTTTGGATTATCGCGATTTTTAATTATCCGTGGTCGTCCTCCGCGTGATTAGCGTGGATAATCGAGAGTCTGCTGATAACTCCAGACAAGTTGTTTCCCTTTAATGCTGTTGTCGTTGTTGTCAGCCTGCAACTTCCCACTGCAATGATTCCTTCCGTTCCCTCAGCCGTTCCTGTCCGGTCGAGACCTCCGAACTCTGCGATGTTTTTTTCCCTCCACATTTAGAAACATGCACTTGAGATTACGTCGATTATTTTGGTTCTATAAACGTTCAAATGATGGGCCACTTTATTGAGCTATCATTTGTGGTCAGGTCGCTTCTGAAAAATAAGTTAACACCTCAGTGGGCTTTGCCCGGTAGGATGAGGATGGTTTAGTGTTTGTATTTGTTTGTGTTTGTGTGATTTGTTTACCTTTCTTGTACTTTGCACAATGATCGTGTTTTTCTACTGTTTGTTGTTGTAACGCTCTTACCCCACGCCCCTCTGGACATCTCTGAAAAAGAGCTTTATAGCTCATCGGATTCCTCCAGTATATAAAAACATCCTGATTGCCGCAGTTAATTTTGCCTCCGATCTCTCGCCTGACGTTTCTCGTGACTGCGGACTGCCCCGTTACTCGATCTCCCTCTCGCTTTCACAATTATATTTGTTTTTTCTCTCCCCCGCATGTCCAGCTCCATCCCCGCGCGGTCCGCCAACGCTCCGCGCCGCAGGTACCCACCGACGCGGCTACGCATTTGCACGTGCCGCGGGTGGGCGCGTACCCTGGGCGCGTTTTCATCGATCGGGTATGGAAAACCTCTCTCCCGTCGGCGGCATTAACGAGCCAACGCGAACGCCTCCGAATAGCAACACTCCTTTTACGGGCATTTTTCAGTCGCAGGGTGACAAACGCAATTGCCGTCGCCGCAGCAGCAGCCGCCGCGTTATTTTGTGCCTGTCATTATAACCGATTGTCCGTGCTCCTAAACGTTCACTCTCTCGAGCGAGCGCGCGGAGAGTGTGGTGGCATCTTCGCCAGTCGCATCCACAGCGCCGTGTTCATCTCCCCGCGATGGCGCTTGCCAACACGACTAGACACGCTGCCACTGCCCGTGAATAGACATTGACACTTTTAATGGATTGCGCTTTGTTTTCGTATTTCTACCTCCCCCCCTGCCTCTTGCCAGTGTCTCGTGACTTGCAGGGAGTGGCGTGTGGATTGTCAGTTGATGTCTTTGAATGGCCTCTCTAAATCAAAGTCCTCCTGCGGTATTTCTTCTCTTGCACTGCATGGCACAATTGCTTTTCCCCGCAGTGTTTCACGTGCTCGCAGATGACTTATAATTTGCTGATACTCGTGGCTTCATGGACTGTGAGTTTTTGTGTATTTATTTACCCCCGTGTGCGCTTATTTTTGTGTTAGACCGGGTAAAGCCTCACTGAGCGATGTAGCTCTTTTTCAGAAGCGACCTGGCTATCACGAATAATAGCTCAACGAAGTGGCTTCCTATCACGTGGACATTTATTGCAACCCAAATACTCTAAAGGCATGTGTAGAAAGTGGAGGACCCACAGCAAAAATCCACACGACAATGGGGAGAACATGCAAATACCAAATATACAGCAGGCATCAAGGTCTGGATTGAACCCAAGACCCCCTGAACACCAGACGAGATAGTTAAAATCTCGCCACCGTGGCGCTTTAAATGGTGATTATTTACAACTAGTTGGTGATTACAACCGGCTTCAACCGCCTGATGAGGCTGCTTGTGATCACCAGCGAAAGGTCTTTCTTGAATTGTACACGTTGTGGGTCTACTCTCCAACACAGCGGTGTGCTTCAAGTGGTAACTAATTGACGCGTTTTGTTTACGTGACAAACCCCCTACAAATTGGCTGTGTCAGGTGGTGAGGGGTTTAATGACACATTTATATCCACGTGATCTAAACAAAACGTTATTTTGGACAAATTCATTATTTTGGTAAAACACCATTCCAGTATTGCCCCTCGGAGGCAGACTATACGCGTCTGTAAAATATAGTGGCTTTGTGATAGCCTAAGTGCAATAATAAAGTGTACTTTATTCTTATTATGGATTCCTCTCTGTCTCTGGTCTATCTAAGGTTGATAACATTTGTTATGTTAAAGCTATTCAAAGGCAGTAGTTCCATTAACGTACTCTCCCTTGCCGTGGGAATGTCTAAATTCCACCAGACGAGGTTTGTGTCGCTCACTGTTTATTGACGGCCTCCCCAAAACTGTTTGGTTTGGTGGAGGGGTTATTTGACCGTACTTCGCCATGCTGATCAGTGAGGGTTGGGGGTAGGTGGGGAACATAGACGTTGGTGCATAGTACAGGACAACAATGTATATTTCTGCATTTGCCTCTGCTGATCAGCACGTAGCACAGCCACGGAGCCTCATCTACAGTATTATAATGTGGGATGCATGGTGATCGTCCATCCAAGCGAAATCCAGGCTCAACTCTGCTTAGCTGCATATATCTTGAGAGAGATTGGGTGCATTCTGGGTGATTTGTGCTCAGGAGCGTGCTGTATATATTTCTGTAAAATCGTTCGGCGGTTTTTTTTAATCTAATGAAAGCAATTCTTGCAATTTTAAGATAACATTTGAAATCAGTACAATATATTCGGTACTGTTAAGGAACATTTTAAGGGCTTCATAAAATATGGCTTTCATAAAGGCAGCTCGCTGGCAAAATTATGCCAGAAAAAAAACCCGATATATATTTTTCTCTCCCTTTTACCAAAATGTCCTTTTTAAAGTTTAAACCATAATGAAAGTGACCTCTTTAAAATTTACCATCGGTTTAGTGGCTTTATCAGATTGGCTGCATGTGGAGGTAAAATGTTGAGGTTAAAGGTCAAGTCGGTGGGATTTGGAAAGATCTTTAAGGATGGAGAGAGTGCCCTTCAGGTTGATGACCTCAGCAGCGCGATCATTTGTGTCTCTTCTCGTCCATTGCCCTGACGTTGGCTTCGTGCAGTCCCAGCAAAAAAAACACCGTTGTTTTATCTCTTCACGATGTGCATCCCTCTCTCTCTATCCACTGCTGGATGAAGGCCTCCCCTCAACGTGCTGTGGGTCGTGTGAGCGGTTACCATGACCGTACGCGCCGTGCCAGTCCGTCATGCGAACTAGCGAATGTGGTCACAGTGTAGACTCGGGAACAATGAAGTTCAGTAGTGGAATGGATTTTGCTGCATCGCCCCCCCCCCTCTCTACTGCCTGCAACTTAGCCGCACACAGCCAATCCTGTGGGGTGACCTTGCTTCAAAAACAAAGGGGGTCAAACTAAAACTGTGAAGCCGAACGAGTAACGGTACGTTCTGCTTCAGCTCTCAACCCCCGCGTTTAGGGAAAGGGCTGCGACGCCCGTCACTTAAAATGTACTAATTTAGCATTTTTGCCGACATTATTAGACTTGACTGTAGCAATGTAGAAAGGGTTGAGCCTTCAGCAAATGGGGGCTGCGCACAGCCTGTAATGCCTGGTATGCATGGCGCGCCCCCATCCGAACACCAGCCCAAGGTTCAACCCTGCCGATGAAATCGGGCTCCACTCTGGGCGGGCAGTTTGGCCATAATCAGGAAAACAAAACAAATGCTTTGCCAAGTTATTGCTTTTAGAATGCTTGGTGAGGCTTCAACCTCCCACGCGCGAAACTACGGCGATTGCAAAGGGGCCCACAGTTTCCACAACGTGCGGTTGAAAATGATGAGCTTGCAATCATTGATATTAGTATTGCATTATTATTATTCGTCAACTTATACGTTTTTTTTTCGCAATGAAAAAAAAATGCACATAAAGGCCATAACAAGATAACCACGAGGCTAATGCGTTGTTCTGGCTTGCCTCAGCAAAGCACAAAATATGAATTTGCCGCTTCTGGAAATTCCTTGAAAAAATTCCATCAGAGCAGACACAATCAAATTAAAGCCATTATTTATCTCAAAATTCGGATGGTCCTTATGCTTCCAAAAATTAAATGCTTCCTTCCTGGCTGTAATAGGGCTAAGAAAGCAATTATCATGGCCTGACCACATCTCAGAGTAGAGTGTGATTAAAAATTAATATTCTTTTCTATATGTAGACAGAATAATACACCAGAGAGTTGGCTTTCAGGCCTACCGAAATAGAAAAAGGCTGGGCTGGCTCTGGCTCCCTCCCTTCGCGCTCTCCTATTTAAGATTGTATTAACATTTTATACAAATGCCTCGCAGACGTAAACATATTGAACCAAGTGCCATGTTTTGCATGAGTGAAAAATGAACGGCTGCTACCGAAACAATCCTAAGGCTTCCTTAATGAGAAAATAACTTATAATCGGATGTTTGAGGAGGGTAAAAAAAAAGATAATATTTGTTTGGACTCGTGTGGCATCTGCGGCCTCTATTGTTTTATTTCTGGCTCCCATCTGAGGTTTGCCCCTCCCCCCGCCCGCTGCCCCTTCCCCCCCTTTTATCAGCCCCCCCCCCACCTTCTGTCTCGAAACTTAGTGCACAATAGACCTGGAGGATATTAGACTCGGAGACCTTACTCGGAGGCAATCTCGATATCTCAATTTCTGCACGGCACTTAACCGTGTCTTGTCCAAACTGCTGTTGTCGCCCTTTCTTCAGAGACCACGGGGCCCCCAGATGGCAAGGCAGCAGCGCTTGGAAGTCACGGTGCCATAACCCAGAAATTATCTCCGTTTTGCCGGCAAGTAATGAAGCTGGTTTCACTCCCAGCTATCTTGAATCTAAACGTTCACCTCAACAAAACAAAAACATGGGCAGGCCGGGTGTTGCGCCGTTAGATTGTTTTCCAAGTTGGATTTTGCATCGATCGTTTTAAGTGTTCGGTTAATTTATCGCCGTTTGAAAATGTCTTGTAAATGGACGGCCCGACTCGTAATGGGGGGGGGGGGATGTATGCCGGACGGCTAAGGGTTAAAGGTTTAGTGGGATTACGGTTTCTGGCTTTTACCGTGATACAAGGTTTTCGTCGGATGCCAACAGAAACGGCATAATGGCTGTGGCGGCCGCTCCCAGACACCAGACGCCCTTCTGAATAATTCATTGCAAACGTTCTCAAATAATTTTTCTTTTGCGGGTACGTGTGTGTCAGGAGTTGCTGGCATCATGCTAAGCGAACTGTGCTCCTGATTCTGCAAAACAAGGCTCAATTCCTGGTGATGCGCTCCCAATGGCAATTTATATAATCGTCTGTGCCCAGCTGCTCGCGTGACTCAGCCCCTCCAAAGTTTATAATAGCAATAATAATGCAGCCTTTTGAAAAATCTCCACTTTTGAACGAAGACCTCGCAAAACTCCATAGATCATGGGGGGCGATTGAATCATACTTCACCACGCTGGGCAGTGGCGGGTTGGTGAATGGGGAAGAGAAGGCCCCCTGCTGAATTGGTTCAGATTTTACTTGCCGCTGATGTCAGCCGTGGCCGGGAATTGAAGTTTGGTCAAAAAGGGTTTGTGATGCAGTGTGCCAGCCACTGTGCCACCACTCCACCCATTCATCCATATGCTAACCCCTGTTTATTTCCCACAAAGTGGAGAGCGATGATGCGGGATGTAATTGCCAGCGATACGTCGTAGTCAAATTGTAAATGTTGTGGATTTACTCTCCAACGCACCGGTGTGCTGAAGTAGTAACTAATTGGCGCGTTTTGTTTACGTGGTTGGCTGCATCGGGTGGTGAAGGGTTAACGACACATTCATATTTATGCGATCTAACCAAAAAAAACATTATTAATTATCATGAGGCTTTATTATTGTTTTTCATTGTTGCTTCTTTATTCGGTAAGTTCTTGGCAGTTCTTGTTTTTATCCCGGGTCTCCCTTGACAGAGAAACGTTCAGTATGAATGGGCTCTCACCTGGTTATAAATAAGGCATCGAATGGATGAATGATGGAGGTTATGCCACGGGGTCTTTCGTGTCTAATTTTCACTTTGTTAATAATGCCCTGAAGAAATTACCACACGGCTGCAGGAATTCAATCCTCAAGTCCATTACTAGAAATAGCTTAGGTAATGCACGGGTCGGTGTGATTGACGGAGTGAGTGGCTGATGCACAGTTTAATGAAGATGTGAATGGCTCCGAAAGCTTACATTTTGCACTAATATAGTCCAGGCTATGCTTATAAATAGAACAATTCGCAAACACAGCTTTCGATTTTGCCCCCCACCCACCCACCCATCATTTGGGTCACACAAATGTTCAAATCTTTGATGTTTTTTTAATCAAACCCCAGTCGAGTTTATGTCTTTATGTTATGAACGGGAAAGATGAAGACGGTATGGGCCCTACAATCGCTTGCTCACGCCACTGTTGGTGGAAGGGGCTTCCACTGGAGGGAGCTCTAGAGGGGCCCTCTGTCGGGTGTTTTTGGCCTACTCCTCCATGCTTTTGAACGGTACCGAATCCAAATATTACATCAGATATTATATCACTAAATTTTCCCGTTTTTTTTGGGGGGGGGGGGGGGGGAGGAGTGTGATACTGTGGGCCGATAAAAAGCCAGCAAAGTCTGATTCCAGTTACCTGGACTTAATATTGCACCCACCTCATAATTTCTCTGGGGCTAGTAACATAGGCACGGCCCTGTGTAAACGTCAACTATGGCTGTCTTATGGAGATACTTGTTTTCATCGGAGGAACGTGGAATTTCCACCGCTCTCCCAGGGCTTACAGATGGAAACTGCCCAATGCTTATTTTTGGAGTCCTTTTTGGTTTGAGCCATAATATAAAAAGGCAAACGTTGCAGCCCAGCGATTTGCTTGCTCATGCCACTGCTATGGGAAGCGCTTCCGTTTGACGGAGCTCTGGAGAGCACCTCTACGTATGTATGTTGCATGTCGTATGTATGTTGAACTTCTTTCGCACCGTACGTTGCCAACCGTGCTAATCGGACGCTGTTTGCTTGGACTTTCTCTCCAAGTCGATCGTGCCAGCCAGCAGTTATCAACATCACGACAGCATCCCCATTGTACATAGCGCATCAATCACGAGAGGAATCGTTTTTATTTATTATCAACCGTGTAAAGAACGCTGAGAGTCTTTTTGATTTTATATTTGTGGTGGGGGGGGCGGATTCGGTGTAAACATTTTTTACTGTACTGTATCTTTCGGAAAAAAATATATTTATAAAAAGCCAAAGAAAAGAGAGAGGGAGACAAAAATAATGAATGGCTGATTTTGTCAGCTCTGAGCGGGGGGGGGGGGGCAGCGAGGGCCATGCTAATGTCATGGCGACCTTAAGAGGCAGCCTGTGGCATTTGGCTTGAAACTGCGGACTTTGGAATGAGACGCCGTTGAAAGGCGGAGAGAGAGAGGGGGGGGCGACTTTCACGGCCTTGACACTCGGTGGTGGCGCCGCGTGGCGCAGGCAGGGGGCATTTGTCAATTAAATGAGATTATTGATTTTGAGCCTCGTCACCCGCTTTTCCCGTTTGACAAGACGTTATTATGTCGCGCGTTTGATTACTGGGGCTTTTCCGCACAAAACCGGCAGCTACCCCCCCCACCCTACTTCCTCTCTCCCTCCCACCGCTACCACTACCACAGCATGATCCTCCCGCAAGCCATCTCTTTCCCAAGCCCAGCCACCCGCTGGTCCCACTTCTCCACATCCGATGAGGCCCCAACCCCCTACCGCCCCCCCCCCCCCTGACAAACCATTTCTCTCCCAGCACCTCCCTGCTGCCTCCACCCGCTGCTTTCCCTCGGCTCTGAACACTCTCTTCCATCTCTCCCTTACTCTCTCCTTCCTACCTCGTCCGCCCACCCAACTCCCCGTTGCTACGATTGGCGGGATTCGTGATTAGCCGATATATTTCTGTGGTTGTTGTCGTTGTTGTTGTGTCTCTCTTTCTGTGCGAGTTTTGTGTTGTCACGAGCGCCTGCTTCTCAAAGCCGGCCGGCCGGCCGGCTGGCTGCATGGACGGACGAATGGATGGGCCGGCCTCAGCACTGCATTAAAACATTTAGGATTCATCAATAAGGGCTTCCCGCCGGGAGACGGCGCGAAAAGCAAACGTATCGAGTGGCATCAGATCTGACCTTTTTAAAAAAAAAATTGATTAACATTTCTGCCACGCAGCCTCGCCAACGCCGCGGCTCTTTGATTCATCCCGACTCCTCCCTCTCTCTCCCTCTCGCTCCTCACCGTAACTCAAAGAGCTCAGGTCGGACCGTGCCTCCGCATGCAGCTTGTTAATTGGGCAGTTTACACAGGCGAGCTCATATTTTAGCAGCCCAACATCCTCCGGTGTTGTTTGACCTTTGCATCTTTCGCGCAAAAAATACGCACACACACGTGAGTCGACTCGCTCGCAATGGAAGGTGCCTTTAGACGTTGATGAGTCGTCACCCGTCGGATGGGTTTGTCCGTTATCTCTTGCCCCCTTGTTGTTGGGTCACCCAAATCGGCGGTAGAGCGAGCGGCTCGCGATCGGAAGGTCGCCGGGTTCAAATCCAGGCTGGGATTTGACTCCTCAGCTCATCATTCCTTACTGGGCGGGGGTTCGATAAAATAGTGCCCCATGCCCCATTGCGGGGAGGAAGCCATCGACACAGATGGACGTCCCGTGGATGAACTTGCCACTGGCATAAGAATGTGGGATTTCCTCCACTGGCTCTGCAGGGGGGCTGTGAACGTGAAATGAGCACCAATGGGTCGATGCTCATTTGAGTAGAAATCAGCTGCGACTGTTTGTTTACTTTAGTGGGTGACTGCCGGGGGGTGCGGCGATGCCAACGTGTTTCTGTGCCGACTCGCGGTGAATCGCCGTGGCCCGCATCGATTATTTGCTGCGCGCCCAAACGGGGCACCGATTTGCGCACAAATTCTCTTCGCTGGTTTTGACAAAAGGCTTTGTTGCCCCCCCCCCCCCCTTCAATGGCCTCGCGGTGGTCTAAACGCCCGTTTAAAGAGACGTGAAACGGGAGCGAGATGAGAAAAAGACAACAACGGATAGAGGCCACGAGCTCGCGCCCCCGCGTGCGCGCCCGCATTTCTCACGCGATTGTTGTTTTTAATTAAACAACAAAAAAGGGTTGAACGCACACGCGCGCGCGTCGTCCCGCCGTGCAGATAAGCACTCGATTTACTATAAATGGTGGATATTAAAGGGTTAATAAGCCCTTTACCTGTTGTAATCGATAACTCATCACTCGGCATAATCAATACACCTGTCCGTTCCGCCAAATTAACTTCCTTTCACTCGCAGCGCGATTTCTTGGCGGAGGCTTCCGCCTTGGCGACAGATGACAGCGCGGAACAAACCATGCAGAATTGTTTTCAATTGTTTTAGTTTTGTGCCGAGCGAGTCCCAGTTGCCTGATGTGCTCGGAGTGAAACTCATCGCGTTTTTTTTTCTTTCTCTTGCCACCTTGCCAATTGAAACGCCTTTGGCATGGTCAGGTCAGTGTCGTTTATAGAACACGGTACATTTTAGGTCTCCAGTGTAGTAAGTACAGCAATGGGAGATTCTAGAACACAGTAAACTTACTAAGAACTAAATTAACTTTTTATTTTACCTGGTGAGGCCCACTAAGCTACTCTTTTTCAGAAGTGACCTGGCCACAAATGATAGCTAAACAAAGTGGATTATTACGTGGACATTTATAGCAGACAAATACTCCAAACGCACGATTCTAAATGTGGAGGGAAAAACCGAAGGACCCGGAGTTAAATCCCCGTGGCCACGGGGAGAGAGGGACGCAAACTCCAAATAAAAAGACAACAGCGTCAGGATCGAA
Source organism: Lampetra planeri (assembly GCF_965212315.1). Lineage (NCBI taxonomy): Eukaryota > Metazoa > Chordata > Hyperoartia > Petromyzontiformes > Petromyzontidae > Lampetra > Lampetra planeri. The sequence goes on along the minus strand of NC_136152.1, from coordinate 6,641,953 downwards.
CCCACGACCTCCTGTATACCAGGCGAGGTATTTAACATCTCGCCACCGCAGCACCCCAGTACACTGGGGACTCCGTGTGATTCATAACAGATTCTAGAACACAGTACATTGGGGACTCCACTGTAAGCAATTGCAGATTTGAGAACGCAGAAAAATTAACGAAACGAGTGCACGTGAGTGTTGGCTTGATAACGCAGCTGAACTGGGGGTGTGCCATATCTGCACCGCCCAGGTCAGGTGTCGACTGTGCAACTACCGTGACACCAGGCAGCAAGAAGGACGTGACGGCAAAATGTGGAGGTGGAATGCCTCAGCCAGCGCAAGCCAAGGAGCTGCATCTTAATGCGGGAGTGGGGGGGGGTCACACGGAGGGGCGTTGCTCTACATCGGAGGGCCGTGGGCTCAGACGCGGATGTAGATGGATATAGGAAGGGATTGTTATGCGGTGCATTACATTAACTGGGCGGTTGTTTACCCACCAAAGCCTCGGCGGTTCCTAAGACTTTTTTTTTAATGAAAGTTCTGCATTGGGATGTTTTGCCAAACGCCATTACCGAGCGGTTTGGCTCGTGGAAGGAAATCAGGGTTTAATCATCGCAGAGTTGATTGGTTAAGGATTTGTAAGAAGGGAGTAGTAATATAATATTAACAAGAATTCACGGCCCTTTGTCAATACGCCTGCCTCCCATATTGCATGTTAGTCACGGTGGTTGTTTGACCATCCATACATTACCATGCTGGTCAATGTGGGGGGGGGGAGTGTGGGGCAGCCAAGATGGTTCTGATATCACCGGTCTCCGATCATCATAGGGAGGTCCAACTCAGGTTACCAGGTTTCGTAGTCTTGCGCGCTATCCACTGTGCCATCGCTCCGCCCCATAATGCACGTCATCTGGAACACACACATAAAGCACGTCATCTGGAACGCACACAATACGAAAAGCCATCACCCCAGTCGCACGTTCCCGACGTTGGGACATCACGGCGCTCCCCGCACGCCAATTGACTTTACGGCCACAGACGCGACTTTTTATATCGATGTGGATTCAATGATGCATTGTCTTCAACGGTGTGGATATTTAATGCGCTCGGCGGTGGTTCTTTCGCTGGCGCCGATTCTAACGCTCAAAGCCGGCGTCCGGCTGAGTAGATTTGGAAACGAAGGAGAAGGGAGGGGGGTGAGCGGCTGAATATCTCAGCAGTACGACACGTGGACGTGTCGCGGGACGGATGTCCCTGCGTGCGCACGTGCGTGTGAATTAATCGGCTGCGTTCTGTGATGTCGGCACCATTGAGGATGGGGAAAGCAGCGTGAACCCAGGGACAGGGGCGGTGGCATACGGTCAACACCGGTGACGAATATCTGAGCCGGTTCTGGGTCTCCCCCTAGGTCGACTCGGCCTCAAATGAGTACCTGTTGCGGTGTGTTCAAACATCGTCACTGGGGAGACAAAGGCGGCCGAGCGTGGTGCTGGCCACCCACCCCCCTCGTGTGCCGTGCCGGCCTTCACAAGGAGCTCTTAAACAGCATTTGCCCCAACAGTCTCTTACAGGCTGATACGGGCGTGCGCATTTACGCGGCTGCTTTCTATGATGTAGGCATCATTAAGCAAGGGGAGAACAGCGTGAACCGGTGACAGGGCCCAACACAAGGGACTACACGCTTTGTTTCACCAGCACAGCGCCAGTGGTAGAGCCACGGCTCACTCTAATCCGTGCGCGTGTTTGATCGCCGTGGGGGGGTGTGGGCGTCTGAATGCGACCGTCTCCAAAGGGACAGCGAGGCGCCTACGTCGTTAGCGCATCCCCGCTAAGGTTTTTTTTGTGGGGGGGGGGGGGGCCTCACCGCCGTCGTCCCCGCCGGCTGTTGGCTTTCTTCGCGGGGCGAGCGGGGCAGGGCGTGTGGTGCCCGTTGCGACGTTCCGTGGATTTTTAACTTGAAAGAAAAAATTACTGCGCCTTTTCGTTCTTTTCGTTGAAGCAAAGGAACCCAATTACGGATACGTCCTCGCGCTCTGTGTTCGTGGAGAAGCGCAAATAGACATGGACATGAAAAGCGGAACAGAAACGCCTCGGAAACTTTATTTTTCTTACGGTGGAGATAAACCGAAACGATAAACATGACGCTTAGGTCGCCGCCCTTGAGCTGCCAATCAAACTTAACAATGTATGAACAGAGCTTATTGTTGTGCACATTTTAGTTTTTTTGACTTTTGTTCTACCCGTTGGGACATGCAACCGCCATCAGCCATATATCTATCGTAAAAAAGCACTATATTGGAAGTCTATGCCTAATAACAAATGCAAACAAAGAAATACATTGTCTGCCTGCAACGGTTTCAATCTAAAGGCTTGAGAATCAGGGGCTCATCCACGCGTTGGACTGTGTCCTGCGAGCGGAATGGTTCCCGGTGGTTCCTGGGTAGATTACACACAGGCTAAGGGGAATTCTAGCACACTACATTTACACCACAATTACACTTCATCTAGCCAACGGCTGGCTAATGACTCGCTCGCTGGCCTGCTGTCCGTGGCCTTCTGTATAAAAGTTCCGTCATTATCGCAATCAGCGTTTACGTCTTGCCGAGGTGAGAAAGACGCGCACTCCAAACTGTGCGGATTTAAACTAAATCCAAAATGTTGTTGGTGTAGACATCTTGGCGACTTCTGAACGTGTTCGGAGCCCTCTGATACCCTGGTGAGACACCGGCTTTAAAGTGGGTGGTAAAAGCCCAGATTCGAACCCACCTCCGTGTGTTCGAGAATGGCTGCAAGATGACTTTTTTTCCTTCACATTTCACGCGATGGGTGTTTTGTTGTTGCCGTGCAGGAATTGGTAAACAAGCCGAGACCTTCAACTCGTCAACACTTGAGAAGCTGGCTTCATCACGTACTCAGGCTGAAACCTCGAATCGAAAACCAGGACCTCGGCGGTGTCGGCTCTGCGCCATGACCTGTGAGTCAACTCCAACTATCTCCGTATTTTTTTTTTCTTAAACATTAAATGAATAATGAAAAGACCAATGACTTAATTTGCATAACTTCAATTTCTTTCCCCTCCCACTCCCGCTGTATTAAAATATTAATGCCGATTGGTTTTTAATTTTAAAACATGTCCACATGAAAGGGACACCAGTTTTGCTCCTTGGGAAGGGTTTTTTTCCCCCCCTTTCTAATTCCTTTTCATTACCCCGTGAGTTCATAACACGTGCGTTCAATAACGCCCTGCTCCAGCAGCGATTCACACGTAGCCCACCGACCAAATTCAAAGGCAGATTTAGTTTGATGAGCAATTTAAAGAAAATCAGCCATATAGACTGACTTTGGGGCATTTCTCCCGCTGCTACTGCACGGTCTGTGGTTTAAAAAAATATTTAAAATACTCAAGACATCTCGTGTGCAGTTATTCATCGAGCAGTGGATTGACAAAAGGGGTCACTGAGTTACATCGCTTTATGTCCGAGTTGTATCAAACGGCGCGTGTGTAAAAGTATCGTCATCCGCCCCTTAAAGAATTATAATTGGACAGTAGAGTTGAACGGCGTGATTGAAATGATGAGTAGCAGATTCCTTCGTGCGCTTTCGTGTTTTCAGCCGAAATGCGGGCGAGTGATCTTCAAAAAGGGGCGCAGCGAAGAGAGCGTTCGAAACAATCGCAGCCGAGCCGACGGCGAAGAACGTCCCCCCACCCCCCCGGGGGAGGACTCCCCACCAAACCTCGCCACCAACAACGGCGCGGTGGATTTGTTTGGGGGAGTTCACACGGACGGACACGCCACGCGATGAAATGTTCACACCGCCAAGTGTGCACTCGCAAGTCCGTTGTGTTTGTTGTTTTTACCGCTGTCCACGAACGTACGAGCCCCGCGGACGGATGGAGAAGATGCACCTCTTTCGGCAGCAGACCCAACCTATTCCCCCTCCCCTCCCACCCCCCACCCCCCTGAACTCTGGACCGTCGCGGTGAATCGTCGCATTTGGACGTCGCACGGACAGTTGCGCTCATCTCCCGCGCGAGTGGAAGACGTTCCACCCGCCGACGACCGCGTGGCGGACCGGACGATCAACCGCCGCCCGTCCGTTGAGCGCAACGAGCGGTGGCGCGAAAGGAAACGCCGCCAAGTTCACGACCGGCGCCCTCGAATGGGCTAAACTGCAGCGGTCCCCAACCTTTTTGGCACCAGGGACCGGTTTCGTCGAAGACAATTTTTTCACGGACCGTGGGGGTCTTTCCCCCTTTTCAAAGAAGCTCTCCAGCGACGTTTGTTTTTTACTCATTTTGGCTACTAGGGGTTAGCAGCTTGTCGGTTTACCAAAACCGTGACTGAGATGAGTGTGGGAAAGAGGCGCGGACGGAAGTGGTAAATAAAATAATGGGGGGGGGGGGGGGGGCACGCGCGGACTCACCGTTCTCACCTCCTGCTGTCTGACCCGGGAGTTGGGGACCGCCGGGCTAAAGGACCCACGCGTCGATTCGTATCGTGCGCTTGTTCAAATAAATAGAGAAACAATCGGTTGCTCATCCCTTCAACACGACGTACAAAAATGACGAAGAAATGCCGCCTATTTTGAATTCTTATTAATAATGGATGAACCCATTACGGACACCGTGTGCGTGTGAGTGTTCCATACCGAGCGGTGGCAATGAGCTGCCTTGTGTCAAGCTGAACCGGGATCATTCGCCAGCGCTGGTGGATAGTGCTCTTAAATGATTACGATGATGATGACCTTTAAATATTCATCATGTTGCCTTAGTTTGGCTCTCTTGAGTCTTGGTCCCTTCCACTATGCCCTCTCTATCATCATCATCATCAACAGTCAGCCATGATTTATCCACTGCTGGATGAGTTTGTCCCAAGAGCCGCTGCCATCCCTCGTGGTCCCGTGATATGACAAAGTACCCAGCAACAGTACGTCATCTCATTGCTATATCTACATAATTCTAAGAACCCTAAATATACTTTAGTTTGGCTTCATCAGACCTAGTGCATTTTTATAGATATTTTAGTTTGATCCCCGTCACTGCCATAGCCAGACAAAACTATACAGTTAAACACACCTGTCAGACATGGCCGTAAAATAAAAAATATATAACAGGTGACGTTTCAGGCAATGGCTCTTCTTCATCGCACATGGAGAGGCCAGGAGAGAGACGGTAAGAGTAGGAGACTGCACATTACACCAATTTGGCCTGATGATCTTTTTTAATGATTTGTGATGACCAGTTTTTCAATTAAATTGGTGTATGAATAGTTACCTAATGGCAGCTATTGAGAAATAGACACCTTCTGCTGAGAGGTGACTTATTGTGCGCATGCCATGCCTTTTGGAATCGATCATCCTTGCCAAATCGCAACCCAATGTAGATACCCATGCTGACAACATCATCAAAATCATCGTCAAAATGATCATCAGCCACGGTCAATGCGTGATGTGACGATCCGCCCAGTGGCATCTTGCTGGTGTTGCCTCTCGGACTCGTTCCATTCCTTGGCTGCTATTCCGAGGGAGCTCTGGAGAGAGAATCTTAGCCAATCTGCTCAGCTGGTCCAGGCATCTTGGAGAAGAGGTGAGGGAGAACCCACAATTTACCCCACCACACGCGGTCTGCTGATCGACTAACTTTGCTGGTGGTACCTGTCTGCGCTGCTGGGTGGGTAGAGACGGTGGGGGTGGGGGATTAGTAGTGGGCACAGGTGGTGCATCGGCCAGTCATCTCACTTCACGTGGCCTCAACGTGCACATAGCCCGGCACAAGCGCCGTGGTGACGTCACCGCCACTTAGTGGTGAATGGCGGTTGTTGTTGGTGGGGGATTTAGGTCGACTCAGTCTCAAATGAGTACTTGGTACAGGCGTCGTGCTGGCCACCCAGCCACTCACTGTGTGCCGTGCCAGCCTTCATAAGGTGCTCACTAACAGCGCTTGCTCCTACAGTCTGTTAAGGCGACACGGGGGATCTTTGTCTTTGTGGTTTCACGAATCTTGCACCGTTGTTTCAACTGCCTCGCCGGGGAACCGAATTAAACTGGCGTACCTATGGATACAAATTCCAGCGTGCTAAGGGACAGCAGTAAACCTGGATTCATATTATTGGTTCTTTCGGTAAAGTCACGTAGAAGGGAAATCATAAAATACAAATAAAACAATAAAATAAAATTCTCACGACGTTTCGGCCACAACGCAAGCAGCAGTCCTCAGGTGAAGAACAGGTCTGTCGGAAAGACAGCGTCTGAATGAACACCACCAAGCTTGGCAGCGTATTTTAAGCTGGGTGGGAGGAGCAGAGCGCCTTGACAAAGGAGTTTACATATCAACAGAGGAATTTTGCATGTTGATGACAAATGCAGATATGGGGGGTCTCAAAGTCATATTATGCTCGTGTATTATGTAGGATTAGCAGTAATAAAGGAAGGGACATTTTTTTTAATTCTAAAAGAACTGTAAATACCCTACTACCATACAATAAACCGATGTGAATAAACTAATGAGACCTCGTGTTGTAGTGTTTTTATTTCACGCGGAAAACTTTTTCTCCTGTGTCACTTTTTATTGAACAGAACCCCTCGCTTTTAACACCACGCGACTCCATAGCCTCTCCACTGCTAGCCTGCCCTCCCACTCTCATAGCCTCTCCACTGCTAGCCTGCCCTCTCACTCTCATAGCCTCTCCACTGCTAGCCTACTCTCACTCTCATAGCCTCTCCACTGCTAGCCTGCCCTCCCACTCTCATAGCCTCTCCACTGCTAGCCTGCCCTCTCACTCTCATAGCCTCTCCACTGCTAGCCTACTCTCCCACTCTCATAGCCTCTCCACTGCTAGCCTGCCCTCTCACTCTCCTAGCCTCTCCACTGCTAGCCTGCCCTCTCACTCTCATAGCCTCTCCACTGCTAGCCTACTCTCCCACTCTCATAGCCTCTCCACTGCTAGCCTACTCTCACTCTCCTAGCCTCTCCACTGCTAGCCTACTCTCCCACTCTCATAGCCTCTCCACTGCTAGCCTGCCCTCTCACTCTCATAGCCTCTCCACTGCTAGCCTGCCCTCTCACTCTCATAGCCTCTCCACTGCTAGCCTACTCTCCCACTCTCATAGCCTCTCCACTGCTAGCCTACTCTCTCACTCTCATAGCCTCTCCACTGCTAGCCTGCTCTCTCACTCTCTCTCATAGCCTCTCCACTGCTAGCCTACTCTCTCACTCTCATAGCCTCTCCACTGCTAGCCTGCTCTCTCACTCTCATAGCCTCTCCACTGCTAGCCTACTCCCCCACTCTCATAGCCTCTCCACTGCTAGCCTGCCCTCTCACTCTCATAGCCTCTCCACTGCTAGCCTACTCTCCCACTCTCATAGCCTCTCCACTGCTAGCCTGCCCTCTCACTCTCCTAGCCTCTCCACTGCTAGCCTGCCCTCTCACTCTCATAGCCTCTCCACTGCTAGCCTACTCTCCCACTCTCATAGCCTCTCCACTGCTAGCCTACTCTCACTCTCCTAGCCTCTCCACTGCTAGCCTACTCTCCCACTCTCATAGCCTCTCCACTGCTAGCCTGCCCTCTCACTCTCATAGCCTCTCCACTGCTAGCCTGCCCTCTCACTCTCATAGCCTCTCCACTGCTAGCCTACTCTCCCACTCTCATAGCCTCTCCACTGCTAGCCTACTCTCTCACTCTCATAGCCTCTCCACTGCTAGCCTGCTCTCTCACTCTCTCTCATAGCCTCTCCACTGCTAGCCTACTCTCTCACTCTCATAGCCTCTCCACTGCTAGCCTGCTCTCTCACTCTCATAGCCTCTCCACTGCTAGCCTACTCCCCCACTCTCATAGCCTCTCCACTGCTAGCCTGCCCTCTCACTCTCATAGCCTCTCCACTGCTAGCCTGCTCTCACTCTCATAGCCTCTCCACTGCTAGCCTACTCTCTCACTCTCATAGCCTCTCCACTGCTAGCCTACTCTCTCACTCTCATAGCCTCTCCACTGCTAGCCTACTCTCTCACTCTCATAGCCTCTCCACTGCTAGCCTACTCTCTCACTCTCATAGCCTCTCCACTGCTAGCCTACTCTCCCACTCTCATAGCCTCTCCACTGCTAGCCTGCCCTCTCACTCTCATAGCCTCTCCACTGCTAGCCTGCTCTCACTCTCATAGCCTCTCCACTGCTAGCCTGCTCTCACTCTCATAGCCTCTCCACTGCTAGCCTACTCTCTCACTCTCATAGCCTCTCCACTGCTAGCCTACTCTCCCACTCTCATAGCCTCTCCACTGCTAGCCTACTCTCTCACTCTCATAGCCTCTCCACTGCTAGCCTGCTCTCTCACTCTCATAGCCTCTCCACTGCTAGCCTACTCTCTCACTCTCATAGCCTCTCCACTGCTAGCCTACTCTCTCACTCTCATAGCCTCTCCACTGCTAGCCTACTCTCCCACTCTCATAGCCTCTCCACTGCTAGCCTGCTCTCTCACTCTCATAGCCTCTCCACTGCTAGCCTACTCTCTCACTCTCATAGCCTCTCCACTGCTAGCCTACTCTCTCACTCTCATAGCCTCTCCACTGCTAGCCTACTCTCCCACTCTCATAGCCTCTCCACTGCTAGCCTGCTCTCTCACTCTCATAGCCTCTCCACTGCTAGCCTACTCTCTCACTCTCATAGCCTCTCCACTGCTAGCCTACTCTCTCACTCTCATAGCCTCTCCACTGCTAGCCTACTCTCCCACTCTCATAGCCTCTCCACTGCTAGCCTACTCTCTCACTCTCATAGCCTCTCCACTGCTAGCCTACTCTCCCACTCTCATAGCCTCTCCACTGCTAGCCTGCTCTCTCACTCTCAAAGCCTCTCCACTGCTAGCCTGCCCTCTCACTCTCAAAGCCTCTCCACTGCTAGCCTGCTCTCTCACTCTCAAAGCCTCTCCACTGCTAGCCTACTCTCTCACTCTCATAGCCTCTCCACTGCTAGCCTACTCTCCCACTCTCATAGCCTCTCCACTGCTAGCCTACTCTCCCACTCTCATAGCCTCTCCACTGCTAGCCTGTTCTCTCACTCTCAAAGCCTCTCCACTGCTAGCCTGTTCTCTCACTCACTCTCCTAGCCTCTCCACTGCTAGCCTGGTCTCTCACTCTCAAAGCCTCTCCACTGCTAGCCTGTTCTCTCACTCTCATATCCTCTCCACTGCTAGACTGCCCTCTCACTCACTCTCCTAGCCTCTCCACTGCTAGCCTGGTCTCTCTCTCTCCTAGCCTCTCCACTGCTAGCCTGCCCTCACTCACTCTCCTAGCCTCTCCACTGCTAGCCTGTTCTCTCCCACTCTCATAGCCTCTCTACTGCTAGCCTGCCTGCCACGCTCCGCTCGTATCGCTCTCTCCGCTGCTGGCCTATTATTACACCCTCTGGTAGGTTCCCACCGTACACTCTGCTAGCCTCTCCGCTGCTAGCCTGTTTCCGTACACTCTGCTAGCTTCTCCACTGCTAGCCTTGCACTATATCTTCTGCTAGCTTCTCTACTGCTAACGTTTCACTATACACTCTGCTAGCTTCTCTACTGCTAGCCTTCCGCTATGTACTCTGCTTGCCTCTCTACTGCTAGTCTTAGCGCACTCACACTTAGGATTCCGCTAGCCTCTCTACTGCTAGCTTGTCTGCCCTCACTTCTCCAACCTCTCGCCCTTGCCTCAAGTGGGGGATCAGCCATCAGGACGAGGTGTGGAGAGCGGATCCCGGGCTTCTCTCCCCTCTTGTCTTCACTCCAAACAACTCAACTCCCTGCCTCACACGTTGCAGTATTTATCCTGCTCCTCATTAAACGCCCTAATTAAGCTGGAGTCCTCCCGTCGCCTCTCGCACGTGGCGTCCGCTGCTATCGCCTCAATCTGCAGACTCCGAGGCGCCTACACCGTGTCTGCATTTGCAGCCAACCAATCACGGCTATGCATCTTAATTGGTCGTCTCTCTGGCGTTGCTTTCTCTCGCAGCACCTGTTCGCCCTGATGTGACCTCACTGTCCGCTGCTCACACGTGCATGCCCACTGTTTGCAAAAGCCCACGCGTGTTACTCCATTACACATACACCACACACTCCGTTCACACGCTACATACACCACACACTACGTACACACAGTACGCACATACGGTACCTCTGCCCTCTCCTCCCAGCACGAACCGCGCCATGCCGGTCTGATTGCAGTGTCAATAATTATTAGCACGAACAGAGTACACAGTCACTCGGCATGCGCCCTACCTTTATTACGACGCGAAGGGAGATCAAATTCAGCTTTGCGTGGTGGGAGGGCGTGGGATCTCTTTGTCTTTGCACTCTACGAACCCGGCCACCCGAGTTCGATTCCTGCTCACGGCCAACACGAGTGACGATTTTCTCAGCTGGTCCTGGGACCAGTGCCGGATTAAGCTAGTGCGGGGCCTCTAGCATATGTGTAGCGTCGGAAATATATAGCACACACCGGCCTGTGTATACTTCCCTGTAGTTGTGGGCACGGGTCTATAGGGGGTGCCACCCTGGGTTAGAGAGAGATAGAGAGCTGGATTGTTGAGAGGCCGAGTTCTCCCCCCGACCCCAAGTGAGGGGTTGGGGGGTTATTCTAGAGCCCCCTGGAAGGTTCCAGAAAGGGGGCGGTACCGGGGGCAGAGAGTCCCCGAGGTGTGTATAAAAGACGGACCCCAGGACTGCTCGAGGCAGTGCTCTGAAGACGAAGACAGAAGACCAGCTCGGCTAGGACCCCGGGATCCGACGTCCTTTTAAGGGCCGGGGCCGAGCACGGACCAGTGGTCGGGACCCGCACCTTGGCGGGATCGGGTCAGTTTAGCCTCCCCTAGGTCACCCTTAGGCGGAGGACTCAGAGCCCGTAGCCCCAGTGAAAGGGCACGTCAGCCCAGAGGCCATACCTCCCCAGGTAGTGGGAGTAAAGGGTGCTTTCTGTTTAAGATTTAAATAAACCGTGTTGCCTCTAAAGACTACGTCTCCAGTCTCCATGGAACCCACTACATATGTTATAAAGGGGCCCGAAATAAAAAAAAAACACTTAAATATTAAAACACAAATGTTTTACTTGCATGGTAAAGTAATGGTATTTGTTCATTTGCGAAACAGCCAGATAATACGACGAACCGCTAACCTAAACGCCCAGTCGTTCATAAAAGTTGAAGGCAGTATAGTACTATAGTAATAGAGCAAGTGCAGAATCACTGAACCGGAATTGATAGCTTGAAAGCATTTAGCGCGGGGCCCTTGAAAGTGCGGGGCCCATAGCATATGCGACTTTTACTACTAGGATAATCCGGCACTGCCTGGGGCCTCCCTTAGGTCGACTCAGCCTCAAATGATTACCTGGTGTGGTGTTTAAACATCACCACCGGGGGAGGCAAAGGCAGCCGGACGTGGTTTTGGCCAGCCCACTGCCTCGGGTGCCGTTACGTCCTTCATAGGTGCTCGCTTATGGCACTTGCCCCAACAGTTTGTGAAGGCTATGTGGGGGATCTTTGTTTAAAATGGTGCGAATCTTGGAGCTCTTTAAAGGAACCTCTGCGCCGGTTGGAAACACTCAAGGCTGGCCTGCCACCGATCCATCCTAAGTTTAACCGGACTGGGTTGTGTGAGGAGCTCACGAAAACATTGAAAGATCTGGAGTAATTTCATCATTGAGCTCCCCCGGCAGGCGAGGCTGTGTTGGCTGGGTCACGTAGCTGGCATGCCCAGCCACCGCATTCCCAGGGAGCTTCTGTTTGGCCAGAGAGAGGGGAATAAACAGTGGCAGCACAGGCTAGAGAAGAGATGGACTGATGTGTTACGGAAGGATGTTGGAGTTGATTGGACTTGCCGATGACTGATATCAGCGGTGTCAAGATCGGCCTCTATGGAGGAGGTTTGTGAAGGACGCAACTCCAGCAATAGCGGAGGATTGAGGAGCAACGCTCACAACAACGAGCAGAGCACTGGGTGGATACAACGCAGCAAGTTGGGATAGTGCGGATAACAGCTGATGTATTTGCCAGTCATCTGGGTCAGGCAACCCATGGCACCTGACTCTGTCTCGTCCTCCTGCCAGCAGCGAGCCTTCCGCACTTCACGTGGCCCCGAGGTGCACCTCGCCTGGCACAACAAACGCCTTGGTGATGTCACCACCACTTAGTGGCAAACGGCGGTTGTCGTGTTGATATTTAAAATGTATTTTTGAAGGGTAGGTGTATTGAACAATATGCTTTAACGCCACTGCAGCAGTGTATAAAATGGTAAGGCAGGGTGGTATAGTTTAGTGACTGTCCAGTGGCTTGCTGCGGCTGAAGGTGCCGGTAATGTGGTCTCTCCAGCTCCCTGCCTCCATTCATAACATTTTCCGAAAGTGGCCACGGTTTTATGGCGTCTGACATTACGACCGTGGTGTCGGTGGCAGGCGAGGCGTAATGAGGGCCCAGACCACGTCCTGGTTGTTTGATGTGGGCGCTCTTTAAGAACGACCATCGTAGTTTCTCGAGGGAACGGAGCCACCACCCAGGGAGGGATTTAAAAAAAAACTCGCGTGAGATGGAACATCAACAAAATGAACACGAAATACAAAATTTTGGTGGCCAATTTCATTGATTCGTTTTTTTTCTTCAGGCCAATTCTCATGACGCACGATATAAAAATGCGGCAATAAATGTCAACCCTGGCAGATTGTGGCGAATAAGTGAAAGTATTCTGCAAGTGAAGTTGATCGGCACGTCGCGCATGGCGGGGGTTAAAGTGTGCTCACTCCAACCGCGTCCGGGAAGCCTGGCCAGTGTGGAAGAGTAGGCCAAGATAGCTTCTAAGAGAGGACTTCCTGTGAAGCTCCCTCTAGATGGAGGCCCTTCTAGCAGCGGTAGCGTGAGCAAGCGATTGCAGGGCTTTGCCTTTGCTTATTCTATAAAAAAAACAGGATATTGTATTGCACACTTTTATCTCAATCATCATCATCAGCCATGGTCAATCCACAACTGAATGAACGCCTTCCAATGCTGTCCCCATATTATTTACTCTGCGGAGTATAATATATATAGACATATTCTATTATTTAATAAACAAAGTATGACAATTATTTAGCGCATCGTGAATGCGGGTTTTATTATTGAAAAAAGAATTAAATTAGGAATAGGAAATTTAAATATTTTATCACACGGCGAAGACCAGCGGTTCAATTTTTCAGTGGGCACTACTGCATTTTTAAAGGGCATTGACACAGGAGGGGAAGGGGAGGTGATGGAGGCATCTGGGTGTGTGCCCTCAAGGGCTTCAACTAAAGCATCATGCCAGCAGATTCATATTAAACATCTGTCCACCGTGCGCCTGCAAGGAAAAAGAAACATTATTTGATTTTGCCTCACAGGCTGGGATATCAAGTTCAAGTTGATTTTTGCGTAACCAGGGGAGATCTCAAAACACCACAGGATGAGTCTCATTGGCAAAGGTTGACCTGGGTCGCCAAAAATGACAAAGGCAAAATAAGAAACAAATAAAGGACAGTACGGCTCTGAAGCAAATCTAAATAAAGCAAATTGAACTGCGTCACTCAAATGAGCAATCGAAAAGATTGTACGAACATAAATCAACGTTACAAAATAAATTCCCCGTAGCGCAAGTCGGCGCGGGCTGATTATTTTTAGACTGATCATAGCACATTTACAAATTAAATTCCAGAAACACTTCTTTTCCGTCGTTTCTCCTGACCAACCTCTACGCTCTTTCCCCAATATTCTGCGCAAGCGACAGCTTCCGCTGTTGGCAGTGCCAACATCTTGAGTAGCGTTGAGGTTGCCGCAGGACATCTCATGAGATGGTCCATGGTTTTGCTTCTCCCCAGTGCCGGATGAAGCTAGTGCGGGGCCTGTAGCATATGATGTTATAAAGGGGCCCTAAATAAAAAAAATAACACTTAAATATTAAAACACTAATGTTTTACTTGCATGGTAAAGTAATTGTATTTGTTAATTTACTATACAGCCAGATAATAGGACAAATCGCTAACCTTATATACCCAGTCGTTCATAAAATTTGAAGGCAGTATAGTACTATAGTCAGAGAGCAAGTGCAGAATCACTGAACCGGAATTGATAGCTTGAGAGCATTTAGCGCGGGACCTTTGAAAGTGCGGGGCCCGTAGCATGATGCAGCTACTTTTGCTACTAGAATCATTCGGCACTGCTTCTCCCGACAAGCACCATTATTCGGTTGTGCCAGAAGACCCCCCTCCCTCCCCCTCCCCACGATTTCACGAGAGAGTTGCATCTGCTGACACCCACACTCTGCTCAGTCTGTTGGGGCTCCGCCATGTGAACGATTTGGAATTGGGAGCCAGATGCGAGCTCCTCACTGGTAGGTGGGGGGGGGTGATTCCTCGCCGGTTCCATTCAGCGGCTTTGTCGCTTCATTTTTCCACGTTCTTTTTGTCAGAGGGAGGTTCTGGCAGATTCTTGTGACGTGGTCAGTGGTACTCTTGTACTCGTATGTAAGCTGACGTGAGTTTTTTTGTAGGAGTATCACTGTGTGATCCACCAACCCATGCTGTATCTGCAGTGGGGTTGTTAAAATATAGATCGCTTTCATTACCGTTTTATAAAGGTCGTATATGAATGAATTAAGCGGTTAAGCATTGGTTGCCAGTTTGTGAACCGCTTTAACTGTCAAAGGGAGCTACCATGGTGCATTAGTTAGCGTGCGTATGTATAAACGGTGTATATATGTGTGTATGTATGTGTAGTGGGTCCAACTGGGTCGCAGACGTCGTTCCTTTTAGAGACAACACTTTTATTTGTGTAATGCGAGCAAGGACAGGGTGCTTGCCGGCCTCCGCACCCTCACACGCGCCGGTGTAGTGAGAGCGTGTGGGAGGGGCCACTGCTTGCCTCGCTCCAATGGGAGCGGGGTGAACGGGGGGGAGGCAGAGGCAGGATGGAAGGTGGAGTTGGGTCACGTGGGAGAGGGGGATATAAGAAAAGGGCCGGAAGGAGAAGAGGAGGAGAGAGTCAGAACCAAAGAGGGATCCACGCAGGAGGGTGGAAGGAGCCGTGGCGCCATTGCCACGTGGTCGAGAAGGGATAGGCGCCCACGGGAAGGCAGCGTGCGTGGGGGCGGCCAGACAGGGGAGCGTGCAGGATCGCACGGAGAGAGAAAGAGAAGGGAGGCGTGTGCGGAGTAGCCGAAGGGCGGTGTGGCCGGGCCGGGTGAGGGAGAGCACACGGAAGGGAGCCAGGTGACAGCGTGGGCGAGAGCCACAGGGGAGCGTGCGCGGGGCGCACGGACGTGCGGAAGGCGAGGCCGGAACGAGGGACAGCGGGTGCGTGGAAGAACCCAATAAAGGACACGGAGAACAACGAAGTGTGAAGGAGTCTTTTATTACATTTGTACCACGTAACACAAAGGGGTAACTGCCCCTTTACCAGATTTAGCCTAGGGTGGTGACCACCCAGCTAACTACACTATACAGAGAAGTTACTGCTACGTAGGGTCGGACCCTCTCACTCGGGTCCGCGACCACGTGGTTGCCTCGTAGGACGTAGAGCTTCCAGCTTGTAGATGTTGAGCTTCCAGCTTGTAGACGTGGAGCTTCCAGCGTGTAGATGTTGAGCTTCCAGCTTGTAGATGTTGAGCTTCCAGCTTGTAGATGTTGAGCTTCCAGCTTGTCGACGTGGAGCTTCCAGCTTGTAGATGTTGAGCTTCCAGCTTGTAGATGTTGAGCTTCCAGCTTGTAGATGTTGAGCTTCCAGCTTGTAGACGTGGAGCTTCCAGCTTGTAGACGTGGAGCTTCCAGCTTGTAGACGTGGAGCTTCCAGCTTGTAGACGTGGAGCTTCCAGCTTGTAGACGTGGAGCTTCCAGCTTGTAGATGTTGAGCTTCCAGCTTGTAGACGTGGAGCTTCCAGCGTGTAGATGTTGAGCTTCCAGCTTGTAGACGTGGAGCTTCCAGCGTGTAGATATTGAGCTTCCAGCTTGTAGATGTTGAGCTTCCAGCTTGTAGACGTGGAGCTTCCAGCTTGTAGACATAGAGCTTCCAGCTTCTAGACGTGGAGCTTCCAGCTTGTAGACGTGGAGCTTCCAGCTTGTAGATGTTGAGCTTCCAGCTTGTAGACGTGGAGCTTCCAGCGTGTAGATGTTGAGCTTCCAGCTTGTAGACGTGGAGCTTCCAGCTTGTAGACGTGGAGCTTCCAGCTTGTAGATGTTGAGCTTCCAGCTTGTAGATGTTGAGCTTCCAGCTTGTAGATGTTGAGCTTCCAGCTTGTAGGTGTTGAGCTTCCAGCTTGTAGATGTTGAGCTTCCAGCTTGTAGATGTTGAGCTTCCAGCTTGTAGATGTTGAGCTTCCAGCTTGTAGATGTTGAGCTTCCAGCGTGTAGATGTTGAGCTTCTAGCTTGTAGATGTTGAGCTTCCAGCTTGTAGATGTTGAGCTTCCAGCTTGTAGATGTTGAGCTTCCAGCGTGTAGATGTTGAGCTTCCAGCTTGTAGACGTGGAGCTTCCAGCGTGTAGATGTTGAGCTTCCAGCTTGTAGACGTGGAGCTTCCAGCGTGTAGATGTTGAGCTTCCAGCTTGTAGACGTGGAGCTTACAGCGTGTAGACGTGGAGCTTCCAGCTTGTAGACGTGGAGCTTCCAGCTTGTAGATGTTGAGCTTCCAGCTTGTAGATGTTGAGCTTCCAGCTTGTAGATGTTGAGCTTCCAGCTTGTAGATGTTGAGCTTCCAGCTTGTAGATGTTGAGCTTCCAGCTTGTAGATGTTGAGCTTCCAGCTTGTAGATGTTGAGCTTCCAGCTTGTAGATGTTGAGCTTCCAGCTTGTAGATGTTGAGCTTCCAGCTTGTAGATGTTGAGCTTCCAGCTTGTAGATGTTGAGCTTCCAGCTTGTAGATGTTGAGCTTCCAGCTTGTCGACGTGGAGTTTCCAGCTTGTAGGTGTTGAGCTTCAGGCTTGTAGATGTTGAGCTTCCAGCTTGTAGATGTTGAGCTTCCAGCTTGTCGATGTTGAGCTTCCAGCTTGTAGATGTCGAGCTTCCAGCTTGTAGATGTTGAGCTTCCAGCTTGTAGATGTTGAGCTTCCAGCTTGTAGATGTTGAGCTTCCAGCTTGTCGACGTGGAGCTTCCAGCTTGTAGGTGTTGAGCTTCAGGCTTGTAGATGTTGAGCTTCCAGCTTGTAGATGTTGAGCTTCCAGCTTGTCGATGTTGAGCTTCCAGCTTGTAGATGTCGAGCTTCCAGCTTGTAGATGTTGAGCTTCCAGCTTGTAGATGTTGAGCTTCCAGCTTGTCGATGTTGAGCTTCCAGCTTGTAGATGTTGAGCTTCCAGCTTGTAGATGTTGAGCTTCCAGCTTGTAGATGTTGAGCTTCCAGCTTGTCGATGTTGAGCTTCCAGCTTGTAGATGTTGAGCTTCCAGCTTGTCGATGTTGAGCTTCCAGCTTGTAGATGTTGAGCTTCCAGCGTGTAGATGTTGAGCTTCCAGCTTTTCGATGTTGAGCTTCCAGCTTGTAGACAGCAGCGACCTCGGTCCCTCTCAGGGACCCTCCTTATATCCCCCCATGGGTCGGGGCCGCTCTGCCCTTGGCCCCACCACCTTCTGGAGCCTTCTAGCTCCCTCTCGATCACTCTCGAGAGCTCTCCCCAGACACGTGATCACCCCCTAGTCCCCCCACCTGGGGGCCTCTCTGTAGACACTCCAGATCACGTATCTGCGGGGTCAACCAGAGTGCCATGGCCTGGGGCAACACTGCCGCTGGGCTGCCACTCTCCCGCCCCCCCTCGTGGGAGCCCGCACCACACGCTATGCGTGGTGCCCGCGCTATCCCAGCGCTCACCAAGCCACGCTAGGGCTGGTACTACACCAGCCTACGGGGTGTATGCGATGACGGTGCATCGCGTGCCGTGGCCCTCTCAGGCCGGCACTATTCAGTGACATCCCTGATGTCACTGCATATGTATAAATGGTATATATATGGTCACAGAGGAAATGAAGCTGTGTGGATTTGCCAATGACTGGTACCAGCGGTGTCAAGACCAGCATCTGTGGAGGAGGCTCGTGAAGGACGCAGGTACTGGGCAGTTTGAGGCAGTCACCCTCCAGCAACAACGGAGGGCGGAGGAGTGACGCTCACAACAACGAGCGAAGCGCCGGTCGATAAAAAACGCAAGTGTGCACAGCAGGGGGTACATGCCGGGCCGGATCAAGGCGTGGGGGCTTGAGGGGCCGCAGCCCAGGGGCCTCCACCAGCTGGAGGGGTCTCCGGAGATGAAGTGAAAAGTTGTTCAATTGTGAATGCTGAATTGTATTTGTTGTTAGCCTTGTAAAATACATCCTGCTGCCGTGTGGTGCCGCGCGTGCATATCCGTGAATTCGCTACTCACATTCCACTGGAAATGAGGTCCCGGTTCCCGACTTTCAGAAACTGGTAACCGATTCTGATGAGCAGTTGCCTTATCACCCCTTCGTCACTCAAAAATTCCCTGCTCCGAAAGTGGCGGGTCACGTGCGTGTGTGTCCGAGCAATCGCATCAACAGCCCTCCCGCAGCGTCACGGGGAGAACCTTCCGCTCGAGCCAAGCTCGCTAAGATAAAGAGAGATAGGGTGACCTTTACAGCATGGTAAGAGCCCATTGCTGCGTGTAGCGGTGGCACGGTGGTTAAGCACGCGTTATGAACCCTGGAGCCATGAGTTCGATTACTGGTCATGGTTAACTTGAATTGCACGTGAAATCTGAAATTGGTCATCGTGGGATATTGTTTATGCCATGCCTCTTCTCGAGTCACATTCACTTGCCTCATACAGAGATCCATAAGCTTACAGACCGATCCCGTAGACTCACAACACCATAGGCTTACACAGCGAATCACACACTCGCACAGAGGCCCATACACTTACCGAGACCAACGTTGAGGCTCACAGAATTACAGAGACCCATACACTCGCACATACCTACGTTGAGACCGCACGGACTTACACGGGCCGTACTTACATCGTCTCACATCCTCCTATGAGCCGCAGGTCCCATCACCGCATGGGGTTGGCTGCTTACATTTCCTCTCTCCATGAGCTATTCTGTGCCACTTGTCACATCCACTGTCCCCATATCTCATCCTCCCATCTCACCGCCGTTCTCCGTCTCTCCTCCTCCTCCTCCTAGCCCGCACCGGTGTGACACCTCCAAAGACAAAGAGGCCCCCGTATAGCCTGTAACAGCTTGTTGGGGCAAGTGCTGTTAGCGAGCAGCACCACCGGTGAAAGGCCAGGATGGCACACGAAGGGGTGGGTGGCCAGCAGCACGCCCGGCCGCGTATGTCCCCCCACTGGCGATTTTACATACTCCGCACTCATTTGAGGCTGAGTCGACCTAGGGGAGGCCCAGGACCGGTCAAAGATAATCGTCACTGGTGTTGGCCGTGAGCGGGAATCGAACTCGGGTCGCCGGGTTTGTAGCGCAGCGTCGCGCAAACCGCTGTGCCACCACTCTCACGGTGTGGCATCTCCACAGCTCTAACAACATCGGCATCAATCTGCAAGGTACGAGCAGCTGATTTGAAGGCTGCCTGCAGAGCTTTCAAACTTTATGGGAAACGGACGCAGACGCATTATAACAGTGACACCCACACACACACAACCCCCCCTCCTCCTCAATACCCGCTCCATGCTAAATCAAAATGAATTCCAAATCCATTTTCTGCGCTCTTTTGAAGAGATTGATTTTCTTTATCACTTACGGTTATCTGTAATTATATCACCGCTGTTGCGACGTCATATCACTGGTTACAGTCTGCACTGGTTGTGCTTTGATAACGATCGGAAATATAATATATATTTTTAACACAGAGACCCCAGGATCTCATGGAGTGGGCATGTGAAGCTGCAAGTCACAACACCCTCGGGATTGGACTTCAATGCAGCTGTGATAGTAGAACATTTCTTGTTAAAAAAAAAATTGTAGAGAAAGTGAAGAAATATCAATGCATCCGCACACACACACACTTCACTTTAAATGGCATTTTTTTTTTTATTTCCTGGAGCTTCAGGGGGAAATCCGTCAGAGTTATGGTTGATCTTCTTTGGGCGAAAAAGGGGCCACCGGTTTCCCACGCGTGAAATCGAGGTTGTGCCTGCAATTGAAATGCAAGTGCGGTGCGTGGATGTGGACCTCGGCGTTACCGGTCTCGACGACGAATACACGCACAATGCACTTTCCACGCCGAATATCTGTTCCTCACTTGAACGAATGTTTGCTCTCTTTCCCCCTAGGAACACAGTGTTCTCAAATACTGGGAACCAATATTGATACCATGTTACTTCTTTTGTGGAAGTCTTTCTTTGCAATATGAGTAATGGTGGATCCTAATGATGATTAATCTGTCTTTACACGTACATAAATTGTCCATGCATTTTTAACCAAAACCTTAATTGTACGACCGCTTTCCAAACATATTTAATTTTAATAATTTCAACTTGCAAGGTGCGCAGTATTCGCTCACTCTCGAAGAGAGCAAACCACTCCGAGATGCGAGGAACCACAGCCAACGCGGTAAATTCCCCCCCATCCTCCCAAGCTCTGCAGTCGCCTATACATTAAGATGTTTTCAGCCTATTAAGGAACACTTGGAGAACATCTATGCATGCGAGGGATGACACTCTATCCCATACACTCGGAACAGGTGGTGAGCACATTTGCTGCACCGTTCTTCTCCTGGCAAGCCAGGTCATGGCACAGATGCCCACGGGAAGGGAACTGCACAACATCGGTGTGCAATCCATCAACCCTCCACAGTGCTGGATTACAGGCCAAGTGTATGGCCAACAACCGCCCCGCGTTTGTGAGGGCAGTAGTTACCCGATTCGTATCTGATTAGTACAGCCAAGATGCTTGCAGTGACAGGAAAATATCATTCGCAGGTTGTTTCGAAGTCATTTTCTTCATGTGGGCATGAACCATGTGAAATTAAGTTATTGCCCCGAGGTTCTCCACCCTTGATATAGACCTTCATGCGTGGAATATGTTCATCATGCCTACACATCACCATATTCGTGAAGGTTTAATTTGTCATAAAGAAATAACAACGCATTTTTAGTGTTTAATTGTTACGGCTTTCTTCGTTTGCTTCAAAAACAGTTTGAACAAAGAGATAGCAACCTGGAGTGAGAATTATTGAATGCTCACACGCACGACGCTTACGCACCTGTGCAAGGCGGTACAGAAAGTAGGTTTGCTGACAAGCTATACGTGCGGAACTTGAGTGTGTATTCCTACGTCGTATGGGGCTGGGCGGTTTGCGGGTGAGATCGCGTCAATATAAATGCGTCGTTAAACCTGCCACGACCCGACACAGCCAATTAGTATTTTTTTTCACGTAAATAAAACGTGCCAATTACTTACTAGTTCAGCACACCGGTGTGTTGGAGAGTAAATCCACAGCAACACAGCGGTGTGCTGAACTAGTAACGGACTACATTTTGATCTAAAGCTTTCGTGACTGCAGGGATTCATATTCTTGGTTCTTTCGGTAAAGTCACGTAGAAGGGGAACAATACAATAATAACGTCGTGAGAATTTTATTGTTTTATATTTTATTATTTTATTGTTTCCCTTCTACGTGACTTTACCGAAAGAACCAATAATATAGTAACTGGAATGTCTTGTTCACATGACAAACCTTACTAATTGGCTGTGTAGGGTGGTGGCGGGTTTCACGACCCATTTATGTTCACGCGATCTAACCCCCCCCCAAACCCCTCTATCGCATGGGTAATATTGTTCGCGAAAGCCTACGCGTTAAACCTTCATATGTGTGTGTGTGGTGCAGTTATTGGTGACCAAGTCTCGACCACCGACCTCACCGCAATCCTTAAGCTCGGCTTAATCATCGGTGGCTGCCTGCCTGCAAGCGAGCCCCGGCATGTCAGCCGTTGCTGGCTCGGTGCCCTGACACCACCATTACAAGCCCCTTGAGCCGCTGGGGCCTCCCCGTCTACTTGCCACGGTCTTAACGTAAGAACCGGTGTTTGGATGGGGTGGGGGTGGGGAGTGGATTATGGCGACAATCGTGTCCAGTGATTTACGTCGGAGTGAAAGCAATTTTGGAATTTATTAAACTTGCCACCGTGGTGAGGCGATGAACAAGTACATCACATCATCAAAGCACCGTAATAAGAGCATTAAAGAGTGCAAGTGACCGTATAACTTATTTTTATGTGCTTAACTTGTGAAAGCATTATTCGTATGGTGTTAAGCCAGTCCCAAGTGCTTATGAAATATGCATACAATCATTTATTTGATTTAGGATTTGCCATTTAGCATTACTGTCGGTTTTAGAATATTTTTTTCTGTAAAAAAATTTTCTGCAATGCAATTTGGATTTTGCACTAAAAAAATAAATTTTCTCCTTCTCCGCAAAATCCCAGTTGGTTGCCAAGTGACGATTGGTCACACGGCAGAGTTGAACGGCTCGTTGGCCCTGATACGCTTCACCCATCCTTGGGTGATCCACCAACCTCGGACACCGAAAAGCACGCTTACGCGAACACCGCATTTTATACGAAGGAACACATCGCAGAAAGAACACGCCGATAGTGTTTGCTCCCGTTGATTAAACACGGTTTGAACTTGTAGTTGAGCTGCCGTGTGGTAAATCTAGAGGGCGCCAGTTGGATTCGATCTCGTGGGGCGGCAGTTGCAACATCGGTTGCAAGTTTCTTAACCACCCCGCCATGGTCAATCGATCGGTGGGTGACGGCGTGTGTGTGTTGGGGTAAAGTGCGGATATCCTTACCTCTTCTGAGATGTCTGGCGCGCGTGGAAGAGTAGGCCAAGATGTTCTATAGAGTTGATTTTATAGAGTCCCAAGATCATCTCCTTGTCGTGGGGACACCTCTGCCAGTAGTGGCGTGGTGAGCGAGTCATTGCAGCGCTGCGCCTTTGCTTTAAGTAAAGCTTCAATGCGGTTCTTCTCGTGGTGCTAAAGTGGCAAGAAATGATTCAAAACAGTCGTTTAGCCGACACCTCTGAGAGAGAGAGAGAAATAGTAACGGAAACATTTCTAGCAGATTATGCATTTGCATTCATTTATAAAATTACGCGGAGCGAAATAATAAATTCACAGCCAAGTTCATTAGCGTCTGCAGACGGATATCACATGACGCTCTTCGGCAGACGGTTATAGATGAGTGGGCATTAACTGGTAATTTATCAACAGGGCATTGTAAGGGATACGGTTTATAGATGATGCATAATAGGGCCCTGTAATAGGTCCCGTAAAAAAAAGACTAAAGTGTTTTCAAATTAACTGATGCGCGACCAACCAGCGCACAGGGCATTCGTCTCACGCAGCAAGTTCACGCCTCGTGTAAAAAGTTAAAATAAGATTAAAAAAACACGCGAACGTAATTTGTATCGAATTGGAAAACAAAAAATTTCGCGATAAAAAAGTTAAATTTATCGATCCTTGACGGAATTAACTTGTCGTAATGCCATCTTTGTGTAAGTCACACTGGGATTTCTTTATTCGTTTGCCGAATCTCTCAACATTGCTGTAGGTTGTACGTCTTACAAGTTGTTTTTTGTTAAACCTTAATTTCAATTGTGCAAGTTTACCCAGGAAAGAAGCCATCAGCTCCTTCGTGGGCATGGGCTGGGCTCCCCGTGTGAAAAGGAAAACCAAATTAATGTCTTGATTTCCAAAAGCCAATCATAGCCCGCAGACTAATTGATGATGGGATTTAGTAGTTATGTTGCTGCTATCGTTTATACAAGTCGCGGATGTATCATCGAGTTTAACACGCAGGTTTTTACGACCAATATTACCCGTAATAAAGTCGTTTTTGGGTTAGATTGTGTAAATATTAATGCGTCGTAAAACCCGCCACCACCCGGCACAGCCAATCAGCAAGAATATGCAGTAACTGCAGAAGCTGCATATTCTCATCGAGTCGTTTCTCAACGATGCAGGCGAGGGGGGCAACGATTAACGTCACGGATAACCACGTGGGTGCGTTCCGCCATGGGGACGCGGCGCTGGGGTTAACGGTGCCCTGTTCCACCTCGCCCACCGCCCCCCCCCTCTTGCTTCTTAGCACGGGGGGGGGGGGAGCGGATATTCGGGACGACCCTAACATCTCTCTCTCGCCAATCGGCGATCAATATTCATTCCGCCGTGCCGGGGCCTGAGTTGATTGCTTTTCGCACGGCAATCCATTGCGGCGGTGCCGGAATTAACGCACGCGGGGACCCAGCGCCGCACGTCGCCCCAAGGGTCCCCCCCCCATTCCCTCGCCCCCACCCCATCTGCTGCCCACTCACTTCCATGCCCCCCCCCACCAACCCGCTACCCCCACCACTCCCCTGTTTTAATCAGCTGGTGCCGTACGTGCACACGAACCCTGGTCTCAGTGGGGATTTTTTTTCTGTTGCAACTGTAACCTTCCGTCCAGACCCAGCAAACCCCACCATCGACTCGCTTCCCCATGATGCCAGATTTAACCGTCTTCTCCGCCAATTGCCATTGCGTGTCATTTCAGCACCGTCGAGGGCCGATTCCCTCCACGTCTTACCAATTCACTCTGGTCACTTGCTCGCCGGCGGTCAGTCGCCTCATCATCACTCATTTATCGCCACTGTAATAATTGCGGTGGTGCTGTGCATGCAATCAATTAATTAATACAAAAAACTCAACACGCTCGTCAACGCCGACGTTTTGGGCAAGGCCCTTCCTCTGGATGTGCCATGAAGAAAGGCCATTGCACGCAACGTCACCAGTTAGACATTTTTCTTTCAAGGCAGGCTTGTCGACGAGGGTGGTTTAGATTGTTTTTTTAACTTGCCGCGGATATCGCGGTCTTCTGCCGAATCCTAACCCCTCATCCCAAGCCCTCATCCTAACCCCTAATGCTAGCCCCTAATCCTAACCCCTAATGCTAACCCCTGACCGTAACCTCCAAGACTAATCCCTAACCCCTAAACATAATCCCTATTCCTAATACCTGTCCACAACTCCTAACCTCTGACGTAACCCCCTAACCTTGACCTTTAACGCCTAACCATATTGCCCGAACCCAAATCTCGAATTCTACCTCACCCATAACTCGGAGGTACTAATATGTAGGGGAGGGGGGGTAGGGAGCAATGAATGTTCGCCATCGGATACAAACGTTCGTTTTCCTGGCGGAGCAAGTACGTGCTTCCGCTCGCTCTACGTGGGTGCGGTTTGTGAGATTTCGCGTATATATGTGGCTATCGGATTTCTACTAAAAATTCTACGTATGATGCGGTGGTGAGATTTGAACTACCTCGCCTGGTATACAGGAGGTCGTGGGTTCGATCCAGACCCTGACGCTTGATGTATATTTGGAGTTTGCGTGTCTCCCTCTTCCCGTGGTCGCGTGAAATTTTCTCCGGGCCCTTCACTTTTTCCCTCCACGTTTAAAATCAACGTGTTTAGAGTATTTGGCTGCTGCTTTAAATTGCCACGTTATGAGCCACTTCGTTGAGCTATCATCTGTGGCCAGGCGGCTTCTGACAAAGAGCTACATAGCTCAGTGGGTCTTACCTTGCAAAATATAAATGTTTTTTTGCATGCACTGTACACGCTACTCGGTAGCTAAGTGTCTCCTCGTGCGGTTTCGCTTTGTGCGCCCTTCGGTTGGAACGTATCTACCGCATGAAGCGCGGGAAACCTGTACGAACCGAATATATTCAGTCATTGTTCCTTGCACCGGATATTTCTGGGAAACCAATGTTCGCGAGCGTGCTCGCAGGCAATTGGCACCGTGGCTTCTCTCTTGCCTCTGCCGCATCATGAGGACAAGGTCGAACCTCGCGAGGAATGCGCCACGAACCCAAAGCGCAGCGGGGAGCCACGAATCAGTTTTGTTCGTGCTTGTGTGGTCTCCCACGCAACCTATTCCTCCAGGTCATTCCAGGGAAACTTCCTCTTAACCATGGCGACGTGTGGGGGACACAACATCGCGGGGTTGTGCGAGTTTACTCCGCTTGTCTGCGGGGGGGACAGGAAAGTTGTTTGACAAACCAAGATGGGGAAAAAGTGCGGACACTTGTGGACAGCAGTAAGAAGAGGGCTGCACAGATAATAGGCGCTTTTACGGATCCTATGAGATACGGATAATAAAAGCCGCACTGTAAAAAGGGTTGGTGATAATAATGTCAACTTTTAACGCGCTGCACAGTATTCGCTCGCTCGCGAAGAGTGAACGCAACTGAGAGGCGCGAGGAAGCACCGGCAAGCAGGAAGGCAGCCACGCGATGACCCGGTGCCAACAATTGCCCAAGCTCTGCGGTGCTCTACATAGCAAGGTGCTCTTGGTCAATTAATGAGTGGGTGAGAGGTGTTCCGTACTTGGAAGATAATGCTCGCCACTTACATTGTTGTGTGGCGAGCGGCACGAGACGCGACGGGCTTCATTGTGTGTTTATGAAAATATAAGCGCACACAAAAGCACAAATTTGGTTGACATTTCCCACTTCCAGGTGGGTTTCAGGACAATATACAGTGTCGTGTGTGTGTGCGCATATCGAGTATGTGTGCAAAAACACATCAGCAAGTCAGAGTGTCTCCCTCTGCTTCTGAATAACCATTTACTTGTATACGAGTGAACGTTTGGGCATTAGCATATCTATATATTTATACGAACTGGTAGAATAAAAATAAATAATATTGTGCATGTAATTGACATCCGACAATAAATGGCAGGTATCTACTTTAACAACAACTGTCGGTAAAGTGTGGTGGAATCACTTATTATTTTTATTGTCATCGTCTGCTCGTTTTGCCGAGCCAGGTGACAGCCGATTCATCAGCAACAGCGTGGAGACAGGGCCCTGAGTTCACCGTCTCAGAATCCGGTCAGGGTCATGGGCCCTGAAGCCACCATCTTAGAGTCTGGTCAGGGTCATGGGCCCTGAAGCCACCATCTTAGAGTCTGGTCAGGGTCAGGGCCCTGAGTCCACCATCTTAGAGTCTGGTCAGGGTCATGGGCCCTGAATCCACCATCTTAGAGTCTGGTCAGGGTCATGGGCCCTGAAGCCACCATCTTAGAGTCTGGTCAGGGTCATGGGCCCTGAAGCCACCATCTTAGAGTCTGGTCAGGGTCAGGGCCCTGAGTCCACCATCTTAGAGTCTGGTCAGGGTCATGGGCCCTGAAGCCACCATCTTAGAGTCTGGTCAGGGTCATGGGCCCTGAAGCCACCATCTTAGAGTCTGGTCAGGGTCAGGGCCCTGAGTCCACCATCTTAGAGTCTGGTCAGGGTCATGGGCCCTGAATCCACCATCTTAGAGTCTGGTCAGGGTCATGGGCCCTGAAGCCACCATCTTAGAGTCTGGTCAGGGTCATGGGCCCTGAAGCCACCATCTTAGAGTCTGGTCAGGGTCAGGGCCCTGAATCCACCATCTTAGAGTCTGGTCAGGGTCATGGGCCCTGAAGCCACCATCTTAGAGTCTGGTCAGGGTCATGGGCCCTGAAGCCACCATCTTAGAGTCTGGTCAGGGTCAGGGCCCTGAGTCCACCATCTCAGAGTCTGGTCAGGGTCAGGGCCCTGAGTCCACCATCTTAGAATCTGGTCAGGGTTAGGACCCTGAGTCCACCATCTCAGAGTTTGGTCAGGGTTAGGGCCCTGAGGCCACCATCTTAGATTCCGGTCAGGGGTCACTCGTCGACAAAGTGACATATGCTTTGTCACTGGCCACGTCCACAAATCGGGTTGTTGTGGTTCACGACGTTTGCCCCGTGTATGGAGAGTGGTCGGCTGCTGCACACGAACCCTAGGCCGGTACGGAGCCTGTCGAGCAGGGCCCACGATGGCCGGCGTGGCAGCGGGAAACCAGGAAGATTAACGGCGGGGTCGACAATCAGGAAGTGGTTCTTGATGTCTTTGGCTAGACTATTCCTCACGCTACCGTGGTGTAACCGAGTCCCAACGTGGCACGCTGGTGCACACGTGAAATTACCCGACCTTTACGTGTACACAGTATAATTTACACCGAGAGAAAAAGGAACACATGGATTAGGGCTAAGGTACAAATCAGAGGCATCAAAGTAACAATAGAGGAAAGGGAACGGGTTTGCACAGGAGGCATCATGGGACAGGATGATGGCTGATGGGCGAGGCTGGTGACGGCAGTGGCAGCCAATTGAGGGAATGCATCTGGGAGGATGACCACCACAGAGATGGGGGTGCTACGATCGCGAGATGTTAACTACCTCGCCTGGTATACAGAAGGTCGTGAGTTTGATCCAGACCCTGACGCCTGCTGTATATTTGGAGTTTGAAAACTGGTAGTCGTGTGGATTTTTCTTCGGGTCCTCTGGTTTTACCCTCCACATTTAGAATCAACATCACGCATTCAAAGTCTTTGGCTGCAAAAAAAATATCCACATGATAAGCGACATCGTTGAGCTGTCATTTGTGGTCAGGTCGCTTTTGAAAGAGAGCTACATAGGTCAGTGGCGCCCTACCTCGCACAATAACAAGCAAACAAGCAAATATATATTGTCTTAACAAAATGAATAAATAATGCGTTCCTGTGCAGGAGCACGATGGATGACAGCAGCACTGGACGCAGGATGGCGATGGCTGTTTGGAGGCCTTCATTCAGCAGTGGATAGACAATTATGATGACTGTGGCATTATTATTATTATTACACACACGATGTATATTTTTTTGTATTGACAAGAGCAAGCCTCGCCACAGGCAGCTGCACCATAGCAATTGGCTATTGTGGGTGGTGCAATTGGCTTGGATTTGAATAATTCCTGTATGGGTCTCTCGCCTGTAATCCCCCATCATTGAGATAAGGTGGGGGGGCGTATCGAATAACCTGTCAGAACATGCACCTAGCTTGGCACAGGCGATGTGTTGACACAGTACAATACTGGCAAGTATTTATATATATATATATGTTGAGTTGTGTTGTTGTGGGTAATATTCCCGAGAGGGGTACGTCCACCGTGGAAATGGAGTGGTGACATTGGCATGCGCGCAGGAAGATTAGAGGGTGAGCCTTCATCGCAGGACCGGTGGCTTGGCGAGGCCTTCATCCAGCAGTGGACACATCATGGCTGATGAAAAAATGGTGAATGCAGGTAAGTATTTGCTAAAGCTGAATGGGGATATTACGGATGGGTAAACGTGTCAAGGTTGCAGGCCTGTAACTGTGTGCCACCTCCACTGCTGGCAGAGAGCCCCTCAAGACAATATTTGTCCCCACTCTTCCATGCTGGTCAGATATCCACAATTTACCCACCACACGACTAACTTTGGTGTAACCCATGAGTCACCCATTTATAGTGCTGGAGTTGACATAAGTGGGGAAATTCAAGAAACTTTTTAAAAATCTCGCCCGGAGATAAAATCGAACCTGTTACCTCTGGATTGCAGGGATCCGTTTGGTAACCTTCAGACCAGGGCAGTAATCGTCAAATACGGACAGCATCTGAAGCATTCCTGAGTATAGTTACTGGACGTGATGTTGTGGTGGCCGATACGTAAGCAGCATGCGGATGGTCCAAGGGAGAGAGAAAAAAACTGCCCTGTTCAAGATGCTGGCGTATAATGCAATATCCAGTTGCGTTCACTTATTCCAACCTTACATAATAAGTAATATAAAAAAAAAACTTTTTTTTAAACACGCTTTAATGAAATGTACCCTGCTAGTAATGGAAGAACTCCACGACTCCAAAAAGTGCCCCCGAAGCTTGCCATAACGTGAGGGACTGTGGTGATTACAGCCAACGTCAGTTGAGCGTGGACAATTAGACCCAAGCCGAAACATAACATATAAAAAAGATTGTTATTTTTTTTATGATAGAATATAGTATTGTCATCAGTATGACATAAGTATAGCAAGTTTGCAGTCGATACCACATTGGATAGTAGGTTAAAATAGAGTTACAAGATTTGAGGATACAACGATAACAACAACAGACAGAGTGAGTTAATAGAAAGCATGTAATACTAAACAGAAACCCCAAGAAGATTCTGCAGTGTTGAGAAATGAAATAAATCATTACGTAAAGGAATAATGGATGAAAAATAAACGTTTTGCCCTCACACCCATCAGACACATCGCTGGGCAGGGCAAACGCCAATTTCTCAAACAATCTCACTGCAGCAAAGGGGACCGTGCACTGCGAAACAACGTGTCTGCCGTGTGAGGGTGAGCGGCGACCCTTTGGACACAGATCGTCTCCGCAAGCGTAGAGCGCAGTGGCCGTAGTGACTTCATTATCAGCTCAGGGGGTGCGGCAATCGGTCAGGAGCTTTGGCCATCAGAGGGGAAGGGGGGGTGGGGAGGGGGTGGTGGGGGTAAGGCACCCCCTGCCCCCACACTAGTTACGCCACTGGTAGAGCGATAACCTCCGAGCGTCGTGCACTTCTGCGTTTATGATTTCCTGCATCGGCGCCACGGTTGATCCAGCTGACCCGCGAGCAAGCCAAAGGGTAGCGGTAGAGGTGCAGCGCTGCAATTGGTCGCTCGTCCCGCTGCTGGTGGAAGGGCCTCTCACTAGAAGGTGCTCTGGAGAGCCCTTCCCAGAGAGGGTGTTTTGGGCTGGCCAAGATGCCTTGGAGGAGGTCGGAGTACCCACAGTTTACCCCACCGCACGTGATCTGCTCATTGGCGAACTGTGTGTGGTGTACGCATTTGTATTGCCGGGTGGACAATGGCTGGGCGATTAAAAAAATGTGCTTCCATCGTTTCGACTGCCGTGCCGCGCGGGAGATCGCACCGAACCGGCGACCGCTCGATGGCAAGCCCAGTGTGCGGGGCATTACACCGCAGGCATCCCCGTGAAGGAAAGTAACGCCTAAACACATATATGTGTACGGATGTATTGTACGATGAAGTGGCCGGTGTTTCCGGAGTGACCGACGCTTCGCTGCCAATGAAGGAGTTAAACAACGGCCAGAGATTTTTCAGCAAGAACTCGAATCGCTCGTCCCGTCGGGAACTGCCCACATTTTGAGGCTCAGCCATGACATTTTCAGACCACCCGCAGGACTTCCTTTGTCTGTTTGTACAGCCCCTGGCGCTTCCAATAAATTATCGGGCACTATATATATATGCAGGCGTGGGGTAGAGCGGTAGAATGGTGGTTGTCGTGCTGTGCGGTGAACCCTGCAAAGCCGAGTCCGATTCCCAACCGTGGCCAACACCGGTGGTCAAGTGATAAATGAACTGATCACTGATGCGCTCGTACTGTCCCGTGTGGTTTTCGGCACACATCCCGCCGCGCGACCCTGTGTTGCGTATGGATGTCGAACTTCTTGCGCACCGCGCGTAGCCAACCCGTGCTAGTCGACGGTGCCGAAGGCGCTTTTGTTCCTGCAGAAGTTCGCGGCGCGTGCAGTGGAACGCCGGACATTGTGCCGAACAGCACGTGGGAACGACTCGAAAACTCATCGGAGAGAGGGAGCGAGAGATAGGCCCCAGGATCGCCCCTTCTTCGTAGCAGAGTGAAGCGCTGCGAAGAAGAGCCATTGCCAAACAACAGCAAAAAACCGTTGCGTATTATGCGAGTTTCCTTGAAAGGCCACGGCTGCTATTGACGAATGTGTTGAAGTTGTATACGGCACGAGAGAAAGACCTCTGCAGTGGTATCATCCCCTCACACCCGCATTGACCAAGGTGGTGAAGTATGGTTAAGCAAAAAAATGCCCACGGCATTTGGACTTGACCGGCAACAGCCGTTGCGTGATTCACTCTGGCAATCTCAGCGGCATCATTGACCAGACACGGGCATCGGACTGCTTCCCCGCGCACGCGTTGGCTCAGCGATGAGGACTGAGATGTGACTGATAGTTCGGAATAACCGCTGCAGAGTAACGTCACATATCCGACTCCATGGGGGACTGTGGTGCAGGCAGATGTGTGAACATCCAGAGGAATGACGGTCACACTGTGCACCGGCATGCAGGGGGTGGTGGGCGGTTAATGTGACGGCGGAATATGCGACGCACTGCACTAACCTGGGGTCTCAAACTCACCACTGGGACAATTTGATTTCTGGCCAAGGACTGCTGGTGTTTTATAATCGTATTAATATATAGACATAGTGGAGCAGTGTCGCGGTGGTCATGAACCCCAGAGACCTGAATGAGATTCCCAGCCACGGCTAATATCAGTGGCGAGCAATCTTTAAGACGGATCCCCTGGGCTCTTCCGACACCATGACATAGTGACCAGCGTGGTGAAGTATGGCTAAACAATCCCCATGATGAAGAAGGCCATGGTTGAGGCATTCAGACAACAGTGGATTAACAAAGGGCTGTAAACTCTTCTTGTCAATTGGTGATAATTATTTTTTTTCATATTGTTTGCCATTTCCCCCCATTAACAAAAAAAAAATCTAGAATGTGCTTTCGGTGTCACGTCATGAGAGGTGTTTGTTGCATGCTACTTGAACCAATATTTCGAAATCTCAGAGCTGGAATTTAGCCAAGTTAAGTGCCAAACCAAACTGAAAATTATGAACCTTCATCGCACATTGCCCCACAACATCGCCTACTATATATATTTTACTTTAAAGGCCACAGTGTTATTGATGTGTTCAGTTTTTTCTACATGCTAGGTAACACAAAATAATCGTTAACATGATTACGGAGATTATATAACAACACTAATGATTATTTAAAAGTTCTGTGTTATTGAATTTTTCGTCGATCTAGGGCCAATATCTCCAATATGGAATGAATGCGCATAACATCCGGCAGTCCACCAGCATTGATTCAAGTAAAGCCTGATTCTGCTGATGAGACACTTTATGTCGAAACCGGTCCAGAGTTT
Source organism: Lampetra planeri (assembly GCF_965212315.1). Taxonomy (NCBI): domain Eukaryota; kingdom Metazoa; phylum Chordata; class Hyperoartia; order Petromyzontiformes; family Petromyzontidae; genus Lampetra; species Lampetra planeri. The sequence goes on along the minus strand of NC_136152.1, from coordinate 6,609,189 downwards.
TGCTTCTCTTGAATCAATGCTGATGAAACTATGCACTCTCAGTAGGCCATGCAGCCGATAGGTTGTGTAAATAACACGTATTTCATATGAGGGGAGAAAATGTTAATTTAGCATATTTAATGTTTAAACTATTTTTATTATTTAATTTTACCAGGTAAGGCCCACTGAGCTATACAGCTATTTTTCAGAAGCCACCTGGCCACAATTGATACCTCAAAGAAGTGGCTTACCACGTGTAAATTTATAGCAGCCAAATCATCTAAACGCATGATTCTAAATTTGTAGGGAAAAACCGGAGGACCCTGCAGAAAATGCACGTGACCACGGGGAGAGCGACACACAAACTCCAAATATACAGCAGCAGGCGTCAGGGTCGGGATTGAACCCACGACCTCCTGCATACCAGGGGAGGTAGTCAACATCTCGTTACCGCGGCGGTGGCCATGGTGGCTTGAAGGTCAGAGTGCAGACCTGGGCACAGCCGAGAACCTGCTTTCAAATCCAGTCAGCCACGTAATAAAAACGTCCCACATAACCCGACAGTTTATCGTGAGATTAGTAGACAAAGCGGCACGGCGTTAATAAACCAAGTGAATGGCACAGATGCCCTCACGCAGCAGTAGATCGTCGTTGATGATGACGATGATGAAAAACATTCATCAATGGAGAGAAGCATTTGTCAGAAATGAACCGTAAATTTCTCACGAAATAACGAAATAAAGCAACACGGCGATTACAAAGGGGAAATCTCTAGCCGTCAGGTACAAGCAGCGCTCAGGGTGAACCTGAGGTTAATGTTTTGCACATTCATTGCTCAGTGCCTCCCGAAGCAATTCGCTTTGTCAATGCATCCTCACCAACCCATTGTCCCAGCCGCGTGTTGGCTCTGAACGCCGTCGCTAAATGGTTCTGCCATCGCGCCTCTAGGCCCCGAATGCTTTAAAGGGGCAGAGGTTTGTCTCGCACGCCGCGGACGTTGAAGGAGCTTGAAGACCGGCGCCGCGGCCACCAGCCGAATATTCGTGACGTGGCTTTTATCAATCGCCCAGTCCGCCCCACGACGGCGTCTCGCCCTCCCCTCCCCTCCCTCTGCAACACGACGGCTCTCCCCTCACCAATCGCACCCTCATCCTCATCACCCCCTCCCCCCCCTGGCTCCTATCCTGCCCCCATCTCTCACTAAGCCCCCCCACCATTCCCTCTCTGCTTCCTTCCATAACTCTACCCCCCCCCTCCACCATCGACCCCCTCATAGCCTCTGGAAAGACAGAGGCATACGTATAGGGAATAAAGAGAAAATGAGATTTAAAATAAACAACGCATTTGTCCAATTCCGTATCTTTCCAACCTGTGCTCTTAATAGTTTGCTGCTGTTGTTAAACTGTTATCAAGCTGCTCAGTAATGTAAGCTGCCCGTGTTGGCGCCAGGCACAAAGAAACTAAACGAAGCAACGTCTCCTGTGGACCCAAGCAACTCCAGGGGCCTCAACTGCATGGAAGAATAACGACGCACCAAACAAATATCTCAAATTCGGCTCCTCGTCAACATAGCCACACAGCATTACTCACAACCTCCTGGATTTACCCCCCCCCCCCCCGCCCCCCCCCAAGCCAGGATATTTTGTTCCAGAGCTCAGTCCTGGACAGTTCCGGGTGACATTTGACATTAGGCCCTGGTGACCACCGCTCACACGAACAGGGCGTCATAGCGTCTGCGTGGCTGTGTGGTGGGCAGCAGAGGGGCAGCTAAAGCAACGTCTATTGTTGCACGCCCATGCCACTTGCTCTCGCAGACTCACGCAGACCAGCGCGGTGAAGTATGGTGAAATTACCCCCCACGCCACGGCTCTTATGGCGCAGGGTGGAAGTGGGTAGGGAGGCTTTCATCCAGCAGCGGATTGGTTAATGGGCTGCACGTGAGCTCAAGGGGCGCTGCGTCACAAATTTTGAGGCAGATTCCCCAGCAGACAGACCTCAAGCGTGGCGTCTGCAGACCACCAGACCACACACCGAATGAAATCTCAGCTGGCAAAAAAACCGAAATTCAATTCGTGGAATAAAATGAACAAAACGTGGGATGGGCAGAAATGTGTGTTGGGGTTTGGAGGCTATGAGGAGGCAAGCGCACTTTGTTCGTAGACAGTACATTCATACAATCGATGTTGCGTAAAAAAAACAAGAAGTGTGTTCGAGGCGCGGCCCTGCAACGGTCTCGCGCGCGACACCGCTGGCCGAAGGGCTTCCACGAGGGGGAGCACTCGAGGGCGTTTTGGCCTACTCCTCCTTGCTGGCCAGGCATCTTGGGTGTGCTGGGGCAACCGGCACCTTTCCCAGCAATCGCGCCGCAACCTGCCAAAGCCCCGGTCGACGACCTGTGGTGGAGCCATGCACGCACCTGTTGGGTGGACACTGGCGGCGAGGTCGTAGAAACTGGCACGGTAAAGTCACTTTCGTGGCTTACGTCACTTTACCGAAATTACCAAAGAGTATGGCACCGTTGTTTAAATCGGGCGACCTCCGGATTGTAAGTGAAAAGTGCTAACCGCAACAAGAACAACAATTAAAAATAAATCCTACAAAGTTATTTACAACTCAGGTAAGTATCGAAGTGCTTGCTCGTCACAGTCTTGAGGCAGCGGTGGAAGTCCCACATTGCTATGGCAGGAGAGAGACTCTCAAAACGGCAACCGACGTTGACTTCCCCCCACAGCGGTACTCTTATTTTATGATGGGCTGAGTTAAACCCCCACCCCGCCTCCCCCCAATCAGGCTTTGACCTCGCAACCTTCCGATTGCTGGGGCCACCCGTGCCGGATAATCCAACACACGGGGGGGGGGGGGCGCATAACCCCCCCCCCCCCCATGTGGTGTGTGTTCATCGTTTTCTTTTACCTGATGCCCTCTCTCATCCCAGCTGCCAGCGTCTCTTGGCTGGAGGACCTCGCGAGGGAGCGGCCGTGCGGCCCTTTTACAGGGCGCCTCCGACTCCGACCAACCCAATTACCCGCCGCCGTTAAAATATTTAACAGCGCGGACGATGCGAGATGTTATTTGATTTTCGCGGCGTTCATTTAGCATCGCCCGTGGGCCCCCCGAATCGTATGAGGAATCCAATTTGCTGTCAGTCGCGTCTGATACAAGCCCATGGTAATTTAGCCTCAACCTTTTAACCCTGTTATTTCCACAGACAAAAGCGCTGCTATTGGATTACGGCGCGTCGCCCCCTTTGTCTTTCCCGAAAGAAGTCCCGTGGATGCGCCTCCACTGCCAACGGGTGCATCATCGCGCGGGCCAATTCAGTGAGGGGCGGCCGTCATTAAATGTTCATTTGTGTGCCGCATTCGTCTTGCGCGTTGCCAATATTTTCAGGAGGCAAATGCCAATGTCGAGGTCTGCTCGCCGCGAGAGTGTCTCCGGAGAGAGTCCGGTGCGGTTGTGATGTTACCTCCCCCGTTTGAGGCAAGCGCAGCCTTCTGTGGTTTACAGTATCGTCCGCAGTTTGCGGTTGTATGGCCACAATCGCTCTGCCGTGGTTTACCTTTAATTGTTCATTAATGAAGGAGATGCGCGCACGCGTTTGCAGGTGGAATTGTGTTACCATTGTCACAGCGCACGGTTATCGCGAAGGAGCTCGTCGCGAAGTGCTTCAGAGGTGGATGTGATTTGCCAAAAGGAGGAAACTGGGTCCAGCGTGGTTTTGTCCAACAGAGGAAGCTTTTCGTGGGATAATTTTTCATACTTAGAAAATTTGGAGCATGACGTCGGCACATATGGCGGCCTCTTCTTTTTCCAATAAACCCAATGGGATATTTAACATCCACTCCGAAGCAGATGGTGATTGTGTATATATTTTTTGGGATGTTCATTCGTAGGATTAACCGGGGCGGCCACTGGTCTCGAGCCGTGAACCTCTGCAAACCGCGCGGCCGCTTAGTTAGTAAAAGGTTAATTTGATAAACTCTATATTTGTTTTACCAGGTAAGGTCCCACTGAGCTGTGTAGTTCTTTTTTCAGAAGCGACCTGGTCATCACAAATGACAGCTCAAAGAAGTGGCTTCTCATTGTGTGGAAATGTTTAGCAGCCAAATACTCTAAACGTATGATGTTGATTCTAAATGTGGAGAGAAAAACCGGAGGACCCGAACAAAAATTTACGCGACGACGGGGAGAGAGAGACATAAAAAAAACTCCAAATATACAGCAGAAGGTGTCAGGGGTCGGGATCGAGCCCACGACCTCCTGTCTACCAGGCGAGGTAGTTGAGGTAGTTGACATCTCCCCAGCTGAACCTGTGCAGCTCGGATGGCAGAATATTGTTTCCAGGACTTGATATTTGTTGTTACAAGCCATGTCAGCCAAAGCAAACCTCTTGGTTATGCATGCCAGAGGCAGCCATTATATTTCCCCCACAGTACCTTTCAGCATCGGACCAATTCCGCATTCAAAATTAAACTATTTTCCTGAAACAAAAATCGTGTTGCGTAGTCCTCCGATGGAGCGCCTTCCGCGTGCGCCGCGTGATGTTCGGCACGATGTCCGACGTTCATTGCACGTTCCGGGAACTTCTCCGGGGACGGAATTCCGTGCCGAACGCAGAGCGGCGCGATCCGAGGGGGGGGGGGGGCACTGCCTCACGATCTTCGTGTCGCTTGGCCAGCTTCTGAAGAATGCACGAAGACGGCTCCGTGAGGCTTTCGGAGATGCCGGCAGCACGAGAATTTGATTCTCGTGCCCACACATCTTTAAGATCTTCACGCGTATTCTTGGTTCTTTCGGTAAAGTTACGTAGAAGGGAAATAATAAAATAATATAAATATAAAACAATAAAAATTCTCACGACGTTTCAACTGCAACACAAGCAATCATCATCAGGTGTGAACCAAGAATATGAATCCCTGCAGTCACGAAAGCTTTAAATAAAAAATCTTCACGCGTGTAAAGTCAGTCAAAGAGAAAGAAAACGAACCTGAGGAAGGGTAAGTCATACACGCGCCACTTAATAATAAAGTAACATTTCACCCCCCCCCCACCCAGTTCGCTCCTGCACACGCGCCGAGCCACCGATTGGGCAATTATTTCTTAGGCGCTGTTAATTGACCATTCTCCATGCGAGCTGCGTCACTGAGCGTTTGCCGCTGTTGATGCTCCCCAAGAATGCGTCCCGTCCGCGAGCGTGACGTGGGCGGATTTCACTTCGGGCCTGGGCTCGCTCAAAATGTAATATATTTTTTGACAGTACATTCATACGTGGGCAATAGATGTTGGAGTAAAACACACAAGTGCGGTCGAGGCGCGGCCCTTGTGTTTTTTGTTATTTTTTTGTGGCGTCGTGGCGCGTTGCCGTCCGGTTCCGCACCGAACTGGGGGGAGGGGGCGGATTCCTGCCACGGGAATTGCCGGGAGAAAAAAAATATTCTCGAGATGTTTGGCGTAATTATCGCCAGGAGCGTGGTTTAGCACGACGCTGCGCTTTCAACTGATTTATTTGAGAACTTTTGAACTCCGCGTCCTCGTCCAGCCGAGCGCCGTCCGGCACGTGTTGCGTGTTGCGCACGCGGAGTTGCATGTGTGTTGAACTTCTTTCGCACCGTTCGTAGCCAACCGTGCTAATTGGAGGGTGGGTGAGTGTGTGGGTGGGTGAGTGACTATGTGAGTGGGTGACTATGTGAGTGGATGAGTGACTATGGAAGTGTGTGTTTATGTTGAACTTCTTTCACACCGTACGTAGCCAACCGTGCTAATTGGAGGGTGGGTGAGTGTGTGGGTGGGTGAGTGGGTGACTACGTGAGTGGGTGAGTGACTATGTGAGTGGGTGACTATGTGAGTGGGTGAGTGACTATGGGCGTGTGTGTTTATGTTGAACTTCTTTTGCACCGTACGTAGTCAACCGTGCTAATCGGAGGGTGGATGAGTGTGTGGGTGAGTGACTATGTGAGTGACTATGGGCGTGTGTGTATGCCGAACTTCGTTCACACCGTACGTAACTAACCGTGCTAAACACTGGTGTTCCCGAGTTACCACGCTGCTTGAAATGGTGGAGGGTGGGGGATTGATTTACTTCGGTCTGCGTGAGACGCCACGCATTGCTCAGTGTATTTCAGATGCCGATAGGCATACTGTCACTTCTCTTATCACCCCCCCCCCCCCCCCGATTGCTTTGTGATTTCAAATTTCTGGTTGGAAACGGGGGGAAGTAACCCCCCTCCCCCCCGGCCGCAACGCAATTTGAATCGACTCCCACGTGTGGATTTGTTTTCGGTTTGCACCGCTCGTCGTGCGGGCCGCTCCGGATGTTGCCGACGTTTCGCTGCGCATGCCGGGGAGCTTCTCCGCGGGGGTGAATTCAGTGCAAAATGCAACGCCCGTGGGGAGATCTCTTTCATTTGATTAATCCAGGAAAGTCTTGCCGAGTCTCAAAAAATGCTCCCATTCGGGAGGGTCCTGCGTCGGGATGATTGGCCAATTAACTGCTAAAAAAATGTTGGCATCTGGATATGAACAAGGGTGCATGGAAAAACAACAACTCCACGTCCATGATGAGGGCATGAATACACAATACAGGAGACATCGAATTGCATTTTACTGGTGAAATGCTAAAACATATTCTCAACTGGCGGTGCATTCATATTAGTCGGTTGCGTTGCTTATATCATTACTGTTTATTCTATGGGTCTTTCGGTAAAGCCACGTAGATAGAAAAACAACACAAATATCACGTCTCTCACCTGATGACGCTTGCTTGCGTTGCGATCGAAACGTCGTGATGTTTGTTATTATTTTTCTATTCCCGTGGCTTTACCGAAAGACCCATATAATATGTATTCCTGCAGTCACGAAAGCGTTACGTCAAGATGTATATCATTACTGTTTCATGTATCGGTGGCTACCCAGACGGCGTGGGAAGGCCCTCATCCAGCAGTGGATTAACAAATCCGGTTCGCACATTGTGTGGGTGCCGTGGCTTATCCGCAGCAAGTTGTCCGCTTGTTGCAGCGGCTCCCGGGTTGAGCCCAGCGGACTTGCCCCTGGCTAAAGGCCGCGGGTTGCGGTGAAAACGCAAGAGGACGCGCCTGCCGTCCACTTCACGGTGGGCAGGTTAAAGGTCATCCCGTGACGCCGTCCAAATGACCCGTTTGGAATGTGCAAGGCGGTCGTCGCATTCTATCGAGATCGTACCTTCACGGATTTTATACAGCGCCTCGACCAAGACGCTTTCACGGAGAATTAACAACGGTGCAACGTGTGCATGCGGTGGTGGAGACGAGGTGAATGAAATCGACGAGAAGGAAGCGATGGGTGGCGAATCTGCGATGATGCCTGATTTCGGTGAAATCCGAATTGGATGACAATAAATGATGATGGACGGATTGAATGAATGGGGGTTAATGAGTGAAAGCCATATGATGCGAATATGAAGGGGGAACAGTAACGGTGGCGCTTATGATGGGGAGATTAAGGGGGGGGGGGGGTCGTTAGGTGAGCTGGGGAACAAGATGTGAGGTTTGAGTGAGGAGCGGGAACTTTGTGAGCGAGGGTGACCGCTTGATATGGAGGGGGAAGTTTGTTCCAATGAAGGGGGGCGAGAAGAGAGAGAGAGAGGGAGCGACAGCGTGGATTGAACACAAGGAGGAGGAGGAACAGAGAGCAGTAAACACTGGGCAAGACCATCCTGAAAAAAGATCTGTGAGACTCAGCGATAATAATAAAAAAGACAAATGTAACTTGATTCGAACCCGATACGTCAGTCGTGGTTGCTGTGTGAGTCCACGGTCTGGCATGGCTGTTGTCAGACTTCGGTGTGACCTGAAATATTGCGGTTGTGTATGGCGCTGTGTGTAAATTGTATTTGTTGTTGGTGTTCACCTGAGAATGATGACCGAGGAATGCACGTAACAAAGACAAAGATCCCCCGTATAGCCTTCGCAGACTTGCTTGGGTGCAAGTGCTGTTAGCGAGCACCTATGAAGGCCGGCACGGCACACGAGGGGTGGGTGGCCAGCACCACGCCCGACCGCCTTTGTCTCCCGAGTGGCGATGTTTTTTTCACAAGCCGCACCAGGGACTCATTTGAGGCTGAGTCGACCTAGGGGAGGAGGCGCAGAAACGGTTCAGATAATTGAACTCGAGTCGCCGGGTTCGTAGCACTGCGCGATAATAGCTACACTACCTCTGCCCACAAGCAATGCACACACACAGACAATAGTCTCAAGCACAGTTTAACTTATCAATTTGGTTTATTGGGTTTTCGAATGTTTTGTATTTGGTCTGCAATCACTTCCTTACTGGGTATGTGATAGATCTCAAGTCACCAATTTTGTCCTGGCGCGTTGAGATGCACTGCATGGGTGGTGCGATATAAATAATAAATGATGATGGTGACACACACGCGCAGAATAGATGACATTTGGCTTTTCACTTAAAATAGGTTCATTTCAGCTGTGAGGACTAACATAATATCGCTTCGATTGCCATGCCACGAACTCCTCCGCAGCAGGGCATGTGAGAAATTGCAGAGCCACTCAGTGCGAACGAGAGGCAATCGAAGACATCTCAGAAGTAGTTCTGCGGTGTCACCTTCCACGGACCGGTCCATTGCACGTGATCACACACCGTCTCGCGGCGTGACAGTGATTGCACAATTGCAATGCGTTTGGGAAAAGGAACAAGCAAGCCTCTCCGTTCCCAAACACTGGAGCCGTGTTCGTCGCTGTTGTTGACAAACGAAGGAATCTCAGAATTAGTTCTACGATGTCATATTCCGCGAGCCGCTTCGCTGCGACCTGTTCCCAACTGTGAATTTCTCGGTCTCGTGACGCGACCGCCGTAGCGACAGCTTTGGGGCGAAGGCAATTTGAAAGGGCGGCGACGCTCCATCTCTCTTTTGTTTCGCAGGCCCGGGGTGGGCGCTATTGCGGCCGCCACGCTCTACGCCAAACGGCCTCGAGGAATCGCGACGTCGCGTGCGCTGGCCCGCCGAGGGTGTTTCGAGAAATCTGATCTCGCCAGCGCGCGCGCGCGTGTCCGCCTCCGATATATTCGCCTGATACCGCCGTGGAAATCTGGGCATCTCGAAGCTCGGGCTGACGGCAATTGCCTTCCATCCAACGTGGCTAATTGGCCACAACGACGACCACAACAACAACAACAAAAACGGGGGTGAGCGTCGACCGTCAGCCCCCTGCAGACGACGGGCTGCGCTTATCTGCAGGGCCCCGGTGTGCCGAAACCGCGCATGTCTTAAAATGAAACACTATATCCTAATCTGTTCTGGAGCGGCGTGTTTATCAAACACCGCAACATTATTACCCTAAACCCCATTTGTTTTGTACGGGGGTTTTTCTCCCCCCTACCCCACTTCCCAGTGGGCAAGATAAATGATTGCGAAAATACAATTTTTTTTGCAAATAATAACTTTGGAATGGGGCAGTAAATGTGAGTTAATATTGAAAATTGGGCCGACTGTATATTTTTAAATCTCCGCTTGCTTTTGTACAGATCGGCCTTGACTAACGCTCTGCCAGTCAGGTCGCGTGATGCTTTATTTTATTTTCCCGCGCAGCGCCTGACATGATTTCCTTGCATGTCTGGTCCGTGGGGAGGTATGCAATATGCTTGGTCAATCGCATACATATATATTCAAAGCAATAGCTTTTCTCGGCAGTCTCCATTACAACTGAAGTCTACACAACGGAGATTCACTCTCGCTCGGCTAAACCCAGCTTTTTTTGATTGACAGCAGCGGTTTTTTTTTTGCATTAACGTACTCGTGTGTATGTTGCAGTAGCGGTGACTCGTTGAAAATTCTGTGATGATGATGATGAGAGGTGTAACGATGAAAATATTAATAGATTAGTATCGATTCTCCAAGCTCAGGGGATGGATCAGTGGCGCAGTGTTTAATGCACTACCACGACCTCAGTTCGATTCCCGGCTATGGCTAACCTTAGCGGCGAGTGATATCTGCTCCGGTCCTGACTCTCCCTCCCCATCACCCCAGGTTCACCAACCCACACTGACCAGCATGGTGAAGTATGGTGAAACAACCCCCAGGACTTTCACAGCAGTGGATTGAAACTAAAAGTTGAACATTGTTGTTCATCTCACAATAAATACATTGTACTGCATGTGAAAGAACCAGTAAATGTGTAGATGTCATATGCTAGACATTGTGATGGCGAGCAACGAAGACCTGCCCACCGGAGTTAGATTCCTCGTCACGGCCAGCATCAAATGCCACAGCCGATAGACATCATTGGCTACACCTCTGTCGAGAAGGGAATTATACATATCGGACTCTCACGCGACTTAACAAAGAAATCATTAAAACGTTACAGCCATACGCGTGTTCTATTTTTGTAATTGTGCATATGTCGAAACAAATACAATGCTCATGGGCCCCGTGGTGCAGAGTGCAGTCTTCAACTCATCCTGCCCGTCTCTCTGGTCTCTGTGTGTGTACGCCATATAAAGAAGGGTCATTGCCATAAATGCCGCCTATTATCTATTTTTCCTTTTAAGGTCGCGGTGTTATTGAGGGAGAAGCACGCTCCCATGACCCCTCAAATATATGTGAGAGTGAAAAGAGCTCATCCATTATCTTTGGTTCTTTCGGTAAAGTCACGTAGGTGAAAAAAATATATATAAAACTAAGAATAATAATCAAAATTGCTTGTATTGCAACCAAAACGTGATTTAAAAAATATTTTTGTAAAATTATTTTTATTATTTTATTCTTATTTTGACATTTTTATTTCATTTTTCTTCACCTACGTGACTTTACCGAAAGAACCAAAGCGTATGGATCCTTGCAGTCACGAAAACTTCAAATCTATCATGAGCTCATCCATTGTTCCACGACCGTGACGGAATCCACATTGTTGCTCCTCATTCCGTGGCTGCACCATCGGGCCTAGCCTCCTCTCCAGCACTCTGGCATAGGCTTTGCCTGGGACGCTGAGGTGTGTGTGACCCCCCTGTAGTTGGAGCACAACCTCTGGTCCCCCCATTTTTTTTCATGGGAACCAAGACCCCAGTTTGCCAATCCCGAGGTACTGTAACCGCCTTCCGTGCAACATTGAGGAGGCGTTGTAGATTTGTTTGTAAAGGATGTATGGACTGGAAGCGGTGGCAATCATGAGCAGATTGTGCACAAGAAATCGCAGTGCTGTCCTTCCTCCGTGACTACACGCTTGCGTGTACATGTAAAACATACGTCTCGTTTGACTTTCCAGCCACCGTTATCAACATGTGCCAATCAATGTAGCCTCGGGCAGGGAGTTGGAGCCACTTTCCCCACTGCGGACCCAAACCGCTGAGCTCAGTTCACGGCTCCATCAGGTCAGACTTCAACGCACGCCTTGCTGGAACGTCTCCTAATGTCGATCAATGAACTCTTTGTTTCTTATCCGAGCTCTCCGGGGTGTTTTAGCCTCGTCAGGCCCAGCGGCTGTTTCTGTTTTGCCTCTGTTGCTGCTCCAATGTAGCTCAGAGGTGTGGTGGGGAGCGGTGGCGCCGCGGTTAGCGCTACGCTGCGCTACGAACCCGGCGGCCCGAGTCCGATTCCCGCTCGCGGTCAACGCCGGTGACGATTATCTCAATGGCTCCTGGGCCTCCCCTAGGTCGACTCGGCCTCACATGAGTACCTGGTGCGGTGTGTAAACATCGCCACTGGGGAGACAAAGGCGGTCGGGCGTGGCGCTGTCCACCCTCCCTCTCGTGTGCCGTGCCGGCCTTCATAGGTGCTTGCTAACAGCACTTGCCCCCACCAGTTTGTTACAGGCTATACGGGGGATATTTGTCTTTGCTGCTCGTGATGGGGCACGTTAGTGTGACCCATCGCTGTGTAGGCACTGCTTGGAGGATCACATCGAAATTTGTGATGGTCCGAAACCTGCCCGCGGTCTGCGTTGATGTGAATTTCCACGTCAACGTAGAATTCCCGCCTCTCGCTTTGGACCCCCCGAATGGGAGCGGTCGTAGCCACACGCTCATTATGGGTCAAGAGGCATTTTAATGAGGATGGCGATGGTTAAGCTGTTGATCGTAACAAAAAAATACATATATTCACCATGGAAATCAGTAATCAACGGGCAATTGTTGACGTTGGTGTTTAAATCAATTCGCGTCTTTGCCGCACGTGACATGGGGAGGCCCTCATCCAGCAGTGGAGTGACAAAGGAGATTAAAAGAATGAGATAATAAAGACCTTCCCATGATACGAGGCGGCACAATACCTCGGCACGAATGAAAATTAAATCTTCTAAATCGAACATTTAACCTCCACGTTGCTGTACAACCACCCCCCCCCCCCGCTAACAGCGCATTCGCAAAAAAATAAACCAAAATAAAAAAAAACCCTCCTCCACTTAAACAAATACTGACAGAAGGTAAAAAAATATGACCGATAAAATATTTAATGAGAGGCTTTGGAATTGTGTGTACAGCTGGCCAGTTTAGCCGGGGTGCATTCTTCGTTAGCTGGACTCCCATCAATCCCTCCGATAGCTGTTGCCATGGCGACACGAGGAGGAAAGCTGCGTTGCCCCAGACTCCCGATTTGCAGACGGATCCGGAGATGCGGGTCCCTTTTTGCTCAGTCGTCAGCACCGCCTCTGCCTCCCTCCTTTCCCTGTCTCTCTCTTTTTTTTACGATCAGTGGAAACAAGAAGATGCTCGGTGTAGTCGGCACTTTGCTTCGTTCATCATTTCGTAATTTTTTTTTAATAACTTTGCTTTATGTAAACCCCCACCTCTCGCTCACTCTCTCGCTCACTCTCTCGCGCTCTCTCTCCGTGACCGTGTATGTACGTACGTTGAACTTCTTTCGTACACTCCGTAGCCAACCGTGGTCATCGGAGGTGCCAGGCGTCCATAGCGCTCCAGCCTTGCACCGCAATCCAGCCATCTTCTTTATTCACAAATCATCATCGTCGTCACAATGATTTCCTGATCACATAAGGTTTCAGTGGTGGAAATGCCACGTTTCTTTGGCAGGGACGAGATTATCCATAGGGCAACCACTGTTGGCTTCCATGCAAGGTGATATTCATTTTATCATCCCCCCCCCCCCATAGAGATGATGGGCTGAGTCAACCCTCAATCGGGATTTAAAACTCGCAACCTTCCCATTGCGAGGCCGCTACTGACGAGCCGTGCTCTACCCACTGCTAAATGAAGGCTCCTGCACGTCACCTGATCCCATTGCTCCATCCCCGTGGCCGACGTCCCTCTGCCTCCCTTAGGGGCCGTCCATAAATGACGTCACGGACCTAGGGGGGGGGGGTGTCAGACATTTGTGACGATGTGTGACGAGGGGGGGGGGGTGAGAAATGTGACGTCACATCAAAATGCGCAACTTTAAATAAATATAGACAATACGTTCTACTTAATTAAATATACTTTTGAATAAATGTTTTCTCCTACAACATCAGAGTGCAGCGCCACATTAAATATGCACTACAATGACAATAGTTTAAAGCGATTTGAAGCATGTTATATTTTTTTGGGATGGGGGGGGCAGAGCTTTGTGATGTCATATTTGAGGGGGGGTCTGACTTTTTGTGACGCCGTGTGACGAGGGGGGGGAGGGTCCAAAATCGTCCAAAATCGCGTGACGTCATTTATGGACGGCCCCTTAGGACGCCATTCGGCACCGGCCTCGTCCATTGGCCAGGGTTCGGCCTGCGGTTGCCAACTCTGACTCGAAGGTAAATTCCCGCAAGATATTTTTCTGTTTGTTACCCCCCGCAAGATCGATGCCAATTACCGGCAGAGGCTCCCGGCCAAATCCGGGAGAGTTTGCAACTACAGTCCGGAGCCAAGCCCCACTCACTTTCATTCAGCGGCTTGATACAACGCCTCTGCGTCCGTGCCTTCCGATAGCGATTTTGCATTCTAAACTTCGAGGTGTCGGACCGCTCACCCGATGATCGTGCGAAAGCATGTTTAAGAACTAACTACGTGACTTCACCGAAAGCTTCAAATCATGTTTTGCTGTTGTTTAATTGTTGCTTAAACCCTCCATGAGCGTTTGCAACGTTCCTCCGCTCAGGACGCTTTGCAAAGCGATCAACGCATCCGTGGCGGGGGGGGGGTCACGCAAGTTTTGGAAAATTATGCGATCAATCGGGGACCGTCTCAGAATTGCGTGCGTGATGTCATCTTCGCTGTCAGGACGTTCTGTCCCTTTGCACTGCTCTCTACGCGAGCTCTGAATGGAGAATCCCTCTTGTCTCTCGTGACGTGACATTGATTCCCACAATTGCAAAGCAGTTGGCAAAGGGACAAGAGAGCGTTTTCGTTTTCCAACACCTGGAGCGGTGTTTGGTTGTTATTGACAGCCCTTCGTGTGAATGGGGTGCGGAATGAAGGAATCTCAGAAGTAGATCTGCAATGTCATCTTCCACAGGCTATTCATAACACCGCTCTCTTTTGAGAGATTCCCAACGTAAATCTGTCTCACATCACGAATACAATTGTAATGTGATTTGGGAAATACGTTTCCAATAGCCACGGAGGAATCTCAGTAGTAGTTCTGGAGTATAATCTTCCACAGGCCATGCCAAACACTTCATTGCTCTTGACAGCCTTGAGCCAGTTCTTACCCCTTTAAAAAAACAGACACGCATATATGTTGTATGTTTAACACGTCGGCTTTGGCGACCAATATTATCATTTTTTTAGGTTTTTGGGTTAGATCGCGTGAAAATGTGTCGTTAAACCCGCCACCACCCGACACAGAAAATGATTAAGGTTTATCACGTAAACAAAACACGCCAGTTGCTTCCTCGTAGAGCACATCGGTGTGTTGGAGAGTAAACCCACAACATTTACACACCTAACTAATTGGCTGTGTCGGGTGGTTGCGGGTTTAACGACACATATTTACGCAATCTAACCCAACAACCTCTATTATGGATGTGTGTTGTATGTTGAACCTCTTTCGCACCGTACGTAGCCAACCGCGCTAATCGGACACCCACGACGGAGACTCAGCCAACCAGCCTGCCACCTCAGGTCTCGTCACTGCTCGAGGCAATAACTACTCCGTCTTCTCTCTTACGTCAACCACTGCCCCTCCTTTCTACACAGTGGCGCGAACTAAAGCAAAAAGATTATGTGGATCCAAGTGGACGAAAGGGCCCAGGATTCATGAAGAACAACAACAAATAGGGATGCACCAAATAGCAGCTCGAATTAAGATCCGAATAAACAATCTAGATTTGAAGTTTTCGTGACTGGAGGGATCCATATACTCTTTGGTTCTTTCGGTAAAGTCACGTAGGTATAAAATAAAATAAATCACGACGTTTCGGGCGCAACACAAGCGTCCGTCATCAGGTGGGGACAACCACAACAAGAAACAATTGCTGAAGTGGGCAAAAAAAAAGTCGTGATTTAATTTATTTTCTTTTATACCTACGTGACTTTACTGAAAGAACCAAAGAATTTCCGAATTAACGTCAAAAACAAATGAAGAAAGTGAAGTGATCACTGTCACCTCTGTCGTGTCTGCATCTCTATTTCACAACATCTGTCTCTTGTTTATATATTCCCTAAGTTTCGCTACTTCTCCGTCAAATTTGTCCGTTTCTTTCATCTCATTACACCGGTGTGGTTCTTAACCTGCGGTGCACCCACGCCCTCGTGGTGTGAGATGCCCTCTCTGGGGGTGTGCGAGATGTGGGCAGATTTTTTTAGAAGGTAAAATCATCGAAACACAAATTAAGCACGGGCACAACTACTTTGTCTTCTCTGTGTATCTCTGCTACCTTGTACCTCGTGTCTGTCCACGAGTCCTTATCCTCTGTTTACGTTGGTGTGTTCAACCTGGAAGATGAACACAAGATTTAGCAGTCTTTTGAAACACGTGGTCAACCAGGTTAGTGTCTAACTGTGTTGTTGGCCGACTGGTTTGCATCGCATTATATTTGTAGTGGTGATACGCGCTGGTAGTAAGGATCGTGGGGTAGCGCGTGGTGATTGGCTGTGTGTTGGTGACGCGCCTTGACGGTGAGGGATCGTAGGTCAGCGCGGGGTCATGGGTTATGTGATGGTGATTGGCTGTGTGTTGGTGACGCGCTCTGACAGTGATGGATCGTGTGGCAGCGCGTGGGGATTGGTCGGCTAGGGTGGGTGCTCGCATCGCGGTCCGCATAGGCTCCGTCTCCTTGGAGCGGAGGGCTATATAAGGCGGTGCGCGCGGGCGCTCGGGGAGAAGTTGGTGACCAGTGAAGACGGAAGACGGAGGAGGAAGAGATAGGGCCCTGAGACACCTAGTCCCGCTGTCCTTGTAGGGACCGGGGCCCTGTGTGGCTCAGAGGCGGGACCTTGGGACCCGGGGGCCGGACGTCCGTGTGAGGACCGGGCCACGGGACCCAGTGTTCGTGATCCGTACCCAAGCTGGGGTGAGTCTAGAGGTCCCCCGGATGCTACGGGGCTGGAATGCCCGTGTGTGTGTAGCCGGGTGGAACGTGTAGCGTGAGCAGTAGTTACCACCCGTGTCAGGTGGAACGTGTAGCGTGAGCTGTAGTTACCACCCGTGTCAGGTGGAACGTGTAGCGTGAGCTGTAGTTACCACCCGTGTCAGGTGGAACGTGTAGCGTGAGCAGTAGTTACCACCCGTGTCAGGTGGAACGTGTAGCGTGAGCAGTAGTTACCACCCGTGTCAGGTGGAACGTGTAGCGTGAGCTGTAGTGACAACACGTGTTATTGTGACAACCCAAGTGTGAATAAAGTGTGCTACCCGTCAAGTGGTTTCCCGCCGTAGTTTACTATACGTCATATTCCTAAGCTTTGCTGGGTTCGCGTCTCCCATCTGTATTTGCCTCCGTGCAGTTTGCCGTTCTCGGTGTGCTCTGTGTGTGATGTCCCTCTGTGTGCTCTGTGTATGATGTCTATCTGTGTGCTCTGTGTGTGATGTCCCTGTGTGCTCTCTGTGTGATGTCCCTCTGTGTGTTCGCTCGCTGTGTGGTTTACGCCATTTTCACCTGAGGACGAGCGCTTGTGTTGCGTTCGAAACGTCGTGATCTATTTTAATTTTATTTTTTATTTCATTTCTACATACGTGACTCTACCGAAATAACCAATGAGTACACAACTACTTTGTTTCATAAAACCCTCTAAGTATTTATAAACATTGTAAACACTTTTTTTACAATTGAGCACTAAAGGGACGCGACTCTGCAGTAGACGTCAAGAACCACCGCATGAGACCGCTGCCTTTAGTCCGCATCCCTGTCACCGCACTGCCTCTCGACCTGTCCCGTCGTCTCCCTCGGAGTTGATACACTAAAAGGGGGGCCACCTCCCCACCCCACCCCACCCCCCCAAAAAATAGTGTCTTGCGTAACCCCCCTCCCCCACACGGGCTATCACCAAGATTAAATTTCTCACTCGAATCTCTTTCCGGAACGCTGCTATGCGCTGGCTTTGGAGCAGGGATTATTGGCACGAGGCGCTACTCGTGCCGTACAACGTACGCCGATCCATACTAATGCTGATTATTTAGAGTCGCTTCGTTGCCAGTGGTGTACACGCACAATAACAAATTTACTAAACAAAACTCAATAGATTCGTCAACAACACTGACTTAAAATAATATTATATCAATATGAAAATAAAATCTGCGACGTTTCGGTGACATGTTGGGCAATGGGCGACAGTGTACTAGTCGTGTGTGTTATTGTGCCCTGTATTACGATCATCCTACAAGCAGATTTTGGACAAAATAATGCGAGACGGATGTGGCAGCGCCAACGTAATTCCCCACAAGCGTTTCCCGACTATCCTGACTGACATTCAGAAGTTGTCATCACCACCACCACCACCACTCATCATCCAACTTCACTCACCCCCTCCCTTTCTCCCCACCGAATGCCCCCCCCCACCACCACCCTGCCCCCCCCCCCATGGTTTATCGAACAGTGATGCATCGTTCTCTTCTTCTCATCCGCTGGCGCCCGATGCGTTCACGGAACGCACCCCGCCAGCATGCTCCCATCTCCAGCCGACCAACGCCACCTTTGTCGTTTCATCCTCCTCCACTCGGCCCGCCTCTCGATCCTCTACCACGCCACCCCTTTTTGGAGAACATCAACAAACAGCAAACGCCTTTGGTGTGTCTCGACACGCACAGGTGTCCATATTTTATTTTGCTTGCAAAGCGCATAGCATGCCGTGTTGGTGGGTTTGTTGATCGGGCACGGTTTTAGTTTCGCCAGGTTGCCTTCGGTTTGGTTCTTTGAGCCTCGGGGCATTTTTTTGCTGTGGATGTTTATTTGGACCGGGGGGGGGACATTTCTTGAGAAGCCAGCGAAGCCCACCTCGTGGTGAAGAGCCCCCTGTTGTGGCAGTCGCCTCTCACCGCCACTCGTTGGGACTTCTATCCCCTCTCTCTCTCACACACACACACGCGCGCTGCCATTCGAAGACAAAGACCCCCCCCCCCCCAATAGCATAAGCCAGGCTGTTGGGGCGAGTGCTGTTTGCGGTGCAGCTATTAGGAGGCCGGCAAGAGCAGACGAGACGGTGGTACAGCCAACACCACGCGCGCATGCCATCGTCTCGCCCCGGTGATGATGTTTTACACACTCTTTTTCAGGCTGAGCCGACCCAAGCGAGTCCCGGGGCCGGTTAAGATTCGTCACAGATGTTGACCGTGACTGGGAATCGAACTCGAGTCGCTGGCGTTGTAGCGCAGTGCGCCAACCACTGCGCTTACTGCTCCCCCCCTCCGTCCACACACACAGACACGTGTCACAATGGAGCTGTCGAGCACTCAGCTGTGTTGCTCGGCATGGACTCCAATTCCCGAAGAAGCTCCCAGAACGTGGAGCGGAACGTCGGGCATCGGGCCAAACAACCACAAAAATGCATCGTAACAATAATGATGACGACGATACTTTCATCGTATAGCTCACAGCAACATTGTCCGCTCTCTGTCGAAACAGGGAGAAGGGCTCAGAGCGGAGGAACCGCAGACAAGCAGGGGGGGGGGGGCAGCAGCTCGGCTGAGCCGGTGCCAAGAGTTGCCCAACCCTCTGTTGTCCTCTACATATGAAGATGTTTTCATTCAGTAATTACTGAATGAATTACTGACAAAACGTCGTACTCAGATTGTGAATGTCGTGGCTTTGCTCTCCAACACAGCGTGGTGTGTTGTACTCGTGACGAATTGGCCACGTTCTGTTTACGTGACAACCCTTACTAGTTGGCTGTGCCGGGTGGTGGCGGGTTTTAACGACACATTTATATATTTATTCGATCTAACTCAAAAAAACCCTGCATCATTATTGTTGTTATATTTAGTTTGTTGTCCTTCCCCCACTCCTCCTGTGAGCACGGCCGGCTACGTACGGTGCGACAGAAAAGTTCAACACACAACAACAACAACCGCCATTCGCCACTAAGTGGCGGTGACGTCACCACGACGCTTTTGCCAGGCCGTGTGCACCTTGAGGCCACGTGAAGTGTCGAACGCCCGCCGGTAGGAGGTCACGGGGCAGACCCAGGTGCCACAGGTCGACTGACTGAGATGACTGGTTGATGCACCACCTGTGCCCCCTAATGTGCCAACTTGCTGTGCTTTAGCCACTCCGCGCTCCGCTCGTTGTTGTGAGCGTCGCTCCTCCGCCCTCCGTTGTTGTTGGAGGGCGACTGCCTCCAACTCCAGTAGCGTCCTTCACGAGCCTCCTCCATCTTCTTGGTTCTTTCGGTAAAGTCACGTAGAATGGAAATAATAAAATGAAACATAATATTTTTTTTTATTATGTTTTAAAATATTTTATTATGTTTTATTTTATTATTTTATTATTTCCATTCTACGTGACTTTACCGAAAGAACCAAGAAGATGAATCCCTGCAGTCACGAAAGCTTTAAATCGAAATTGAGCCTCCTCCACTGAGGCCGATCTTGACACCGCTGGTACCAGTCATCGGCAGGTCCAAACAGCTCCACACACATACATACACACTGCCACCGCCTCCCGACAAAGACCACGTCCACCAACCCCCCCAAAGTTGTCTCCCGCTCGGGGCTGCACGCACACGCGCGCACGCGCTCGCTCGCTGGGCTTCGTAACAGACGTGTGGGCATGGGCAACGCTGTGCAAGGACAACGCAGACCTGTCAATGGCACCCTCCGACCTTTTTCGCCAGCGGCCTCCCCCCCCCTTCTTCTGCCCATTATTCACTGTGCTGATTAATTATTGATGTCAACAAGCAGCTGTCAAGATATGTGCGTGGGGGTTGTTGGGTTTTTTTCCTCTCGCTCGCTCTGTCTCTCCCTCGTGTCATCCCGACTGCTGCTCGCCTCTAGCTTGCATCACAACTCTTCACCGGTATACACGGGAAGATGTCTGATGTGTTGGGGGGTGGGAGGTGAGAGGGGGGGGGGATTTGAGCCCCCACTGATGTAGGCTGAGGATCACCCTCCTGCCCCCACCTCTTCCAAAAATTCGCGTGGTCAAACTTAAACAAAATGTCAGTACAATATTTTAAACTATTCTGAACATTTTTTTTTATTTTACCAGCTAAGGCTCACTCTTTTTCAGAAGCGACCTGGCCACAAACGATAGCTCAACGAAGTGAATTATCACGTAGAAATGTATAGCAGCCAAACACTCTAAACGCGTGTTCCTCAATGTCGGGGAGGTGGAACAAAACGGGAGGACCCGGAGGAAATTTATCACGCAACCACGGAGAGAGAGCGACACACAAACTCCAAATATACAGCAGCAGCAGGCGTCAGGGTCGGGATCGGGATCGAACCCACGACCTCCTGCATACCAGGCGAGGTAATTAACATCTCGCCACGGAGGCAGCCACAAAGCGATATCAGATCGTTGCTAATTGTCGGGCATTCATCACGTCTTTAGAGTTTGTTCAGCATTGACTGTGGCGTGCCCCCCACTACCCCCTCTGAGTTGTTCCATGCTCCCCCTCCTTTTTGTTTAAGCACCATCACGCTACGATTAGCACGCTGGGCCACGTACGGTGCGAAAGAAGTTCAAAATACACACGTGCATACTCGGTTCTCCGTCTCGTTGGCTATGTCGTGCAGATGTCTCTTCGAACAATTAACTCTGTCCAACTTCATGAGTGTACTTCGCACTGCATATGCCTGCTGGTCTGCCTGTCCTCTGGCTGTCTATCTGCGTGTATTAATGCCTGTGTGTCAGTGTATCCCGCACCTCCGATTAGCACGGTTGGCTACGTACGGTGCAAACGAAGTTCAACATACATACACAAACTTGCCATGCACTATACCAAGATCTGCCTATCTGCCAGCCTTTGTTGCCTTGATGCCCGCTTGTCCATCTCTTCTCACACGCTTCCTGTAATCACACATCCGTGTTTACATCTTCCGTGGCGGCGTTGTCATCTGCTCCCCTCTGTGTGTGAGCGTGAGCGTCTCTCTGAGTTTTGTCTTTCTGCAGCCTCGCTATTTGTGCGTTCCGCTTTGAGGCAGCGACAATCATCTTCAACACCGACTAAAAACGCCACCACCACCAGCACCACCCAGCAAGGCCGTAATTATAATATATTTTGGGGGGGACACATCCTCCACAGTATTCAAATATGCTCAAAATGTCCCCCCCAATATATTGCTATGAAAATAATTTATATGCTATGTAAATAAAAACAACAATTTGCTAAACCTTGGCCACAATATCTCGACTTGTCTTCATATAAATCAACGCACAGATTTCTGTTTATACGATTGTGGTTATGGTTGTACTTTATTATCTCTAATCTCTGCCATTACATACAATGAAACAATAAATGGTAAAAA
Source organism: Lampetra planeri (assembly GCF_965212315.1). Classification (NCBI taxonomy): domain Eukaryota; kingdom Metazoa; phylum Chordata; class Hyperoartia; order Petromyzontiformes; family Petromyzontidae; genus Lampetra; species Lampetra planeri. The sequence goes on along the minus strand of NC_136152.1, from coordinate 6,587,396 downwards.
AAAAAGTAATAACAGAGCAATGTAATACAATACACTATTAGACATTATTGTAAAAAATAAATAAAAAGTCCATCCCATGTGTTAGTGATTTTTTTAAATATTTTAGGCAGGAAATCAGTTTTCATTTTTTGATATTTTTCTGGGTTGGGACCCCCAGACCCCCTGGAAGATTTGGACCGCCCCAATGTTGACTTCATGGCGACGGCCTTGCCACCCAGGATTCGTTGCACGTTTCGCCGCACGCGTTGGGAATTCCCCCACCCCGCTCCTCCACATCGAGAATAGACGTCACGCGTTCAGAGGATTTGGCTGCTGCTCGAAATGTTCCACACGACGAGAAGCCACTTCGTTTGAGCTATCATTCTGATAGCCAGGTCGCTTCTGAATGAGAACGAGCTACATACAGTAGCTCGGTAGGCCTTACCTGGTGAGATACGAAAAACATTCGTTGAGTTTTTTTAGTTTAGAGTTCCCGACGATAGCGAAGGCAGCAATGGAGAAGCAACGTCTGACCCGTGTTGGTGCGAGCTGACGGCTTCTCCAAAACACAAACATAGACCTCATCCTCGTTGGTTCTTTCGGTAAAGTCACGTAGGTATAAAAGAAAATAAATTAAATCACGACGTTTCGGGCGCAACACAAGCGTACGTCATTAGGTGGGACAAGCACCTGATTACGGACGCCCGAAACTTCGTGATTTAATTTATTTTATTTTATACCTACGTGAGTTTACCGAAATAACCAACGAGTATGGATCCATGCAGTCACGAAAATTTCAAATCTAGATCGACCTCATCTTCTCTCAGTGCCTCTCTGTCTCTGCCTCTCCCCCTCTCCGTCTCTCACTCATTGTAGCTCAATGTTCTGAGGTCGTTTTCTCCTCGGTGCAATTCCAGCCCCTCCACCAACACCACCCCCGCAACTTTAGCCACGCGGGCCCCTAAATATAACAACAAAAACCAAGCAGAAGTTTCGGACGTTCAGCGAAAGAGTCGTCACGCGCGCGAGATATCTCCACAACCCTCCTCCCCACTCCCCCGGCGAGGTTGCCGTCAATGACACGAGCAGCAATGTCTCGTTATTCTACCGATAGCCATCCTTCTTGGGAATACGCATGATGCCGCCCTCTTGCACTCTACAAAGTGCGATATTGACTACGTCCCGTGCATCTTGAAAGAGCACTTTCTTTGTTGGCGCGGGCCCCGCAGTGTGACTCGACAGAGTCCAGAATGCATTTTTAATGATCCCGGCTGATTTGGTAAATGGCTTCATAAATTTAAATGTGGCATTAGAGCTCAGTACTGTTATGAGGGAAAGTTTAGCATAATTATGGCCTCAGATGTGGTGTCTATCATGGCCTTTGAGGCTGTAATGGTGATTTTATAGATTTTAATATGTTCCCATAATTAACTGAATTCATAAAAAAAAATTGTTTTACATTCATACAAACCTTGTTATAATGTTAGCAGGACAATTTTTTTTTAATGATGCCATGTGATACCTTTGGTAAATAATGGATATTTTTGCAATGAAAATTTTATTAGTATTAAGCCGATATTGTATTTTGAAACCTTTATGAGAACTGTGGGAATGATACAATCAAGACTCCGAGTATGATGGCATGCGTGCTCATGCCACAGCAAAATTGCTGCGGTCTATTGTCATAATGCAGTTGTGATAAAGCCTACGCATGATAAGAAGGTGGTCACGCTGGCTAAAAGTTCAGAGCGCCGAGCTTGGCACCGCTGAGTGGCGGAGTTCGATTCCAGGCAGCGACTTATACCGTGTTCCTGAGTGTGGCGAGTTGATGTTCACAGCCTGGTCACCAAACACTGCACACAAAAGCAAAACAACACAAACACTCGCGGTATTAAATTTGTTTCTGCACTTAATTTGGCTCCAATTCCAACTCTGAGAAACATTGCTCTCATATGCGGAGCGGGTGGGGGAAGTGCTGTAGCTATCCTACTGTGGAAGGCCAGAGGTCAATTGCAAGGATCTCCTCTTCTCCGATTACAACTTATGAGTATCTTATTCTCACCCTTATTAGGGTGAGTAACTTCTTACCCTTATTCCCAAATTACAAGTTTATTTTTATCACCCTATTCTCTTTCCTGCATATGCCTACAAATCATCACAAACGTCTCCCGAGTTTGGTCCCGACATCTGACGCTGCTCCATCGGTGTTCGCTTTTATTTGTGGCCACGACGCCCTGAGGTCTGGAACTCTTAAGGGAAGTCTGCCTGGTCCTCCCTCTCCTCTACAACTTCATCTGAAACCCCATGCCTCGGATCCCCTTTAGTACTTCCCGTCTGTCCTTCCCTTGTTCAGTCCCTCCCCTTCCCTCCCAATTCTTCCCCTTGTCAATCCAAGACGCCCGTTACGTTACGGGCACGTTTACCGAACGCGAGTTGTTTCTTTACTGCCTACCTCCCATCTCTGCCACGTTCCATTCCGATCTTCCAGGCAGCACGGTGCGCCCACACCGTGGGCGATATCGCATTTGACGTCGTTCGACAGGAGAGCGATTGAAACCCACTGCAGAGTATCCACGGCGCTAAGCTGCGAATGATTTCCACCGTTACGTGGTTTCATAGTTTCAGTCGCTCACGAGAAAGAGGGCATCATTCAGACGCTCAGGAACGCACCGCAAATTGTCCTATTGACACTCCATCCAGCACCGCGAACGGCGAGAATTTTATTTATTTTGTTTGTTCTCCCATTTATCTATTTGGTTGCGCTTTTTATTTATTGCTTTGATATTCATTGTATTTTACCGAGCCCCAACGAAGAGACTTGAACTTGTTTAACGGGCCTCGAGTAGCAGGCGCGGGGCGCCACCGTGCAGCGATTAGCACAATGAAGTTGCTAGATTTGATCTCCTGGGCACGGAAGTTAATACAATGGGGCAGCCTTTATCTGAATCCACACCCCCCGCCTTTGTCCACCCGAGTACTGTAGTGTTAAATTTGTTTGTCCACCACAGTTGATCGATCGGCGGGTTGCAGTGCGACGGGGTTAAAGTGTGGCTTCTGAAACCTCTTCCAAAGATGTTTGGATAGCAAGGAATAGGCCAACCACCCTCCGGAGGGGCTCGCTCGTGCAAGCTATTGCAGGGCTGCGCCTTTACCACATTTGTACTTTTCCCTGGAGTGGTGAGTTGTGTTTATGGCTCACGGCTGAGATGTGGCGTGGTGGAAATCACTTTGAGGTGGATCTGGTGGGTCAAGCAAGGTGCGGTTGTGTGAGCGTGTGCAAACAACCGCATGCATGGCATTGAAGTGTCTGTATGAGGCAGTACAGCAAGTAGCTATTGACTTACCTTTGTGGAGTTTGAGCTTCATCCCAAGCGGAACGTGGTGAGTGCACCGGGGATGTGGCCTCGTGGTAGCACGATCACAGCTTTGTGGATGGAGGTTCAAATCTAGAGGCCACCCTGCTTAATTCTGTGGGTGTATTGACCGTGGATATTAATGATACCGTGATGTATTTTGAAAGAGTAGGTCATTGTGTGCCGGCGTCATGGTCCGAATTTAGCATATTTGAATAATGTTTTATCAGGTTAACAATAGGTAATAATTTAGTTTTTATTTTATTTTTCCAGATAAAACCCACTGAACTATGTAGCTCTTTTTCAAAAGTGACCAGGCCATAAAAGATAGCTCAACGAAGTGGCTTACCATGTGGGAATTTATAGCAGCCAAACACTCTAAATTTACGTTGATTCTAAATGTGGAGGTAAAAACCGGATGACCCAGAGAAAAATTCACGCGACCACTGAGAGAGAGAAAGAGACACACAATCTCCAAATATACAGCAGCAGGCCTCAGAGTCGGGATCGAACCCACGACCTCCTGCATACCAGGCGAGGTAGTTAACATCTCCTAGCCACCGTGGATCATCTTTAATTGGAATTTAAACACAGCAATCATTGGCTCCACCTGGCAGGCCACAGAGCTTGGACAAGTGTTGGCACCAGATTCTGGCTGACTTCCAGCTTGTCTGTGATTTCCTGCCTGAACGAGCCAGATGGATCGAATCGGGGCTCCCTCTCATTAATAACTATTAAAAAAATAAAATTACAATCAAGGATCACGGTCAACGCATCATCCCTTTTGGATGGCCAATGTAAGTATCGCTTCCTGGGAAGTCAATGGTAGTGGTTTTATAGAGGTGGTTGTAGCCACCATAGGAACGTGGAATTTCCACCGCCGACTAAGATCCTCTGATGGCACCCAACGCATGTTGGGCACGCAGACATGTTCACCGTGGCCTTTCGAAAAGGAGCTCAAAAGCGTTCCAGGACAGGATGCTGTAAGAGGGAATGACCGCCCAATTCTCAGGTGGTAACTCTTGTAAAGAACGAAGCGGCAACTCAAGGAGCCGATTGGAGTGGTCGTGAAATCAGTGTGCGGTGAGTGAGATGATTGTGGCTTAACTGTCCCCCGGGTGTGATGGCATTAGCATGAGGAGGCTGGTAAAGAGGATAATAGATTGCACTTCAGTTGACAAAGTCCAGTTCTTCACGATGCAGAGGCATTCAGAGTTCCACGATTGGTTTACATCGGGCTGCTGTCGCCGTTCGCGGTTGTTCACGATGTCCGACGTTTCGCTCCGGGCGCTGCAGAGCTCTGAGCATGCGGCGTGAAAGCGTCAAGGGACCGATGCCGCTCGTACACCCAAAACGACGAGACGACCACATCGGAGAGGATAGGGCAATGCCACAACTTTGAGCTCCTAATAGGGACGAAATACTGTCCTGTTTCCTGAGCTTCTTCGCTCGTTAATTTAAATTAAGTATTGGTTTATTGTTTTACCGCTTTTTTTTATGGCCCAAAGAAACTGAAATATACGAGGTAATTTTTGGCGACCCAAGTCAGATTTGACAAAGGCCTATCAATCCCGCAGCAGAATCCAGTGGTTTATTTTTTTGTTACCGAGCGTTACGGCGAATTTTCTCACGGTTTTTTTTTGTGTCAGCTCATAAAATAAGGCAATGGAGCAGCAGCGCACGCCGCTCTTATTTGATCAACCGATCATTCTGTAGGGCATTCTTTTTTTTTACAGTCGGTACACTCTCTGAGAAAGGCAACTCGGTCCGGCGGCTTTGTCCGCGTATTTTTCCTGACACCGCGCGTGCGCTGGACCAGGAGATAATGAATCCGCGACAGAAAATGAATGATGAACACATGTGTCTAAGTGTTCAGGCATAAATCACGCTGTGATATTTTGAGTCTCTGTGTCTGAGTGTTCAAGCGTAGACCAAGCTGTGATATTTTGAGTCTCTGTGTCTAAGTGTTCAAGCGTGGATCAGCCATGATATTTTGAGTCTCTGAGTCTGAGTGTTCAGGCGTGGATCATGCCGTGATATTTTGAGTCTCTGTGTCTCAGTGTTCAGGCGTGGATCATGCCGTGATATTTTGAGTCTCTGTGTCTGAGTGTTCAGGCGTGGATCAAGCTGTGATATTTTGAGTCTCTGTGTCTGAGTGTTCAGGCGTGGATCAGGCTGTGATATTTTGAGTCTCTGTGTCTGAGTGTTCAGGCGTGGATCAGCTGTGATATTTTGAGTCTCTGTGTCTAAGTGTTCATGCGTGGATCATGCCGTGATATTTTGAGTCTCTGTGTCTGAGTGTTCAGGCGTAGATCACGCCGTGATATTTTGAGTCTCTGTGTCTGAGTGTTCAGGCGTGGATCAGGCTGTGATATTCTGAGTCTCTGTGTCTGAGTGTTCAGGCGTGGATCAGGCTGTGATATTTTGAGTCTCTGTGTCTGAGTGTTCAGGCGTGGATCAGGCTGTGATATTTTGAGTCTCTGTGTCTGAGTGTTCAGGCGTTGATCACGCCGTGATATTTGAGTATCTGTGTCTGAGTGTTCAGGCTTGGAACAGGCTGTGATATTTTGAGTCTCTGAGTCTGAGTGTTCAGGCTTGGAACAGGCTGTGATATTTTGAGTCTCTGAGTCTGAGTGTTCAGGCGTGGATCAGGCTGTGATATTTTGAGTCTCTGTGTCTGAGTGTTCAGGCGTAGATCAGGCTGTGATATTTTGAGTCTCTGTGTCTGAGTGTTCAGGCACGGATCAGGCTGTGCTATTTTGAGTCTCTGTGTCTGAGTGTTCAGGCGTGGATCACGCTGTGATATTTTGAGTCTCTGTGTCTGAGTGTTCAGGCTTGGATCAGCTGTGATATTTTGAGTCTTTGTGTCTGAATGTTCAGACGTGGATCAGCTGTGATATTTTGAGTCTCTGTGTCTGAGTGTTCAGGCTTGGATCAGCTATGATATTTTAAGCCTCTGTGTCTACAGTGAGGGAAAAAGTATTTGATCCCCTGCTAATTTTGTACGTTTGCCCACTGACAAAAAAATGATTAGTCTATAATTTTAATGGTAGGTTTATTTGAACAGTGAGAGACAGAATAACAACAACAAAATCCAGAAAAACGCATGTCAAAAATTTTATAAATTGATTTGCATTTTAACGAGGGAAACAAGTATTTGACCCCTCTCTCAATCAGAAAGATTTCTGGCTCCCAGGTGTCTTTTATACAGGTAACGAGCTGAGATTAGGAGCACACTCTTACCTGTATAAAAGACACCTGTTCACAGAAGCAATCAATCAATCAATCAATCAGATTCCAAACTCTCCACCATGGCCAAGACCAAAGAGCTCTCCAAGGATGTCAGGGACAAGATTGTAGACCTACACAAGGCTGGAATAGGCTACAAGACTATCGCTAAGCAGCTTGGTGAGAAGGTGACAACAGTTGGTGCGATTATTCGCAAATGGAAGAAACACAAAAGAACTGTCAATCTCCCTCGGCCTGGGGCTCCATGCAAGATCTCACCTCGTGGAGTTGCAATGATCATGAGAACGGTGAGGAATCAGCCCAGAACTACACGGGAGGATCTTGTCAATGATCTCAATGCAGCTGGGACCATAATCACCAAGAAAACAGTTGGTAACACACTACGCCGTGAAGGACTGAAATCCTGCAGCGCCCGCAAGGTCCCACTGCTCAAGAAAGCACATATACATGCCCGTCTGAAGTTTGCCAATGAACATCTGATTTATTCAGAGGACAACTGGGTGAAAGTTTTGTGGTCAGATGAGACCAAAATGGAGCTCTTTGGCATCAACTCAACTCGCCGTGTTTGAAGGAGGAGGAGGAATGCTGCCTATGACCGCAAGAACACCATCCCCACCGTCAAACATGGAGGTGGAAACATTATGCTTTGGGAGTGTTTTTTATGCTAAGGGGACAGGACAACTTCACCGCATCAAATGGACGATGGACGGGGCCATGTACTGTTAAATCTTGAATGAGAACCTCCTTCCTTCAGCCAGGGCATTGAAAATGGGTCGTGGATGGGTATTCCAGCATGACAATGACCCAAAAACACACGGCCAAGGCAACAAAGGAGTGGCTCAAGAAGAAGCACATTAAGGTCCTAGAGTGGCCTAACCAGTCTCCAGACCTTAATCCCATAGAAAATCTGTGGAGGGAACTGAAGGTTCGAGTTGCCAAACGTCAGCCTCGAAACCTTAATGACTTGGAGAAGATCTGCAAAGAGGAGTGGGACAAAATCCCTCCTGAGATGTGTGCAAACCTGGTGGCCAACTACAAGAAACGTCTGACCTCTGTGATTGCCAACAAGGGTTTTGCCACCAACTACTAAGTCATGTTTTGCAGAGGGGTCAAATACTTATTTCCCTCATTAAAATGCAAATCAATTTATAACATTTTTGACATGCGTTTTTCTGGATTTTTTGTTGTTATTCTGTCTCTCACTGTTCAAATTAACCTACCATTAAAATCAGTGGCGGCTCCTGCAAAATCTCTCAGGGGGGGCAAATGTCTGGATGATTGATAAGGATAAGGTCCACCCATGCAAAGGATAAATTAACAGCTTAAGCATGTAAAGGCAACTTCACTTCTTTAATATTAATGAAAAATAAAGTGACTCTTACAATACATCTTGTTTGTTTCTATACTCACTATTAATACAATCCACTCATGTTTCTTTTATTAAAGATTCCACTAGGTGGCGACAAATAATTTTGTTGGATGAAACGTGCTTACGTATGATGACGTAAGCACGTTAGTGCGAGCCCTCCCGGAAGCCATAGAGAATGCATTGCAGCGCCCCCCGTTCGAAAAAAAACATCTTTGAATGTAAGTCTATGGGACCACTCGGGGCGATTCTCAGCCGGAGGGAAATCGCCCAAAAAGAGGCGGTACTCCACAGAACGTGACATGACGCTGATTGGACTATATCCAGAGGCACAGTGATGGCTAGCGTGACTCTGTGGTTGAATGACATTGGTGGTGCGTCGCCCAATCGCTCTAATGAAGAAACCGCCCCTGATTAAAATGATAGACTGATCATTTCTTTGTCAGTGGGAAAACGTACAAAATCAGCAGGGGATCAAATACTTTTTTCTCGCACTGTAAGTGTTCAGGCGTGGATCAGCTGTGATAATTTGAGTCTCTATGTCTGAGTGTTCAGGCGTGGATCAAGCCGTGTTCGAGCTTTGTATTGTTAAAAGTAGGTCGATTCCTGTTCCAGTATTCCTGATATGGGCAAAGCCACGATGCAATTGCTCCACATATGGGCCTAAAATGTTAACAATTTATCAATCATTCTGTCATCGGATTCATGATGTCCCGTTATAGGGCTCCCACTATTTAACAGTGGAGCGCTTACGAGTTTATCTTTATTTTTTGTTACACTTAGAAGATTTGTTTTGCTCTTGTAAAAATAACTTTTCATCAAATGCAGTTACGGGGAGTTTCTAAGTTTTCGTTGTTGCTGTTGTTGTTGTTGCTGTAACTGCTGCTCCGGCAGTCAAGTAAGTTTCAATGGCCTCGGGTTGACTCTGGAAGCAACAACAACAACAAAAAGTAGTTTCGTTCCGTTTATTTTGTTAGTTGGGCATTGGATAAGGGGCGATGGGGTGGGGGGGAAGAGGGGGTGAGTTGAAAAATGTGTTCTCTCCCCCAACCCTTAATTCTCTCCCTCTCTCCTTCCCGCAGGAGGGGGCCTTCTTAGCTTCTGAGCGATGGCAAAGCGGGAGTTGCCACTGGCATTTCGCGACGCCCATCTATGTGAGTGCGCAACGGTTTCAAGGTGTACTGAGAATGGAACCCAATACATTAGTCAATAACACACTGCCTTAAAGGATACACACACAAATATATTATAGGTGATGTTGGGGGCAATGGTTCTGCTTTGTAGCGCATTACTATATATGCTGTGAAGAAATGTGCCGTGAAGTAAGGCCATTATCACACACATCGACTGTTATATATATAGTTTTCTTTAAGGCAGTTAAATGTTATTGAAGAATGTGTTGAGTGGTCGTTGTTTGTGCTTGTGCATCATTGCCAACGCAGCAGCATCGCCGAACAATTTATATAATAGAGCACTTTTCCAGGGTGGGAAAAAACCCTAAAACTTCACCGAGTATTCACAATGTCTAACAGCCAAACACTCTAAACGCGTGACGTTGATTCTAAATGTGGAGGGGAAAAAAACGGAGGACCCGGAGAAAAATCCACGCAACCACGGGAAGAGAGAGACATTCAAACTCCAAATATGCATCGGGCATCAGGGTCGGGAGTGAACCCACGACCTCCTGCATACCAGGCGAGGTAGTTAACATATCGCCACCCTGGATCATCTCTAATTGGATTTAAGCATAGCAATCATTGGCCCCACCTGGCAGACCACAGAGCTTGGGCAATTGTTGGTATCGGCGGCGGCCCTGGTTAATACTGCGGGTAGATCAGCGATCATCGATGCAACTCCTACGAAATCATGGCAGGACCCTCGTGAAAATGAGTCGTGAGACTCATTGAGACTGCCCTTGGGTAAACAAGCAAAATAATAGTAATCGTAACCACTCTACTGCCATTCCGCACCCTTATCCAGCGACAGAGTAAGCAACGGACGATCGGCACAAGTAACAAGATGCAAAATGCGAGTTAACAAAGTACACACACACGTGTGCAGCACGTCAAGTTAGCGCGCTTTGCAAACAAACACACCAGGTGCATTGAAATACAGAGAGGTAAAAGCGACCGGAACACAATATATACAAAGACAAAGATCCCCCGTATAGCCTTAATATACTGTAGGGGCAAGTGCTGTTAGCGAGCACCTATGAAGGCCAGCACGGTACAGGAGGGGGTGGGTGGCCAGCACCACGCCCGACCGCCTTTGTCTCCCCATTGGCAATGTTTACACACCGCACCAGGTACTCATTTGAGGCTGAGTCGACCTAGGGGGGGCCCGGGACCGATTCAGATAATCGTCACTGGTGTTGGCTGTGAGCGGGAATCGAACTCGGGCCGCCGGGTTCATAGCGCAGCGTGCTGACCGCTCCACTACTGCTCCCCACACATGCATGATTTATCTCCGATTAACTCACACATATGGAATCTCTGGACTTGTTAAACTCCACGCGCACACACGCACACACACACACAGGATCGCCTCGGCAGTTCATCGCAGTGACCAACGCGCCGAGTGTTTTTTTGCGTCGATTAATGACCGCTGCAAAACTGATTTGAGAGTGAAAAAAACAAACTTCAAACGAGAACAATCGTTCGTGCGAAAGCACAAAGATAACACGTTGCCCACCGTACAACGGCATCCCAGTTTAACACCTACTACTCGTAGTAACAGGTGTTACTCGTAGTAGTAGGTGTTACTACTACTCGTAGTAGTGAGGTTTGTCACGTAAACAGAACATGCCCATGTGTTACTACTTCAGCACCCCGCTGGGTTGGAGAGTAACCCCACAACATTCAGAATTCGACCACCGTGACGTTTAGCAGCTGCCCGCTAACACCACTGCCGGCAGAAGGGCCGTCACGAGAGGGAGCTGATGGGAACCCCTCTAATCGAGGGGGATTTTGGCCTCTTCTTCCACGCAGGCCACATGTTTCGGAAGAGATGGGAGTACACCACAGTTGATCCACAACCACACCCGTGATCTGCCGATTCGACTAACCGCGATTGTGTCCTTGTCTATTGCTGGGTGAACGGAGATGGCGTTGCCGGAAATTGGGCGAGATGTGTAATAATAATAGGTTCTTTACCTTTTTATCTGGCAACAAAAATACCTTTGCCTGGTCTATAGGAGGTTGTGGGTTCGATCCCCGACCGTGACGCCTGCTGTATATTTGGAGTTTGCATGTTTCTCCCCCGTGGTCGCGTGGATTTTCCTCCGGGTCCTCCGGTTTTTTCCCTCCACATTAATTTTTTTTTAAAACACACACAGGCGCGTTCAGAGTATTTGGCCGCTATAAATGTCCACATTGTAAGCCACTTCGTCGAGCGAGCATTTGTGATAAGCTCGGCCGCTTCTGAAAAAAAAAGCTGTATTGCTCAGTGGCCCTCTCACGCGGTGAAATAAGCATTGAAAGCGCAGAAAGATTGCACTGAACCCGTTGGCCTCTGCATTGTAAGTCGAATGTGTCCAACCATTCAACTCCCACAAAGATCCAGACTAGGATACACCACGGTCACGTGCCAGGAGGAGGAGTCAGCTGATTGTTGCTGGAGTGACGTCACCCGAAGTTCGGGCACGCCCATGTCGAGGCCCATTGTTGTTATCTCCACTGCTGGATGAGCGTGTGCCCACGTTGCGTGTGTATATGGCGTCGTTACGTCGACATCCACGCGGACAGGTCAGCGGACCCACTTGCTGCATTGTCATCTCTGGAACTTACTGTGAAAAAAAGAACTTCATGGCTCATCGGATTCGTCCAGGATAATAAGGACTTCGATAAAGGTTCTGATTCTGACTTGCAGCCTGGCAGTTTAAGAGGCTTCTACCACACGGGTTGAGCTCTACTTTATGCGTAAATCGTCGGGTCAAAGTGCTGGAATGCAGCCGTGTTCTGTAGCCCTCAGCTGTGTAGGATGTTATCGTTGAAGGGTTTATCCGTTACTCACTAACCATTGCCGTTTGTGGTAACTCTTGATATATTTAAACAAAAAATTGCCATCCAAAAATATAACAACAACACAATCTCATCAGGCCCCATGGTGTAAAGTGGAGTCTCCAACCCTTATGATTCAATCTCTCTCGCTGGCCTCTCTATGTATGCGCCGCGAAGAAGGTAAATTGCCGAAATGTCGCCTATTATATACAGTATTTTCCCATTCTGAAGCCACAGTGTTATTGATGAATGTGTTGAGTTCGTTTGCTTTGCTTACTGCGCTTTGTGCACCACTGCCAATGTCGCAGCACCGCCGAATAATAATGCCGCGTATGAAATTGCGCTGAAAATATAAAATAAAAAAAGGAAGATAAACCACGCGCACGCCTGCATTCCGTAATGGCTTCTAACGTGCGCGCGTGCCTTGGCGAGTATTTGATTCGCTGCGTTGTGGGCAAGTCTGGGAAGACCAAGGCTTAGGGAAGAGAAAAGCTACGTACTGGCGGCGCACTTCAGGCGGTCCTCCGATAAGCCTGGGGCTCCGGTAGCCCCCTGCAGCTACGCGAAAGCTTCTGGTCGCGCTGAGTCTCATCGTGCCACCAGAGCTGTTAACGTGCTGACGGTGAAGAACGCGGTACTGGGACAACGCACCCCCAGCGCCACTCTAAATGAAGATCATCCCTGCGCAGTGTCGTTTTTCTTCTGCAAGGGGCGAATCGCAACATGACAGCCATCACACGACTCGTCGCTAAAACAGAAGATAAAGTCACCAAGCAAATTTGATTCGCATGGCAACGACCACTTGGCAAACGCACGCGCCGAGTCGGCGTCACGTGATTAAGAGACGCCGTCGGCAGCAGAGGGAGGAGGTGGCGCGAATCTTGAGGGCAAAAGACTTTTAGCGCCGGTTTTTTTTATTTGCCGTTGCCACAAATGTTCTGCTGAAGTTCCGTTCGACATTGGATCATCCGCACGAAGCGATCTTGCGCCCCTCCCCCCACCGCATAGATGGACTGAGAAAATTGCAATTAATGTTGTCGACCTTAGATGCAAATCATCAATAAGTAACAACAAAAAACTGCATAAAATAACCACGTTGTGAAAATATAATTCCGCGTACATTTTACTTTAATTAATATTTTGGTGATTTCATACGAAAAAAATTGCCGTTTCAAATGCACGTGCCTGTAATTGCCATTGACAAACTAAAATTGTCTGATTTTAAAGCACTTGAGTAAAAGTAATGGTTTCGAAACAGGAGCAGCAATTACAGTGTAATTACCCAATGATTACCTTTAATTGTCGGGTAACCACGGTAACACCTGTACTGTGATCAGATAATTGTACTGTTATTAGGCAGTAATTAAGTGGCAACATTCTGAGTGATGTGAGAGATATTGTGTTCTTTATTTTACCAGGTAACACATTTTGTCTTGTTAGCGCAATCATTTTTCTTATGCGTTCAAAGAGAGACTTGTTCATGGAAAATTGCCAGGATATAATGTATATACAGTTCATATATATCTATCCTGGCCACGAGTGACTGGGTGTTGCAATTGTTTACAACGTTGTAAAAAGGCTAGAGAGCTGGTATTTAGTTAAGTTTAATCTCATTATTGTAAAACTACGGAAACATCTTTTTACGTTTATTATCTCCTTGGCTGTCAGTGGTCAGCAGCGGTCGCCGGTTCGATTCCATCTCCTTGGCGTGGCGATTCAAACAACGGTCCACGTTTGTCTCTGTCCACCCAGCAGCACAAATGAGATCACCCCAGCTAGCCGATTGGCAAGGTTGCTTGTGGTGGGATCAAATGTGGGTACCCACCTCTTGGGAAGACCTTCTGGCCAGCTTGGAAGAGAGGCCCAACTACCCCCCCCCCCCCAGAGTGTACTCGTATAGGAGATCCCCTCGAGTGGAGGAGGTGTTTCTTGCCAGCTGCGGTGTGGGCAGGAACATTCGAGGACTGAAATCTTCACCGTGATGCCAAACCCACACGTGATTCCAATCAACATGGCTCAAACTCCCTCTCTATACGCACAAACGACTTGCTGCGCTGCCTGCTACGCACACGCCCCGTCGCTCTCTGCGCACAGGAGCGGGGTGTGTGTTTTATCGCCCCACGTTCTGCCATCCCTCGATGTGATCAGCCGACCAGCTGCCACGAATGTCTAGTAGAGCACGGGCGGCACGCCATCGCCTCCGCCGTCGTCGTCACCCCATCCGTCAGACAGTGACAGCGGTGCGCACGAGCAGAGAGAGAGAGAGAGTTAGTTAGTTCATCCTCTTCATCCCCCATGGGACACGAGGCCGCAATGAGTTTTCCCCCCACCCCCCACTTGTTCCCGTCCTTGGCAACTTGTTGAGCCTCGTCCCAAGAGAGGTCGATCGTTGCTGCCGGCCTCGGCCTTCACGGTCTCGCGCCACGTGGTCACGCGCGTTTTCTTTTGCCCGGTGGTGTCCATGTTTAGGGCAATTTTGTTTGTTATCCCGGAAAACACAGATGTTCGTTACGAAACCAAACAAAAAAAGACATGCAGAGAGGAGGGAGAGAGAGAGGCGCGGGGAGAACGTCATGCGCGCCCACCCGAGGGTGGGTTCCCGTTCGCGTCGTCGTTTAAAACGCCGTCAAACGCTCGCTCGCTCGGCTCGCTTCGGCGGTTTTCCGCGTCGCTTTCGGGTAATCGAGACAACGTCGGCGTCGTCCCGGTCAAAAGTAAAAAATAAATAAAGTGTCGGACAAAGAGGGAGAGCTGAGAGCGTTCAACAACTCCGCTGCCCTGCCCGAGGACGAATCGACGAGGGCGGTGGCGGCGCGTCGCGGCCACGGGGCCCTGGCGCAATGAGGGAAATGTTTTTCTTTCTTTGTCGCCCGGCCCAAGCTTGAGAATTGTGTGCGCTTGTGCAATTGAAACTTTAATATTTTAATATAGATTTGAAGTTTTCGTGACTGCAGGGATCCATTATCTTTGGTTCTTTTGGTAAAGTCACGTAGGTAGAAAATAAAATCGTGATTAAATTTATTTTATTCTATTCTATACCTACGTGACTTTACCGAAAGAACCAAAGAGTATACATTAAGTACATGCATACCAGTCCTCGAGATACCTATTAACAATATCACATCACGTGTCATCTGCATAAGGAGGCTTTTCACTCAGCAGTGAACCGGGAATGGCTCCTGATTGTAAGTGAAGACGAGGAATGGATGTTGTGAAAAACCTTAGGCGGTTAGCAATACAACGACCCTTTTTGCCAAACCCCCATTCAAACCGTAACCTCAACGCTGCTTCCTTGACCCCCCGTCACTCAAATGCCATCTCTTCCTGCTAACAAAGACGTCTGCGGTGTAGCCACTGACGAACCGAGTTTGTGGGATTGTGCAAAATGTTAGTTAGTGGGCAGAGTTCTGAATTGGGGCTTAGGGAGGGTGGCCTGTAGATGAACGCTGAAATTCATAATCGCACGGTATCACCGTTAAAACGTTATAGTAAAAAAAAAAATCGACCACGCAGTTCAGTGTAATGGCACATCAATTGACCATTAATTGCACAGTTATTGCCTTTACCCCTACCTGTTAATCGCAGGTAATTATTGGGAGGCATACTGGACTGTAATTGCCCCTCTGCCCCCACCCAGCTACTTACAAAAAATGCCCTCAATGAGTTAAATTCATTTCATTGCTGTGACCCAAAAAGACAGAGAGCTGGGGATGGCCTGGGGGGAAATCTAAAGGCCGTCGGTTTTTAGTTTCATTCCCCTCCTATGGGAGAGGGCAATACGATTGGTTCCTAATCCATCATCATCATCATCATTTTCATCGTCGCCTTCGATGTATCCACTGCTGGATGGAGGCCTCCCCAAGTCGTCACCCTCCTTCACGGTCCCCGCGATGCAACCACCCATCGAGTCAACGAATCGCATCGCGGGCAATGTTTGGTGTGGTGTGCGTCGTTATTGTTAGCGTGCGGCTTTCATGTTGAATGCGTCGCAGCTCATTCATCCACCTGCGGTAGTTTAAAGTCAGCGGGGTGGGGGGGGGGCGATGTCGCCAAGTGGCTTCATGAGATTGGGTACTTTTTGAGGACACTTTTTTCTTTTATTTGAACAAAAAATATGAACCGTATCGCAGGCACACAAATGGCCATTCGAATCACGTCGCGAGCTGACGAACGTCCGCTGTGCCGCAGAAGGCGTGTGTGCACTCTTGGCTCGTGCGCCCGCAGCGTTAACCAGGCCGGCCGCCGGGTCTCGATCCGCGAAACCCCCGCGATGAAACGGCAAACGCGCGCCGCCGCTTGCCTCGCGTCACCGCCCCGTCCGCCTCCCTCCTTGCACAGCAGCAGATCGCATGACTCCATCTCCGCTGTGGATGTCTTCTCTTTGGGCATATTACGGGTACTGGAATTGGCCACACCGCGTCACACTCGACAGAGAGGCCGCTGATTTATTTTCTTGTTTCTAAGCCTTTTTTGGGGGAAAGAAATATGTTTCAAGAGCCCAAAATGCAGCGGAAAATCAACGGGAGAGGGCGGAACAACGTGTGATGTATCAGAGGCCGGATATAACAATGCACCCTCAAGGGCGCCACAGTGGCGAGGTGTTATCTCCCTCGCCTGGTATGCAGGAGGTTGTGGGTTCGATCCCGACCCTGACGCCTGCTGCTGTATATTTGTAGTTTGCGTGTGTCACTGCAAGTGGTCGCGTGGATTTTCCCTCCACAAGAAACGCGCGTGTAGGTTATTTGGCTGCTATGAATGTCCTCGCGATTGGCCACTTCGTTGAGCTATCATTTCTGATGGCCAGGTCGCTTCTGAAAAAAAGAGCTACAGTATATAGCTCAGTGGGGGCCGTACCTGGTGAAATAGAAATCGTTGCATCGGGAACGGACAAGGGCATCCCAGGCTCGCTGCCCCAACCGTGGTACGAGTGACGATTTTAAATGGGAGGGAGGAAAATGGGGGATATGGGGGAAAACTGGGGAGGGAGGCCAATGTAACCGAACAGAACCCAAAATAAAAGAAGATGAAGGCGATGCCCAAGCTTGTCAGTTTCATCTCCCAGAGACGCTGCTGATTTCGAACTTTTCAGTTGCCTCTGTCGAGTGGAGCCAGACGCGAGTACTTCCGGGGGACGCTCTACCAACGCATTCAAAACCACAAACCTATGTAAAGGTGTGCATGACGAACGTCTGTCGAACTGTGGCCACGTGACCAGCCCCGCACGTGGCTCTCGGTCACACGAAGGGCTCGGTGTGTACTCCATACACGACGCACATTCGCTGTCGGGGTTACGTCTTAAGGGTTACGTGTTACAAGGGTCAGCTGCCAAGGTGAAAAGGGGGGAGGGGGCTCATCCGCTCCAAGTTGGTTGTAAGCGGTTGTCAACGTGGGCAAACTGAGCATTGTGGAGGTGTATGTGGTGGCATGCACGCGCACAGAGAGCGTATATAGCCGCACAGACTTGCGGGCACCAGAGAGATGCCGGCTGTAATTACTGGGGACACAAGATTCTACACGTGTGTTTTACTCTCCAACACACCGGTGTGCTGAACTAGTGACGAATTGCCACGTTTTGTTCACGTGACAAACATTACTAATTGTCTGTGTCCAGTGGCGGGTTTAACGACACATTTATCCTTACGCGAACTAACCCAAAAACCTCGACTATGGATAATATTGGTCGCGAAAGCCTACGCGTTCAACTTGTGAGTGCTACGGGCGACGCGGCGTGCATAATAAGGCGGCCAATGTCGACCCATGTAAGGCTGGGTTCAACGTTCGGAAGGTCAGGGCCAGGTTCACGTAACACTGCCGCTGCTATTGTACTTTGACCACGAATTGACCAGGGGCCACTACAATTTTAACGCTAAAACCTAAAACCACTGTACCGACGCTCACACACACACATGCCTTGGTCACGTATAAAAAATATAATTTACAGTCTTTTGTCGATGCATTAATCCCATGGCGTGAGCGTAATGCTTTGACGGTAACGCCGGATGGATAAGCCTTTTCGTCCAGGGCGATGGTCTCGCCTCGCGGCGTCGTGCGCCGTGTGACATCGCATCGATGTGCGGCTTGAAACGTGATGTTTATTCTCACCGATCAAATCACTTTTTGTGAGAGCGTCCCAGAATTCACGTGCAAGCACGGGTTCTCTTCCTCGTTAAGCCATCCTCTGGGATAAAACTTGAGGAGGACATTGAACACCGCGGCTCGTCGCACGCTGGCTGCGCATTTGCCAGTGCCGTGACTGCCTGGCATACCCACAAGGCTGCGTCACCCCGGTAATTGAATTGTTCACTGCTTCAGTTACCGATGTGAGAGGAAGAGAAACGAAATATCTAAACACTCCGCTCCAGACGGTCTTCCTCCGCATACGTACGCAATTGCGATAAAATAGAATCTCGAGTTGCTGTGGTAGCGTGTCTGCAAGCACACAATACCAAAGTAAAGCTTTTGGAAACGGTCATGGAACGCGCCCCTAATCTGCTAAAATAATTCTTAATTAAAATGTATTCTTCTCTTCCCCTCCCCTCCTTAGCATTTTGTGGCGAAGAATAAAAACCAAATCCCAATTCGGCTGTGCCACGGAAGAGGACACGGCAAGGGAGGTGAGCCGTTAACTCTGCCGTGCGAAAGAGAAACAAGAGCACCACAATCGTTTTTTTAGTCTCCTTAAAATGGCATTAATTTTGAATGCGGGCGGCTGGGGGTGGGGGGGCCTTTAAACCAGGGCCGTTATTGCCCCGCGAGCCACCGCACGTGGACGGCTCGAGAAGCGGATCTGAAAGAGGAATTTGAATTCGCTGCGCACTGCTCCGTCAACTTCGCCTCCTCTGTCGCTTGCACGGCTCTCCTACTTCAACCATTTAGGGGCCTCCCCGTTTGGGTGGCCCCGAGGGATGTTAAATTGTGATGAATGGCATCGCCGCTCTCGTGTGTGTGTGTAAGCATTAAAACAAATAACAATTGTGGAGCGGGCGTCTTCCGTGTGTGTTGTTTATACAAACACTGCTCACCTGGCGATGGCAACGATGGGGCAGGGTGCCAGGGATTTGGCTGCTGGGGTTTTTTTCTTCCACAAGCTGGGCCCATCGGGTTGGTGGCGGTCTCGCACCCACCCCTCTCTTTATATCTGTGTGTGTGTGGCAAGGCCGTAATTATAATATATATTGGAGGGGACACCCCCCCCTCCAATATTCAAATATGCACAAAATGGTCCCCCCCCCAAATATATTGCTATGAAATAGATTTCTGTTTATTTGATTGTGGTTATGGTTGTACTTTATTAATCCCTAAACTCTGCCATTACATACAATGAAACGAGAAAAGGTAAAAAAGAAAAAACAGAGCAATGTAATACAATACACTATTAGACATTGTTGTAAAATAATGTCTAATAAATAAAAAAAGTCCATCCCATGTGTTAGTGAATTTTTGTTATATTTTAGGCAGGAAATTCGTTTTCAAATTTAGATTTTTTTTCTGGGGGGGGGGGAGGGACCCCCAGACCCCTGGAAGAGTTGGCCCCCCCCAATGTTGACTCCATGGCTACGGCCTTGGTGTGTGCGTGTGTGTGCGAGATCTGCCTGTGGGGAGCGGTGGTGTAGCGGTTAGCACTCTGGCGTTACGAAGCCTGGTCACAAAAGCAAAGTTTTGTGGGGAATAAGAGCCATTTTCTCTCATTTCGAGGCACAAGCAATTACGAAATAACACTTACTACCCAGGGACAAAAATTGTGTTACATAGCGCAATCATTTGAACCGGTCCTGGGCCACCTCCTCCCCTAGGTTGACTCAGCCTCAAATGAGTACCTGCTGCGATGCGTAAATATTGTCATGAAGGAGATGAAGGCTGCGTCCCCCCACCCCGTCGTGTGCCTTGCCGGCCTTCATAGGTGCTCTCGAGCAGCACTTGCCCTAACAGTCTGTGAAGGCTATACGGGGGATCTTTGTCTTTGTCTTGGGGGTCTGCCTGCTATCCAGAGCCAACAGCAAGGGCACAATTGAATCTTGATGCCGACTGCCGATTAAAGCTGGGCAATTCTGATAAGGAGGGTAACGGTGAAGGGAACCAAAATAAGTAAATATACACAGAGATCCAGAGCCTTGGTTGTGAAACAGTTCAGCGTTCTTGCCAATACCTGTATTTGATGAAAATTAAGAATAGTGTTTACTCTTTTTTTGCCACGAGCATATGTGGTCAGTGCAGACTTGATGTCTTGCAAAAGGTATCTATCTATTTGGCGTTTGGACATCTTAACAACTCCCATTTAATGCCGGAAAGGGTAAAATCTATTCTTATTTTTCATATTGTCATCATGGTGAGCACCATGGATTTGCAAATCCAGCGGTCGGCCGGTTTTGATTCTATCTCCAGGCGGCGCAGAAATTGAAACGGGCAAAGTTTTCTTAAAATCCCCATCGATTGTTTTTAGCCTTTTTATAATCACAGCCGCAGCGCACAAAGCGCAGAGGCCCAAAGCGCTAAGCGGCCGGCCAACGCACGGCACGGTTCAGGGTGCAACAGACGAGAGTGAATAGGCGTCTTGAGTTGAGCGAGCTTTGCAAGAATCGGGCCGAAGGAGACGTCGGGGAGGGCGATTTCAAAGCGGAGCGGTGCGAGTGAAAAAAACACGGAAGAGGGGCAAGCGTTGTGGCACGCGCTGGGCGGCGGTTGTGGAGCTGCGCCGTGGATGATGGGACAAAAAGGGCGTGAAATTTTCGACTTAGGCGATTGAATCGGTGTGTGACTGGAGTGAATTGCTGAGTGAATGACTGAGTGGAGTGAATTGTCGAGTGAATTGGTGAGTGAATGACTGAGTGGAGTGAATTGGTGAGTGAATTGGTGAGTGAATGACTGAGTGGAGTGAATTGTCGAGTGAATTGGTGAGTGAATGACTGAGTGGAGTGAATTGGTGAGTGAATTGGTGAGTGAATGACTGAGTGGAGTGAATTGGTGAGTGAATGACTGAGTGGAGTGAATTGGTGAGTGAATGATTGAGTGGAGTGAATTAGTGAGTGAATTGGTGAGTTGAATTACTGAGTGGAGTGAATTGGTGAGTGAATTGGTGAGTGAATCGGTGAGTGAATTGGTGAGTGAATTGGTGAGTGAATCGGTGAGTGAATTGGTGAGCGCTGACTCATCAGTCGACACAGCGTGGGTGACGTGAGTGCCGATGCACCGAACTGCCATCACATCCCAGTTTCTCAGTCCGCCTGTTTATTGATTCATTTTCTTTTTTCAGACAGCAAGGGATGAAGTCGGAAGATGACGGTATGAGGACAGACTTGAACATGGAACGGATAATAATAGAAATAATTGACGAAGCCAGACTGCCGTGGCATGGCCATGTCAGAGGAATTCCACCCAATAGCAATCCAGCGACAACGTTCAATGGCAATACTCGTGGAAGGCGACAGAGGCCAAGCGATGGAGGCATGAGGATGACCGGAACGAAGTTGGGCTTCAGTGGAGAGGAGAAGGACGCTCCGGAGCTGAGAGGATGAGAGCGAAACTTCGGCAGCAGAGATGATAGATTTGAAGCTTTCGTGACTGGAAGGATTCATTGTCTTTGGTTTTTTCAGTAAAGTCACGTAGGTGAGAAATGCTATAAAATGAAATTTAAACAACTAAATGAAATCACTTAGTTGTTTTCATTCATTTTATTTTATTTTTTACCTATGTGACTTCATCGAAAAAACAAAGAGTATAGCAGAGATGATGGATTGTGATGATTGCCAGCAGGGTAGGACCACTACTGCTGCCAGAGATGTTAACTCATGGTCGTGCGTTCAATCCTGACACCTGCAAATACAGGATGTTTTAAATAGATAGATCTGATTTAAAATCGCGATATCTCTGCAAACACGAACCGCCCATGAATGAAACTCTTACCACTTGAAAGGGCGGGGCATAGAGAGGGCGGGGCATAGAGAGGGCGGGGCATAGAGAGGGCGGGGCATAGAGAGGGCGGGGCATAGAGAGGGCGGGGCAAAGAAAGGGCGGGGCATAGAGTTTCAAATGATCACCGTTAGATGCCTCTCCCAGCACACAAACAGCCCCTAGCCTCAGTCATTCGCAAGACACACTGCCTCAACGTTGGGTAGGTCGCACGGGACCCCAAGACTTGGCGCTACACTCTTGGCCCCCAAGATCCCCAGACATCACCGCACCCTGCGACTTTTTCTTGTGGGGATACGTCAAAGACCGTGTTGTTTTTGTGCCACCATTAGCGACTAATCTGGATGACCTCAAAAACAGAATCACGGCAGCGGTGACTTCAGTGGGAGAAGACACTTTGAGAAGCGTTTGGGACAAATTCAACTATCGTCTCGATGTTGTCCGTACAGCAGGTGGAGGGCACATAGAGCATTTATAAAATTGGTAGTAAAACTTGATAACTCATTAAACCGTTTGTGACTTTTTGTGTAATTGAAACATGTTGCCATCGTGACATATACTGTTTTGAAATTGGGTTCAGCTTTTTCAAACACCCTGTTTATGGAGTTTGCACGTCTCTCTCTCTCTCTCCCCGTTTTTTTTTTCCAGGGGTCCTTCCGTTTTCTCCACATTTAGAATCAACGTCACGAGTTTGGAGTAGTCGACTGCGAAACATTTGCGCGTGATGACGAGGCCCTTCGCTGAGCCATCATTAGTGATGGCCACGTCACTTTTGGAAAGAGAGCTACATAGTTCAGTGGGCCCTTACCTGGTGAAAAAAAAATAGTTTTGTTGATAAGTTTTGTAGCCTTAGCAGCTTTTGAAAAATGGGCTTCAAGCAGCCAAGAAGAAGTCAACTTGCACGCGTCTCGCCCGAGACAGACGACCCCAGCTAGGCATTATGCCTGTTCAACTTCTCTTGCTGTGTATGTCGCCAACTCTGCTCATCGGAGGTGTGGGGAAGGACAACAAGCTAAACACAAAAAGCAGTTACACCATTGGAACCTCATTTGCCAGTAGCAAGATATGATAATTGTTTTTTTACCCTTTTGCCAGTAGCAAGATATGACAGTAGCAAGATATGATAATGAGGTTCCAATGGTGTAAATGCTTACCCCAAGCTCTCATACTCTGATAGTGCATTGTCCTTGAGTGTGCGCCTTTTGGCGTCATCTGGTCCAACACCATGTGAGACTAGGCTCTAAAGAAAGCTGTCTCGGGTGTGGATCAATCAACTTTAAGGAAAGTGCATACATTATCAGAGTTATGTTTTTTTGTTTTCATTCCGACTGCAGGTATTGTGGTCAATGCAAACATGACTTCTTGTAAAAAATGTGTCAGTTTTGTTGCCAGATAAAAGGGTAAAATTTTTTTTATCAAAAAGCAGTTCTATAAAATTTAGTTTTCAATCGTGATTTAAAAGCACATCCAAAGTGATCCAATGGCTTCCCAACAGCCCCAGTGACTTCCTCAAAGCCCAGTGACTTCCTCATAGCTCAGCGGCCTCCACAGTTGAGTTTAAAGGACCCACGGGATGGCGCTGGCGAGGAGAGGCTGGTGAAGGCGAGAAACTTTGGCTTAATAGAGAAAAACACAACTTGCAGTTGGAAGCGCTCACCTTCAGCAAAAGGTTATGGGCAACCTTTTAGTCCATGCCCTTTTGGGGGGGTCACAATTTCATAGCCGTTGTAGGCCACTCACCGACTACCATTGTCGGCGGCGATGGTAGCCGTGGTGGTGGTCAGTGTTTGACAGAGTTGGTGGTTGGAATTGGTGGCGATGGAAGTGGTTGCGATTGGCAAAAAAAATTGGCGGCAATACCACGCGCGCATTTGCACCACACTGCTTCCTTGGAACCCCCCCCCCCCCCCCGCTAATAAACGCACACGCCGCCCGCATGCCCGGCGAACCTTACAACCGAAGGAAGAAGACCCGGAGTGGTGGCGGCATGTTCGCCGAGTGGATTTGAGAAGTGCGGGAGGGGGGGATTACCCGCAGACGCACAAAGGGGCCCACCGGCCGCTGCGCCCCCCCCCCCCCCCAAGATAAAGTGTCCGTTCCACGCCAGCGGCCAGCAGAATTGCCACACTAAATCACAGCGACACTCCACTGTAACGGCCGGGGCCCCGGTCAAAATCTCGGTGTGCGCGAGGAGGAGAAGGAGGAGGAGAAAGAGCGAAGGAAACGCGCCTGCCAAAATAAATAAAAAGCCGTGACCTTTCGGCGATAATGCGCGCATGACTACGAAAATAAAATTAAAGCCACGCGAATTAGTGGCAGGGGGGAATTAAAGGAAAAACAAACAAACCGTGGTGGTGTCGGCGTAGGGAGAGTTGGCGGATAGGAGCGTGCCGATGACTTTTTTTCCCGAAATATCGCAAGACGCATATTCCTGGGCATAAAAAAAATGAATATTGTAATGAGGCTCCTTTGTTATACTGTGTTGGAGGTCTGTAGCTCCCTTTAGGATTGTACACCATTTTTATTGGACAATTTCCGGTGAGGCATCGTTTTCGGTTGCAAATGATTCTGCGCGTGCGTGTATCAGATGCAGCGGCGGTGGCGGCACAGCGTTTAGCGCGCCGCAAGGCGAACCCGGCGACCCGAGTTCGATTCCCGCTCACGGCCGATGAAGAGTCGCGATTGTCTGAACTGGTCACGGTCCTCCTCTAGGTACACTCGGACTTAAAGCAGACGCGGTGCCGGCCCACGTGCTCCAGCGTGCGGTGGCGACCTTCAAAGGTGCCACTTGTCCCACGAGAGTCTGTTAAGGCTCTAAGGGGGGATTTTTGTCTCCGGGACTTCACGAGCCTCTATAAATGTTTATTCTTTTGAAAAACGCGCTTGACAAAAGCTAAAAGTCGCGGCATTTTCTTTATGGGGAGCGGAATGAAGAGTTTCGCTTTGCACTGCGTGCGTGAGATCTCGAACGCGGTGCTCGGGAGAACTAAAATCATCTCTTAGTCGATCCACTGCTGGATTAACGGGTCCCCACACCTTCTTGGTTCTTTCGGTAAAGTCACGTAGAAGGGAAATAATAAAATAATAATAATAAAACATAATAAAATACAATTCTCACGACGTTTCGGCCACAACGCAAGCAGCCGTCCTCAGGTGAAGAACAGGGCTGTCGGAAAGACAGCGTCTGAATGAACGTCCCCACACCTCGTGGGTCAT
This sequence comes from Lampetra planeri, assembly GCF_965212315.1. NCBI lineage: Eukaryota > Metazoa > Chordata > Hyperoartia > Petromyzontiformes > Petromyzontidae > Lampetra > Lampetra planeri. Next base: position 6,562,329 of record NC_136152.1, on the reverse strand, counting down.
GGGGGTTGGATGACCATACTTCACCGCGCTGGTCAGGACCAATTCGGACATCAATCAATCAATGATGTAAAAAACAAACGACAAAGCAACACATGAGTCACACTACTGCAAAGAGGAAATATATAACGGGCGACATTTTGGGCACCGGGCCTTCTTCATAGCATCTGTCTGCTTTTTTTCAATTATGTTTTATTTTTATTATTTCATTATTTCCCTTCTACGTGGCTTTACCGAAAGAACCAAGAATATCTCTCTGCTTATTTATTTACTCACATTTGTGCTTGTGCACCACTGCCAACGCAGCATCACAAATTTTTTTGCTTCATTTTTTTAAACCACCGATGTTCGCTGCGGCAGGGAATCAGACTTCGGTTTACCAGCGGCGTAGCCCCCGTGAACCACTGCGCCACCGCTCTCCCGTAAAATCCCACACCGACCTGAACCACCCACTAAAACCTGGTCGGTGTTGGGGCCTATTCATTTGAGATAGCCCGCCTTCGCACTGAACATGCGATACTATGGAACGCCTTGCCACTTGAAATCGGCCAATTGGACTCCGTAGATATATTCAAGTCTGCTTTAAAACCCCATCTCTCTAAACTGAGCCTTCCCTCTTGAGTTTGGTCGGTTGCCCCTGGTTCTGTTTGTTGATTCCTGATTTTCATGCATTGTGCATTGGGGATCCTAGTATCGGATGCCGCATTAGACATTTGAATTATTATGAGACATTTGAATAATTATTAGACATTTCAAATATTATTAGATATTTTATTTTGTATTAGAAAGTTGAATTATTAATAGACATTTGAATGATTTTACATTTGAATTATTATTATTATACATTTGAATAAATATTATACGTTTGAATTATTATTATACGTTTGAATTATTATTATACATTTCAATTATCATTATACGTTTCAATTATAATTATTACTGCGAGTACAGCGGTAGTGGCATGATGGCGACTCTATCCGGCATCAACGTGAACCTACTGAGCCTCAGTTTAACGCGTAGGCTTCCGCGAAACCTCGTCTGTATCGGTCCTATTTATTTTTAGACAGCGCTGCTACTGCGGGTGTAGCGGTGAGTGACATTGCGGCGACTTTAATCGCACGACAAATGAAAACCAACGCGAGTCTCCGTCCACTGGACTTTACATTTCCCTTTCTCAAAACGTTGTCGATGGTCGCACCGCGGGTATTAAATAAAGGAACCGATCGACTCTCAAGGATCGAACCCCCCCCCCCGCCCCCCCCCGACGCAATTTACAATTGACAAAAGTTCGAGAGGAGGAGTTTCGCGCAGGTTGAGATTGGAGGCGGCGGCGGCGGCGCCCGCCTTAAACCGAACGCAATTAGCGCTCATCGATCAGCGCTGATGGGTAGCTTAGCTATTACTGGGGGGGGGGGGGGGGCAGCAGCGATCTCAAAAGGGAACGAGTTGCCTTCCCATCCCCTACCCCCACCCGCTCCCCCACCCCCCCCCCCCCTCACACAGACCTCTCTACCACCTCCGACAAAGAAATAAAATCTTTGCAGGACAGACAGAGAGGGAGTGTATCTCGCGCCTGATCTCTCGGGGTCGTTAAGCCACCGGCTGGCCTCTGACAGTGTCCTCGGCCCGTTAACGCGATGCTGGACATGTGATTAAGAAGCCGCTGGGGGGGTTGGTGGTGGTGGTGGTGGTGGCGGCGGCGGCTGCCTCCGGTCGCAGGGCACGGGAACTCTTCCTTCCCTGCCGCTGTGACCCCCCCTCCCCCCTCCCCCGCCAGTAAAATTCACGCTGCGGAGACGTCCCCGGGACTAAGGGTGCACGATGTGCCGTGAGCTCCGGGGCGCGCATCTGATGTTGTGCTGTACTGCGTGACTGAAGACGGCCGGGGAAATGTCCCTGCCTGCGACCCGGGCCGCGCTCCTGCAAAGGCTCGACCCGCTACCCGCTGTTTTCCAATTCGCTTTTTAAAATTAGTTATTTTCATAGCTTTAATATATATATACACACACGCACCTGTTGTACGTATATCTTGTTGAACTTCTTTCGCACCGTACGCAGCCAACCCGTGCTAATAGGAGGTACCATGGTGTACATGGTTTGATTACCTCCAGGCGAGGTCGTTGAATTAATGAACAAGTTCCTTAATTCCCACCCAGCGAGTATGAAGAACACGACAGTTAGCCAATCGGAAGGTCGCGTGTGGTAGGATCTAATGGGGTTACCGTGCAGGACAGCGTGGAAGAACAAGTAAAGATACCCCCTTGTTACTGGGGCTGTCCCGAATGGAGACCCTTGCACCAGCCGCGGCACGTGAGCAAGCAATTGCAGGTCTGCGCCTTCACCGTTGACGTAGGTAATGTGCAATAACTAACAAAAATCGGTGTAAAATTGCCGTCAGCTCGCGAGCATCTGTCGCCAGAGAAGTGGCCGCAGAGCCAAACGAGATGGGGGAAGGGGTGCGGAGACAAAAGAAATGGATGGCCAGTTTCCCACACAGTGTACGTTGTGAAATTTCCATTTTATTACCAATTATGTCTCAGTTGTGCTTTTGGACCATGCCGCGGGGTGAAGAAAGCGAGTCACCGACGGTGTGGAATTCAGAAAGCATTGCCGCCGAGTGAAGAGCCAGTGCAAGCGGGTGCCGAGAGGCCTCCATCCAGCAGCGGATAGAAAATGGCAGGCGGAGGGGTTTGAACCGGTGGTCTACGGGAGCTGAGGCAGTGTAAGGGACGATTAGCCGCTGCTGCTGCTGCTCGGGTCAGCCGTTAGAATCTGGTGTTTTTCCGCACGCGCGTAATCACGCGAGTTTAGCAAGTTCATCGTCGTCATTATCATTTATTAATTCGTACCGCGCCTCCCGTGCAAGCGCATCTCGCGGTGCTGGATCAAATAGGGGCGTTTGAGATAATCGCTCGGTCAGGAAATGCGACGTTCAAAAGCCACACGGGATATGCGGTGTGCGCACCAAAGGAGGAGAGATCAAATTGAAAAGCGCAAAGAACCGTGGTTTTTTTGTGCCACTTCGTTTGAGTTAACGGTTTGAGCCCGGGCACCGACTGAAAGAAGAAAAATTGTGTTCAATTTGCGTTGCGTGCCTTTTAAAACATGTTTTGTTGTATTGCTACATTTCACCGAACTCAACTATGCGAGTGCAAAAAAACGCCGCTCTCAGATTGTCGCCGCGTGTGATGATGGCACACAACGGGCGTTGATGAAAGCACCTTGAGCTCTGCGATGTTTCTTCCCCGGGGCCCACTCTCTTGTGCAAGGTGGTGCACTGCTCATTCGGGCCGGGTGGCTTGCTCAGCGGTAGAGCGGGCGCCTCGCAATCGGAAGGGTTGCGAGCTCAGTTCCTGATATTTACTGTGCCTACAACCGCCATTCGTTAACAGGGGAATGGTCGGTGAGCGAACACATTGTGATCTATGGAGGCAACTACACTACTATACACTACACTATACACTACACTATACACTACACTACTATACACTACACTATACACTACACTATATACTACATTATACACGACACTATACACTACTATACACTACACTACTATACACTACATTATACACTACACTATACACTACACTATACACTACACTATACACTACACTACTATACACTACACTACTATACACTACACTACTATAGACTTCACTACTATACACTACACTATATACTACTATACACTACACTATACACTACACTACTATAGACTACACTATACACTACATTATACACTACACTACACTATATACTACACTATACACTACACATTGGGCTCTATGGAGAACCGTCGTAAAGTGATTCGTCATTAACAGGGGTGGTCCTTAAGAGGGGTTCTTCTGTAATTAACCATTTCCTTGGCGTTTCAAGAGAGAGTCATTCATGAAAATGACATTTCAAAACACTGCACATTTTTAGTATCGTCCAATGTTTCAGAATGGAGGCGCGAGAAGGCAGCCGGCACCGGCGTTGCCCAACAATTGCCAAAGCTCTGCGGACCTATATTGTGACGTTTGCCCAGCTCCAAATATATATACAGCAGAGTATTTACATTTCACGTCCCATTTCGCAGCATGTAGTCGGTCGTGAGGGTCGTTTGACCGTACTTCACACTGGTCAGTGCGGGTTGGTGAAACGGAGGAGCCCAGGACCAGTTCAAATTTCACTCACCGCTGATGGCAACCTGTGGCCTGGATTTGAACTCGGGGTTTGCAAGGTTCACGTATGAGCAATGCGCGAGCCGTTGGCCACCGCTCCCCTTTGAGAACCGTTAATGGGAATTATAATCACCAATTATTTTGCCCGGCTCCACCGCTGATGCCGACTGTGGGGCCGGAAATCGAATTCAGGTCGCTGGGTTCATAGCGCGCTGATTTCACCATTGCCACGTAGCCCCACCCCATATACATACATAGTAGAGCCCTCACGTGACTGTTGGGGTTGGCCAACGCCACGCGCCGCCTGCCTTTGTCTCCTCATTGCCGATGTTTACCCACCAGCGACTGGGTTTGAAGGCTGAGTCGAGCTAGGGGGAGGCCCAGGACCAGTTCAAATATTCACCACTGTTATTGGTCATGAGCGGGAATTGAACTCCAGGTCGCCGGAATTCGTTGCTTTATGTGCGAACCATTACACCACTGCTCTTCACGTATATATATATGTACAACAAAGATCCCCCGTGTAGCCTTAACAGACTGTTGGGGGTTGGGGCAAGTGTTGCTAGCGAGCACCTATGAAGGCCGGCACGGCACACGAGGGGGTGGGTGGCCAGCACCACGCCCGGCCGCCTTTGTCTCCCCAGTGGCGATGTTTAGACACCGCACCAGTTACTAATTTGAGGCTGAGTCGACCTAGGGGGAGGCCCAGGACCGGTTCAGATGACCGTCACTGAGCGGGAATCGATCTCGGGTCGCCGGGTTCGTAGCGCACGGTTGCACGACCGCTCCCCACATCATTGTCGACACACCGACGCGCGGTTTCACGGTAAATGGGCTGTGTTGTTGCATTAGGTGGGAGCTGCACAGCAGCGGCAACAACAACAACAAAAAACGATTTCAAAGTGAACTTGTCTCTGGCCTTCTATCGTCTCATTCAGGGAATTGTGGGTGAAAAAGGCCATTTGTCATTTCCGATGGGGCAAATCAAATGGATCGCAAATTTGGGAAATGCGGCAACCAAGAGGTAGCCTTCGTTCCCACTTACAAACACCTCGAGGCTGATGAATGTGCCGCTGCAGAAGATGAACATGTATGCATGCGCATTTCCACCTGCAGGCAGAGTTGTAAGGAGCTTGGCAGCTGTGTAAGATTGAATTTTTCGAAGACAGATGGAACGGGGAGGTTTGAAAGGGGAAGAGACACTTTCTTCTCGGGGTTTTTTCTCTCTCCCTCTCTCTCTCTCTGTGTTTCTCTCCCCGCCGGCCCGTAGAGGAAGGATCCTCCTCGATGCCTCGCAAACCTGAAGGTGCGAACGTTAGCGAGCGCCTATTAGATAGCCGAAAAATAACAAGCGTCGCTCTCGTCGGAGCATTCGTGACACTCTCAGGGCACGAGGCTGCCACGGAGGCGCGATGGTTCACGGGCAGCTACAGTTCACCCGTAAGGGGGGCGGATAATTTGAATGTTTTTTTTTGTGTTGACCCAATTCAGGAATTGTTTCCTCTTATTTGCCGGCACACGAGCCGTCCGGTTTCTTCCTCCCTCCTCCGACCCTCCTTCCTCCCTTCCCCGTCCCTCCTTCCCTCCTCCCTCGTCCTCCCTCCCCCCAGTATTAACCACCCCCAGTATAAACCACCCCAGTATTAACCAGGGCGATTGAGTGTTCGAACCACAGCATTTTAATACCAGCGGCAAACACGCTACCACGAGGCCATTCTGCTCGGCGGGTTTCTGTCACCAGCATTTTTTCCCTGTCCGCCTTTGTGTACCCGGTACCGATATTGCCCCATGCTGCACCAAGTAACACATTTAGGCTGAGTCAGCATGGGAGATGGCCATGCCAGATTCAAATGATTCCCATTGCTGTTTGTGCGCTAGGCATGGGTAGAGTGAATCACAGCATCGTGAGCTTACCATCATCACCATCATATTGCGCTTACCATCATCACCATCATCGCCATCATCATCCCAATCATCAATTAACCTAAATGGGTATGACATTAATATCTGAATAGTAATTAAAATCCCCCAGTACACGTGATTATAATTTAAATAGAGATAAAGTTATAAATATTTAGGTCGTGTGTTACGGCCCCATTTCAAATATAAGTCAAGCGATCGGTTCGGTGAGTTCCAGGGGAAATAAATTCAACAAGATGACGTGAAATAACACGTGCCACACACAGACACACACCACACACATATGCCGTACACACACAAATATCAAGACAAGTATTCCCCATTGAGCCTAGCTATGGGCTATCAGAGCTGTTAGTGAGCACCTATCAAGGAGAGCATGGACCTTGAGGGGTGCTTTGGCCAGCACCACGCCCGGCCGCCTTTGTCTCGCCAGTAGCGATGTTTACACGCCACACCAGGTACCCATTTGAGGCTGAGTTGACCTAGGGGAGGCCACCACCAGCCGTGAGCAGGAATCGAACTCGAGTCCCCGGGTTCGTAGCGCAGTGCGCCAGACACAAAGACAAATGAACAGACACACACACAAACGAGGACACGCACAAATTAACATACACAAAGACATGGCCCCACACACATAAATACACACACACACATGGCCATGAAAATACATGCTCATGAAGATGACCACACACACGCACAAAGACACAGATCCCCCGTGTAGCCTTGACAGACTGTTGGGGCAAGTGCTGTTAGCGAGCACCTATGAAGCCGGAGCGGCACACGAGGGGGTGGGTGGCCAACACCACGCCCGGTCGCCTTTCTCTCCCTATTGGAGATTTTACACACAGCACCAGGTACGAAATCGAGGCTGAGTCGACCTAGGGGAGGCCCAGGACCGGTTCAGATAATCGTCACTGGTGTTGGCCGTGAGCGGGAATCAAACCCGGGTCGCCGGGTTCGTAGCGCGGCGCGCTAACCGCTACAATACCGAACCCAACCCCCCCCACACACACAAAGACACAGATCCCCCGTGTAGCCTTGACAGACTGTTGGGGCAAGTGCTGTTAGCGAGCACCTATAAAGGCCGGTACGGCACACGACGGGGTGGGTGGCCAGCACAACACCCGACCGCCTTTGTTTCACCAGTGACGATGTTTGCACACCGCACCAGGTACTCATTTGAGGATGAGTCGACCTAGGGGAGGCCCAAGACCGGTTCAGATAATGGTCACTGGGTGTTGGCCGTGCACACACATCGCCACACACACACACAGTCGGGTATCTCTGTTGGTGAAGGTATTTCTACGAGTTCCCCCCCACCCCCTTTTAAATCTTCACTTCATTTCCGCTTTCTCGAGAACGGGGAGAGCGAATTATTGGACGTTGCCGTGGCGTGACCCCCCCAGGGGATTGGATCGGTTGTCGCAGCGCCTCATCACGGCACAGAGCGGGCGGCAGGGAAGAGACGACGCTACACACACTCACTCTCTCACCGGGAGAGACCAGGATCCACACACAAACACACTCTCTCCCTCACGGTGAAGAGACCAGGTCACACACACACTTTCTCTCTCACGGGGAGAAACCAGACCACACACACACACTGTCACTCACATACACACACACACTCTCACGGGGAGAGACCAGGCTACACACACACACACTCTCTCTCACGGGGAGAGACCAGGATCCACACACACACACTCTCTCTCACGGAGAATAGACCAGGTTACACACAAACACACTCTCTCTTTTTTTACGATCAGTGGAAACAAGAAGATGCTCGGTGTAGTCGGCACTTTGCTTCGTTCATCATTTCGTATTTTTTTTTTTAATAATAACTTTGCTTTATGTAAACCCCCACCTCTCGCTCACTCTCTCGCTCTCTCTCGTTCTGCACGCAGCCCTTCTCGCAGTCCGACGGCCTCCGACGGGTAGCTCATATCAGCACGCAGAGCTCCCCGTCATCTGCCACCGAGCACACGGCCTCCTCCATCGCCCACTGCTCCTTGAAGGCCGGCACGGCGTGGGTCAGCCGCGCATGGCGGAACTCCAGCCCACACACCCTGGTCACATACACACACTCACGGGGAAGAGACCAGGCTCCACACACACACACTCTCTCACGGGGAGAGACCAGGTTACACACACACACACTCTCTCACGGGAAGAGACCAGGTTACACACACACACTCTCTCACACACACACTATCTCTCTCACGCACTCCGTCAAACCAACCACTGCCTCTTGCCGCACGATTCTGCGGTGAAGTTGTGTTGTTGTTGTTGTTGTGAAGTTGTGTTGTTGTTGTTGTTCCTATGTCACCGCTAAGCACGTATGTGGGTTATTTTTGTTTGAGGCGGCTAAAGGGAAAGGTGAAAGTGCAGCCCTGCAATGTCTTTGCTTGTGTAGCCGCTGCGTGAGCTCGCCTGTGATGAATCACACCTAGCATTGGGGGCACTCCGTAGCATGCGGGAACCTTCTAAACCCATACTCTTATGCTGTTTCGGTAAAGTCACGTAGGTAAAATAAATAAGTAAATTATAAAATAATGGAAATAATAATGGAAATAAAATAATAAATCACGACGTTTCGGAGGCAACACAAGTCTCCGTCATCAGGTGGGACCGTCACAGCTAATTTAGCTCCGAAACGTCGTGATTTATTATTTTATTTCTATTATTATTTATATTAATATATTTTTTACTTACTTTTTTTCCTACGTGACATTACCAAAAAAAAAACCTAAGAGTATGAATCCTTGCAGTCACGAAAGCTTCAAATCTAGAACTTCTAAACCCATGTTGTATATAGCTACGGCTATAGGCAGGTGCGTATCTTAATTATTATAAAGATGAGCGGATGCAATGGTGACCAGGGATTGGAGGACCCGGAGCCCCCCCCCACGTGCACGGCAGAGTACGAGCCCCCCCCCACCCCCAACCCTCAACCCCCAAATTGAGATTTGGACTCACTTGGTCCTCAGACATTGAGCTGCGGTGTTGTGAGTTTGCAGGGTGAGTCTCTGATCGCGATTGCAGATTCGGCAACCGCCCTTCAGGAGAGGACCTTTGAAATCAATTTTCGCCCTTTCACAAACCCACCCACCCGCCCCACCTGGTGATCAACTGGCGTGGAGTCGCCATCCTTCTCCGGAGACACAGAACACAACGCAAAGTCCACTCCTCATCGTCTCCGAACTTTATTACGTATAGAAATGTCCTAATGTTTTTGCCGTTGCTGTTGTTGCTGGCTATTTAGCCGACCCAAATAGGCAGCAAGGATTCACGACGGGAGGAGAGGGGGCACGGCGGACCGGCTACAATTGCTACGCTGCTGGCGGTAAAGGGCTTCCAATGTTTAGTTTGTTTTAAATCAGCGCTGACGGAAGGGCACTGCAACATCTGACCCGCCCAGAGACGATATCGTTTGTGTGTGTGTGTGGACGTGTGTGTGGACGTGTGTGTGTGTACGTGTGTGTGTGTGTGGTGTGTGTGTGTGGACGTGTGTGTGTGTGAACGTGTGTGTGTGTAGACGTGTGTGTGTGTGGACGTGTGTGTGTGGACGTGTGTGTGTGAACGTGTGTGTGTGTGGACGTGTATGTGTGTGGACGTGTGTGTGTGAGGACGTGTGTGTGTGTGAGGAAGTGTGTGTGTGTGGACGTGTGTGTGTGTGGACGTGTGTGTGTGAGGACGTGTGTGTGTGTGAGGACGTGTGTGTGTGTATGAGGACGTGTGTGTGTGTGGATGTGTGTGTGTGTACGTATGTGTGTGTGGACGTGTGTGTGAGTGGACGTAATTGCCGTTGGTTTCGTTCGATATCCACAAGAGTCAACGGTGGTGGGTCGGTTGTGAGGCTGCCCTCTGCAATATCTTGCTCAGGCCACTGCTGGCAAAAATGCCTCCACCAGACGGGAATTCTAGAGCACCCCAAGAGAGCTTTCTCTTCCACCCTAGTGTGTTTATTGAGATCGACCGCTTGTGTTGCGATCGAAACGTCGTGATGTTTTATTATTTTTTATTCACTTTATTTTCATTTTTATTATTTTATCGTTATTTTTTTTTCTATCTACGTGACTTTACCGACAGAAACATAGACTATGAATTCCTGCAGTCACGAAAGTTTGAAGTCAAAATGTGGAGTCCTTTATAGGAACAATCTGCGACGGTCTAAAGCATTCAGGCTGGCATGCCGACAATCCATCCTGGGCTTAACAAGACTGGATTTTGTGAACAGTTCATAGATTCCTGAAATATCGGGACACAGTTCCATCCATGAGCTCGTCCCAGGAGATGAGGTCGCGTTGGCTGGGTCACAGCTAAGACTGTAGCCACGCCTGTCTATAGGCCCTCGAGCAGTCAGTCGTTATAACAGTGACCTCGAAAAGTCAATATTCAAAATATTCACACACAGCAACACTGTGATGTCACAGTACATAGAGTATGTTGTGATCTTGAGTGGGTTGTTTGGCCATGCCTTCACAACATGAGGCAGTAGGGTGCCACGGTGGCGAGATGTTAACTACCTCGCCTGGTACACAGGAAGTCGTGGGTTCGAACCCGACCCTGACGCCTGCTGTATACTTGGAGTTTGCGTGTCTCGCTCTCCGTGGTCGCGTGGATTTTTCTCCAGGTCTTCTGCTTTTCCCCTCCACACTTAGAATCAACGTGCGTTTAGAGTGTGTTTAGCTGCTGTACATTTCCACGTGTTAAGCCACTTCGCTGAGCTGTCACTCGTGAAAGCCAGGTCGCGTCTGAATAAGAGCGCTATAGGCCAGTGGGCCTTACCTGGTAACATAAAACATCGTTGAGTTTAGTGCCGGTTGACGCAGGTTAGCAAAGACGTGGCAGAATATCACTCAACAGCAATGGGTTTTTTTTTTGCCGTACTGCACTCTGCTGCCATCAATGTCTCGCGATTTTGGACGATTTTTGACCCCTCCCCCTCGTCACACGGCGCCACAAAAATTCAGACCCCCCCTCAAATATGACGTCACAAAGCTCTGCCCCCCCCCCTCCCCCAAAAAATTAAACATGCTTCAAATCGCTTTAAACGATTGTCATTGTAGTGCGTATTTAATGTAGAGCTGCACTCTGATGTTGTAGGAGAAATCATTTATAAAAAGTCTATTTAATTAAGTAGAACGTGTTGTCTATATTTATTTAAAGTTGCGCATTTTGATGTAACGTCACATTTCTCAAACTCTCCCCCCTCGTCACACATCGTCACAAATGTCTGACCCCCTCCTCCCCCCTAGGTGCGTGACGTCATTTATGGACGGCCCCTAAAGCACGATCCAGTGCACGAACCCCGCTTGAGCTTCAGCCATCTCACAAGATCCATCCGGGCGCGTCGCGGGTGGTTTGCTCACGGGCGTGGCGAGAGCCGCACATTCGCCGACGAAACGCCGCCGAGCGAGCGACGCGTGTTGTGTTTGCTGGCTCCGTGGCCCGACCACGTGCAGTGGCCGAGCCTTCATGGATGCTCGTTAGACAGCACGTGACCCGCAATCTGCATATAGCGACTTCACGGGGAAAACCTTGCCGTTATTTAGACAAGCAGCACTCACTGCTGCCAGTTCACGATGCTAACTGGGGGGGGGGGGGGGTGTGGGGGTGGGCACGCTTGTCTCTCGGGGGATCTGTGTGTGTGTGTTCGTGTATCAAGTGGGGAGCGGTGGTGCAGCGGTTAGCGCGCTGCGCTACGAACCCAGCGACCCGACATCAATTCCCGATCACGGCGAACACCGGTGACGATGATCTGAACCGATTCTGGGCCTCCCCTAGGTCGACTCAACCTTAAATAAACACCTGGTGCGGTGTGTAAACATCGCCACTGTGGAGACAAAGGCGGCCGGGCGTGGTGCTCGCTAACAGCACTTGCCCCAACAGTCTCTTAAGGCTACACGTGGGATCTTTGTCTTTATTCGTGCATCAACAATCCACTGCTGGATGAGGGTCGCCCCTTGCCGGCTTATTTGACAATGCTTCACGCGGGTCAGTGCACGTTAGTAAGAGTATGGAGCAAATACGTGGGAGCATGTAAATAGGCTTCAGCAGTAGATTATCCGCAATAGCCCCTCCATGTGCGTTGAACTTCTTTCGCACCGCACGTAGCCAACCGTGATAATCGGAAGTGCGGTGGAAGGACAACAATCTAACGCACAGAAAGCAGTTTAAAATGAATGAGTTTTCAATCTCGATTTCAAAGTCCATAGCGCCAAATATCGGAAGGAAGAGCGTTCCAGACGGCCGCAGAAGCGCATCTGACAGCGCCCGATGCAGTGACCGTCTTTGTTTAATGGCCAGGTCTGTATCCCACCACGTAGCTTCACGGCCTGTTTGTGTAATAGAGGCCACCCATCCATGCACTATCCAGGCTCACATCCGCTTATATTTGACTTAGATTGGGCACAGTGTGGACTCCTTGATCGACTGTAACATAATAATATTAAGAAACGTTTACAGCCCTTCATCATGAAAAAAGTAAGAATAGGCTTTACCATTCGTAGCGTTAAGATAGGTGTTAAGTAAGATGTTCTAACGCCAAATAGACACCTATGACAAGGCAGCAAGTCTGCATAAACCACACATCTTTGTGGCAAAACATGCAAAAAACACGCTCTTGGTAATACACGCATCGTCTTTGAAACTGATTGGCCTACACCAGAGACAGCCTTCTGTGTGGCCCCGTCTCACCAGTGTTAGACCAGAGAACGCCAGCAATCGGTATCTATTTGGCGTTTGAACATCCGAACAACACCTGTTTTATTGCCAGAAAAGGGTTAAAGCCTCTTCTTATTGGATTCGAAGCTTTTGTGACTGCAAGAATTACTCTTTGGTTCTTTCGGTAAAGTCACGTAGAAAATAAAATCATAATAGAAAACGACGTTTCGGTTGCAACACAAAGCGACCACCATCAGGTAAGAATGAATGATGAAACACAGACACGGGAACAGCATAGGCAGACACACACGTGCAGAGAGAGGCACACACAAAGACAAACCGAGCGAGACACACACCAAGACAAACAGTTTATCTTGGTGTGTGTTTCATCATTCATTCTTAGCTGATGATGGTTGCTTGTGTTGCAACCGAAACGTCGTATTCTATTATTATTTGATTTTATTTTCTACGTGACTTTACCCAAAGAACCAAAGGAGCATCTTCGTATTTTTTCATCAATTTGATACCGGCAAGAAAGGTACCATGGGCAGCCCTTCATCAATCTGCTGTTGGATGAAGACCTCCCCAATGCCTTTTCAGTCACGGGGCGGGTGGGGGTTGTGTGGTCATACTTCACCACGCTGGTCAGTGCCAAGTGGATGCTCAGTAAGGATCGGGAGCGTTCAATACTGGTTCAGACATGCACTCGCCACTGATGTCTGTTCACCACGGACAGGAATAAAACTCAGGATCTCCAAGATCGTCGCAGGCACCCACCCCGTGGTATAAACACGCGGTTTGAAACGTGGAGTATTTCACAATGAATTGATTATTTGTTTGCCGTGATTCTCTCCCCCTTGTCCGTGAACACAGCGAAATAAATAAAGGTAATAAAAGCGTGAACAATGCTGTGCCCTGGCCTCGGCTCTACCTCTGTATTCTGGTTTACAACGATTACAACAACAACCGTGGGACAATTTTTTTTTTAAAAGAGCCACACACACACACAAAATAAATGAAAAATAAATATTAAAGGGTTTGACAATAACGCCTCGTCCGAGGACGCGTGAGCCACCCCCCTCCCCACCCGCTCTGCTGGAGATGTAATCCCCGTGTCATGCGCGCACGAATCGTGACAAGCGCGGCGGTAATTACACCGAGTCCGTCCACAGACGCCTCCTGCATTCATAAACGCCTGGGCCCTCTGGGTCACCGCTTCTCGCGAGCGGCGTGCACGCGGTGCGCGCGTTGTTGTTGTTGCTGCTGTTGTTGTTTGTTGCACTGATGGCAAAGAGCGTGAAGATTATTGGCACGGTTCGCGTGCGCGTCGCGGTCGGCCGGCCTGACCGTTCTTTGGATATGAAAACAACACGCGACTCGTCTGTGTGTGTTCATGCGCACGCGCGTTTATTATATTATTATGATTATTGTAATAGAATAACAGCGCACGTGGGGAGCGGTGGCGGAGTGGTTAGCGCAATGCGCTACCAACCTGGCGACAGCTCACGGTTCTGGGCCTCCCCTAGGTCGACTCAGCCTCAAATTAGTATCTGCAGCGGTGTGTAAACATCGCTATTGGGGAGGCAAAGGCGATGGGTCGTTGTGTCGGCCACCCACCCCCACGTGTCCAGTGCCGGCCTTCATAGGTGCCCGACGGTCGAATCAGCCTCCAATCAGTACACAGTGCGGTGTGTAGACACCGCCACGAGGAAGACAAAGGCGGCCGGGCGTGGTGCTGGCCACGTGTGCGCCGTGTCAGCCGTCAACGAACGGTGCTCACGAACAACACTCGCCCCAACAGTCGGTACGGCTACATGGGAGACCTTTCTCGTCGTATGAAAAATAAGAATGGGGTTTTACCCTTTCTGGCAATAAAACAGGAGGTGTTGAGATGCTCAAACACCAGACAGATACCCTTTTGCAAGGAATCAAGTCTGCATTAACCACACGCAAGTTCTTGCGGCGAGCATGCAAACAAACACGCAGACTTGATCCCTTGCAAAATGTATCGATTTGGTGTTTGGCCATCTTAACACATGTTGTATTGCCAGAAAGAGTAAACACATTCCTGCGGAGGGAGCTGGTAGGAACGTTGGGTTGCTCGGTCAATGGCCAGTGTCAACGGCGGCGTGGTGTATTCCGCAAATATGGCCGACTGTCAGGGCGGGCACAAGCCGGCGTGAGTAGGTTAAACGTTGAGTTTTATAAGGGCACCACGGGGTGACCAGCCCCTACCTACCCAGCCCCACCCTCCCCACACAGCCCCTCCCCACCCCACCCTCCCCACCCAGCCCCACCCCTTCCATTTTTTGATGCACGACGGACGGACACAATAATCCCCTGTGGGCTGGTGGAACCAGGTGGTTCCTACCAGTAAACCTATTCTTATTTTTGCACATTTTCATAGTGGCCCAGAAAAAAGGTCCCACGACCTTTGTATTTGTTCCACGTGCGTGAGTGGAGCTGTGGCGTGGGGAGTTACCTACACTGTAAACCCCGGCGATCGCAGTTCAATGACCCGACTCTGGTCGACTCAGCCATAAAAGAGGACTGCAGTTGTTGCGATGCATAAACTTGAGCACCGGGGAAACAAAGACGGCCGGGCACAGCTCCTGGCCTTCCTGACCGACCCACCCGTGTGCGCTGTGCCGGCCTTCGCAGGCGGCACTCGCCAACACGAAACCAAATAATATGAAATCCCAGTGTCACCGTCGTACCAAAAGCTGGCAACGGACCTTCCTGGGTCCGTGACGCCGGGAAGATTTGGACATCAGCCTCGGGCCCTGGTTTCCCTTCCACGGCAGAGGCGTCGCGCTCTTGGCCTGCCCTCTCTCGCGACAGCTCTCACGCCGGCCTCCTTGACACTCGAACCAACGCCGCTCTGCTGCTGCTGCGTGTGGCGAACATCGCGCGACATCGTTTATATTTAATATATGTGTTTTTAAATTATGGATTTAAATGTAGTGTTTCTTGGGAAACTGTGTTCTTGTTACGGCTAATCTTGCACTTTTTTGATTCCTTAGCTGAACATTTTTAAAGGAGTAATTTCATGATTTTAAATTATGTAGTTTCTTACCATTTATTTTATAATGTATTCATTTGTATTATTCGTTGATATTGCTTTGTTGTGTCTGTGTCACGGAAACGGTGTGGTTTTTTTTTAATTGACGAAACCCGACTTAAAAGCGTCTTAGTTCACAGGGTAAATCAAAATAAATGGAACTGAAACTGAACTGATCATTGGACATCCTTGCGCAACGCCGCTGCTGCTGCTGCAACACTCGGGGAGAAAGAGACGATCTCGTGAAATCCAAGTCTCCCCCTCCCCACAACCCCCCCCCCCTCTTTCTCTGCGCATCAACATTAATTCTCCACCACCACGACCACCACATTGCCCTCTGAAATGGAGACTTCCATTTGGGGACACGCGCCTCTACTCATCTGTCGGCCGAAAAGGGCTCCTCCCACCCCGTGCCACCCAATGGCGCGAGACGTGGTGAGGCGGGGGGCACAATGGAGTGGGGGGGGGCACAATGGGGGGGGGGGGGGCACAGTGGGGGGGGGGGCACGATTGGGGGGAGGCCCGCAGTGGCATCCCAAACAAGAACCGAAAGCCCGACGGAGGGACAGCCCTTGGCCGTCCGTTTGCTGACCCACGCAGAGACAGTGGGGACCGGTCTCAACCACGTCCCAACAACCACAACAACCACAACAACCACCACCACCGCCACAGCCACGTGGAAGGTGTGGAGGATGTTTCATCAATCCGTGGGAGATCAGGGACTTCCCGGCGAACTGCGAATTGAGTGGTGTGCGAGTCACGGGGCACACTTTCACTGATGAATGTACATTGAACTTGTGTCGCACCGTACGTGAACCACCCGTGATTATCATCGGAGGTGCGGGGGAATGACGAGCGAATAGAACCAGCAGACTCAACTCGGCTGCCATCCAGGATGCTGATATGGGGAAATGGCTTTACAACAATAAAACCCACAATTTTAACACGCTGTCGTTTTTTTTCTTTTCTTCAAACGCCATAATACGAATAAAGCAGACGACAACCGAGTGCCGCCACTTTGTCCCGACGGCCCACGTTCAGCACGCGTGTGCTCTGCGAGGCGGATTACATGCACGTTTGTAACAATCCAGGCACACACTGGATGCCTCCGAAAACGCATTGCTCTGCTCGATCAGATGCGTCTGTTATTTGCACGAGTCGTTTGTTTTATTGGCCGGGTGTGCGAGCCATTTGCAGCTCGGTTAATACATTTTGCTCGGCAAATGTTTGCGGAGGAAACCATTTGCCAGCTTGCAACGATTGCGTAAAGTTAAAGGCATCACTGCGGCGAAGGCGAAGTGGATGCAACTTTATTATACTCGGGTTGCATGGCGGAAAGAGAGAAACAACATATATATAAATGGAGCCCTTTAATGTGTCTGCTCTAAAATGTGTTGTGATTCCGATTCGTACAATATAACGTTTGCCGAATTCGCCAATGCTATCTTGTGCGGGTAGTTATGCTACCCTTTGACAAATTCTTGCGATAATAAAATACAAAGATCCCCCCCGTTAAAGACTTTATCAGACTGGTTGAAGGCTGGCACGGCACGCGAGGGGGTGGGGGTGGCCAGTTCTACGCCCGACCGTCTTTGTCTCCCCAATCCTCATGTTTTACACACCCCACGAGGTGCTCGCTTATGGCTGAGTCAACCTCGGGCTGGCTCGGAAACGGGCTCTGATATTCGTCATCGATGTTGCCTGTGAGCGGGTTTATCGGGCAATGCACTCGCAAACGACGCTGCCACTTCCCGTGAGCGGTAGTGGAATTACTGTCGTAGACAGACACGGTCAAGTACGGGCGACGAGGAATATATCAAAGTAGCCCGAATGTGAATGTGGTGGAGACAAATAACAGTGGATCAGTTATATTATTGCTTGTGTTGCAGTCGAAACGTCGTGAGAATTTTATTGTTTTATATTTCTGCTTGTGTTGCAGTCGAAACGTCGTGAAAATTTTATTGTTTTATATTTTTATTATTTTATTGTATCCCTTCTACGTGACTTTACCGAAAGAACTAAGAATATGAATCCCTGCAGTCACGAAAACTTTAAATCAAAGTGGATCAGTTGTTCAGCGAGATTGACAAGTTTTTGTGTGATAGAGTGCACTTCTTGGTGCTTGAGAACCAGTAAATGCCTGGCTCCATGGCTATAATAGCCAGTATAATAACGCACATTGCTTGAACCAAGTACATAGCTTGGATAGTTCCAGAGAAATTAAATTAAATGCTTTACTGGTATACCCGCGAAATGTAGAAGTTGGATGCTAGGCAATGCAATTTTAAACGACGAATCTACTTTTAAATTTCGATTTAAAGCTTTCGTGACTGCAGGGATTCATCTTCTTGGTTCTTTCGGTAAAGTCACGTAGAAGGGAAATAATAAAGTAATACAAATACAACATGATTAAATACGTTTTATTTCCCTTCTACGTGACTTTACCGAAAGAACCAAGAAGACGAGTCTACTTCTCTTACAAGTCCACAAGACATTTCCACAACGTGCATGTTCTAAGCTTTCACAAACTGTGTACATTTCACATGAAAATGCTACCGAGGGCTCAGGGTTTAAGGTCTGAAATATATTTATTCATCTCTGTCTCGGGCAGCTCCATCTAAAATTAAGCCCTAATATCTTCTTCTTCTTATTATTATTTCGTATGGCGTGTAAGCAACAGTTTGCTTAGATGTCACAGTTGAATGTTAAGGTCCTTCATCCAATCCACGGTGGCAGTAGTTGCTTTATGGATTGCGGCAATACTGTCAGAGTGTGCTTGGCATGGATTTGGGGCAACTCGTGGTTTGGGCTTCACCACCACAGTCACCCTTGCACTTGCCTGGCTCACACGTGGCGGCATCACATTTGCCCCCTCTGTTGAAGACCGAAGCAGGAGGATTTCTCCGCAAATCTGCCTGTTGCCCGATGATGCCGGTTGTAATTACTGGCGAAACGTCACGGCGCTCGAATTATAAATGTTGTGGGTTTACTCTCCAACACACCGGTTAGTGCTGTACTAGTAACGAATCGGTATGTATTGATTTTAAGCTTTCGTGACCGCGGGAATCCATACTCTTCGGTTCATTCGGTAAAGTCACGTAGGTATTTTATTTCTACATACGTGACTTTACCGAAATAAGCATAGAATATCAATGTATATGTCTTGTTTACTTTACAAACCTTACCAATTGCATGTGTCGGGTGGTGGCGGGTTTAACGACACATTTATATTTACGCAATCTCTACCCCCCATAAAACAATCCTTTATTCGGGATAATGATGTTTTTGTTTGCCAAGTTCGTAGCTACTCCATCCCCTTGTGGTGCTGCACCCCCCGACGTGCAGCATCACAAGGGGTCGAGGCCAACGTTGAGGCCGGAGCTCCCCCAGAGGATGACGCAGCCCACTGATGAAAGCAGGCGGGACAAGGCCGTTTCCTGCCTCTGCAGCACCCAGAAAATACAACAAAAACCCAACACTTCAACATGTCTCTCTCTCAATCAGCTCAAACCTCCCGTACATCACGTGACTTGTGCGTGGCCACCTCCACTCTGAGTTCCTCTCCTCTGGCCTCCCCCGCACCCCCCACCCCATGAGGGGCGAAGGAGATGGAGAGAGAGAGAGGGGAGGAGATGGAGAGAGAGAGGAGGAGATGGAGAGAGAGGGGAGGAGATGGAGAGAGAGAGGAGGAGATGGAGAGAGGGGAGGGGTAATAAGGAGGAGAGCAGAGCGTAAAATCGTTTGTGAAATCTTTAATTAAAAAAGGGGGGGGGGGGGTGCACATAGAGCAAAGCATTGGAAAAACAACAAAAAAACGAAATGATGAACGAAGCAAAGTGCCAACTACACCGAGCATCTTCTTGTTTCCTCTGATCACCGTCCCTCGTTAGTGTGCCACGGGGAAGCCGTTTTACGTTCATCTGGCGCCACATCTGCATCTGTTTTCATTTTTGTTGTTGTGGTAAAGCGTACACGAAACTTACTCAAAACTACAAAGAGTTGTCAAATGATGTAAATAAGTCACACTTCTTTTTGAAGGGACTGACTTTTGGCCCACCCTGTACATTCATTCATAATGCAACGTTCCTGTGTGAGCCAAGTCACACATATTGCCGTATTATAAAATAAACAACAACAGCAACAAAGAATAAAGAAAACACATGCATTTGCAGTGTGAGGATGGTGAGAGGCTGCCGAAATGTGAGGCCCACGAGGGGTTGACCCAAAGGCTGTGTGCATCAGAATATTTGTTTCATACTGGAGGAATCCGATGAGCTGTGAAGTTCTCTTTCACCGATGCCCAGAATCTACAAGTACCAGGAGGTCGACTTCAGGGCACGACTCCACGAGATCAGTGGGCAAGGCTCAGTCGCCGTCATTTATCACAGAGTTTGAAATGAGTCCAACAGCGCTGGGTTGAGGGGGCCTTGGGCTACAATACAATATCCACGGACTGCCACGGAATCACCGATCATGCACGATATTTGTCCTTCCAGCCACCACCCCACGAGTAGAAGAAGGGAGTGTGGAACAGATGGAGATGAAACTCTTTGGTTCTTTCGGTAAAGTCACGTAGGTGAAAAAATAAATAATGAAAATGAAATGAAATGAAAATATCGAAAGTGATTTAATTTAAATTTTGATTTAAAGCTTTCGTGACTGCAGGGATTCATCTTCTTGGTTCTTTCGGTAAAGTGACGTAGAAGGGAAAAAATATTATTTAACTATTTAAATATTTATTATTTATTATTTTATTATTTCCCTTCTACGTGACTTTACCGAAAGAACCAAGAATATGATTTAATTTAGTTATTTTCATTTTTTTTTTATTATTGTTATTCATTATTACAATTTTTTTTTCACCTACGTGGCTTTACCGAACGAACCAAAGAGTATGGGTCCTTGCAGTCACGAAAACTTCAAATCTAGAAAGATGGAGATGAGTCCACACTCTGCTGTACCGCCTTCTGCTGGCACACCCCAGGACACGCCTCCTCCGAGTCGTCCGCGGAAGAGGGAGCGTGGAAGAGATGGCGATTTGTTGTCCCACCCCCGCACCATCCGATGAGCACGGTTGGCCCAGGTATGGTGCGAAAGAAGTTCTACACACACACTCACACACGTTATGAGCCAATCACAAAAGAGAAGGGTGTGTGTGTGTGTCACGTGACGTCATACTCACCAGATGCGATGACTCTGAACGGCGGCATCGATTGGAGAGCGAATCGGCGCAGCGATTAATCCGCAACGATTACGATCGACTCTGAGCTGGAGGCCGCATCGACTGAGCGGAATTCTATACAATATTGATCCTCGATTCACGATCCGCGGATGACCATTCATGGACAAAGACACCCACCCCCCCACTCTCCCCTTCTTTCCTCAACACGTCTATATGGGGCAGGAGATCTCTCTCTCTCTCACTCTGCTCGGTGATTTCGTTGGGTCGTTCGATGCTATCGTTGTGCACGGCGCACAACAAAAAAAACCCCGCCGAATGATTCAGCTCCCATTGTTGACAATTCTTTTGTTCTGTCAAAGTCAATGATTTTGTTGCGACGAATGCCTCGCAACGGCATTGGCGCGAGAGGCAGACAACAAGAAGCGGTTGCACGCGGAGGTCAATGGGTTCACGCCGTGCAAGAAAAGTGGGGAGCTTAGGCCAGGACACGTTGTGGATAGAAAGGAGGGGGGGGGGGGTCGATTGGCCAATGGTCAAGAATGTTCAACTAAAATACTTGTCAAAGTTCTATTTTGCCAGACAAGGCATAATGGGCTATAACGTTTCTTTTTTTGCAGAAGCGACCTGGCCACAAACGATAGCCCGATTGTGGTCCATCTCACAATTCGGCAACTTACTAACTAGCGTAGTGAAATATGATTGCACTTAGGGTGGTATTTTAACAAAATACAAACTCCGTCATAGTAATAAAAAGTATGGAAGATGCACAAATCACGGCCTCACTCCGACACGCAATAGCTCTGCCTCGCTGTCCAGAACGGCGGTAAGAAAACGTCTCAGCCCCCTTTTATCCGCGACGATCAAACGTAAGTTGCCTCCACAATGAAGTGGCTTTCTTTGTCGTGTGGGAATTTTATAGGAGCAGACAAATGCTCTTCAATGCGTGCTGCTTCTAAATGTGGAGGGGGGATAAACCGGCGTGACCCGGAGAGAAAAATCGACGCGACCAACGGGGAGAGAGACACGCAAACTACAAATATACAGCAGGCGTTAGGGCTGGGATCGAACCCACGACCTCCTGCATACCAGGCGAGGGAGTTCGCATCTCCTAGCCACCGTGGCGCCCATAATGGAGTGGCAGTCAAAGGAATGGAACGCATCCGAGATGATGCTCACCGTAAAGACGGAGGATGATCCAAGTAGCACAAGTAGCTACACATGCTACCAATTCCGTCATGATTTGAAGCTTCCGTGACTGCAGGGATCCATACTCTTTGGTTCTTTCGGTAAAGTCACGTAGGTAGAAATAAAATCTAATAAAACAAATCACGACGTTTCGATCGCAACACAAGCAACCTTCATCAGGTGGAACAACCACAGCAAGAACACTGCTGAAGAAAACTGCAATTCCGGTTCAGTGATTCTGCACTTGCTCTATTACTATAGTACTATACTGCCTTCAACTGTTATGAACGACTGGGTTTTTAAGGTTAGCGATTTGTCGTATTATCTGGCTGTATAGCAAATGAAAAAAAAAAACTTTACTATGCAAGTAAAAAATTTGTGTTTTAATATTCAAGTTTATTTATTTATTTAGGGCCCCTTTATAACATATGCTACAGGCCCCGAAAGAGCTTCATCCGGCACTGTGCCAGGTGAATTGTTGCACCGCAGGGTCCTGCGTGGTGGCAGTGACTTGGGGAGCCCTTCAGCCAGCAGGGTATCGATCATAATGATTAATAATGAAGGTTTTTGGGTTAGATCGCGTAAGTATAAATGTGTCGTAACCCTCCACCACCCGACACAGCCAATTAGTAAGGGATTTCTCACGTAAACAAAACGCTAATTAGTTACCACTTCAGCCCACCGGTGTGTTGGAGAATAAATCCACGACATTTACAATCTGAGTACCGTGACGTTTCGCTGGTAATGACATCAACCAGCATCATCGGGCGATTTGCCAGAACAGTGAAGCCATCCTCCTGCTCGCGGTCTCAAATAGAGCAGCAGCAGAAGGACGACGTCAACACGGAACACATCATGTGCAGAGATCAGAGGCGGAGGGGGGGGGGGTAATTATATAATAGATTAGTAATACGTTAATTAGTATGTGTTTCCTCTATAAGGAATTGTAAGATGTATTACTTAATAATACGCTTCAATTTATATGTTTATTTATTTAGCGAATGCAACGTCCCTAAGCCAAGCGGTTGCTTCCCGTCCTGCTGTGTTGACGGCGAATCGTCGGCCTCCGCTGAGTTTGTGGATGAGGGCAGACTTCGAGGATGTGCTGCATGGTTTGCTCCACCCCACAGGCACATAGTGGGCTTGCCCTTAGGGGCCGTCCATAAATGACGTCACGCGATTTTGGACGATTTTTGACTCCCCCCTCCCTCGTCACACGGCGTCACAAAAAGTCAGACCCCCCCTCGAATATGACGTCACAAAGCTCTGCCCCCCCCCCCAAATCATAAACATGCTTCAAATCGCTTTAAACTATTGTCATTGTAGTGCGTAGTATTTAATGTGGCGCTGCACTCTGATGTTGTAGGAGAAAACATTTATTTAAAAGTCTATTTAATTAAGTAGAACGTGTTGTCTATATTTATTTAAAGTTGCGCATTTTGATGTGACGTCACATTTCTCAACCCCCCCCCCCTCGTCACACATCGTCACAAATGTCTTACCCCTTCCCCTAGGTGCGTGACGTCATTTATGGACGGCCCCTTATGCCCTATCGGTGGACGTTGGCGAGGCATGGGCCCGTGACCACTCGTGAAGCTGTTGGGAGTGGACCCCTCTTTCTCATGGTGATGGTGACAACTATGAATGCTATTCGGTGAGGTGCGTTGCGTCCTTTCCTGCTATACACGGGGCGTGAGAGCTTGAACAAAATTCACGACAATGGGATGCTGTTGAGAGATTAGCATTTGCTTGAAGGTTATTTACCTGTGGCGTGCCACTCTCCCCCACTATCCTCAATGTTTGTATTTGCCTCCCCTCTCAACGAGTTCAAGTTTATTGCGTGTAACCAAGTGACAGCTCAAGAGGCCAGGCTGAGTCACATTCGCAAGAGTGACATGGGTCAGTAAACTGACAAAAGCGCCACGGTGGCTAGGAGATGTGAACTCCCTCGCCTGATGTGCAGGAGGTCGTGCGTTCGATCCTGACCCTGACGCCTGCTGTATATTTGGAGTTTGCGTGTCTCTCTTCATCTGTCATCATTATCACGGTAGCTAGGAGATGTTAACTACCTCGCCTGGTGTGCAGGAGGTCGAGCGTTCGATCCTGACCCTGACGCCTGCTGTATATTTGGAGTTTGCGTGTCTCTCTTCATCTGTCATCATTATCACGGTAGCTAGGAGATGTTAACTACCTCGCCTGGTGTGCAGGAGGTCGTGTGTTCGATCCTGACCCTGACACTTGCTGTATATTTGAAGTTTGCGTGTCTCTCCCGCCGCGGTCGCATGGATTTCTCCTTCCGGGTGCTCCGGTTTTTTTGTTTGTCCCCCTCCACATTTAAAATCAACATCACGCGCTTAAGATGATTTGTCTGCTCTTCATTCCCACGTGACGATATGAGCCACTTGGTTGAGCGATAATTTGTGAGAGCCAGGTCGCCACTGACAAAAGAGTCACATAGCTCAGTTGGCCTTAACCTGGTGAAATGAAAAGTTAAAAGTTACTAACAACTTCAAAAAGTTAGCAGAGTGCCATCTGGGTGCAGAGAAGGGACGTTGGCAGCCGCGTGTTTGCGTCTTTTCTTTGGCGCTCTGCACAGCAGCTGCGACATTGGTAGTTCACAAAAGCGTCGCATTTTGACAAAAGGAGCGTTCACTATCGCCCATGGGTCATCCTGGGCAAACGTAACATTTCGAGCGACGAGTCCGTCCAAATAATGCGCACGAATGCGCTGACTTCCGAATTTGACAACAACAGCAGCGACAACGAGAAAGACATTCCAACGTAGAGTTGGTTTTTTTTTGTGGCTTTATTTTCATTTCTCGTGGCTATTAGAAAGCGACGTGTACATAATGAGAGATAAAGATGACGAAGTGCGATGGAACGTCGAGGAATGAGCGCGGCTCAGCCCACCGGTAAAGCAGACACGTTGAGATAAGACGTGTTAATATAAAGTCTTAAAAAAAGTTAACAATTCACGAATGCAGTTTTCAGAAACAGATAAAAAAAATGGGACGTTGAAATACAACAAGATAATTAAACTAAAAAAGATGAATGTATTATTTTATTTCACCAGGTAAAGCTCACTGAGCTATGTAGCTCTTTGTCAGAAGCCGCCTGGCCACAGATGATAGCTCAACGAAGTGGCTCATCATCACGTGGACATTTATAGCGGCCAAACACTCCAAACGCACGTTTCTAAACGTGGAGGGAAAACCCAGGGGACCCGGAGAAAAATCCACGCGACCACGGGGAGAGAGACGCGCAAGCTCTAATCATCATACAGGCGCTAGGGGCGTGATCGAACCCACGACCTCCTGCATACCTGGCGAGGGAGATAACATCTCGCCACCGCGGCGCCCCGAATTACCATGCGGAGAAAATTTGTAGGAATTCCAAGCCGCTGAGGGCCTGACGAGTTTCTTGTTTCAGCCCCTGCAGCTCCGTGGACCCACGTGACCGTCCCCGTTCCGCTGCAATGTGCGTTGCCGATGCCTACTTCATCGAGGGCGATATTGGCACAGCAAAATAAAAACTGATGATTGATTGTTTGAGAGAGAGAGATGATGATGGCTTTGGGAAGAGGCCGTCGTCCATGGATAGACAGATCGTGGCTGGTGGCGAATTCGTGCTCGCGTGACTTTCAAATTGCAAACGAATCTTCTTTTCTTTGCCGTATTCAAATGAATAATCGTCGTTGAAAGTCTAGATTTTAGTTTTATATCATACTACCGATAAGTACCCGGCGTTTCCCGGGCGAAAAAGACAGACACACACATCGACTTACACACACTTTCAATGTACGTGAGTTTAGCGGAAGAAGCAAGGAACAGAAATATTATTTGTCCGCACACAAACATTATGATCGTAATATTTGCAAGGTGACTATTGTAAAAATAGGTATCTATCAACGTGATTTGACACAATAACAAATATATCAATGCAGACAAAGTTATTAATACATTATTTAGTTGTGAGCACACCAAAGAAAATATGTGAATGTTTGCAAGGTGATTCTAGATTTTAAGCTTTTGTGACTGCAAAGATCCATACTCTTTGGTTTTTTCAGTAAAGTCACGTAGGTACAAAATTTAATGAATGAAAACAACTAAATTAAATCACGACGTATCGGGCGCAACACAAGCATCCTTTAAAACAGTCTGCATCAGCAGTAGGCCATGCTTTCCCACCTCATGACGGACGCTTGTGTTGTGCCCGAAACGTCGTGATTTAATTGAGTTATTTTCATTTATTTTATTTTTTACCTTTGCAAGGTGAGTTGAGCGAAAGAAGCAAATTTCGATTTAAAGCTTTCGTGACTGCAGGGATTCATCTTCTTGGTTCTTTCGGTAAAGTCACGTAGAAGGGAAGTAATAAAATAATAAAAATAAAAACTAATAAAATAATTCTCACGACGTTTCGGCCACAACGCAAGCAACCGTCCTCAGGTGAAGACCTGGTTGGAAGGGGGGAAGGGCGCCTTGGAAGGGGGGAAGGGCGCCTTCCCCCCTTCCAACCCAGCTTAAATATACGCTCCAAGCGTGGTGGTGTTTCATTCAGACGCTGTCTTCCCGACAGACCTGGTCTTCACCTGAGGCCGGCTGCTTGCGTTGTGGCCGAAACGTCGTGAGAATTATTTTATTATGTTTTATTTTTATTATTTTATTACTTCCCTTCTACGTGACTTTACCGAAAGAACCAAGAAGACGAAAGAAGCAAGGAATATGAAAATTAGTTGTCTGCACACAAACATTATTAATTTACACTAATTGTGTCTTTCGGTAAAGTCATGTAAATAGAAAAATTATGAGAAGTGTAAAAAATATCTAACAATACCATACAACAACGACCGCCATTCGGCACAAAGTGGCGGTGACGTCACCACGACGCTTGTGCCAGGCCATGTGCACCTTGAGGCCACGTGATGTGTCGAACGCCCGCTGGCAGGAGGTCACTATCATATAGACACGTACCGTATGTGTTCTGTTGTACTGTCTTACAAATCCTATTTTATGTAAGCCAGGTCGCCCTCGCCAAAGAGGCGATGTACATTGTGCGTCTCCACGAGTCTGGATCCCACTTCTCAGATTCAATCATGGACAGCAACCACTGCTACGAGAACCACAAACACGCGCGCAAGAGATGCTGTCTTACAAATCCTCATCGCTGATACTCTTACATCTCTCTTTCTATAAAGTGAACTGCTGCTGCTGGTGTGGAGAGCGGTGGCGCAGCGGTTAACCTGGCGAACCTGGCGAACCGAGTTTGATTCCCGTTCAGAGACAACAGCGGTGACGATTATCTGAACCGGTTCTGGGACTTCCCTCAAATGAGTATCCGGTGCGGTGTGTAAACATTGCCAGAAGGGAGACAAAGGCGGCCGGGCGCAGTGCTGTCCACCCACCCCATCGTTTGCCGTGCCGGCTTTC
This sequence comes from Lampetra planeri, assembly GCF_965212315.1. Taxonomy (NCBI): domain Eukaryota; kingdom Metazoa; phylum Chordata; class Hyperoartia; order Petromyzontiformes; family Petromyzontidae; genus Lampetra; species Lampetra planeri. The sequence goes on along the minus strand of NC_136152.1, from coordinate 6,534,726 downwards.
ATCGGTGCTCGCTAACAGCACTTGCCCATCGGTCTCGTTGAGGCTACACAGTGGGAGGGGATCTTTGTCTTTGGTGATCCATGAGAGGTGGCGACATCTGAGGGTGGGCCTTCATCCAGCAGTGGATTGATCTTGGCTGCTGCTGATGATCACAATGAGGAGCACAATCTGACAATGACACTACTCCGCAGCTCATCCCTAACACGCGCGCATATCCATCGAAATGAGACGGCCGATGCTGCTGACTCTGGTGCTGGTGGCGATTCTCGGAGGTGGTCAGTTCAGATGCTGCCCCCCTCGCCTCCAGCCCCCCACAGTGTGAAAAGGGAATTCTGGAGACGGTGGATTCTGCCGCGGTGTGGTCTGGCCACACATGAGAATCTGTACACCCGTGCGCCGCGTGCGTTATTCATCACAGCAAGACCCCCCCCCCCCCCATAGCCCGTCCAATGAAACGAAGATAAAACCAGGGCGGGGGGGGGGGGCTCCTGTGTGCCCGTGATGTGGACGCAGCGTTTCATTTATTTGTTAATATACGCATTGGCTTACACGAGCACGCACACTCGTGTGTGTGTGTGTGGCATAAGCGCACGTGCATCTAACCTATCCGCTGTGTACAAAAATAAAGGCAAATATTTCCCTATAGCCTTAACAGACTGTTGAGGCAAGTGCTGTTAAGGAGCACCAATGAAGAACGGTCTTTGAAAGGCTGGGGCATTTACATGCCCAATTAATTTAAATGCTTAAATCCTTATCCGTTTAGCCCGACGTTTCGCTGCACGTGCCCGGACAGCATCTCCTGCAGGCACTGAATGCAGCTCCCGAAGAAAGCTCCCCGGCAAGTGGGAGCGAAACGCCTGAGACTAAGTCGCGAGTGACACGCGAGACAACTCAACATCACAGCCGGAGAGCCTCTTCGCCACTGATCTCAGCTGCGCGAACGGGCAATCGAACCTTGCTGAGCAGGTTTTGTCGCAGAGTACTCTGATAACTGTGCCGCCACATCACTCTGCATTTTCTGTACGTGCCACACCGTGTGTGTAAAAATACACACACACACAAGGGGGGAACAAATTTGGCTGTGGTGCAGAGTCAGAGCCTGGCATCTGCCAGGCTAAGCCCCTCAGTGTCCAGTGGTATTCTTAAATCAAAGAGGGCCCATGGACGAGAAGTATATCTGCAGGCATATTCCCCATAGGACGCCCAACCTAATTGAATATCTTAACACTGTCCAACACAAGCGACTCACAGCCGTTAATGCCGTCCAGCTGTCCGGAGACCCACTGGCCAGTGGCAGCAGCCACAAAGGCTGCGATCCGTTCATTGATGTTGACACAGTGGCTCTTTGTTAATTAAAGTATTACAGTGCGGTGGAATTTATTTATGATAAATATTTCGACCATCGTGACCGATTGAATGGGTTCGGATAATGATGAAGATTTGCATTTATAAGGCGCTTGCTTTATTGGCTCGGCAGCTCACAAGCGCCTTATGTTGAATCTCATCTCAACCACTGCAATGCCCCTGCTGCATGTTCGCCATGATGGTAACCCCCTCCCACCTCGTGGCAGCTGCCCTTCTGCGGCAGAAGGCGTACACGAGCGATCGAGATGAACACAACTTCAGCGACCGATGTCAATCGCAGTGATGCTCTTGAAGGTCTGGCGAGACAATTTAAATTTGGCACAAGTGGTAAGCCGGGTATAAGGCTATACCTGGAAACGTGTGAAAGCCAAAATGTTTTGAATTTTGTGATCACAAACATTGTAGCCTGGACGTTGTGTCCACCCGTAGGGCATGCTCAACAATGTACACTGCTTCAAGCCCCGTGCTGAACACTTAAATCCGCTGTCTTTGATGTAAACTAAATTCAAACTCTATCATGGGACCTCCTTTGCCAGTAGCAATATATGAGAATAGGGTTTGCCCCTTTAAGAATAGGGTTTTCCCCCTTTATCTGAGTATGTTTTTGTTTGCATTTTGACCACAAGTATTGTGGCTAATGCAGACATGATTCCTTGTAAAAGGTTTCAGTTTGGTGTTTTAACAACTTAACACCTGTTTTGTTGCCAGATAAAAGGGGGAAACATATTCTAAATTAAAACTATGCACTATTTATTATTTTAGCAGGTAAGGCCCACTGAGATATGAATCTCTTTTTCAGAAGCGACCTGGCCACAAATGATAGCTCAACGAAGTGGCTTATCGTCACCTGTAAATTTATAGTAGCCAAATAATCTAGAAGCACGTTTAGAGTATTTACGTGTGGAGGGTAAAACTGGAGGACCCTGGAGAGAGAGAGAGAGACGCAATGTCGGGATCGAACCAACGTCCTCCTGCATATCAGGCGAGGCAGTTAGCATCTTGCTACTGTGGCGTCTTTGCCAGGTGAACCAAGTGATCCCCGTTCCATTTGTGTTAGACGCTCAAACGCATAGAAGTCAGGCGACCATCATTTAATAGTATCCTGAACAATTGTTCGGTAAAATGTTCAACCCTTTGTCAATCGATTAGGTCGATTGTGCCGGTCATTAAGGCTGTTTAACCATACTTCACCACGGTGGCCAGTTTGGCTTGTTGAAGGGGGGCACCATCCCGGACCGGTTCATATAGGACTCACCACCACTGTTGGCTGCAGTCGGGAGTCAAACTCAGGTGGCTTGCTTCGAGGCACAGTGTGTTAAACACGGTGGTACCCCCCCCCCCCCCAACCGCCCTCCCACCGTAGCATTTAATATTTAGAATAAAAATGCCGATTAATGTAGCGTTTGTGAAATCGTTAATGCGAGTGCGATTCAAATGCCAGCGCTTGTGAACACTCCACGGTGCGGGTCTTCTTGATCAACGAGACATCTGCATGCGAACGACGTGTCACGGCTTCATTGGCACGGGGGGACCGCTAACACGGGGGGGGGGGAGGTGCCCTGGTGATGGGTCACGGTGACTTGAATGTTGAGAAGTATAGCGCCTGGGATTTGCGATGATTCGTGCGACAGAGACGGTGGGGGGGGGGGGGTGCACAATCGAGACGTCTGCTGGCTGATGCCATGCCCAAGTGGCAGCGCGGATCTTTGCGTGGGCTAAAGATGATCTGGATAAAAATGCACGGGATAAAGGTTCTTGTGATAAAGATGCTCGGGATAAAGATGATTTGGATAAAGATGCAGGGGGTGAAGATGCAGGGGATGGAGATGCAGGGGATGGAGATGCAGGGGATGGAGATGAAGGGGGTGAAGATGCAGGGGATGGAGATGGAGGGGATGGAGATGAAGGGGGTGAAGATGCAGGGGATGGAGATGCAGGGGATGGAGATGCAGGGGATGAAGATGCAGGGGATGAAGATGCAGGGGATGGAGATGCAGGGGGTGGAGTTGCAGGGGATGGAGATGCAGGGGATGGAGATGCAGGGGATGGAGATGCAGGGGATGGAGATGAAGGGGGTGAAGATGCAGGGGGTGAAGATGCAGGGGATGGAGATGCAGGGGATGGAGATGCAGGGGATGGAGATGAAGGGGGTTAAGATGCAGGGGATGGAGATGAAGGGGGTGAAGATGCAGGGGGTGAAGATGCAGGGGATTGAGATGCAGGGGATGGAGATGCAGGGGATGGAGATGCAGGGGATGGAGATGCAGGGGGTGGAGATGCAGGGGATGGAAATGAAGGGGGTGAAGATGCAGGGGGTGAAGATGCAGGGGATGGAGATGCAGGGGATGGAGATGCAGGGGGTGAAGATGCAGGGGATGGAGATGCAGGGGATGGAGATGCAGGGGATGGAGATGCAGGGGATGGAGATGAAGGGGATGGAGATGAAGGGGATGGAGATGCAGGGGATTGAGATGAAGGGGATGGAGATGCAGGGGGTGAAGATGCAGGGGATGGAGATGCAGGGGGTGAAGATGAAGGGGATGGAGATGCAGGGGGTGAAGATGCAGGGGATGGAGATGCAGGGGATGGAGATGCAGGGGGTGAAGCTGAAGGGGATGGAGATGCAGGGGATGGAGATGCAGGGGATGGAGATGCAGGGGATGAAGATGCAGGGCATGGAGATGCAGGGGATGGAGATGCAGGGGATGAAGATGCAGGGGATGGAGAAGCTGGGGGTGAAGATGAAGGGGATGGAGATGCAGGGGATGGAGATGCAGGGGATGGAGATGCAGGGGGTGAAGATGAAGGGGATGAAGATGAAGGGGATGGAGATGCAGGGGGTGAAGATGAAGGGGATGGAGATGCAGGGGATGGAGATGCAGGGGATGGAGATGCAGGGGGTGAAGATGAAGGGCATGGAGATGCAGGGGATGAAGATGAAGGGGATGGAGACGAAGGGGATGGAGATGCATGGGGTGAAGATGAAGGGGATGGAGATGAAGGGGATGAAGATGCAGGGGATGGAGATGCAGGGGATGAAGATGAAGGGGATGGAGACGAAGGGGATGGAGATGCAGGGGATGGAGATGAAGGGGATGGAGATGCAGGGGATGGAGATGCAGGGGATGGAGATGCAGGGGATGAAGATGAAGGGGATGGAGACGAAGGGGATGGAGATGCAGGGGATGGAGATGAAGGGGATGGAGATGCAGGGGATGGAGATGCAGGGGGTGAAGATGCAGGGGGTGAAGATGCAGGGGATAGAGATGCAGGGGATGAAGATGCAGGGGGTGAAGATGAAAGGGGTGAAGATGAAGGGGATGGAGATGCAGGGGATGAAGATGAAGGGGATGGAGATGCAGGGGGTGAAGATGAAGGGGATGAAGATGCAGGGGGTGAAGATGCAGGGGGTGAAGATGCAGGGGGTGAAGATGAAGGGGGTGAAGATGAAGGGGATGGAGATGCAGGGGATGAAGATGCAGGCGATGAAGATGCAGGGGATGAAGATGCAGGGGGTGAAGATGAAGGGGGTGAAGATGAAGGGGATGGAGATGCAGGGGATGGAGATGCAGGGGATGGAGATGCAGGGGGTGAAGATGAAGGGGATGAAGATGCAGGGGGTGAAGATGCAGGGGGTGAAGATGAAGGGGGTGAAGATGAAGGGGATGGAGATGCAGGGGATGAAGATGCAGGCGATGAAGATGCGGGGGATGAAGATGCAGGGGATGAAGATGCAGGGGGTGAAGATGCAGGGGGTGAAGATGCAGGGGATGAAGATGCAGGGGATGAAGATGCAGGGGATGAAGATGCAGGGGGTGAAGATGCAGGGGGTGAAGATGCAGGGGGTGAAGATGCAGGGGATGGAGATGAAGGGGATGGAGATGAAGGGGGTGAAGATGCAGGGGATGAAGATGCAGGGGATGAAGATGCAGGGGATGAAGATGCAGGGGATGAAGATGCAGGGGATGGAGATGCAGGGGGTGAAGATGCAGGGGGTGAAGATGCAGGAGATGGAGATGAAGGGGATGGAGATGAAGGGGGTGAAGATGCAGGGGATGAAGATGCAGGGGATGAAGATGCAGGGGATGAAGATGCAGGGGATGAAGATGCAGGGGATGGAGATGCAGGGGGTGAAGATGCAGGGGATGGAGATGCAGGGGATGGAGATGCAGGGGATGGAGATGCAGGGGGTGAAGATGCAGGGGATGAAGTTGATGGGGATGGAGATGAAGGGGGTGAAGATGCAGGTATGAAGATGCAGGGGATGGAGATGCAGGGGATGGAGATGAAGGGGATGGAAATGCAGGGGATGGAGACGCAGGGGATGGGGATTCAGGGGATGAAGATGCAGGGCATGGAGATGCAGGGGATGGAGATGAAGGGGATGAAGATGCAGGGGATGAAGATGAAGGGGATGGAGATGCAGGGGGTGAAGATGCAGGGAATGGAGATGGAGGGGATGGAGATGAAGGGGATGGAGATGAAGGGGATGGAGATGCAGGGGATGAAGATGCAGGGGATGAAGATGCAGAGGATGAAGATGCAGGGGATGGAGATGCAGGGGGTGAAGATGCAGGGAATGGAGATGGAGGGGATGGAGATGGAGGGGATGAAGATGCAGGGGATGGAGATGAAGGGGATGGAGATGAAGGGGATGAAGATGCAGGGGATGGAGATGAATGGGATGAAGATGCAGGGGATGAAGATGCAGGAGATGGAGATGAAGGGGATGGAGATGCAGGGGATGGAGATGCAGGGGATGGAGATGAATGGGATGAAGATGAAGGGGGTGAAGATGCAGGGGATGAAGATGCAGGGGATGGAGATGAAGGGGGTGAAGATGCAGGGGATGGAGATGCAGGGGATGGAGATGAATGGGATGAAGATGCAGGGGGTGAAGATTCAGGGGATGGAGATGCAGGGGGTGAAGATGAAGGGGATGGAGATGAAGGGGATGGAGATGGAGGGGATGGAGATGGAGGGGATGGAGATTGAGGGGATGGAGATGAAGGGGATGGAGATGCAGGGGATGGAGATGCAGGGGATGGAGATGAAGGGGATGGAGATGCAGGGGATGGAGATGCAGGGGATGGAGATGGAGGGGATGGAGATGGAGGGGATGGAGATGAAGGGGATGGAGATGCAGGGGATGGAGATGAAGGGGATGAAGATGCAGGGGATGAAGATGCAGGGGATGGAGATGCAGGGGATGGAGATGAAGGGGATGGAGATGCAGGGGGTGAAGATGCAGGGAATGGAGATGGAGGGGATGGAGATGGAGGGGATGGAGATGAAGGGGATGGAGATGCAGGGGATGGAGATGAAGGGGATGAAGATGCAGGGGATGAAGATGCAGGGGATGGAGATGCAGGGGGTGAAGATGCAGGGGGTGAAGATTCAGGGGATGGAGATGAAGGGGGTGAAGATGCAGGGGATGGAGATGCAGGGGATGGAGATGCAGGGGATGGAGATGCACGTGATGGAGATGCCGGGGATGGAGATGAAGGGGATGGAGATGCAGGGAATGGAGATGCAGGGGGTGAAGATGAAGGGGATGGAGATGCAGGGGGTGAAGATGAAGGGGATGGAGATGAAGGGGATGGAGATGGAGGGGATGGAGATGGAGGGGATGGAGATGGAGGGGATGGAGATGAAGGGGATGGAGATGCAGGGGATGGAGATGCAGGGGATGGAGATGAAGGGGATGGAGATGCAGGGGATGGAGATGCAGTGGATGGAGATGGAGGGGATGGAGATGAAGGGGATTGAGATGGAGGGGATGGAGATGCAGGAGATGGAGATGAAGGGGGTGGAGATGCAGGGGATGGAGATGAAGGGGATGGAGATGAAGGGGATGGAGATGCAGGGGATGGAGATGGAGGGGATGGAGATGAAGTTGATGGAGATGGAGGGGATGGAGATGCAGGGGATGGAGATGAAGGGGATGGAGATGCAGGGGATGGAGATGAAGGGGATGGAGATGAAGGGGATGGAGATGCAGGGGATTGAGATGAAGGGGATGGAGATGGAGGGGATGGAGATGGAGGGGATGGAGATGCAGGGGATGGAGATGGAGGGGATGGAGAGGGAGGGGATGGAGATGGAGGGGATGGAGATGGAGGGGATGGAGATGGAATGGATGGAGATGGAGGGGATGGAGATGGAGGGGATGGAGATGCAGGGGATGGAGATGGAGGGGATGGAGATGGAGGGGATGGAGATGGAGGGGATGGAGATGCAGGGGATGGAGATGGAGGGGATGGAGATGGAGGGGATGGAGATGAAGGGGATGGAGATGCAGGGGATGGAGATGCAGGAGATAGAGATGGAGGGGATGGAGATGGAGGGGATGGAAATGAAGGGGATGGAGATGCAGGGGATGGAGATGAAGGGGATGGAGATGGAGGGGATGAAGATGGAGGGGATGGAGAAGCAGGGGATGAAGATGCAGGGGGTGAAGATTCAGGGGATGGAGATGCAGGGGGTGAAGATGAAGGGGATGGAGATGAAGGGGATGGAGATGGAGGGGATGGAGATGGAGGGGATGGAGATTGAGGGGATGGAGATGAAGGGGATGGAGATGCAGGGGATGGAGATGAAGGGGATGAAGATGCAGGGGATGGAGATGCAGGGGATGGAGATGCAGGGGATGGAGATGGAGGGGATGGAGATGGAGGGGATGGAGATGAAGGGGATGGAGATGCAGGGGATGGAGATGAAGGGGATGAAGATGCAGGGGATGAAGATGCAGGGGATGGAGATGCAGGGGATGGAGATGAAGGGGATGGAGATGCAGGGGGTGAAGATGCAGGGAATGGAGATGGAGGGGATGGAGATGGAGGGGATGGAGATGAAGGGGATGGAGATGCAGGGGATGGAGATGAAGGGGATGAAGATGCAGGGGATGAAGATGCAGGGGATGGAGATGCAGGGGGTGAAGATGCAGGGGATGGAGATGCAGGGGATGGAGATGAATGGGATGAAGATGCAGGGGGTGAAGATTCAGGGGATGGAGATGAAGGGGATGGAGATGAAGGGGGTGAAGATGCAGGGGATGGAGATGCAGGGGATGGAGATGAAGGGGGTGAAGATGCAGGGGATGGAGAGGCAGGGGATGGAGATGCAGGGGATGGAGATGAATGGGATGAAGATGCAGGGGGTGAAGATTCAGGGGATGGAGATGAAGGGGGTGAAGATGCAGGGGATGGAGATGCAGGGGATGGAGATGCAGGGGATGGAGATGCACGTGATGGAGATGCCGGGGATGGAGATGAAGGGGATGGAGATGCAGGGAATGGAGATGCAGGGAATGGAGATGGAGGGGATGGAGATGGAGGGGATGGAGATGAAGGGGATGGAGATGCAGGGGGTGAATATGAAGGGGATGCAGCAGCACACTGATTGAAAATCAATTTGATTAGAACTGCTTTTTGTGTTTAGTATGTTGTCCCTCCCCCGCACCTTCGATTATCACGGTTGGCTCCTCCGGTGGTGCGAAATAAGTTCATCTTACATACAGGGAGATCACCTGAGTTGGTATTACCGACCACAGCCAATATCAGCGGCGATTGATATCTCAACCAATCCTGACCTCTGCGCCATCACGAACCCGCGATAACTAGCAGCATGACCTACTGGTGGTCAAACAACTCCCATAGCCAATACGATATGGGTAGGGTCTTCATACAGCAGTGGATTGACAAAAGTATGAAAACCATTACATTAATTATTCATGATACGCGTACCTGCCGGACAGCCAAACGTAGGCATTTTAATGACGTGCACGCAAACAAACACGGCTACGCAGCGAGTTTTCAGTTTCATTTCAGTGTCATTTATTAGGTATAACCCTGTGAGCCATGTGGCTCTTGACTTGGGTGCAACCGCAACAAAACAAAAACATGAACAAGAAACATCTTAAAGTTACTACACGCAACAGAAAAATCCTGGAAAAAACAGCAAAGTCTTCCACAAAAAACACCGCATTTCAAAGCTGTGTGCAAAAATCCCAGTGGGATGCAGGTCAAACAATAAACAACCATAAGACAATGTAGATTAAAGTTATCAGTCTAACTCTGTACTACAACAACCAAAATGGCTAATCCAACACGTTCTCAAAATCACCAAAATAAAGCGATAAAAATAATGTAACAGTGATCATAGGAACTGTGATTAAAATTTAACAATAAACGATATACATAACATGTACGGCCGAGTGGGCAGTTTGGCAAGGCAGCGCTTCAGCCGTATTCCAAGAGTAGAAACCAATGCTCGTAAGTAGTTCCTCTGCGTGGTTTCTGTGTGCCCGCATTAAAAGTGTTGCGGTCTGTGACATTGTTCGTGGCCGAGCTCAGCAAGACAAGTGATTGGCTGTGGTCAACTCCGCAATTGAATGTTGCGATTGCTTTTGGAGAGGTAATGGGGGCCTCGACGAGACAACGAGAGAGAGAGAGAGACGACCTGCTTCTGGCCGGCAACATCTGGCCACCCACAGCACCGTTTGTTCAATGAGCCTGATAAGACCCAGAAGCAGTGCCGGATTAAGCTAGTGCGGGGCCTGTAGCATATGTTATAAAGGGGCCCTAAATATTAAAAACACATAAATATTCATACACAAATTTAAACTTTCATAGTAATGTAATTGTATCTTTTTTTATTGGCTATACAGCCATAAAATACGACAAATCGCTCACCTAAAACACCCAGTCGTTCATAAAAATTCAAGGCAGTATAGTAGTATAGTAATAGAGCAAGTGCAGAATCACTGAACCGGAATTGATAGCTTGAAAGCATTTAGCGCGGGGTCCTTGAAAGTGCAGGGCCCGTAGCATATCTCGTTACTTTTGCTACTAGGATAATCCGGCACTGCCCAGATGTTTTAAAACACCCCATTGAGAGTTAATTTCGCCGGAAACACATTTTGTCCTGCTAATATTGGCCTGGAAAGCTGATGGACTCAAACAATTTTACTTATATGCGGAGACACAGGCCAATCAGTTTCAAGGACAATGTATATATTATCATAGCGTGTTTTTTTTGTTGCATTTTGACTGCAAGTATTGTGGTTAATGTGGTTAATGTAAAAGGTTTCAGTTTTGTTGCCAGAAAAAAAGGGGAAAAACACTATTATTATATTTGTGTACTGGCAAAGGAGGTCTCATGACACAGGGCAGAGTTTAGCTTATACTCTATGTAGATTTATCCATATTACTACAAGCCAACACCTAAGGCGTTTGTGTGTGGTAGTAAAGTTTATTCGTTAAATGGTGTCCCATAGTTTATATGGAAGTTCTTACCAAAAACGTCTGATAATCCATCAGAATTTGAACAAGAAGCCGGACTGCTGATGAGACCCAGAATATTGAAACCTGTCCAAAAGTTTTCTTGCTTAAACATATTCTGCTTTATATAATTCGACTGGAAAACTGATGGACTGACACACATTTTAATTTATTTATGTTGAGAGACAGAACACACTTCTGCTTATATTTGCGATTCCCTTTGGCAGATGAGCAGTTGTATATATATACACACTCACACACGTTGCTGGTTAACAGGTTTTTACTGATTAAGGCTATGCCACAGAACTCCACTCTGGATGATGAGTAATGACAATTGTTACCAGCAATGCCTCCATTCTGATAACATTTGCAGACCAAGAACACTTTATAGCAGTCGCCATATTGCACATGGGATTGAACATAATCCTGCTGTGATGATGATAATGATTATTGCGATGACAACAATGATGACGATGATGATGCCATCGATGATGATGATGATAAGCATGATGAATATAACGACACTGATTAAGAAGACCATGGTGACGATAATTAATATGGTGACGACTATGGCTATGGTGATGCAGCCGCTGATCACGATGATGATATGATCATGGTGATGAGGATGACAATGATAATGACGATGGGCTTGCACACATACCAATTCCGGTGGGCAATCCGCCACGGGATTTAAAATGCATGTCTACGTTTGCAATGTGTCTGGCCTTCGTCCAGCAGTGGATTACCATGAATGATGATAATGTCTAGATTTGAAGCTTTAGTGACTGCAAGGATTCATACTCTTAGGTTTTTTTCAAATTTACTGTATCAAGTGATACAGTAAATTTGGCTGTGACGGTCCCACCTGAAGACAGAGCCTTGTGTTGCCTCCGAAACGTCGTGATTTAATTTAGTTATTCTCATTTATTGTTTTATTTTATTATTATGTTTTACATACGTGACTTTAACGGAAAACACCTAAAAGAATGATGATAATGGTCTAAATTTACCATCGGCCGTTCATTTGAAGTCCATGGCATGCACTGCACGCATTTCATTGCCCTCTATAGGTGGGATTTGAAGAGGTGGATATACCCACGCTTTACCCCAGCACAATAAATCCACCAGTCATCTCACTGCTTTGTAATGCATTTTGCTGCCGGGCGACTCGATATCTTCATCAGTCACGGTCTATCCACTGCTGCATGAAGGCAATCCCAAGCCGTTCCCACCCCCGGCGTTCCAGCGATGATGCAGCAACCCATCCAGCTGCCGCACACCAGCTGATCTCCTTGCTTCATCTCCGTGATTGATGCCCTCCTGGCGCATGTTTTCTACTCTGGCTGCCATTCTGTCTTCGGGCTTGACCACCGGCCACCAATAAACCAGACAGTGAGAAGCAGCGTACACCACGCACCTCCAGAAGAGTGTTCTTCATCAGTGGCTATTACCTGCCGTGACACGCGGATCAGAAACATGGACATTGACAAAATACACACGATCTGTTAACGATTTAGTACCATGTTTATGTTACCAGGTAGGCCCACTAGCTCTCTTTCAGAAGCGACCTGGCCACAAATGAAAGCTCAACCAATTGGCTTACCATCGCGTGGAAATGTATAGCAGTGGTCAAATACTCTCAACCAGTTGTTCTGAACCTTTAGGGGCCGTCCATAAATGACGTCACGCGGTTTTTTACGATTTTTGACCCCCCCCTCTCCTCGTCACACGGCGTCACAAAAAGTCAGACCCCCCCTCAAATATGACGTCACAAAGCTCTGCCCCCCCCCCCCCCAAATCAAACATGCTTCAAATCGCTTTAAACTATTGTCGTTGTAGTGCGTATTTAATGTGGCGCTGCACTCTGATGTTGTAGGAAAAAATATTTATTAAAAAGTAGATTTAATTAAGTAGGACGTGTTTATATTTATTTAAAGTTGCGCATTTTGATGTGACGTCACGTTTCTCAAACCCCCCCCCCTCGTCACACATCGTCACAAATGTATGACCCCCCCCCCCTAGGTGCGTGACGTAATTTATGGACGGCCCCTTACTGCAGCTTTCACCCCTTTGGTTCTAAGAAAGGTCATCTTGCACCTCCAGGGGTTTGCGTGCACCCCAGGTAGAGAGCCACTGCTCTAAACGCGTGGTGATGTTGACTCTTAATGTGAAGGGAACACCCGGAGGACCCGGAGAAAAATACACGCGACCACGGGGAGAGAGAAACATGCAAACTCCAAATATACAGTAGGTGTCAGGGTCGGGATCGAACCCACGACCACGTGTATACCAGGCGAGGTAGTTAACATCTCCTAGCCACCGTGATGATGATGATGATGATGAGAGAGAGAGACACACAAACTCCAAATATGCAGCAGGTGTCAGGGTCGGGATCGACCCGACGACCTCCTGTATACCAGGCAAGGTAGTTAACATCTCCTAGCCACCGCAGCAACCAAACGATGGCAGACGAAGAAACTTTCCAACGGTTTTGGTTGAATGAAAATAGTATTCGTATGTTTTAAAACAAATTATCTCCCATTATTCTGCATGTTAATGCTCACCTGCGTTTGTCTTCATTGCGTGTCGCCAGCGAAGTATAGCCACCTTAATCAAAGAGGTCGGTGCCTTGCTGTTAGGTGTCGTTGAAGGCATCAGTCAGCTCGTGTCTCGGCGATTTAAGTGCAAAATATATGACGCATCTTTCCCATCTTTGTTTCTCGCCGTAACCGCACGGCATTCTGGGAGTGCATCCCTATCAGCAGCGTTGGTTCAATGCAAGAAACAAAAACCTGGTTCGGATTTCGACATTCGGCGTCTCATTAGCTGTTCGGCTTGCTTCAAATCCAGTTGCATATAAAGGACTGTATTGAAGAAGAAAATTTTAATTTAAAGGTACACAAGAAATTAATTTGCAGGATCACGATAATGATATTTTGCGAAAGGAACGATAGGAAATATCGCAGCATCGCCATATGAGTGAACAGCTAATTAGTACCACCCTGTTCCCGACTTCGTAGTTATTTATTTTAGTTTTTTTTAATTCTTGTTTAGGTTATCTGGCGCACAGTGCTGGCGACGTTTGATGTTTTTTGTGTGCAGGTCACAATGTTACGTTTTTCAAGATGCAATTTGCATGAAATGATGCTCTATTAAAAATAATTATTATCAGAAACAAAGCGGTGAGATTTTGCGCGGCAGAAATTGCAATTTTTTTGTGAATCTTTGACGGAAGCAATGAAAGTAACCACATGTCTGCTCTTATGCACAAGTCCAAATATAAATTACCAAGTAATAGAACATTAATTATCGGAGCACAATGGGAAACAATAACACCGTGACATATTAACAGCGTTTTTTGGAAAAACTCGTTTATATATTTTTTGAGTTATTTTCAATATTATTTTTTGCGGAAACAAAAATGTGTGGAGGCGCAAACGACCCATTGATTAATTACGGGGCTGAGTTTTTGTATCAGCGAAGACCATGCGTTTAGCTTCTCGAATGAGGCCTACCCTGAAATGCAATTGTAAAAGTACGAAAGCAACTCGGAAGTTAATTTGTGTGTGAACATATGGGCACTCAATCACGAGCTGGAGACGATCGGCGTGAATGGTTTAAATCCGTCAACGTCAACGGCTCCGTAACCAAAACGAGCGCGTTCCCTGCCCTGGCGTGCCCAGATTTCAAAAGCCACGAAGTTGAGCGGAACGCGACTGCTGCACGTCCGCCTGATTGTGCACTTCCATTGGCGAAGTTGCGGCGAACACGTGCTGACCGGCGTGGTGAAGTATGGTCAAACAGCCCCCGCGATCCGCAAGGCATGCTGAGAGCCCGTCGTCCAGCAGTGAATTGATAAATGGATGGAAATGTGTTGCTATTAGTCGTTTTTTCTTCGAATTAAAGGGCCTTTGCTTTGCAGTGTATTGCTCACTACTGGCAGAAATTACCTCCACTATGGGAAGGTTTTACGACCTCATCTTCCATGCTGGCGGTCAGACATATTTTAAGAGTATATATTCTTGGGTCTTTCGGTAAAGTCACGTAGAGAGGTTCAAAGAAAATAACAAATAAGTAGTTTTTTTCTTATTCTTGCAGTTTTTATTTTTATTTTTTTTGTTATTTTCTTTGAACCTATCTACGTGACTTTACCGAAAGACCCAAGAATATGAATTCCTGCAGTCACGAAAGCTTTAAGTCAAGATTTATATTTGAAGAGATGGGAATACCCACACTTTACCCCACCACATGCAACCCGCAGCTTTCCTTCACTATGATGATGCTGCCGGGTGGACATGGAGGGGAGAGTTAAGAATCTTGCCCGACTGTTTCCACAGCACTGCCGGCAGATTGTAACGAGCCAGCGACCTCTGGAACGTAAGTCAAGCGTGCGAACCATTACACCACTGTGGCAGCATCCCGATTATGGCGCCTGTAAGATGTTAACTCCCTCGCCTGGTATGCAGGAGGTCGTGGGTTCGATCGCGACCCTGACGCCTGCTGCTGCTGTATATTTAGTGTTTGCGTCTCTCTCACCGTGCTCGCGTGGATTTTTCTCCGGGTCCTCCGGGGTTTGTCCCTCCAAAATTGAGCATGAACATCAACGTGCGTTTCGAGCATTTGTGTCTGCTATAAATGTCCACGTGATTTTAAGCCACCTTCGTTGAGCCCTCATCTGTGGCCAGGTGGCTGCTGAAAAAAAAAGCTACGTAGCTCAGTGCGCCAAAATAATAAATACAAATAAAGCAATGGAAACCTTAAATTTCGATTTAAAGCTTTCGTGACTGCAGGGATTCATCTTCTTGGTTCTTTCGGTAAAGTCACGTAGAATGGAAATAATACAATAATAAAAATAAAACTTAATAAAATACAATTCTCACGACATTTCCGCCACAACGCAAGCAGCCGTCATCAGGTGGAGAACAGGTCTGTCGAGAAGACAGAGTCTGCTTGCGTTGTGGCCGAAACGTCGTGATAATTATTTTATAATGTTTTATTTTTATTATTTTATTATTTCCATTTTACGTGACTTTACCGAAAGAACCAAGAAAATGGAAACCTTGTCACAACAATAATAATAACAATGAATACGATTGATAAAAGTGCCTTTGCGCTCGTCGACTCAAGGCGCTCTACATCATCACACGGAGACACACATCACAGGCGGAGGAGAGGAGGCGCCGAGGGGACGAATGGCAGGAAATTGAGAGAACCGCCAGCGAGCGAGAGAGTCTGAGCGCGTCTCGAGCTTGGAGATTGTTTCACTGCGCTCCGTGCCCACTTCCTCCGCATCACCGCGGCTCCGTTCCTTCGCCAAAGTTCATCGCTCGCCCCCGCACGGTGCAGCCGCAAATGTCTCTCCCTAAGCTCCATTACGTCCCACGCTGTACACGCATCGTGATCTATTTACACGGGCCTGTGAGAGGATTATACTTCTTTTTTGGGACACTCTATCCGATTCGTTGTTGTTGTTGTTTCAAGTACTCTTCATCTATCCTCTTTGAAGTTAAGTTCTGCCGTCTGTTTGCTTGTAAAGAATGTATTGCTGTTGTTGTTGGGTTTGTGGTGTCGCTCTGGGTGAGTTTTCAATTTCCCTACACCCTGCGTCGTCCTGCAACCGCCGCCACGGCCGAGGGCCTTGTGCTTGGTCTCTTGAGTCTCTATGCAACTCTATGGATGTCTATGTAACTCTATGGCTCTCCGTGCAACTCTATGGTTCTCCATGCAACTCTTTGAACCCTCGATACTACGCAGTTAAGGATAAAAGTTACAAAGAATAAAGCCCGAGTCTGAGTATGATCTGTGCACGCACATAGGCGTGGGCCGTTCAATTTGGAGCAAAGACCACTCCCAAGAAATAATGCCATGCATCCGTGGATGCCGGTGTCTGTTTTATTGAAGTCACTGGTTTCCAAACAGATGAGAGAGAGAGAGAGAAAGGCAAAGGCTGAGATTGAATGGGACCGTGGGATTGGGGGATGGGGGTTGTTTTGCGTGTGTTGTGGATGGTTTAATCACTTGCCGTGCCTTTGGTGGGGAATGACTGCTCGCGACTGCTGAGCCAGTTCATGGCTCACACGTGAACAAATCAGGCAATGCTGGCTGAGTCATATACACAGGAGGGGTGGGACAATGCAAAAAACAACAACACCCATCGCATGGATCTACTGTTGGGAATAGGATTTTTCCTGTGTGTATTTGTTGTGCTTATCATAATCTAATAATAGGGGTTTTCCCTTTTTTCTGTCAACAAAACTGAGACATTTTTAGAACGATTCATGTCTGCATTAACCACAATACTTGCAGTCAAAATGCAAACAAAAAACACACTATGATAATATATGCATTGTCCTTGAAACTGATTGGTCCACACCAGGGACGGCTTTCTTTTGAGCCTCGACCCAATTGGTGCTCGACCAGATGACGCCAAAAGGCGTACTTATTATTATATTTTGGTACTGGCAAAGGAGGTCTAATGATGTATCATCATCATCATCATCATAAAAGAGCCATGATCAATCCACAGCTGGATAAACACCTCCATCTCTCATTGTTCCTGCAATGTGACAGATCTGTCGTGCTTCTGAAATAACAGCATAGAATTGTTGCAATTTGAAAACAAAACGAAAGTGTTTCCCTCGCTGGAGTAAAATATACAATGAGAGAGGGCTCATCCCTATTGTTGAGCGGTTGATATGAATTCCACATTCCTATGCTGAGGGCGAGTTCATTACTATGTGGCCGTGGACTGTGAGGGATTCCGGTATTTTGTGGAACTGTTTATGAAGCGAGACATGAGTTTCGAATTTCGTGATTTCAGATATTGGAATTTCGGAGAAAAAAAATTGAAGGCTCAATTTCAGAATTGATTTCACGTAGTTTCTTATATGTAGGATTTTAATTAATTGCATTTTTAATAATGTATGCTGTTTACGCACTTAATATATATATATTTGTTTTTGTTTTAATTCAAAGTGTGTACCATTGCAATAAAAATAGTTAAGTTGCATTGTTATTACATTTTAATAATTTAAGTAAAAGTGACGTCACCCGTCGGTTCAAACAAAGTGGTCAGGTGACAGCAACTTTTGTTTGGCGAGAGTTCAGAAGGTGACGCCATCGAAGTAACGTCCCGTTCTCTGAGGCCACATTTTCGGTTCAATACCATTTTTTTAATCCATCCAAAATGTCTGCAGATGTATAAATGTACGCAATGTTGAACTTTTTTTGCACTGTACGTAGCCAACCAGTGCTGATCGGAGGTGCGGGGACCCATATCTTAAAATCGGTAACGCATCCTCACGCGAAGGCATATTAGCAGACGTCGCAATTCTCGTACGGTGCGGCCGCTTTGCTCTAAATACAAATGTATGTTTGAAAAAAAATAATCATGCCGCCCCTTCGTAATAATGGTGAGCGTCGGGCAATTTGCTCGCACGAAAGGTGTTTGGATGATAAAGGTGTGATGTTTGAAACTGCTCACAATAATAAGGGGTATTGTGTTGAATAATTGGGTGCAATTTGTGTCTGATGTGTAATTAAAAACGGAATATTTATTTATATAAAACCATAACAGGCTTTTTTTTTTTTGATACGCACAGATCCCTGTTAAAAGATGCCTTTTGTTTTGCGCGTCCAATCTCTCAGCAATTACATTGAGTCATATGAATAACAAGCAAAAAAAAAACCGTGCAATTTGTGTAACGCAACTGAAGAAGACAAAGCCACGGTGTGATTTGAGAAACATTCATCGCACGCGCCTCCTTACAGCAGCGTGTGCGGCGGTGTCACAGGGCCCAGGAAACGAGGCAGCGATGGCATTCCACACTCTGAAGTTCCTGATGCGCAGCGTTGTTTTGTAGTCGCAAAAGAGTGATTTTTTTTTTACAAAACAGGCAACCTTGAATTGTGATACGGTTATTTTTTATTCGTACGGTATATATGTGTGTAATTGTATATACGAGAGAGAGAGAGAAAAACACATTCCAATTTTATATTTCAATTTTTGAATCGGGTTAGAAAAACAGTTTAGGCCCTTTTGTCAAGCCACTGCTAGATGCAAGGCCTTCTCAAGCTGCCAGTCATGTGGGCCTTAGATCAAACTTCACCAAGCTTTGTCGGTGCAGTGAAATGGTGGGAGTGATGCCCCAGGGCCAGTTCAGATTGTCCCTCGCCACCGATTATTAGTATTATTATCATCTGCGGCTGTGAATTGAACTCAGGTCGGGCTGGGTCTCACAGAGCAGTGGCGCCACCGCTTACCACGGCAGGACGGTTTCACGAACCAGTTGAAACGCGCGCGCGTAAATGTCCATGCCGAATGGCAAAGCGGCATTCTGTGAATTGGCAATATGACCTGAAAAAAAACACACACACACCGCAGATTTGTTAAGAGTATAGACTACATTTCTCCAATTACATGAAAAAATATAGGTATTTTGAGAGTGTGCATATCCTTACCCGACTCTTCTTCTCACTTGCATTAGAACACTTTCGTCACGCGATCTCAAGATAGCAGTCGCTACCGCCTAAATCGTTTTTTTTTACGTTTAGATTCTTATCCAAAAAATAAAAAAAACGCTCCTTGTTCCAGTATTCAGGGGCTAAAATGCCAACTGTGACGCGTCCGATCGGTTTGTGGCCCCTAAGAACGGGCCTTTTGTTGGCATTTAGCTCCACTGATCGTATCTAGATTCGAATTAACGACGTCAATTTCACCCAGGGGGGCACGATATTAGTCGCGTTCAAGGATGACGCGGACACATGAAGACACTGACATGTTTACCGTCTCACACCCAACAACAACAACAACAGACTGGTGATGAAATTTCAACCAAAGGAGGTGCAGTATGTTCGTGACGTATGTTGAACTTCTTTCGCACCGTACATAGGCCACCGTGCTAATAGGAGGTGCAGTATTATGTTGAACTTCTTTCACACCGTACGTGCCCAACCGTGCGAGGGCAGGACAACAAACCACACGAAAAAAAAGCAGTTTTCACGTGCACATTAAGACGCTGAAAACATTGTCAATACGGTGCAAAGGAGAGACGCAACGCTTGTTTCGGATGTTTAGGGTCCAGTGTTAATGCTTGGCGCTCGAAGGTGCCAAAGGAAAGCACCCTTGCGATTCTTGTGGTTCCTCGTCAACACAGGGAATCACTTGAAAGAGCTGCAATAGCTGCACTTAGCCAAATAGCGTCTGTGTAGAGACACTTAGAGTGGGAGGCACTATGATTTATTAACAGGACCTGACAGTAACATTTAGTAACTAAAGTTCCCAGTCAGGACAGCCGAAACGGTGAAAACCCCAGCAGCAGCACGATGGAGACCCCCCCCCCCCGACTCCACACGACAGCCCCGAGCTCCCCTCCCGGGGCCACTTTTATACCGCCAGCGTGGCCTGGCTCCGACCCGGCCACGCCTCCTTCTGGAACCTACCAGCGGGTTCTCGACGTGCCCCTTCCGTGACCTTTCCCCCGCATCCCTCTCTGGTCGATCACGTGGCCTGCTGTCAGTCAGGGCTGCTGTAAGCTGCAGATCGCCTTCTCTGCCAGCAGCCAGCGCTATGCTGCTACGTGACCGATTCTATGTCACTACACATGTGTTTATATGCGAAGGAGCCGTTGCGCAGTGGTTAGCGGTTAGTACATTCCCAGCGGTGAGAGCTTGATTACCCTGTGCGCCAGCTAACACCAGCTCACAATTATATGAACTGCTTCTGGCAGGGGCCTCCTGGAATCTGTCTCAGCCTTACAAGGCGCGCCAGTGCAGTGCGCGAACGCGCGGGCAACGGGGAGACAAAGGTGGCAAGGTTGCATGGTTCCGGCCACACCATCCCCACGTCCCTCGGTGCGCCGTGTCTGTCCGCACTCGTCCCCCCCAACCCCCCCCCTCCCCTGTATAGACAGCCACCACAGGGAGTGCGGGGGGGGGGAGGTGGAATCTTTGTCTTACACTGAATACACACCACACACTCGCGCGCGCGCCCGGGGTATAGGACACCTTGCGGCAGTGATAATGATCTTGCAGATATGGGGCGCAAATGTGCATGTGCACATCCGCGCATTAGGCGCGCGCGCGCACACATATCACCGCTATTAAAACGGGAGGGGGGGGTGGGGGGGAGTAATTATTCCTAGCTTCTTGGCCGCCCGTAAACTGCCGCGTGCCAAGGCAATCTGCTGAAAAGCTTGGTCTGAGAGCATGGCAGCCCCCCCTGCTCCTCCTTATCCCTGCAGCCCCCCCCATACGCGTGCTCCGAGCGGTAATAAACGCGCGCGAACGTGAGCCAGGCTCCGTGCTTCGGGGACGCACGGGCGAATTCAGGAGTGGGGGCGAGGTGGGGTGCTCGCCGAACTCGTAATCAAGAATGGCTTTCTGCCGTCACAGCTCGCGAACGATGAGGCCCCCCCCCCGCTCCTCCAATATCCCCACTCCGTAACGATGTTTAATAAGACGGAGATTTCTTAGGGGAGTTTCGCAGGCACGTCTTTGAATATTCGGATCATTCTCATATTTATATATATTTTTTTGTGTTTGATTCGTACAAAAAAAATCATCCGCACATCGTTAATGTTTTTTTTGTCCCCCCTCGGGTTAAGTTAATGTAGATGTGAGGAAGGGAACGGTGGATTCGCCGACACTGCTGCTGCTGCTGGGGCATCAAGGACGCGTCGCGAGTGCACATTGCCCGGGATGGGGGGAGAGGAGGAGGAGGGGGGGGGGTGCAGAACGCGTCGCGAAAAACAGCCGACGGGAGTCAGAGAGGTAAACAAAATTAGCTCCGGAGTGGAGAGCGTGGGACGAGGGGCAGAGAGGAAGGGAGGACGGCGAGAGAGAGAGAGAGACAGAGAGACGACATCGCAGAGATCGGAGGTCACGGCCAGACGGGTGAGGCGAGGGGAGGGATGACCAAACGGCGACAGACCAAGAGGC
The DNA here is from genome assembly GCF_965212315.1 of Lampetra planeri. Taxonomy (NCBI): domain Eukaryota; kingdom Metazoa; phylum Chordata; class Hyperoartia; order Petromyzontiformes; family Petromyzontidae; genus Lampetra; species Lampetra planeri. The sequence goes on along the minus strand of NC_136152.1, from coordinate 6,513,142 downwards.
AACATGGAACCACGAGCTCCGCAAAGAGCCACATTGATAGACAGCGCGGGAGACGTTGGATGATTCTGCTTCTTCGTTGCCGTGATGGTAGCGCCTTCGACGTTATGCCCCCTTCGATAGAGCCGCGTGATGGATTAAAGAGCCGCGTGGTGGTGGATTAAAGAGTCACGTGGTGGTGGATTAAAGAGTCACGTGGTGGTGGATTAAAGAGTCGCGTGGTGGTGGATTAAAGAGTCACGTGGTGGTGGATTGAAGAGTCACGTGGTGGTGGATTAAAGAGTCACGTGGTGGTGGATTAAAGAGTCACGTGGTGGTGGATTAAAGAGTCACGTGGTGGTGGATTAAAGAGTCACGTGGTGGTGGATTAAAGAGCGGAGTGGTGGTGGATTAAAGAGTCACGTGGTGGTGGATTAAAGTGACGCGTGGTGGTGGATTAATGAGTCGCGTGGTGGTGGATTAAAGTGACGCGTGGTGGTGGATTAAAGAGTCACGTGGTGGTGGATTAAAGTGACGCGTGGTGGTGGATTAAAGAGTCACGTGGTGGTGGATTAAAGTGACGCGTGGTGGTGGATTAAAGAGTCACGTGGTGGTGGATTAAAGAGTCACGTGGTGGTGGATTAAAGAGTCACGTGGTGGTGGATTAAAGAGTCACGTGGTGGTGGATTAAAGAGCGGAGTGGTGGTGGATTAAAGAGTCACGTGGTGGTGGATTAAAGTGACGCGTGGTGGTGGATTAAAGAGTCACGTGGTGGTGGATTAAAGTGACGCGTGGTGGTGGATTAAAGAGTCACGTGGTGGTGGATTAAAGTGACGCGTGGTGGTGGATTAAAGAGTCACGTGGTGGTGGATTAAAGTGACGCGTGGTGGTGGATTAATGAGTCGCGTGGTGGTGGATTAAAGAGTCACGTGGTGGTGGATTAAAGAGCGGAGTGGTGGTGGATTAAAGAGTCGCGTGGTGGTGGATTAAAGTGACGCGTGGTGGTGGATTAAAGAGTCACGTGGTGGTGGATTAAAGAGCGGAGTGGTGGTGGATTAAAGAGTCGCGTGGTGGTGGATTAAAGTGACGCGTGGTGGTGGATTAAAGAGTCACGTGGTGGTGGATTAAAGTGACGCGTGGTGGTGGATTAAAGAGTCACGTGGTGGTGGATTAAAGTGACGCGTGGTGGTGGATTAATGAGTCGCGTGGTGGTGGATTAAAGAGTCACGTGGTGGTGGATTAAAGAGTCACGTGGTGGTGGATTAAAGAGTCGCGTGGTGGTGGATTAAAAAGTCACGTGGTGGTGGATTAAAGTGACGCGTGGTGGTGGATTAATGAGTCACGTGGTGGTGGATTAAAGAGTCACGTGGTGGTGGATTAAAGAGTCACGTGGTGGTGGATTAAAGAGTCACGTGGTGGTGGATTAAAGAGTCACGTGGTGGTGGATTAAAGAGTCACGTGGTGGTGGATTAAAGAGTCACGTGGTGGTGGATTAAAGAGTCACGTGGTGGTGGATTAAAAAGTCACGTGGTGGTGGATTAAAGAGTCACGTGGTGGTGGATTAAAAAGTCGCGTGGTGGTGGATTAAAGAGTCGCGTGGTGGTGGATTAAAAAGTCACGTGGTGGTGGATTAAAGTGACGCGTGGTGGTGGATTAATGAGTCACGTGGTGGTGGATTAAAGAACCGCTGTAGGAACCCGTGAGCTGTTGTTGGATGGCGGCTCTCAGCATCAGCAGGAGGAGGAGGAGGATGCAGTGGCTGGCCATGTTGAAGCTTGCAGTGTGGATTGCTACACACGTGCCTGGCAAATTGTGCGGGATACTGCGTGAGATAATTTTTCATCGTCACACCATTTTCATTGACCCTGTTTGATCGTACGATGATAAAGGAATTCGGTTTTATTGTTTACTTCCCAATAATTCTGTTTTCCAAGATGAATACACAGCCTTCGACGAGATGGGAGTACTCACATTTAACCCCCCCCCACCCCCACACACTTCCGATGAGCACGGTCGGCTACGTGCGGTGCGAAAAAAGTTCAACGTACACGCGCGCACGCTCGCACGACCTGCAGATCGACTCAAATGTGGGGATGCTCATTGACGCTGTCGGGTGGTCAGAGGCCGGTGGGTTGGAGATTAAAAAAATAAAAACTCGCACCGTCGTTTGAACAGCCGCCGCTGGCAGCTTCAACCACAGAACCGTGTGGCGGCAGCAACCACGTTGCTCTATTTCGACGTCAGCCGTGCGAAGACGAATGCCAGTTCAACACACGTACAATATGTATGTTGAGAAAAACATGCATGTGTATGTGTGTTGAACTTATTTTGCATCGTGCGGAGCCAACCGCGCTATTCGGAGATGCGGGGGGAAAGGACAGCAAACTAAAACACAAAAAGCATATTCTTGGTTCTTTCGGTAAAGTCACGTAGAAGGGAAATAATAAAATAATAAAAATATAAAACAATAACATTCTCACGACGTTTCGACTGCAACACAAGCAATCATCATCAGTTGTGAAATCCACAACAAAATTTGCTTGCTGTGGATTTCACACCCGATGATGATTGCTTGTGTGGCAGTCGAAACGTCGTGAGAATGTTATTGTTTTATATTTGTATTATTTTATTATTTCCCTTCTACGTGACTTTACCGAAAGAACCAATAATATGAATCCCTGCAGTCACGAAAGCTTTACATCAAAACTTAAAAATCAGTTTGAAAGAAATGAGTTTGTCGATCTTGATGATGATTTTAAAGTGCCATAGCCTCCTAGTCGATTCCTAATGTCGGACAGGAAGAACGTTCCAGACGGCCGCAGAAGCGCATCGGAAAGCGCGAGGCTGAGCCAACACAGAGGAGGAAGAAGCATCTTGGAGTTGTACACAAATGCACAGCTATCAGCTTAGTTACCCCCATCCCTCCCAAAAAATACTAGAACTTATAAAAGCAAAACCCAAGCGAAAGAATTGTCTCATGATACAAGCCTCATAATGATCTCAGGCAAACACAGGTCTGGCTACGTGATTTTAGGTGATTGAGAGATTCAGTGTCCTCTAATCGTGTGGTCTTATTCTCAATGCTAGATGTAAAATGTACCGGCATTTATCTTGATTTTAAGCTTTCGTGACTGCAGGAATCCATACTCTTTGGTTCTTTCGGTAAAGTCACGTAGGTAGAAAATAAAAGAAATCACGACGTTTCGGGCGCAACACAAGCGTCCGTCATCAGGTGGGAAAGCATGGTCTGCTAATGGCATTGTCCATGCTTTTATACTTATACAGACCGTGCATCCATGTCGTATGGTGCTGTTGTTTGGTTGTTAGTGTGTACGTTGATAAGGACCCATTTGAGGGTCACCATTCATGCCCCCCCCACATCCCCTCCCCGCCAGGATCAATAAAATAAATCCACGCGACATTCCGAAGCCAACAGTGATTGTCCAATAGGATACTGACCTCCAGCATAGCAAGATGGAATGTCTTTCATTGGGTGAGGGCTGTCAGTGAAGATGACTACCACATTGAAGTTTTTTTTTGTCATTTTTTTTGTTCAATAAGCTGCAACGATAGATACATTCTTAGAATATTGGGGAGAAGTCAGATCAATGTACGACTGTACATATACAATGATTTAGTCAATCCACTGCTGTATGAGGGGTCCCCGTCCTATGCGTGTTTTGGAGGTCGTTTGACCATACTTTACCATGCTGGGCATGAGTATTGTCGTAGTACACCAATCGATTTTGCTGCACTCCCCTCTGTCGCTCGCAATGTTGCCCCAAAGCAGCTGCCCAAAACGCCTGCTTGACGTGTAGCGGTCGTCCATCCATGTATGTGTAGTGTTTCTTCTTGTTATTCTGCCTCGAGGCGTGTGTGTGTGTGCGTGTGGCGTGCGGCGCACAAACACTCAGTCGGAGACGAGGTCGTCGCATCAGACACCGTCTCTTTTTTATTAAGTTCACGCCACCAACTCCCGGCCTCCTCTCTCTCACGACCATGCTGCCGTACGGCATGGCGCGGGACGTGACCCTGTCCGCGTTGCATCGACGGCGTCGACTGAGATGGCCAAACGCTGTCCGGCCGCGCAATGATCGGGCGAAGTTGCCAGCGACGAAGGCGGCGACGACGAGACGAGTCCACTCCCAGAAGCGGCAGCCCGGAGCTCCCCGCTCTCCGCTGCTTTCATTCCTCTCGGCACGGCTTGGCTCCGCCCTGGCCGCGCCTCCCTTCTCGAACCTACCGGAGGGTTCCATGGGCTTCCCTATGAGGTCTACCGTGACCCTTGCCCCAGTTGCTCCGCCCTGCCGGCACACACGCACACCGTGTACATGCTTCACGGCGTGTGCGCCGTGTACACCTGCAGTTGCTGCTGCTGCTCAGCAGTCGGTGCTATGTCGCTACATATGCATGGATTGGCGTACGTGGCCAACCGTGCTAATTGGAGGTGTGTGGGGGGGGGGGAAGAGCACCAAATTAAACACAGAAGAAGCAGTAATAAAAAAATTAGTTTGTCAATGTAGATGATTTAGGAGTGCATAGCTCCCAATGGCTTCCTGATATCGGAAGGAAGATCGTTCCAGACGGCCGCAGACGCGCATCAGAAAGCATGCGATGCGGCGACCACTGTCTTTGTGATTCATAATAAAGGTTTTTGGGTTAGATCGCGTTATTTGTAAATGTTTGATGATGGTCGATGCTCCTTGACAAGATTAGCAAGGTATTGTGGTTCATTTGTGGCAAGCGCCATCCAGGCCCCCTGCTGAGCTTCTGAGATCCACGAGTCTATAAGTGGCATCGTGGGTGATTTGGTCACGTTGATGTAAATGTGTATATAATTTTGATGTAAACGTATTAGACATGCCCTTATAAATTGGTCACGGAACTAAAATGTTTCTAGCGGCGTCGTGTTTGAGACACGGCAGCTTCATTTTCACGAGCCGCTCCAATCGCTTAGAATTTGCACAGTGCCATGATCATCATAATAATGAAGGCCAAAGCTGCAGAATTTCCACATTCACTCAAAGCTGAAGGCTTTCCCCATCCCCTAGCTTAGCCAATGCAGCACGGCGACACGGGTATTTAGTCATTTAATGAATTAATTCAACCATTCATTAACTTATGAATAACATTCCAGGCTCTCATAATTAAAGGTTAATGGCGCAGCCATGCAACCGCTTGCTCACACCGCAGCTGGCGGAGGAGCATCCTCCGCTCGAGAGACCGTCAGAGTATTTGGCCTACTCTTCCACGTTCGTCGGACGTCTCGGAAGATGTTCGTGCTACCCACAGGCGGCAGAGCCTCCCTCCGCACGAGGGAACGTCAGAGTGCTTGGCCTACTCTTCCACGTTGGCCTGACCTCTTCGTGAACACGTTCGCGTTACCCGTACATCCACCCCACCCGTGGCGAAATGCCAATCGACGACCTGCGGGCTCACACAGCTGCTGGGCGGACCGAGGCGGCGAGGTGGGGACTTACGTAGCTTGAACACCGTCGCTTCAAATAGTCGCGGCCCCGGAAGATTGGATCGATCTGGCGACGTCTGGGATTTCCAAGGCCGTCGTGCCGACCACGACGACATCACCGCAGAGCGTCCCTCCAACACTGATAATTGTCAGAAGGCGTTTTAAGATTCGGAACTTTTTCTTTTTTTATCCCCCGAGTGAAGGCCATTTGAGCTAAGGAGCTCTTTCAGATCGACAATTGTGAATTACAACTATTTGCCCAGCCGTGTGGCGAGTGATATCCTAACCAGCGCGGGGCCTTCCCCCTAGGTCAACTCAGACTTAAATGACTACCGAGCTGTGGTGTGTTAAAACGAAAGAAAAAAAATACATCAATCAGCACTGGGGGAGACAAAGGTGACCGAGCGTGATGCTTTTTTCCCCCGGCCACATCAACCCACTCGCGTGCCGGTGGCGGCACCACCGTAAGCGCCAGCCTGCAGCACTTGCCCCGACAGCCCGCGAAAGGCTACACGGGGCATCTTTACCTTTGCGCTTTTTTGTTGTTTTGTTTTGCGTCACGTGCGCGCGCCGCCGCCGCCGACTGGAAGCTGGGGCATTGTCAACGGCATTTGTAAACAAATCCAATTGTTTGTTTTTAATGTATTCCACTGCGAATGGGGGGTTTTCTTTCGTGCCGTTTCCCTTTCCTTTGTCAACAGCAGCAGCAGCATGAAAAAAATCGAGTTACCTGGCAATTCATGACACGCTCAGAATGATTTGCCTGTGACGCCGTGATGAGTTCCCATTGAGCGCCGCGCGAACATTATCGGCTTCGCAGTGGCAGCACGCGAACTCTCACCCCGTACCAACGAATGCATCCATTTGCCGTCAGACCTGTTCGCTAATATCTACACAGCGCCGGGCCTCTGTTTCACCGCGGTGGCTTTTACTTAAATATACGTCTTCTAAATGCGCCGTTATTTGGCTTTAATTTGATGTAGGTGGAACTTTTTTCGCACCGTACGTAGCCCAGGGTGCTAATTGGAGGTGCAGCATGTATGTATGTTGAACTTCTTTCGCACCGTACGTAACCCAGGGTGCTAATTAGAGGTGCAGCATGTATGTATGTATGTTGAACTTCTTTCGCATCGTACTTAGCCCAGGGTGCTAATTGGAGGTGCGGTATGTTGGACTTATTCCGCACCATACGTAGCCAACCGCGCTGATCGGAGGAGCGGGGGAAGGACAACAACTAAACACGACAAGCACGTCGAAAGAAATGAGTTATCAATCTAGACCATGATTTAAAAGTGCCTAACTCCAGTGGCTTCCTAGCATCTGAAGGAACATCGCATTCCAGACGGCCGCAAAAGCGCATCTGAAAGCGCCACGCGATGCGGTGACCGCTGCTTTTGTTCGATGGCCAGCCAAACGCCGCTGCTGCCAGGATGATCGGAGCTCATGTGATATCGCTATCAAGTGCAACCAGTCTCGTTCCACGTCGCCCTCATAAGATACGCTTTGTTTGTATGTATGTACAGTACTGTCCTTCTTACATTTAAAAAAATAGCGTGATGGAAGAGTAGGCCAAATATCCTCTCGCGAGCTCCCTCCAGTAGAGGCCCTTTCTGCCGGCAGTGACGTGAGCGAGACATTGCGGGGACGCGCCTTTGCAGGAGCTCGTATTATCGTGGTCACATGCCTTGTAGTTGAACATGGTGGATAGATAGGATGATAGGGCAAGAGAGTATCTGCTAAAGGACAGAGATTCCCCCATGTAGTCTACATACGGTGTTGGTCGGCATGGCACACAACGGGGTGGGTATGGCCAGCACCATAACCGACCAATGTGATTCTCCGCCGGATACTCATTTAAGGCTGAGTCAACCTAGGGGAGGCTCCGGAGTGGGCTTGATACCACTCACCACTGTCAGCCGTGGCTGGAAATATAAAGTGAATGTCTAAGCTTGTATTTCAGTGCGCTAACCACGATGTCACCGCTCCCCGACTATGTACATAGCGGGCTAATCTAAACTTTTTTAAATTTCCACACGTTCGGCCCACTGAGCTATACAGCTCCTTTTCAGAGGCGACCTGCCCACAGATCATAGCTCAACCAAGTGGCTTATCATGTGGACATATATAGCGTGTTCATTCTAAATGTAGAGAGACAAACCGGTTTAGAACATGCCAACTCCAAATACACACAGCAGACGTCAAGGTCGGAATCGAACCCACGACCTCCTCCATACCAGGCGAGGTAGTTAACACCTCGCCACCACGGCGCCCCCAATGTACTCAGACCGTGCATCGGGTGGAGACACGGTGCGGTGGCTAGAATATTGTGCTACGAATCCGGCCACCTGAGTTCGGTTTCAGGTCAGAGCTGACGCCGGGTGGCGAGTGACATCTGAACGAGGCTTGGTGCATTCGTCGCCGTCTGACGTCGAGTCGCGGAAACCCGCGTGATCTTCACTGCACGAGGTAGGACTTAATCTAGCAGGGGGGTTGATAAAGGCACTGCAAAATAGTGTGTGTTACACATTAATAATGTATCATTGGAAATGTATAATTAGTGCGCCCTTTATTATCACATGAATACTTGTTTCAGGAGCCTTATCTCACTGGGATGTTTTTTTCTTTCTCTCATACTGCTGGGTGGACATGGGTGGGGTGGGGGAGGATTTTATAAAAAAAACTTGCCCATTGTTTAAAATTCCGCATCCCGAGAGAAAGGAATCGATGTGTCGACCCATGGATCTCAAAGTCCGGCGTGCTAGAACCGTGACACCGTGGCGGCATACCCCCAGCTCTGGTGGTCGTGCCATATCATTTACCCAGAATGTCCTCACCCAATATTCTTTGGGTCTTTCGGTAAAGTCACGTAAATAGGTACATTTTTTTATGAAAATAAAATAAACAAAAAACTATGACGTTTCGATCACAACACAAGCGATCGTCATCGCTTGTGTTGTGATCGAAACGTCGTAGTTTTTGTTTTATTTTATATTTATTTTTTTTTCAATGTGTACCGATCTACAGTACGTGCCTTTACCGAAAGACCCAACGCTTATTGGGTGAGGGAATTCTGGGTAAATGATATGGCACGATCACCGGAGCTTGTGGGATGCCACCACGGTGTCACTGAATCGCGAACATTTTCTCAGAAGGGCCCTGCGCTGGAATCACGTGGCCAGTTCCATCGATGTGTGTTTGGTTTGAGGGGTCGGAAACCGAGTGCATGTGCGGCGAGGAAAACAAATTGCACACGGGTGGGCAACACTGAATAACAAACAAAACCTCTGCACTGGCCACCTGAATGATGTCCAAGCTTACAACACCTGGAATTTCCAGGCCGTATTCCATCCAAGTACGAGCCAACATCAACCCCTGCTTAGCGTCTCAGACCCGACGAGGCCGGGTGCGTTCGGCGTGACTAAATTCAAATATATCAAATGCGGAGAACAATGTTGAATTATCCCGGTGTTTATTAACTCAAATATATCCGTGCAAAGCCAGGGGGGAAACCAATTGGGGCGGCAAATCCCCGCTCGTGTGCTAGACCCGGCAGAAAAAGAACACCTCGGGATATATTGGACCGAAAGAACGGTGGGGGTGGGGGGTGTGTTAGGAGGTGTATGCTAACCAAACAATCAACGCAAACACAACAACAACAAATAAGGCGCAAGGGGGGAAAAAACACAACCGTGCGGTCGTATTTTTTAATGGATCGTTACAACCACACACACATACAGCTCCGACGACGGCAGCGAGCCCTTTGTTCCGGCGAGAGCGCGCGAGAGGGTAACGGAGGGTTAATCATCGGCGAGGCGAGGACATCACGCCACTTTCCTTCGTGTTTGCACGGAATATTCTCCTCCCCCCACCTTCAGAGAAGTTGACCTATTCCCGCTGTCAATCAAGCCCCGCGGAGCGAGCCACGTGAGTGGCGAGAGTTCAGTGAGGGGTTGGGGGGGGAGGCGGAGGGAGGGACGTTTGAGGGTTTTCGTCAGCCGTCGTTTTGGTCGTCGATGGTCGGGCATAGCAGCGATCTTTACCCGTGAGGTTCACGAGGGTCAAATCATCCCCGGCCAGAGTGGACTTCACCATCATCGTCGTCATCATCATCAACATCATCATCATCATTCCAGAACGAGAATATGTATTTCAATTGGAAGAATTCCTTCGGGGGGAGGGAGGAGGGAGGGGTCAGTAAAGTGACCTTCCAAAACGCGAGCTGAACCCTCGACCACCCTGGCGTGGTGACACCCAGTCGCGCCTTGAGTGTTTGCCCTGCACGGACCGCGTATACGGCAAAGCAGTAGCGGCCGTGCGACAGAGGCGATCACGGTTGCACGGATAAGAAGTCTTGCTTCCTGCGGTCGAGTGCCGACGCTGCATCCCGTAACCTGGTGACCCGATATTTTTCCTCTTTTCCTATCGAGTAACGTGCATTGTCGCGGTGATATCTGGGGGGGGGGGCTTGTGGGAGTGGGGGGGGGGGCGTGGAGGTCGGGTGACTGAAACATGACAGTCCCGGTACGCGATAGACCCTCCGCGCCGAGAGAAAGCCGCCCAGCGGGCACCCCAGCCACTTACGGGGGCGGCTGATGATACCCGAGATGGGTGCGGGCTTGCTGCCAAGCGATCGCACACCGCGGTGGGTTCGTAGCGCGTCACGGATGGGCCGGTGGGAGGTGGAGGGGGTAGGGTTGCAAGCCGAGAGAGTGGGGGACAAAGACAAAGATCTCCCCGTGTAGCCTGCAACAGACTGTTGGGGCAAGTGCGGTTAGCGAGCACCTATGAAGGCACACGGCGGGGTTGATGTCCAGCACCAAGCACGACCGCCTGTGTCTCCCTTAGCGGCGATGTTTGTACAACACCGCATCAAGGTACTCATTTGAGGCTGAGTCGACCTAGGGTGGAGGCTCTCGGACCCGTTCAGATAATCGTCACCGGTGTCGGTGGGCGTGAGCGGGAATCGAACTCGGGTGGACGGGGGTTCGGAGCGCGACGCGACAAAAAACAACAACTTCAAAATCCCACTTCTCGATTGCATGGCTTGTTTTTTTATTTGCCTGTCGAAAGTGCTTCAGCTCTCAGAAATGGAGTGAAAGTCAAAGGGTCTCCGCGGCTCGGGTGAGAATCGAGGCAGCTCCCAAACAGCATTGTTTGGTACTGAGCCAGCGGTGGAAATTCTACGTTCAGAGGCCGGGAGCCGGCGGACCAGGATTGGGGGGGGGGGAACGTTGTTTCTACAGGATGAGCTCGTGGGGACGTCAAACAAAGGCGATGGTGTTTTTTTTAAAATCGACGCTGGGGCTAAGGTGACGCCCAAAATTACGTTTTCGACACCGTATAAGCAAAACAACAACATAAAATGGAAAACGTTCTGTCAGTAACGCTGCCCCCATACAGGGACAAATATATAATACGCCAACGTGCTGGGCAGAATCAGAATCGTTATTTATCTTGGAGGAATCCGACGAGGTACGAAGCTCTTCTTCACAGATGATCAGTACGGCCTTCCTTGTCCGGTAGGCGATGGCCCTTCCTCGAGGTAGAGATAAGAAGGGTCATTACCCGAACCGTCAAAACATTCATCAATCAACAAATAGACGGTACATGTAGAGGCGACATTTCAGGCAATGGGGCTTTGTCATACAGGACTGAAGAAGGACCATCGCCCAAAACGTCGCCCCCCGCCCGCTCCACCCCCCTCGATGAATGCTGTGATGTAAACACGCGACCAGGATTTGAACCAACAACAAACGCCCTTGGCTGTGAGTGGAGCCCGTGGCCGCAGCGTCCGTGGCCGGAGGGCGAGACGGAGAGGGATGAGAGAGGGAGGCGGCTCTCAGTATTGAGCATTGAGAGCCGTGGGACGTCCTCTCTATGCCTGCCGGAGAATAGTTGGGGGAGGGGGGGTCGGCAGGCACAGGGGAAGCGGTTGCTGGCAGAGGCGTCTGTGTTTACAGGGTGCCCGCTTTTAAATGCAGGCAGCGCAACGCATTTTTTTTCATTATAAGTGTTTGTTCTTTTTCTTTTTCATTCTTTTTTATTATTTGTATAATATTGATCATAACTTATTTATATATTTATATATTTTCCCATTATTATTTGTAATTTTCATGATTTACATTTTTCATCGTTTATTTTTACAAAAAATAATTTCTTTGTCGAGCGAACATTTGGGTGGTGAGCCGAGGGAAAACGGCTTTCACCGTGCGGATTTGTTGCCCAATATATATTTTTTATCATTGTCCTTTAATGTTTTTTTTTTGGCAGAGCCTCCCGACCGATCTCGTTAAATTATGCCATCGAATCGGGTTAGTTGAAAGAGCTCAAGGCATTTCACCAAAGACATTTCCAGCGCCAGGAATTTGCGACTCTGATGACTGATTGCGTCTGCTTTTTAAAGTAGCAAGCATGAAATTCTCCATTTGGAGCTTTTAAATAAACAGTACGAGACAACTCCACTACTTTTCACCGATTTTCTTCTTTTTTTAAATTTCAGGTTTAGCGCATTTTACGCATTAGCTCTGTCCGTGTGTCTGTCCGTCTGCGCGTCTGTAATGATTCGTCCAGCACGAATTCAACTCCAGGGTAAAGTGGTGGCGCTGCTAGGGACCCTTTGTTGATCTAAAAGTCCGCTCACAGGGTCTCCCTGTTCAATCGAGCATCGAGTGTTGCTGGAAGTCCATTGGTGCGCCCGAGCCAAATTTTATTGAGCCGACTCTTCACGCGGTGGTGCCTAATTTGCTCGTACGATGACAGCCCCTGTCGATAAACACGACGCCATGATAAATTAATGGATTGTTTTGAATAGCATAATTTGTATACATTGACAATAATAATTTGTCAATGCACTGCTGGATGGAGACCTTTAGCTTGGAGTTTGTTTGACCATTCTTCACCACTCTGGTCAGTTGCGGGATCGTCGAAGAGGTTGGGGTGTCCTAGATAGGTTCGGATATCGCCCGGCACTGATGTTGAGCCGTGTCCAGGAATATTAACCCACACGGACCAGAGTGGTGAAGTATGGTCAAACAACCGCCATGACTGACGCAGCATGGGGAGGCCTTAGTCCAACAGCAGGACGATAATTTTATATCATAATTATGATCTGCTACAGCACTTGATAGCGCAATCCCAGAAATGATCTCCTATATATAAAGTTTACACCGTGTCTTTATAAAGTACTGCAAGGACAAAAACATACTAGAGACGATAAGAAATGCATTAGCCAGGGTTTCTCACAGTAATGCCCTGGTGGATTGTATAACCCATCCAGACAATGCCCTCTGTGCATCACGTAAAAAACATTCGGAAAGGAACACGGACATTCATGATCTCTCACCTGTAATAATTATACAATACCCATTTACCCAGGAGACTGTTTCGAGACAGTTTGGATATGAACAATCTTATCCTTTGTACAAATGATTTCTGTAATGCGAACATTTTAGTTTTAGATTTTTTTTGTTACTTTTAAAGGTTTGATGGGTAACTGTTCATGTGCCAATCTAAGACTTAATCTAGAGACATTCTTAAGACTAAAGGTTCAATCAGGCCCGTGGTGTATGTAGTTTAGTCTCCCGCTATCAATCCCTCCATCGCTCTGGACTCTCTTTATCTTTGCCATGAAGGAGGGCCATTGGCCAGCACGTTGCTGTTATATAGAGGGGTGGCCCAAAACTCAGGACACATAGGGTGATTTCATTTATTTGAATCAATGTTCAAACTAATTGCCATTAACACGAAGACATGGGTGAGTTTTCTTTTTGGAAGCCAATTTAGGATTGTATGTTTAGATTAAAGATTACGAGGTGTAATTTCCAAACATTCGTAAATTGTGTTGCGTAGTCCCATAGAAATAAAAAACATTGTTTCACCGTTGTGTTTTTTTACTATGTCAAGCACCTCAAGCGAAGGTGCTCTATAAATATAACAATAGATTAGATTTTAATGCCAGTGTTAAAATAACTGAAATGTCCCGATGTGTTCTGACTTTTGGGTCACGCTGTATATATATGTTTCATATATATTGTTTTTCTCTTCTTTCGGGCAGTGTTACTGACGGACGCGTTGAGTTCTGGCGTTTTGTTCGCAGGGTTCTGCATTGGGATATTTGGAAAATTCCATGACTGCGAGTTGAGCATCGTGTGGGCTGGAGCCGAGAGATTGCCTGGAGAATGCCCACAAATATGAGGAGGTAAACACTCCGAGCTCCACACGGACAGATTCAAGAATTACTCGCTGTGCTGATGCCTCCTAGGCTTCTGTCTCCTTCCCAGTCTTACGGCACTTGCGTTCCCAGGTAGCGAGGCTCTACTGGAGTTGCCACCTGTCCAGTTTCCCGAGGATCGCCCCTTTTCTTGAGGACGTAGCCACCCTGGGGAAACCGATTTAAAGTCCTGGTTGTATTTGTTGTCGTGCGCGCGTTGTAGCAACCACAATGGTAACAGTCACACACCTACGATTGTCTCGGTTGGCTACGTACGGTGCGAAAGACGTTCAACGTACGTACGTACGTACACCGATCAGGGCGATGGAATATACATGTAGGTCTTCCCCGTTCCGGTATTGTCAGATAGTCTTCCTTTCGCTGAGGTGGCAACCCTCGGCTCCAACCAACCAATCCCTTTGCTTCGCTTCCGTGATCCGACGTTATCAATGCGATGCAAATTTTCATTAATCTTTTTGGCCCGTTTCCACGATTGAAAACCAACTCGAGGTCGTGCACCGGTGCCAGTAGTGAGAGGGGCCCTGTTAACCGGGCCCTGTTAACCGGGCCCTGTTAACCGGGCCCTGTTAACCGGGCCCTGTTAACCGGGCCCTGTTAACCGGGCACTGTTAACCGGGCCCTGTTAACCGGGCCCTGGATTTGTGGCTGTGGTTACGTCCTCGCAGTAAAAGAGCTGTCCAGCGGCGATAATTGAAGACATCTGGTCAGCCTCCCTCCAAGCTGACTTTGTGGCAGTCCGGTTGCATCAAGCCGAGAGAGATACGGCAACGATGCGCACTCAGCGAATGCGTTCCAATTTGTTGTGCATGGCGGGTATGTGTTTTTGGGTGCCACGGTGTTTTCAGGATGTTAACTACCTCGCATGGTATGCAGGAGTTCGTGGGTTCGATCCCGACCCTGACGCCTGCTGTATATTTGGAGTTTGCGTGTTCTCCCCGTGGTCGTGTGGATTTATCTCCAGGTTCTCCGGTTTTTTCCTCCACATTTAGAATCAATGTGCGTTTAGAGTGTTTGGCTACTGCTCTACATTTCCACGAGATAATCCAATTCGTTGAACTATAATTTGTGATAGTCAGGTCGATTCTGAAATAGAGATATATAGCTCAGTGGGCCTGACCTGGTAAAATAAAAAAAAAAAATTGTCTTAGTTTAATATATATGCCTGCACCTACAGAGTGATCCGTATACAGATACCCCACCGATATATCCTGTCCCTCTTTACACGTTCTGCTGAACAGGCTGATGGAATGTTGTGAAGGCGACGGCCCCGATAACGTTTAAAGTGCACTGCCCAATCGTTATTAACGCCGACTCTATGGACTCTCTCTCTCCTCTGCCACGACGAAGAAGGGTTATTGCCCCAAAAAACGTCACTTAGGGGCCGTCCGTAAATGACGTCACGCACCTGGGGGGGGGGTCAGATATTTGTGACGATGTGTGACGAAGGGGGGGGTTTAGATATGTGACGTCACATCAAAATGCGCAACTTTAAATAAATATAGACAACACGTTCTACTTAATGAAATTGACTTTTAATAAATGTTTTCTCCTACAACATCAGAGTGCAGCGGAACATTAAATACGCACTTCAATGACAATAGTTTAGAGCGATTTGAAGCATGTTTTATTTTTTTTTGGGGGGGGGGGGGCAGAGCTTTGTGACGTCATATTTGAGGGGGGGGGGGGTCTGACTTTCGTAACACCGTGTGACGAAGGGGGGGGGGGTAAAAAATCGTCCAAAATCACGTGACGTCATTTATGGACTGCCCATTATTACATATTGTTTTTACTTTAAGGGCCACGCACACGCAGTGTTATTGACGAATGTATTTTGAATAGCTATGCTCAAAAACAACAGAGAACGCCCGTAATTCCTGAGCTCTCTGCAAACAACAGCTGCCGGATACCCCCCTCCCCCTGTCAGAGCTCATTCGATGATGCGACATTCGCTCGCAGCGAAAGTGTTTGGGTTAGAGGCGATGGAACAGCCCCGCAATTCCTCGGCTACTGCTGGTGGAGGACTCCTCTCATTGAGGGAGCTCCTCTCTGCACGGTTACTTGGCCTGCCCTTCCACGTGGGCCAGACATTGCGAGATTACCCCACACTTTACCCCACCGCGCGCGCCAAGTGACTGTTGCGGAAACCCATTCCACGTTCTACTGCCGGACGGACAGACGGGGCGGAGGGAGGAAGGGAGGTCGGTCGGTCGGAGGAGGAGGAGGAGGGGATTTCAGGAACGCCGTCTCATTGTTTCGCGTGGCGTGCCAGGAGACGGAAGCGAACCGGCGTGTCCTCTGGGTCGCGAGTCCAGTGCGCTGCTGAATCACCGCACGTGACCATGAAAATCATGTCCGGTCATCATCGCAGCAGCAGCAGCGGCTTTTTAGCTAAGCCATCGAACAAAGGCATCGCGCACTTTCTGATGCGCCCTCCTCGGCCGTCTGGAACGCTCTTCCCTCCGAGATTAGGAAGCCACTGGAGCGATGCAGTTTTAAATCATCTGGACCGAAAATGCATTTCTTTAGAACTGCCGTTCGTGTCCAGTTTGTTGTCCTTCGCCCGCACATCCGATGAGCACGGTTGGCTACGTACGGCGAGAAAGAAGTTCAACACGCACACGTGCAAGTCATCACTCGATAATGGAGATCTTGTTTCCTCTTCGATTTACATGGCGCTGCTGCTTTGATGCAGTATTTAAACGCGCGCATTGGGCCAAATGCACGGGAGTCGATGAAATCCCCCCTGGCTCAGTCTCATCAGTAGGTGGGCACGTGCTGCCCTTCGCTCGATCCACTGCTGGATGACTCCGGGCGCCACGTGGGGCCGTGAGGTCACACGTGATCACGCCTCCGCCAGCAGCGATCGGCGGCGGGCTGAGACGAGGGAGCGTATCAGTAGGGTACAACAACGCATCTACGGCCCTCTCCGCTGCCCACAACGTAATTTTTTTTTTTTATCAATGCTCATCGTTAATTGGCTGAAAATATCTCCACGTGCGTGTGTGTACGTCTATGTGTACGTGTGTGTACGTGTGTGTGGACGTGCGTATGTGTGTGTACGTGTGTGTCTGTGTGCGCGCCTCCGTGCGGTGGTGTAGCGGTTAGCGCGCCGCGCTACGAACCCGGCGACCCCAAATTCGATTTCTCGCTCATGGCCATCACCAGTGACGATTATCTGAATCTGTCCAGAGCCTCCCCTAGGTCGACTCAGCCTCAATTGAGTACCTGGTGCGGTGTGTAAACATCGCCACTGGGGAGACAAAGGCGGGCGGGCGTGGTGCTGGCACTTGCCTCAACCGTCTGTTAAGGCTACACGGGGGATCTTTGTCTTTTGCGCCTCGGGTGCGTTGCGGATCGTGCAGCGTTGCACAAGACGCAGCGTTGCATGAACGACTCTACTACAGTATATATATCTTCTATTATAAAATCCCGGCGTTGCATTTGTCCGATTGTCTGCTTGTCCGTCAACTATATTCCGAAAGCCTTTCAGAAGGCCTGCATCGACAAGTTGTAGAAAGTAGACCCCCACCAATAGAGTCAGTAGTGTCTGCACTCATGGGGAGTGGGGGGAGAAGAGGACATCAGTGGGGGCGATGGGCGAGGCGCCGAGAAGCCCTCCGCAGGAAGCTAGAACAAGGCCGACGGAAGTGTAGTTTTTTAGAGATTACACGTTATGCAGGCTCGCACCCCGCTATGCTTTCTTCTACCAGATTCTCGGAAACCTCCGTCGAGAAGAGGCAATATTCACCGCGAGTTCCTGTCATAGCCCCCTCTGATGCCTGGTCCTCTGCTGGAACTCATCTCTAAATACCACCGCCTCCCACAGCGGCATCATTCATAAGCTGCCCCGCTCATATTTAATGAATGTATTGAATTACAAATGTCCGTTTGGATTTTGGATTATGGTTCGGGGAATTCTATTTATTTCTCCCGGGGTGCATGGTAATATGGCATTACCCCTTATCGTATGGAGAGGGAAAAAAATTCTACGTCGGGGTCGTGTTCTCTCTGGGATTCGATGGCATGCAAAATGCAAGAGGATTTCAAACAACCAGCATTGATAAATATTATTTGCCATGTTAAGAGATTTATAAGAGATAGGATGTGAATTCAGGCCTGCGAAATCCACCGTATATATATCTGCATTGGGGTGGGGGAGGAGGGCGAGATGGGGGTGATGGGGGAGGAAAGCACATTAAGTAGGCTGACTTGGAAGGTAAGCCTGATAATTATGTTGCTTCGATTTTTCTAGCATCCACTTATCAAAACCTTTTCGACCACTGCACACAAAAGACAATTATCTCCGTCTTTACCCGCTTAGAATGTCAGAGTTAAGAGCGGTTAGTGAGTGAACACCTATTCCAGGCCATCTTCTTGTTGCCAGTGGCAACCTCGAATCATTTTTCGTTTGGGGTGACTTAGAGGTGTCCCACACCATCCTCCACCCCGCCCCCTCCACCACGTGGTCAGAAATTGAACTCAAGCAGCTGGTACGGCGGTGCAGGAAGGTTTCCATCGTGGAGCCACTCATTTTGTTTGCACACACAGATGCATCTTTCCATGAACGCATTATAAACATCTCGTGGCAAGCAAGTTGCTGTTAGCAAGCACCTATTAAGGCCACCGGTGAAATGCGTGCGAGGAGCTTTGTAGGGCTGCCACTATTCCAAAATCTCCAAGCACAGTCACAAGGTACGGAATTGAAGATGATTCAATTTTGGAGAGGGACAGGCCTGGTTCAGATTCTGATCGCCACTGTGTGTCGATGTGCATTTAGGTTTCGACGTAACCCTGGGGTTGCCAGGATGGTGGTGAAGGCTGCTCCCCACTGTGCTTGTCACTCCTCATGTTAGTAAACGAAAAAAAGACAAAGATAGCCTTAACGGACTGTAGGGGCAAGTGCTGTTCGCGAGCACCTATGAAGGCCGGAACGGCACACGAGAGGGTGGGTGGCCAGCAGCATTCCTGGCCACCTTTGTCTCCCTCGTGGTAATGTTTACGCATCGCGCCAGGTACTCATTGCCGGCTGACTCGACCTAAGTGTGGCCCAAGGCCGGTTTAGACAAAATGTATCTGGTGTTGGCCGGGTTCCTAGCGCAGCACACTAACCAAAGCGCCACCGCTCTCCACACACACACACACACGCGAGCGTGCACACACACACACACGAGCGTGCACACACACACGAGCGTGCACACACACACACGAGCGTGCACTCACACACACAGGCGCGTGCACACACACACACACACACGAGCGTGCACACACACACACACACTAAATCCATTTGAGGAAATTGCTAAGTAGCGGCATCGCCAAGGTGTAACCGCATTAGCCTGAGTAAATAAATATACGTGAGAAAAATCTTATTTGCTTACAGCTACCTTATTGAGCAGCAAGACAAAGGAATAATTTCCACCATCGCCCTGGAGATGAAATAAAAAAAATACTTGGAAATTCAACAAAAAACATTTTACGGCGGTTTTATTTGAGACCATTTCCACGTTTTCACGTCGAAAAATAACACGAAAGCAGTCCCCTATTTTATTACAAATGTATCTGGTGATGCTGCTGCCTGCTGTACAGGCATAAATAACAACAACTCAACACATTCATCAATAACACTATTTGGCCTCAAAAGGAGAAAATATATATACTAGGTGACGTTTCAGGCAATGACTTTTCTTCACGGCGCTTAAATTAACAATTTTCTAACAGACATGTTTCTACCATGATGAATAACCATTGCCTGAAACGTCACCCGTTATAAATATTAACGTATAATGCAGTTATTGACGAATATGTTGCGATTTTACTATTGTCAAACAGACCTACATATTTGTTTTGGTTTGCCCCCCCCACCCAAATAAAATATAAACAATCCTCATCCGCGAATTATATGCGAAAAAAAAACATTTTGAACCGTGCACCACCGCGCTTGCAGATGGGACATTCACTGAAAAAAATATAAATACAAAGACAAAGATCCCCCAGGATAGCCGTAACAGACTGTCGGTACAAGTCCTGTTAGCGAGCACCTATTAAGGCTGGAACGGCACGCGAGGGGGTGGGTGGCCAGCACCACGCCCGGCCGCCTTTGCCTCTCCAGTGGCGATGTTTATACACCGTACCAGGCACTCAATTGAGGCTGAGTCGACCTAGGAGAGGCCCAAGACCAGTTCAGATATTCGTCACCGGTGTTGGCCGTGAGCGGTAATCGAATTCGGGTCGCCGGGTTCGTAGCGCAGCGCGCTAACCGCTACGCCACCGCTCCCCCCACACACACAGGCACACACACACGCACACATAGGCACACACACAGGCAGGCGAGCGACTTTTCTGACGCGGAAAGGGGCCCACTCGCAATATGCCCCGAAGCCAAATTGAACGCGGCTCCGATGCTCTGAACGCAATAAAAGCAGATTCAGGTGGATGCCTTTCGTCAAGCGCGCTTTTCAGACAGAGCGATGGATGCACATGTCGTCGTGGGGAAGCGGGGGGTGGTGGCTTGGGTGGGTGGGGTGGGTGTCGCTGTCGTGGTGGTGGTGGGGTGCGTAGGGGGGAGCCGGAGGCGAGCGGGGGGTGAAAGTGAGCTGAAATCCCAGCTGATGGATTGATCTGGCTTTACCGGTAATCGGGGGATCGATGCGAGAGTCGCTACGGAATCACCCGGCAAATGAATGACAAAAGGCACTCCGGCGGAGGGCGGCATTAGCCCCATCCAGCTGTCTTAATGGGTTAATAAGCGACAGGAATTTATGATCCCTGGTGTCCTGGTGGGACAGACGGAAATTAACCCGATAGTCGTCCCGCGCACATTAGCAACTCCAATTACGAGGAAATAATCGCGTTAAAAGCTCGCATTGTTGTCCTATCGGAGCTTACAAAGTCAGCGGCTGCGCGGGGATTGATGGACGGTCCGAAGGCTCCGTGCGTCTGAGCGAGCCGCGGAGGCTAATGCAGGGCCACGGCTGCCAGGCTTTTGCAAGGGAAATTTTTTTTCTTCATAAAAATTGATTGCCTGCTATGCATCACTCGCGCCAGGACACAGATGACCCAATATTCAGCGCCAAGCGCTAATGGCCCCGTAACGCAGTCAGGCATCTGCGAAGTAGCAAATGGGACCTTGGCCACCATTATCAGAGGCGCCGTCCCTGCGTTAACGTCTCCATCGCCATGATGATGATGTGCGCGGTCCGGGGCCAGACCAGGTCCGGGGCCAGGCCAAAGGATGCAAAAGTAACGAGATGTTAACTCCTTCGCCTGGTATGCAGGAGGTCCGTGGTGGGTTCCATCCCGACTTTGACGCCTGTAATATGTGGAGTTTGCGTGTCTCTCTCCTCGTGGTCGCGTGGAATGTGTCTCCGGGTCCTCAGGGGTTTCTCTCCACATTCAGATTCATGCGTTCGGAGAGTATTTGGCTGCTATAAATTCCCACGTGATGATGATGATGATAAGCCCACTTCGTTGAGCTTGTGATGGCTAGTTCGCTTCTGAAAAATAGCTGCTACATAGCAGCTCAGTGTGGGGGCCTTACTTGGTTACAATAATAATGTTTTTTTGTGTATGTATGCAGGTGGCGCCGCGGTTACTGCGAGCGTTCTCGCGGTTGGAAGGTCGTGAGTTGGATTCCCGCCTTCAGCATAGGAAACTCGGCCCCACCGTCCCTTTTTAATGAATTAATAATTACATTTATATAGCGGCTTTTCATCAAAGATCTCAAAAGTGCTGTACAGGACACAGCAGCAGCAGCAGCAGCAGACACTCAGCATAGGCGCTGGGTGAGCAGGGGGGAGGGCGGTCAATGATATGAGGATATTGTGGGTTCTCGTGTGGATCGACTGTTCCCTGCCACAGGGATGTGGAATTTCCACCACTGCCTCAGGATGCTATCGGAGGCTGCTCTCTTGTCATCGGAACAGGGAGACCACTTCGCTTTGTGCCATCATCATAGGCCGTCTAAATCTCATCGTGTAACAATTCCATCGCCATCATCGTCATCTGAACAATGGCCCTGGCATCATTGTCGACGAAAACCTCGTGCGCGACCGTCAGTTCCCATTCACAGATCACGGGAGACCGCTTGCCACCGAATGCTTGCGTCTCATCATGAGGCATATTCGATCGTTGAGGAGGACCTCGTGAGTGTGGGTGCCTGCCCCTGTGGGTGCGTGTGAGTGTGGGGAGCGGTAGTGTAGCGGTTAGCGCTCTACGCTACGAACCTGGCGACGCGGGTTCGTTTCCCGTTCACGGCCAACACCAGTGATGATTATCTGAACCGGTACTGAGCCTCCTCTAGGTCGACTCAGCCTCAAATGAGTACCTGGTGCGATGTGTAAACATAGCCACTAGGGGGACAAAGGCGGCCGGGCGTAGTGTTGACCACCCACCCCCTCGTGGCGCGTGCTGGCTTTCATAGGTGCTCGCTAACATCACTTGCCCCTACAGTCCATTAAGGCTATACGGGGGATATTTCTCTTTGTCAGTGTGAGTGAGTGGGGAGCGGTGGCGTGGCGGTTAGAGCGCTGCGTTGTGTACTCGCTCGCTCATGGCCAACATTGGTGAATATACTGAACTGAGCCTGCGTCTCCACTAGGTCGACTCAGCCTCAAATGAACACCTGGTGTGATGTGTAAATATCAGTGCTGGGGATAAAAAGGCCACCCACCCACTCGTGTGCAGCGTTGTTACTTCATAGGCGCTCGCTAACAGCACTTGCCCCAAATGCCTCTCTGTGCTACGCGGGGAATTTTTTCATTTTTTTACATGCTGGTGTATACATCGGGGGTGTTTTTGCTAGTGTATGCGCTCGTGTTTGTGTGTGTGTCTCTCTCTCGAAAAGGGAAAAAAAGCCACGTGCATGTATAGGTCTTTTGTTGGCCTCAGGATATTGACAGTGGCTATATAATCACAGCTTTTGCTCTTCATTCGGGAACTTTAAGCCTTTTTTATGGATCTCCCTGCTCTACATCTCATCACTATGGCTACAAATGCATTCATTGCGGCTCTATTGAGACAACGTGAATGGCAAGGCCGGCCCAAGTGCCACTATTGTACGAGGCTGCACCTGTGCCATCAATTAACCCCTTCCCCGACGCGCTGCTCCTTGGAGCACAAAACCTACGAAGGCTCTGCGGAGCTTTGCGCTCGGTTTTTGTTGTTGTTGTTGTTGTTGTTGTCACGAGGCCATCTCGGTAAAGTAAAAAACAAATGTATTGCGCAAGGGGTTGTCGCAGGTGTGCGCTGCGTAGCTCCCATCGAGCGGCGGTAGATCGCACGCGAAAATGAAGAAGGGAAAACTCGCGGTGCCGCTTAACTCCTGCTGCTGCTTCTCATGCTCAGGGGGGAGGGGAGGGGTGTCCGCTGTCGTTCTGCTCTACAGCTCTCCAACGCGGCTCGCGCGTCGGGCCGTGTGTGCTGCTCGGCACGGTGTCCGACGTTTCGCTCCACGCGCTGTTTTACGAACGGCAGAAATATATCATTGTCATATGATGATTTCAACCCGTGATATTTGTTCGTCGCGATGCCACCAAATTACTGCACGATTCCGATTTGTGACGTCGCTGTCACGTAACGAGATAATGAAAGTTGAATGAGCAGGGTCACAAGTCAAAGTGCTTCACCGCTCGAATGGCCGTTGATGCTTCTGTTGCCCGTGTCCCGTTTAGTGCATTGAACCAGCGGTGGAAATTCCACATTCTTATGGCGGGGGTGAGGGTCTTTCCACAGGACAACCACTGTTGACTTCCCCACAAAGTGGTATTCGTTTTATCGGCCTCGGATGGGGGAGGGATGATGGGCTGACTCAACCCCACAATCCAGGATTTGAACTCGCAACCTTCCAATGGTGAGGCGCTCTCTGTACCATTAAGCCACCTTAATGGCACGACACAAAACGGCGCATCATAGGTTACCGAAAGGCACAAATGTCTCACGTTCTCTCCACGTGCCAGGAGCTTCTCGTGCAGCTGGTTTCGTGAGTACAATATTCGTGTGTGTGTGTGTATACACAGTTCTCAAAGAAGCTCCGGGAAAGCACGTGGTTGCGGAACGTCGGGCATCGTGCCGAACAACATGCGGCACGTCCAGGAAACACATCGGAGAGAGATGTACAATTGGTTTTCTTTTTCCACATCGTCTTGTTTTATTTTTTTCGTCTACCGACATTTCGGCAATTGTGAAACAGTCGGCGCTTCGTGCCGCCAGAAAAAAAAAACAACAAATTACAGGATAAACGTGAAACGTACATATACTGTACGTGTTGTTAAAATTACATTTTGCGTGTTTTGAAAATAATTTTTAAAAAATCGCGAAACGGCGCGATGAGGAGCGGTGTGCGAGATGGGAAATGAAGCACGTGCTGTCAGTCAAGAGTGTCGCGCGGGCACACGTGTGTGAGCGTGCGTGCGTGCAGGTCTGTGTGCCTGTGTGCACGTGTGTGTGTGTGCGTGTGGATGCGTGTCTGTGTGCGTGTGTGTCTGCGTGTGTGTGTGCGTGTGCGTGTGTGTGCGTGCCTGTGTGCACGTGCGTGTGTTCGCACGCATGTGCATACAGGGGGTTTGGGGATCTTTGTCTTGGTTGTGCACGTGCGTGAGTGTGCGTGCGTGAGCGTGTGCGTGAGTGTGCGCGCGAGTGTGTGCGTGAGTGTGCGTGCGTGAGCGTGTGCGTGATGCTGATCGCTAAAGGCGACGGCGCCCTGCTGCTGCTGCTGCGAGCTCACTTTGCGTCGTCACCGCCGGCGTGTGGCGCGCCCCGTGGAGGCCCCTGGGTAGGCCCTGTGCTGAGCGACCCGCCGCGGCTACGTGTATTCTTAAGCAATAACAACGCAATCTGTATTATATACCCAAGAATACCCGTGGCCGCGGGGGGCATCGAGCCCGGAGCTTCGCGCGTCATTCCAGTCGTCCCGCCGACACGAATCTTGCTGCGTGTTGTAAACAAAACCCAACAAACAACAGCAACAACAAAAATCAATCTGCAAAAGGGAGAAGAAAAACAGGTGGAATGTAATGTGCGTGTGCTCGTGTCGGGTCAGGGATTTTTAGAAAAAAAAAATATTTCACAGGTTGAATGTTGATTGTGGGTGCGCTCGTGTTCAGTGGTTGACAGCCTCAAATAAGTGGCCAAGTAAAACATCGCCACTGGGGAGACAAAGGCGGTCGGGCGTGCTGTTGGCCACCCACCCCCTCGTGTGCCGTGCCGGCCTTCATAGGTGCTACTCGCTCACAGCAGTTCCCCCCAAAAGGCTGTGAAGGCGACACGGGGGATCTCTGTTTGTGTTGGGTGTCTGGGTGTACGTGCGTGGTGCTGTCCACAATACCCCATCATCATGGCGCTATGCTGGCATTAATAGGCGCTCGCTAACCGCACTTGCCCCAATTGTCTACATTGCTTGGGGTGTATTTGTTGTGCGTGTAACTGGAGCGGTAGCGCACAGCACTGCACATCCGGCTATCAGAGTTTGTTTCCTGGCCACGGCCAACATCAGTGGCGATGATCTGAACCGATCCTGGATCTCCCCTAGGTCGACTCAACATCCGATGAGATACCGAATGCATTGTGTGAACATCAGCATTGGGGAGACAAAGGCGGCCGGGCGTGTGTTATAGCCACAGCACCCTCTAGTGTGCCGTCCCCGCCTTAATAAATTCAGCACTTGCCCCAACAGTATGTAAAAGTATATACGGGGGACCTTTGCCTTTGCGTGTCTCTATGAGAATGAATGGGGCATCTTTTGTGTTTTTCGTATGTGGGTGTAAAATGGGGTCACTAACAGCACTTGCCCCGACATTCTATAAACTATAAATGGGGGATACACCGTGTCTTCATAAAATATCGGAGACATTTAGTATTTTAACCTGTCCTAAGCCTTCGCGAGGTTGACTCACCAACGAATGAGTGACTGCTATGGGTGGCCCAGGTATATCGCTCAATCACACCACCCTAGAAGATCCCATGTGCACCCTGATGGGTGCTCGCTAACAGTATTTGCCCCACCACTCTAGAAGGTGGGACACTTTGCATTTGGACCTCTTCATTGGGTTTGGATGTGTGAGTTACAGGGGCTTACTAACAGACAGCCATTGTCTCTACAATCTATAGAGCCTAACTGAGGACTTATTTTTAATATCGGGGGAATTTAGAACATGAACCTGGCCTGGACTTCCTCTAGGTAGAGTTGGCATTCAATGATGACCTCTCAATTATGTACCCAGTATCATAACTGGGATGACATACGTGGCTGGGTATGATGTCCACCCAAAGAATATATGTTCACTTTCAGCACGACTTTCCCTTACTTTGTACGTGTCTGCATGAAGAGTTTGGGTTTGTGTGTGGGGTTGTGTACGTCGACTCAGCCTCAAATGAGTACCTGGTGCGGTGTGTAAAGATCGCCACTGGGGAGACAAAAGCGGCTGGGAGGGTGTTGGCCACCCACCTCCTCGTGTGCCGTGCCGGCCTTCATAGGTGCTCGCTAACATCACTTGCTCCTACAGTCCTTTCAGGCTATACGGGGGATCTTTGTCTTTGTGTGTGTTGGGGAGCGACGGCGCAGTGGTTCACTCTTTTCTCTATGGAACCCGGCGACCCGAGTTCGATTCCCGCTCATGGCCTCCAACAATTCCAGTGTCGATCATTTTAACCGGTCCTTGGCCTCCCCTGGAACTAATCCTGGGCCTCCCTCTCAAATGAGTGCCTGATGGAATGTGTAAACATCACCACTCGGGAGACAAAGGCGGCCACGGACGGTGCTGGCCACTCACCCCCCCTCATGTGCTCTGCCGGCCCTCATAGTTTCTTGCTAACAGCACTTGCCCCGAAAGCCTCTCAAGCCTACGCGGGGAATCTTTGCCTTTGTATTGTGTCCTTGTCCATTCTACTCGATTCTGCAAAGCATCCGCATAAATATTCCGCACCATTGTTTGTGCGTGCGTGTCTGTGTGCGTGAGTACGTGTGCACTACACTCTGCATGCCCTACATTGCGGAACGCCCCCCACCCCCCACACACATTTGTTATTGCACACATGCATATATGCATTCAGGCATTCATTTGCACGCGTGTTTTATAAATAGTCAATTTTTTGTCTTTCTCGCGGTCGGTGCGATGGAGATATGATGCACCATGCGTTACTCCTTCAAAAAGAAAAAAAACCATTGTGTCCCTTCGAGATTTAGAAAGCAGAATAAATGCGCGAAACAATGCTTGTTCACGGTCGGTATTAAATTGGGCGAATAGAGATGCTGGTTGCGCAACGAGTGAACAATTTGAGAATAGCGGTGCTGAAATGGACAGCGCACTCCGAAGCAGACAACTTCGATTTGGATTCCAGGGCGTGGCTAACGTCTTCCCCTCCCTTACCAACCCGCACAGCCCAACGTGGTCAAGTATGGTCAAGCAACTCAGACAACTCAAAGCATGATGATGATAATAATGATCATTCGTGCTGACAGCATCCCATAACGCTGGACATCCATTACGTATGAGGACCAAATCCCGTATAAAGCCACTGCCAAGCAAATTAAAACCCCCACTACCTTGCAAAATCAAAACGAATAAACGAATGGCACCAAACCAAAAATCATAAGGAGGCATTCATCAAGCAGTGGATTAACAAAGGGCTGTAAGTCATTCGTACTATTATAATATTGCTCTTGAAACATGAGAGGAAATTGCACCCCTAAAGAGATTAAGAAATTGAATTAATGCGTTACGCAATGCTCCCAGAAATGCCTTGCATCCAATATAGTGGACCGATGCTTGTCGCGATAGTGAACACCTTGAGAAACGTGGGACAATGTGCGCCAAGCGAGGCCCAGCCTTATTGGAAGGGTGACCCCCCCTCCCCTTATTAAGGCAATTGTATGCAAGGCCCCTGACGGATGAGACAAGAGAAAGGAGGTGCATGTAATTCATAGGCCCGGCGCATTGAACGCATCTGTGTCACATTCGTTTAAATGATCGCAGTAATTATGAACATTGAATTATGAAAATGAGACCCTTTTTTTGCAGTAGATGGTGTGAACCAAAAATGTACAACTTTTATTCTGGTAGATTAGGGTACACAAGACTTTAAGCATAACGCAGCCCGTGTATATGGACCACAGAGATAATAATGATAATAAAAAATAACAGATACCCAGTCACGTAACAGCCCCTTTTTTCAATCCACTGCTCGATGAAGGTCCCCCCACCCCCCACCCCCCCTTCCTTAGCGGCCGTAAAGGTTTCTTGACCGTGTTGGTATGGGTCGGTGAACAGAACACCGGTTCAGATAATCTCTTGACACCGACGACTACGATGATGCTGCTGGTGGTGGCTGCAGTCGGGAATCAAACTCGGACTATAAAGACCCCGGAACAACCGCCGGCTCCTACCCGTCCCGTGAAGTTCAGTGCAGTGGTTAACATTTTTTTTTTAGTTTCCAACGTGTGTACGAGTCCAAATCTTCACAAGCTGGCCACATGCGTCTCTTCCCTCTGGCAGTGGCCAAGCCATGTGGATGAAACGTCCCTGCTATGGAAATTCACCGAATTATAATCGGGCGCCCAGTGCATCTAAATCCCATTTCATATCTAAATCCCACCGCTTCTAGCCGTTCGAGCACTCGTACTGGCTGTATTAATTTAATTTATGCTAATCATCAGGTTTTTTTGCATGTTTTTGTTGTTCCATAGAATGTTAGTGAGGCTTATGTATCGGCTCCATGCAAGGTTCGAGTTTTAAGAGATTACGGTTCTGCTAAATGTAACATTACTTTTTGGTTTAAAACCCGGTTTTTGTTTGCTAAAGAGAAAAATCACCCCAATGGCCTGTGAACATGGTTACACATAATGAAAAGGACTGTATTGATTTTTCATTCGGCAAATACATTAAAAGATGGTGTTCATTTTTGTTGATGTAGTTTGTTTTACTGATCGTGAATTGTAATAAAGCAAAGGTAACATATGAAGCCCTACATGCCCTTTCTCTAGAAACGTCGATTAATTTCTTTTTTTTAGGAAACGGGATGAAATGTTAAACGTGATGGTTTAAACATTTCCCAACGTGAACAGCAAAATATAAAATGTTAGAAGAATAATGCCTGTTAACGTCAGCACGTGTAGATTTGTAATGGTTTGTGCATAACACAAGTACACAATACATTAACGGAGATGCAAAATCGGTAAAGTGGCATGGTGAGTGTACAGATAATTAGTAAAAAAAATACCGAATTGTTATTGAAGAATTTTGTTTTATTTGCATTGTCATCATATTTAAAATGCATTACACTTCGCTATTTAGAAATATTCGAAATTATCAACGTGGAAAAGAAAATAACTGCGTGTGTGTTTTTTTTCAGACGCTGTATTTGATCATATTTGTCAACATAATTGAGGCAATTATTTAAGTGGAGTGCATAAATGTAAAACAATGTCATTACACAAACTTTTTATTTTATTTCTAAACACAAAAAAACCCCACAGCCCCCGGATAAATTCGTTTAAGTGTGCCCCGTCTGGGTTTGCATCTCGTAGCTCTGCGCCGGATTCTTGAACCGAATCAATTTGCTGGCCGCTTTTCCGAA
Source organism: Lampetra planeri (assembly GCF_965212315.1). Lineage (NCBI taxonomy): Eukaryota > Metazoa > Chordata > Hyperoartia > Petromyzontiformes > Petromyzontidae > Lampetra > Lampetra planeri. The sequence continues at coordinate 6,483,902 of NC_136152.1, read as the reverse complement.
TTATGGCAGCGAATAACGAACGCAAAAAATGTCCCGCAAATGGCTGGAGCACAGAACGCTTCGAGTGACTCACCGGCGCACCCCAGGTACGGAAACGCGATACACACACACGTGGTACACACACACGGTACACACAATACACCAACACACGTGGTACACGTGCAGTACACACGCGGCGCACACGCGCAGTACACACGGTACACCCACAGTGAATTACTAACGCAGGGCTCGCAAACCGCCACGAAGACACAAACGAACACAAGCGTTAAAAACGCAACGCAATTAAACAAAGGGACAAATGCACACGAAACGGAAATTACTTCACCAAAGGTGTAGGCATTGCTTAATGGCCCTAGTTACCGCCCCCCCCAAAGCCTTAGACGGAATGTTCAGTTCAATTAATGCGGTACGATTAAACAAAAAATGGGCTCTAGTTAGGGCATAGAAGCTACGCACATGGAGATAGTTAAATTTTGCGGAAGTTAAATGCTCCTCCGGTCAACGGGACGCTTCCGTCTCGTTATGGCATCGCACACACACATGCCGATCGCACGTTCACAATCGCCGTGCGCGTTTCTCGTCGATTGCGCGGGGCATTCGTTCTCTCGTAGAAGACAAAACTCAAAATTAAAAGCAAAAAAAACCCACGACGTTTCAATCGCGATCGAAACGTCGTGGGTTTTTTTCTTTTAATTTCGATTTTTGTTTTCTATCTTCGTGACTTTATCGAAAGAACCAAGAATATGAATTAATGCAGTCACGAAAGTTTTAAGTCAAAATTTAATTGACTCTCTCGTTTACTCTCTCATTCACTCTCTCATTCACTCTCTCGTTCATTCACTGGTTTACTCTCTCATTCACTCTCTCATAAACTCACTGGTTTACTCTCTCATTCACTCTCTCTGTGCAAGAAGTGCGCGAGCATTTCATTGCGACTCGTATTTTTTTTAAGTTGGGTGAAAACTTGCGTGCGTTTTGTTGTTGTTGTCGTTTTCTTTGGTGAACAGATGGCCCGAGTTCGTGTGACAATGGCAGTCATTTTGCTCATTCTGTGGCATTTCCGAACACCTGGAGACGATTCCCATGCTGCGCATGCCAATGATTATTAGCACGTGCAAGCAATTGATTCGTATTCAATTATACGGTGATACTGTCTTTTTATTTATCTATCAATGTGGAGATTTGTGTTTGTTTCCGATGTCAATTCTGAGACAAATAATGGATCCGTAGCTGGATTTATACCTACGATTGACTTTCCACGTTGTGGTTCACATGCTCGCCTATTTCTCTCTCAATTATTAAAAACAAAGACGTCGATACGTGATCTCGGTCAATACTTATAGGCGTGACATTACATCGCATTTCATGATCACGAATGCATCTTTAGAACATTGCAAAATGAATTTTGATCGGCGTCGAATCGCAAAATAAATGTTTCGTACGACCATCCTCGTGTGCCTTATTTCGGAATCAAAAAAACCTCGACCCGAGCCATCGCCTGTAAACATTCTTTTTTGTTACGTTGCGCGCGTTCAAATGACGCCAATTATGGAAATCGGGATTGTCCCTTCTTTTCGTTTTTCAATTGGGGTTCATTATGAAAGCCGCAACACATTTCACAAAAACGGCGTTCATTATGCAGGGCACCCTATAGATCCACTCAACTTGTCGTAGAAGCGTCTCCCAGTGGAAGGTGCCAATGAAAAGGCGGCCCAAGCACTCGCGGAAGGCGCAGAGTGACAATCAAGCGATGCAACCTGCAGCAATATTTTAATCAAAGCCATATGGCATATGGAGGCTCATGTATATATGAAGACACAGACCGCCCCCGCCGCCCCCGTATAGCTTTAACAGACTGTTGGGGCAGGTGCTGTTAGCGAGTAGCACCTATGAAGGCCGGCACGGCACACACGGTGGTGGGTGGCCAGCACCATGCACGGCCACCTACGTCTCCCGAGTTGGCGATGTTCAAACACCACAACAGATACTCATTTGAGGCTGAGTCGACCTAGGTGAGGCCCAGGACCGGTTCAGATAATCGTCGCTGGTATTGGCCATGAGCAGGAATCGAATTTGGATCGCTGGGTTCATAGCACAGAGCACGCTAAAAATCTCGCCACCGTTCCTTAACACATCGACATATAAATATATACGAAGACAAAGATTTCCATTCAGCTTTTACCAGGATGTTGGGGCAATTGCCGTTAGCGAGGATCTATTTCAGACCAGCACGGCGCACGAGGGGGTGGCTTGGTCAGAACCAACGCCCGCCCGCTTTTGTCTCCCCCAGTGCCGATGTGTGCACACTACCCCAGGCAGTCATCGAGGTCTGGGTCAAACCTGGACGAGGCCGGTTCACATAGTCGCCACTGGTGTTAGCCGTGAGCAGATAATCAAACTCGGCTCGCCTGGATGATGTGATGCAGTGCGCTCACCCACAGCACTGCCACTCCCCCCCCCCCCCACGTACGTGTACAAAGGCAAATGCAAAAAAAATCCCCGTATAAAATTAACATATTGTTGTGGAAAGTGCTCTTAGCCAGCACGAGGGGGTGGGTGGCCAGCACCACGCCCGGCTGCCTTTGTCTCCCCAGTGGCGATGTTAACACAACACCAGGTTCTCATTTGAGGCTGAGTCAACCTAGGGGAGGCCCAGGACCGGTTCAGATAATCGTCACTGGTGTTGGCCATAAGCAGGAATCGAACTTGACTTGTGTACGTACATGTGTGTGTGTACGTGTATGTGTGTATGTGTACGTACATGTGTGTGTATGTGTACGTGTCTGTGTGTATGTGTAGGTATACACAAGCACACACACAGGAGAGAATGCTTGGCGCAAGTGAACGTCTTAAAATTCTTCATAGAGAATGCACTGCTGAACAAAAATCACGTCACGCACAATAGCGTGAAATGCTTAATAAAAGGCCTGCTTATTTAGATTTATGAATTGATTGCTCTGTCTGACCGAGCGAGTGCCCGTTGAGCTGTGTGCATACGCCTTGGAAAATGAAACCCTCTGAACTAGACGTAAATTAGCCGGGGATGCACATGTTATAGAATGAACGAATTTGTTTCGAACGCTAAATATTCAAATAGGTGACTAAAAAAAACATTACTCTGCAAGTAACCAATGCTGTATTCAACACCGGCGGTGTCTCTGTAGTAGAGTAACGATGTCCACGTGCACCCCACTGAAATTTGACCAAAGCACAATTCTGCACCCATCCACATTACCAACGGATACTATTTTTTTCAACCCCTTTATCAATCCACTGCTGGATGAAGGCCTCATTGTCATGCCGAGTGATGGCAATTGACCATATCACGCCACCCCCAAGGGGAGAGAGATCTTACTCGCCACGAATGTTAACCGTGGCCAGGGACTCAAACTCAGGTCGCCGGATTTTCAAAACGCAGTGCGTAAAAAAATAAAAATCACCGCGCCACATTCCACCCCAAATAGATTTTTCATACCACCGATTTACAGCAGCGCATTCCACGAAAGATGCACTATGCCTCCGTTAATTAACAATAATTAGAATATAAACGAGCCGCGAACCCCCCTAATAGAGCATTGCAAGGAGTGATTAATCACGAGCTCATTTATAAAACACGGCGATACGTAATAGCGCGGGGCCCCTAAAGCGTTTGCGGGGAAGCATCCCATGGGGGTGGGGGCAGGTGTGAACAGGTGATCCCTGAGAGCAGGTGGAGGGGGTGCTGGGGATATGCTGCACAATGGGATAAAGGGACTGCCAGAGTCGTTCGGTATTGGCAAGAGGAATGAATCTCTGCACACATTGGTGCAGTGATGCAGAAGCACCAGTGATGATGGGGTAGGGGGCGGGGGAAGGGCGACAGGGATGAGAGAGGCTGGGTGGATAAGAGGTTTGGCAAGTAGGGTTGGGTGCGGGGAAGGTCTTGTAGGAGGTGGGGCGGGTGTGGAGGGAGGGTGGTTGTGGTGGTGGTTGTGGCGGTGGTGATGTTTGGAGAGAGGGGGGGGAGAGAGAGGAGCATATGGACTGCGGATAACTTTGAAAGCCCTCCCCGGCATTCATTGCATCAGCTGCGTGATCTCAGCACCAGTGAGGTTGGCAAGTCCCAAAAGGTTCCCACAGGACGCTGCTCAGTCTCAATTGTTGACTGTTGCGCAAACGGGCAAGAGTGGGGTTTTTTTCCCTCCTTCCTAATGTGTTCAATTAGCAGATTCAGACGGCGATCACATCCACCTCCATTTCAGTCCCTCCGCATAGCCTCTGCTTTAAAATGTTACACAACGCACGCACACGTCGGGGCTGTCTGCATCACGCAATGCCTGGGAGGATCTTAGGCTGGATGTAAATTGTGTACGTTTCGTTGCGAGCGCTGCCTGGAAAAGCAAAAAAAAAAAACCCATCTATTTTAAGCTGAAATAATTTGTTACTTGGCTCGAGGTGTACAACACTACGAGGATATTTTTTAAAATAATTTTTAATATCAGAAAACCTGATTAATATTACGCCGCACCCTAATGCTGATGAAAAATGCTTTTGAACTGAAAAGCGATTTACAAAACGGGAAATCCATCCTGTAATGCTGCTGCGATATTATGCTGCAAGATATTTTTTTCGCACACAACTCAACGTTGATTTCTTAACCTGAAAAATATACGGCTGAAAAGCAATTTCACGACATGCTTTACTCTCATCATTCGAAGTGGTTGATAATGGTAACATAATACGAGCACATACATCAGGCATCGGGGAAGCGATGGACTCACACATGCACTGACATATTTACAGCTATTTTCATTAAAACCATGCCACGGCCGTTGAACTTTTGACAAAAATCAAACAACGCACGATGAACGTGTAACCAAAAAATCTAGTTTTCTTGTTATTGCTGCTGCTGCTCTTGCTTCAGCTGCTGCTGCTATTGGACCACACCGCAACCCTTTCTTCGTTTATTTTACAACGTGAACTAAGTGGCAGCTTCCGTAAAAGGAAAGCGCCTTAATAATCACGATAACAACATTAATACACGCTGGCGCGCTGATGATGATGATGACGACGACGATGCTAATGATGATGATAGTGGTAATGGTGATTGATAACGCACCGCTCTCAAACAGCAAGCCCCTCTCTGAATCACACAGGCAGTTCAGCACCGTGGACAGCCGCACAAGGCACCGCCACGCTCTGGACACCCGCCAGCAAAAAATGATCCCAGCGCAACGAAGCTCTTCTCGCTCGCCTTCTCTGCCATATTGAACGGAACACGCCCAAGACACTGAAAATGAGATGGTAACGTGTCACATTTAACGCCGCAGTTTGTACGTGTGGCGGCGGCGGTGGCGGCGGTGGTGGGTGGTGTGTGTCGTGAAGTAAACACATTTTACGTTTCATTTGAATGCTCCGTAAACAAAACAAAAAAGGAGCGTGATGTGGCCGTTTGTAATTTTTATATTTTTTATTTTCATCTCTCCCTCTCTCCGTCACGGCGTCTCTTTAGCAGGAGAGTAATAAATGTAGCCAGTAACCTAATTATTACCGACTCACAAATAAACGCACGGGAACGTGGGGGGGGGATTATAACGTTATAAAAGAGTCGCTGTCTCTGTTTTAATGCGGTGTATCTGTCACGTGAAAGAAAGCGACGCGGCGCGTTGCGGTCCCACACACCACCACACTCGGCCCACGCTTCGGCGCGGCCACGGATTTTGCCGAACGAAGGGGGTGTCCGCGTGAATATCGCAAAAGCAAGCGCTGAGAATCTAAAACTGCCACACACCCATACAGACAAAGACAACCCCACCCCGTATAACACTCAACATACTATTGGGACAAGTGCTGTTAGCGAGCACCTATTAAAGTCGGTTACGGCACACGAGGGGGTGGGTGGACAAGCACCACGCCCGGTCCACATTTGTCTCCCCGTCCCCGGTGCTGATGTTTTACACACCGCACCAGGTACTCGAGTTAAGGCTGAGTCGACCTAGGGGCAGCCTGAGGACCGTTTCAGATATTCGTCACCGATGTTTGGGCCGTCGCACTAACCACTACCCCACAAACCACACACACATTACACCCATACACCACGTAGAAAAACATCCCCGGTATAGCCTTAACTAACGGATTGTCGGGGCAAGTGCTGCACACACACGCGCACAGAGGCTCGCGTTGATCCTTAACGACCCCGGTGTTGTGAATGAACATTATCTCGGGCACGCGCACGGAGTACGAGCCGCTGCGGTCTACGGGAACGGGCAGAGAGGGAGGGGCACTGGCCGTGGGGATTTTGACGAGGATAGTTGTTTTTTTATTTCTTGTCGAGCGCAAGAAATAAAACAGGCAACAGGTGCGACGGGCACTCTGGCCGTGAGCCTTCGCTGTCCAATAATGCAACGCTCACCGACGTACCACACACACACATATCTATGTCATTGCCGTGGCACGCAAGCTAACTGCCGTGCACAGCCAATGAATTGCGACACCGAACGTGAGAATTTCACTGGAATCGCGAGACGTTTTTAGTTAGATGACGGATCCTGCACCCATCATCAATACCGCCGGATGGAGATGTAATTTAAAAAAATATATTTTTACTATTATACGTTGGAATCGGCGGTATCAGTTTATCTGTTTTTTTTTTCAAATTCGTAGGATATCGTCTGGGAAATGTGAAACGAGTGTCAGCGAATCCACACTTACCGACAGGGGGATACTTACCCGATCTCAGGCTCGCTCGGTTGATCTCTGCCCATCGTTATTTGTCGTCTCCGGCAAAGGGGTCTCCTCCTTCTCATCGCCGGGCGAATCTCCCATCGGCTGGCGAGCGCGCTCCGAGTGCGCTGTGTGTGTGGGTATGTTGGTGGACAGTAGGGCGGGGTCGGGGAGGGAGGGAGGGACAGAGAGAACGAGAGAGAGAGAGAGAGCGTGGGAGAGAGAGAGAGAGAGAAAGAAGGGAGTGAGAGAGAGAGAGAAGGGAGGAGGAAGATATAGCAGCGAGGGTGGGGGTAGGGGGGAGGTAGGAGATAGAGGGGACAGAGATAAAGGCAAAAGTGGAGAGACGAGAGAGTGATGTTGGTGGAGGAGGGAGAGTGGTAGAGAGATGGAGGATGTGGAGAGAATGGCAGAGTACGGAGAGAGATATTGCAACGAACGACTGAATGATTAAAAGCAGGGAAGTCGTGTGCTCCCAACTGAGCTAAAAAAAACAATCATATATACATAGACATGAATCGTCATACATATATAATGTTATATATTTGTGTGTGTATGATTTCTAGCACCGCAACACGCTCAACGGGAAGAGAGCGATTTACAAAACGACAATTCTCCGACGTTGTCATCTCGACTCGGCGTGCGTCTCTCCAAACGTCACGCGCAACAGACAGATGATGATGCTGCTGCTGCTGCGCACGGCTGTCAATGTGGCACGAGACGTGCAGCGCACACAGCTGATGCTGCTTCTGCTGCTGATGCTACTGAAGCCCCCACGTCCTGCCGTACACCCTCCACCAACATCACCACCACACACTTCGTCTGGCTCGCTCATTTTTTGGGGCACTGCCCTCTGCTTGGGTTCACTGCCCCCTGCACCCCCCTCCTCCTCTGCCCTCCTCGCTCTGCCGCCCACCGGGGTGAGGGAGTATGTTCTAGCTCCCCTCGAGAGCTATCGGGAGAGCACGAGGGAGGTTGGAGGGGTTGGGGGGTGCATGATGATCATGACTCCGCCCTCGCCTCCGCTTGCACCGCGGGGACGCGCTGCCGCTAATGGGCCGCTAATTGGAGGCGCAGCGCTGAGGGCTTGTCCACAGGATTCGACGCTTTCCTGAGGGACGCGGGAACACACGCGCACGCATGCAAAGACAAAGACCGCCCGTGTAGCCTCGGCGGACCGCAGGGGCAAGTGCCGTCGGGCCGTTCTCCCCCAGTGCTGATATTTTAGCACACCGTACTGGGTACTCGTTCAAGGCTGAGCCGACCTAGGCGAGGACCGGGACCGATTTAGATGTTCGTCGCTGATGATGGCCGTCAGCGTGGAATGGAATTTGGGTCGCCGGGTTCTTAGCGCGATGCGCTAACCGCTACGCTACCACTCACCCCCCCCCCCCACACAAGCGCATGCAATGATGGCAAAAGTTCCCGCTTGGCGCAAGTGCTGTTCGTGAGCGTCTATTGAGGCCGGCGTGGCACACGGAGGGGGTGGTGTAGCGAGCACCACGCCCATACGAAGGCAAACGCGCGCGCGTGAGATTAAAATCCGAAACGCGTCCACGTCTCGACGTTTTAAACCGCTGTCGCAAGTGCTGTTAGCCACTACCTAATACGAGCGTAACACAACTCCTGCATTGCCACTTAGGCAGGCTAAGTATGGCCGGACACATAACCTGAGACGCGGGGATCGTATCGCAGTGCGCTGCAAAACCAAGACAAAAAACTCCCCGTATAGCCTTCAGATTTTTGGGGCAAGTGCTGTTAGCGACTGGCTATTAAAGGTAGCACGGCGCACGAGGAAGGAAGGGGTATAGTCAGCACCACGCCCGACCGCCTCTGTATCTTCCAAGTGCTGACATTTTGACACACCACACCAGGACCGGTTTTAATAATCACGCTTGCTACTGATGTTAGCCGTTGCAGGGGAATCGAACGCACGTGGTCGCGGTGTTCGTAGCGCGGTGCGCGCTAACCACCGGGCTACCGATTTCCCATTATTCGCCACACAAACACCCACGCACACGGACACGGACACCCAATCCACGCACGCACACAGCCAACAGAACGAGGGGGAGGATATCTGAGAGATGCTTCGCGTGGGTTTTGCAGGGCCAACCCTGATGCTTGGGATGCGGCGTTTCTCCCACCGCTCTTCCTCCTCGTTACGCAAACTGCGGGCGCGTCTCATCCTTTGCGGGCGCTGCTGTTGTCGAGAGACGCAGGTTCCAACAGCAGCAGCAGCAAACAGTTTCATCATTATCATCAGCAGCGGATTGCATCGGCATCAGCCGGTTGGCAACGCGCAACCTTCGCGTGAAGCGCTCGGGTCGTGGCGTTTCGTTCTTCGGGCGCGGCAGCTCTGAAACGACGGCGGTGTGCGGGAAAGCAATCGGTGGTTTAGCCGACCGTCCGCCACCCACGAGACACGTTTGATCTCCGCTTTGCGCGCGGTGGTCACCCGTCTAAGCAGCGAGCAGGGGTCCCAGCTGCTGTGGCTTCCGAGATGTGGAGAGATCGAGCGCAGTGCGGTCGACACGGACACAGCGCACGTTGTCTGGATGTGTGCCCAATGTTCGTGTGCGCACATGGGGAGCGGTCAGCGAAAGCGCGCTGCGCTACGAACCCGGCGATCGTAGTTTGAATCACCGCTCATGGCTAACACCAGTGACGATTATCTGAACCGGTCCTGGGCCTCCCGCTAGGTCGACTCAGCCACAAATGAGTGCATGGTGCAGTGGTGTGTAGTAAACATCGCCACTGGGGAGACAATAACGGCCGGGCGTGGTGCTGGCCATCCACCCTCTCGTGTACCGTTCCGGCCTTCATGGGTGCTACTCACTATCAGCACTTGTCCCAACAGCCTGTTAAGGTTAGACGGGGGGTCTTTGTCTTTGCATGTCCATAGCAAAGCGCTTGACTTATATTGGGCGGTCCACTCAGCCCATCCTCGTTCATGCCGTGCAGATAAAATCAGTATCGGGAGAAGGCGACAGTGGTGATGTGATAAAGTTATTGGATGGACGCGACCCCGTCATGGAAGCGTGGAATGTACAAGGATGGTTTAGGGTTCCGCCCCAGTTGCTAGTTTGTTTCACAGGCATAAGAAACAAAAATATTTAGTTCGCTGCACACGTAGAAATATATACACAAATAATTATAATATAGAGGTAATTGTCAATTCACTGCTGGATTAAGGCCTTCCCCGCACCGTGGGTCGCGGGATGTTTAGCCATACTTCACCACGCTGGTCATTGCGGGTGGTTGGGGAGTAAAGACGACTCCCGATGAACACTCGCCACTGATTGTGTCGTAGCTACGATCCGGAATCGAACTCGGCTCTCCGAGGGTTCGTTACGCATTGCGGTAAACTCAACAGCTCCACCACTCTCACGAGTTGCACCGTTTATCAGCCGTCATCAATCCCCTGCTGGGTGAGGGTCTCCCACCTGAGATTCCATTGGGAATCATCGACGGCGTTTATTTGTATTTTTGTGAATACAAATCTTGACAAGATCGTCCCCAATGTATCTCCGTGGGGATCGGTTACCGGAGAACGTCAGGGGAGGATGTGGAGCCGCGTTGAAACCAGCCCGTGCGGAGATGCTAGGTTCATGATGCTACGGCTTGAGGAGGCCTCCATCCAGCAGTGGATTGATCATGACCGATAATCACGACGACGGTCAATGACTTCGTGGGAATGTGCACATTTAACAAAAAATAAAAAAAAACGTGGACACGTGTCTCAGAGTGATTGCTTTCTGTTGCGAATGTACAGTCATTATCATCATCATCGTCGTCGGCCATGGTCAATTCACTGCTGCCTAAAAGGCCTCGTCAAGGCGAGGCCTTTAATACAGCAAGTCTTTCAATATCACATTTACAGTGGGCTCAACATCGCATCGCCTGGTAGCTTCACACTCGAGTTTAGTGGACCCAACTCGCGTTCCGCTGCCGCACGGAGCTTCGCGTGAAAGAGCATCGGGGTGTTGACGTGATGATGCGTTCAGCATTATGTAATTCAGCCGTGAGGTGCGGAACGCACCACGAGATCATTTGCAAAGGCATACAGATCCCTTGCGTTGAAGGCTGAGTCGACCTAGCAGGAGGCCACATTTGCCATTAATCATTTAAAACTAATTAAACTAAAACAATCCATTTTATTTGACCAGGTAAGGCCTACTGAGCTAAACAGCTCTTTTTCAGAAGCGACCTGGACCACAAATGATAGCTCAACGAAGTGGCTTATCACGTGGACATGTATCGCAGCCAGACATACTCTAAACGCGTGTTGCTTTTAAACGTGGTGGGGAAAACCGGAGGATCCGGAGAAAAAATCCATGCGAGCACGGGGAGAACGTGCAAACTCCAAATATACAGCAGGTGTCAGGTTCGGAATCGAACGCAAGACCTCCTGTATACCAGGCGAGGTGGTTAACATCTCAGAGCCACCGCGGCACCCCTCATAGGCAGTGGCCAGATATTGTGCAACCATACTTCACCACGTGGGTTGGTGAAGGTGGTGAGCGACGATGCAGGACCGGTTCACATTCTATCCTTGAATGGGAATCGAACTCGGGTCGCACAGTTTGGTTCTGCAGTAATCTAACCACTGCGCCACCCCCCCCCCCCCCATATATGAATTACAAACACACACATACACGGACCCTACGCTCTTTTTTTCTCATTATTTTGACACCTAGCCACCATATCCATCCATCTCTCTTCACATTTTTGAACCACATCTGTAAGTAGAACTATCGGAATATCGGGTACAAGAATATGATTGATACGGTGTTTACCTTACAAGTACTGTACAGATGTCTTGTGACCCCCTATTTTATAAAGCAATGTTTATTTAAAACAGAAATGAATATGCAAAGAGTAAAAAATGTCAGGGGTCAATTAACCGAGGGGTGATCACAAGGGACAGCGGACTCTTAGTGCTGCTCGTGCCTTACGCCCGACAATCCCCGACTCGAAACCAACCGGGCCAGCCAACGACCCTGAACAACGTTCAAGGAATTTATCGGATGGGAAATGAATCCCGGCATTATAGACAAAGATTCCCCCAACAGACTGGTGCTGGGTTAAGTGCCGTTAGCTGAGCACGTATGGAGGAAGCGGGTATATGGAATCCCGGCACACGCACACACAAAACACATATCCCCCGTATAGCCTCAACAGACCGTTGGGGCAAGTGCAGCTAGTGGGCACATATCAAGGCCGGCTCGGCACACAAGGGGGTGGGTGGCCAGCACCACGCCCGGCCGCCTTTGTCACCCGCACAAGGTACTCATTTGAGGCCCATAACCGGTTCAGATAATTGTCAACGATATTGGCCGTCAGCGGGAATTGAACTCGGCGTCAGCCAGCTTCGTAGCGCATCGCGCTAACCACGACACTACCACTCCCGACACAGCAAAGACAAAGGTCCCCCGTATAGCCTTCACAATACTGTTGGGGCAGGTGCTGTTAGCGAGCTCACTACGCACGTACACACTTATACGCACACACACACTTGTATACATACCGACACAGCAACATCTGTAGTCCGCGTTCATAGCGCGGCGTACACAAAAGCGAGGCGCAGCTCGTGGACTGGCGTGCGCTGTTTGCTTTTCTCCCGCCGTATCTGCTGCCTGCCGTCTCCGCTACCCACTCCGCCCGTGTTAGCGGCGAGCCTTCCGTTTGACAAATTGGCCATTAACGAGCCGATGTGTTTCCGCCCGTTGCGCTAGTTCACCAACCGTGTACGTGTGGATGCTCCCCCCACCCACCCACCAAACCCCCCCCCACCACCCCCCCACCCACCACCACCACCACCAACCCACCCACCCACTACCACCAACTCCACCCCCCCCAACATAGCCCCATCGCGACAGATGGTCCCCGCTCGAATTTTAAAATGACGATATCGCGCTCAAACACACACCCCGCCACCCCTTTCGCAGACAATCTGCCGCACAATTGGAGGATCGTAAGTTCGATTCTTACCCCGGGCGGTTTTGTTGTTGTTGTTGCAAAAGACAAAGATTCCCCGTATGGCCTTTCGCAAACTGTTGGGGCTAAGTGCTGTCACCCTATGAAGGCGGACACGGCTCACGAGGAGGTGGGTGATCGACCATCACCATGCGCGGCCGTCTTTGTTTCTCTCCCAGTGCTGGTGTTTTTTTTTTCAAGGCTGAGTTGACCTCGACGAGAGGGCCAAGACCCCGTCCAAACACCAGTGAGCCGGAATTGAACTCGGGTAGCCGGATTCATAGCGCAGTGCGCAAACCACTGCGCCACCGCTCCCCCACTCGTAATACTGCATCGCCCGTGCAAATGCATACGTGCCACGCATGCACGCACGCACGCGTGCATTTTTCTTACCAAAGCCTCCAAATACCCACTGCTGCCTTGTGGCAGTTTGGCCGAAAAGAAGAAAGCATTATTTGGTTGGGTAAACAACAATCAGCTCCACTTGTGCACCTGTAGTGACGCACTCAGATACACTAGGAGTATGAGGCACTCTATTTATTAACAGTCTTCACAGTCCACAATAAGCAACTTCAACTCCCAGTCAGGACAGCTGGCAGACTGCCTGACTGACGACGCCGAGAAGGTGAAGACGGTGACGAAGACTCCAGCAGCACGACGGGATCCCACTCCAGGCAACGCCCCGAGCCTTCGCTCGGGGTCCCCTTTTATCCTCCCCGCGTGGCCTCGCTCCGCCCCAGCCACGACCCCCTTCCAGAACCTACTAGCGGGTTCCCGGGCTTCCATTAAGTGCCCCCTCTACCACCTTTGCCCTACATCCCTCTCTCTGGCTTATCACGTGACCTGCTGACAGACAGGGCTGCTGCAACTGCAGATCCCTTTCTCTGCCAGTAACCCGCGCTAGGCTATGTAGTGACCAAGTCTATGTCACTGCACACTCATAATCGGTGTTCATTAACCGCTGCCCTAATCTCAGTCCATTGTTGGATGGCGACCTCCACGCGCCGTGCCTATTCCTGGGGGTTTGTTTGACCATATTTCGCCACGCTGCTCAGTGCTGCATAGTCGGTGCTGGTTGGTGAGGCTGGGATTCGCCGAGGGACCGATTCTGCTAACCATTCGCCACTGATGTTAGCCGTGGCCCTGGGTAATCGACACTCAGGTGGCAGGGCTTTCACAGCGCGGTGTGCTAACCACTGCGCCACAGTTCCACTCACGAATCGGTGCTTGCAAACGCCTATTGAGTCCGGAATGGCATACGTGTGGAGTAATGGTCTTGAATAGTACGGTACAGCAAATCTTCGTTGAACGTGAACGCTTTTCTGCCTTTGTCTCCATTGCTGAGGTTAAAATGAGCACTGCAACAATGACTCATTATAGGCTGAGTCGACCTCGTGGGTTGTAACGAGAGAGTCATCCAATGTAGTTCATACACACGACCACAGCTATTATAAATTACATTGATGTTCTAGAAGGGCTGGACAGATACAATCACGTGTAGAAGATCATTACTGAGTGACTGATTTAAATTCTAATAATGTTCTAGAAGGGCTGCACAAAAATAATCACATGTAAAAGATCATTACTGAGTGACTGATTTAAATTCTAATGATGTTCTAGAAGGGCTGCACAGATTTAATCACAAATAGAAGATCATTACTGTGACTGATGTCAATTCGAACAATGCTCTCGAATAGATAGCAATCTGATCACACGTACTTCGCTACTGAGTGATCGGTATAAATTATCGTGGTGTTACAGAACGGTGATATTTTTGAAATGTCACCAATATAGCCAGATGCAATGTTTGTCCCCGAATACAGAAACACAACAACTGGAGGTCGATATCTTTCACTCATTGGACATGTCTTCTTGGTTCTTTCGGTAAAGTCACGTAAAAGGGAAAAAATAAATTAATAAAAATAAAACACGACGTTTCGGCCACAACGCAAGCAGCCGTCCTCAGGTGAAGAACAGGGCTGTTGGAAAGACAGCGTCTGAATGAACACCACCAAGCTTGGCAGCGTATATTTAAGCAGGGGTTAGAGGAGGAGAGCGCCTTGACAAAAGAATTTGCATATCAACAGAGGAATTTTGCATATTTATGGTAAATGCAGATATGGGATTAGTCACTACTTGTGGAATGTGTGTGGGGGGGGGTCTCAAAGTCATATTATGCTCGTGTATTATGTAGGATTAGCAGTAATAAAGGGAGGAAGTAGAATTAGCAGTAATAAAGGGAAGGAATTTTAATAGTAAGGAACTGCAGCAGCCAAACCACCACGTAAAAAACTAAAATTTAAACTACATCAATATCATCAATATACTCTCCAATAAGCTGAGCTTCTAACAGTAAGTCATACATTACAATTCTATGTCGCAAAAAAATAGAATATGCCTCTAGCTAAACTTTTTTCTTACATCAAATGGATCTACTCCGTGCCATAGACAAACCCAACATTAAATTATACACTACATTACTATACACCACCCTATACATTGTAATATTGGACATGGTCAGCCTCAAGGTCTGCTTACGAACATCGAAGCCCCATCACCAGTGCACTAAGTAATGCATCTCATCCTGAGTGTGACGCTGAAGCCGATAGGAAGCATGGGGGCGGGGGGGGCAGATAATAGTAATGGGGAGGGAGATTGTATCAGGATTACGACTGCACCCAGTTTATGGGCACTTCAAACGAAGCACACGAGGACGGCTTTGGGTAGAGTGCAATGGGGCATGATTGGACATCACAATGAGTGGCATTGACGAAGCCTTCTTGAAGTGCAGTTCCAACTGGTCCGTCATCACAACTCACTCACAGCCACGACTTGCTTTTAAGTTATTTGTATTTTATTTATTTTTGTTGAACTGTACATAATTGTTCATGTTTCACGATGTGATGGCGCATTTGGTTGCAGATTGGTGCCAGAAGGGCACACATGTGTTCACCAAAATTAAAATTGACTCGATTCGACGATCATCATTGTCAGCGACTGTGGCCATCCAGAACAGACCGTACAATATACAACGATGCGATACATCACACAACGATGCAATGCCGAGATCCACAAACACGAAGGAGACATCACGGCCACACACTCCGCTACCGCTCCTGACGCGGTTGTTATCTCGGCTCTACCACCTTGAATGTGGCATTGTTGTTGTTGCTGCTCTGCATCTACATCAGCAGCCATACGAAAGAAAGAAGATTGTCATCATCATCATCGTTGTCGATGTGCCGATGCATGAATCGCCAGCCAGCAGATCTCGCTGTCTCGGTCGCTCCTTCCTCTCGCAGCTTACAGCTGCTTCGTAGTCACCGCAAGAATCACGTGTCTCCCCAAAGTGATTCTCCGACTCTGAAGACTTATGGGAGGCAATGGGAGCCAGGTCCGAGTATGGATTTTCCCAGATGCGTCTGCAGATCTCTCTGGTAATATGCCTTCAAACGCCTTTCTAAATGATACAGATATCATCATCATTATCATTAGCCGTGATAAATCCGCTGCTGGATGAAGGCCCCTAAAAGCTGTCGCCATTTACTATGACACCACGACGTCATTATTATTTGGGTCTTTCGTTAAAGTCACGTGGATAGGTTCAAATTAATAAAAATAAAATAAACAAAAAACTACGACGTTTCGATCACAACACAAGCGATCGAATATGAATTCCTGCAGTTTGGAAAGCTTTAAGTCAAGATTTCACGACGTAGTTATTCACTAAGAGCCATTAAACCATGCCGATATCATCGATGCATCTCTTTGGTGGACATTCCCTCGGACGCATTTCATTCCACTTTGAGGCCACGTGAAGTGTCGAAAGCTCGCTGGCAGGAGGTCACAAAACAGACTTAGTGTCATGGCTTGTCTGACTGACATGGACGCACAGAAAGAAACAAACACACACACGGCCTTTTAATAATGCATTTTTCCCACTGGCGTGCAGAAGCAATGGATTATAATCCATTGAGTAATTATTCATTGACACCTCTCAAGGCAAGTGGGCATGTAGAGGGTTACATTATGTCCCATGGAAGAAACCATAGCAAAATCAAGCCTGCAAGCTTCTTTCTTTGTCGACAATAATGTTAGCTTAAAAATCCCTCCCTCTCAAAGGGCTCCGATTGTCAGAGTTGCATTTGTGGGCACGACAACGGTGGTGGTTAGATGACATCCTCCGTTCGACCGTGGCATTTGCATGCACGAATGCGTACGCGCGCATGCCACAGGAAAGACGTGAATGCGTTTGAGTAGTAGCACGTAAGAAAATATCATTATAATAACACTAACGCGTGCGTAAGGCAACGTGCCGATCTTGGTCGTTTTTACAATAAAATACTTAAAGTGGACGTTCTCACATTTGGTTACGGACAGCAACTTGGTCATTCCCCTGCTAGATGTCGACCTTCCCCTCGCCGTGATCATCAACAGCTGCATGAATCGGAATCTTGATACATACTGGAGGAGGAATCCGATGAGCTATGAAGCTCTTTTTCCCCACAGACATCCAGTGCAGACCGCCCCAACAGACAGACAGGATTCATCATTGCAGCGGCTGACGACCACAGCCCCAGACCATAGGAAGAGGCGGTAGTCACATGACATTGCGGTTACAATGAGTGACATAGAGATCCACAGATGCACGTAGAGATGCATAGAGTTACGCAGATATTCATAGAGTTGCATAGAGACTTTACTTTTATTAATTTTAATTTTATTTTTTACCTACGTGACTTTACCGAAAAAACCTAAGAGTACTAATAGAGTTACATGTCGAGATAGAGTTCCATAGAGATCCATAAAGTGACACAGAGATCCGTAGCAGTAAACTGCACGGCAGCTAAAGTTTAACTTGGTTAATTACATCATTCCAATGATTGCTCAATTTGAATCCATCATCTCGGTTGAAGTTATGTCTATGTTATGTCTATGTTTGTATATCTCGAAAATTAGAAAGGCGCAAGCTAAACTTGCCAAGTTAAACTTTACACGAAACCCGCGCCAATACTTCTCTCAAAGTCACCAACTCTCGCGCTCTTGCAATGTGCCAAATCCTTCTCACGTCCTCCTCACATGAGAGGAGTTTCATCATGGGGGGGGGGGGGGGTTGACCATACTTCACCGTGCTGGTCAGTGGAGAGTCAGTGTGAAAAGGGTGGAGAGCTCAGGTTCTGGCTCGGTCATCGCTCCCTGGCAGATATGGGGGTGTGCTTACACAGGAACTTCCTGATATGATGTTGAGTTTTGTCACGTGACCAGAAAGTTACGAGTAAAGGGTATCTAAGTCACGAGGCCAGGCAGGTGTGTCAGCCATTACACAAATTACAAAATGGAGGCACAATTAGCGTCTCAGTGAAGACGGGTGCATCTGTTCATTTTGCAGACTTTAAGAAGCATTTTTTGTAAGTTCGTTTATGTTCTTATAATACTGGGCATACTGTTATCATGTTAGTGCCGTTATAATGCTGTAAATGCTTTTATAATGCCGTTAAATTGTTACGATAAATATGAGGCCTAGCTAACAACGAAGCCTGCCACTTGCATTATTGTGAATGTTATTTGTAGTTGGATAAGTCAAGCCAGACTTGTGCCCATGTAAATTGAATGCGTTCTTGAGAGCAAGGATGAAGAAGTATCTCATCCACAGTTCAGTGTTATGTGCAGCGCTGTACATTTGTGCTGCAGTATGGTGTTTACACAAAGTTACCTTATTTAATACAGTAGCTTACTTTCTTGTATAGCTATTCAGTGCTAATGTAGGTGCCTGGTCCATCCAGGACCTATTATTGAGATTCATGTTATCTAAGACAATGTTATGATGCTGCAGTGTTCATTCATTGTATTGATATTGGAAGTCTTAACAGATGCTGTTTTTTGTGTTGTGTTATTGCCATCAGTTTTACCTCGTTCTATTTATTAAATATGTTGGAGTTGGATGTTCACCCTGGCTCTGAAGGTTTATTGAATGCGAGGTTAACTACTCGGATAGTGCTGCGTTGCACCAACACAGCGAGGCTGAGACACTCCCCACTGATGTTTTCCGTGGAGTGACAAATCGGCACTGAGCTTTGGCAGGGTTGGCATCGCCGCATAACGACCACCGCGCCACGTGCTCCTCATTCTCACATGAATGTAAAAATGTCGACACTAAATTTAAAACCAAGAAGTGTAACGTGTGCCTGAGTCTGTCTCGTTGATCCTCGGCAATTAACGGTGAACCTTAATGATCTTTAATATACCTTGCACTGTTCTCCCCATACACCATGTAATTGATTGTTCATCTCACACAGCAGAGCAGTGACGGCATAAAGACAAACACAAAGATCCCCCTAATAGCCTTACAAGGCTATTGGGGCAAGTGCTGTTAGCGAGCTCCTGTGAAGGCCAGAACGGCACACGAGTGGGTAGGCGGCCAACACCACACCCGGCCACCTTTGTCTCCCCATTGGCGATGTTTGCACACTGCACTGGGCACTTATTTGAGGCTGAGTCGACCTACGGGAAGGCGCAGGACTATGATCAGATAATCATCACTGGTGTTGGCCGTGAGCAGGAATCGAACTCAGGTCGCTGGTTTCGTAGCGCAGCGTGCTCACCACTACACTACCGCTCCCCAGAGTAGTGACTGCATACATATTCTGGCACGCTCGGCATATGTGCTGTAAGGCAGCATCGCTGAGCAACAGGACACTACCGAATCACTCAGTGTATATGGAGCGGTGGCGCAGTGTAGATTAGCGAAGAATGCAACGAAACCTGGCGACTCAAGTTCGTTTCCCACTCAAGCGGTGAGTATTCGAATCAGTCCTGGGCATCCCAAGGCCGACTCAACCTTAAGATGATAGTCACCTCGTGCGGTGCATACGCATAAAGTTCTACGTCGAATATATGTGAAAAGGTCGGGATTTGTGAACATCATTCGAAAATGCCAATGATGGGCGCATACTGCACTGGGTGTGGGCAATAAAAAAAACGGTCATGGCAGATGTTACAGTCGGATATGCGACGTAAAACTGGTCATGATAACAAGCAAAAAATAACAGGACGCATCTTGACAGAAGGGAAAGAGATCAAATAAAGTCGTATTTGGCTTCACATTATAAACATGACATTTTATGAAAACATCCCGTGAATATTCAGTGATAATTTCATGCATGTAATAATATTTACAGCTTATATCGCACCTTTCAAAAAATATCAAGTCGCTTTACATCAATGACAATGTGTATGTGGGGCGGGTATCGGATGGTCTGAGTTAAACTACGAAAAGCCTTCTGATAGAGAAATAAATGTCTTTAGGCGGAAGGACTTGGACGATTCCAACCAAATCGGACTTCCTGACAAGCTCTGGCAGAGAGTTTCACAGTCCGGTGGCCACGGAAGGAAAGGCCCAAAGAGTTCCACAGTCCGGGTGTCACGGAAGGAAAGGCCCAGAGATCGTCCATGGACTTCCAATCTTGAGGTTTCCGGTTCGATTCAATTTCCCGGCGCAGCAGTTGAAACAATGACGAAGAGTGTCTATGCAGCAGTACAAATAGTCGCATGTGGTGGGGTAGAGTGTGGCCAGCATGGAAGTATAGTCCCAATACCTTCTAAAGAGGGGCCCTCTAGAGTTGCCTCTAGTGGAGGCCCACCTGCCAGTAGTGGCATGAGTAGGCTATTGCAGGGCTGCATCTTTAACTGTAAGTAGTACAGGGACTCCTCTACTTACGAACATCCAATTTACGAACTTTCAGAGATACGAACAAACCTGTCCGTATGTCGAGTTGCTTGTTCGGACCGAGAGTCGTAAGTTCAACCGCCGCGCAATAGATGGCGTGAGTGGCATCTACATCTGCAGGAGATTATACAACTTTCAAAGCAATTCCCCATGTTTAGTGTACATGCCGTACGACATGTTTGGAATCTACAGGAGGAAAGTTGGACTTGCGAACAAATCGACTTACGAACAGACCTCTGGAACCTCATTATTTCGTAAGTACAAGAATCCCTGTATTCATAATATGTGGCTCCTGCTATGAATTTACGTGTGATAACAAGTCACTTCGTTGAGCTGTCGTTTGTGGCCAGGTCGCTTCTGAAAAAGGAAGTTAATAGCTCAGTGGGCCTTACCTGGTAAGATAAAAAAAAACATGTTGAGTTTAATTTGTCTATATTTGTAAGTGATTTGTTTACCTTTCCTATAATTTCGACTTACGAACAGACCTCTGGAAACTCACTGTTTGTAAGTAGAGGAGTCCCCGTATGCATTGGAAAACCATTTTTGCACTCCAACGCTATGCTAATTTACTTTGTTGCAAACATTTCGGTTGTTCTAGGCTGTCTCGTATATCTCAAGAAAAGAGAGCTCCACTAAATATCCACCCCCTGTTTTGGTGCCGAATTATTGAATAACTCACCACACGTGAACGAATTATTTCCTGCCCCTTCAATTTCACTGGCAATGTCATGAAAGCCATTTTTACTTTTTGTTCTGCACGTTCCACTCGTGGTGATGGTGTGTGGAGATTCCGTGGAGTGGTCACGTAGTGGCAAGTGCACTTGCACTACAAACCCGCAGAGCCGAGTTCAATTCGACGCTCACGGGCCAATATCAGTGGCAGATCCCTGACGTATGTCTGTTGAAATTCTTTCGCACCGTACATAGCCAACCGTGCACATCGGAGGTGCAGGCAGGTGCTGATGCACAAATGGAAAATACAAATATATGTTTCCAGTAGTGTGCGACTGTGATCATCCAGAGCAGACACCACACAAGACATAACGAGGCACAATGCCCGATCCACAAACACGAAGGAGACATCGCCATATAGTGCGCCACTCCGCTGCTCCTGAGAAATTGTAGTTGTTGCTCTGCATCTACATCAAGCCACACGAAGGAATAAGAAGAAGTGGCAGGTGTCTGAACCGGTCCTGGGCCCTTGTTACCTGGGTCCACCCAGCCTCAAACGAGTGTAAATGTCAGCACTGGTGAATCAAAGGCGTTAAGTTGCGGTTCTGACCACACCCCTCATTGTGCGCCGTGCTGGCCTTAATAGGTGCTCGCTAACAGTACTTGCCCCAACAGCCTGTGTGAGTATTACGGAGTGGGGGGGGGTTCAACCACATTCATTGTTATTGTAAACCTGGGTGAACATTTTTCGTTTCTTTGTATTTTTGGCACCCAAGGGTTTTTTTCCCCTCTTTTCCCGGCACCCATTGTAAGGGCTGACAGTAATTTATTTTCCTAAATTATACTTCTACACTCGTACTCACAATTTAATTTCAGGCACAGCCCATAGATTACACTCGCCTTCACCCGCTGACTTGATCTCATCCCCCCACCCCCCATCCAACACATCGGTACATTTCAAAATCGCACACAAATTGTTTATTTAGAGCAATTTAAACGAGGCTACGCGCACACACGCACACACGCGCGCACGAGTGATAATATTCTGCAATCGCTTACAAAATGCAAACAAACGCTCCCACCGCCCGCCTCCGCCATCCCCAATATTTCAAAGAATGTCGTTGTAAGGACTTACCGATTTTTTTTTAAATGAATACGCTCTTAATGATTTTCAAAGGAATTTCTTAGTTGTTGTCTGCAGCATTTCCTGCCTTTTCATCCAATCTATCCTTTCCATTAGCCAAGCCCCCCCCCCGTCCCCTCCCACCTCCCCGCTCCCCATTCCCACTTGCATATGTCCATAATGCACGTCTCTTCTGATATGATCGGCCTAAATGGCTATCGATGGAAATAATGGAGCGTGGAGTGTGTTTAGTGACGGCAGGATGGTGGATGCATGGAGGACGGACGCAGGAGGATGGGGTAGAGAGGGGGGTGTGGGTGGCTGTCTTGTTTAGGAGTGGCTGGCTTGGGGGGGGGGGGTAGCTCATGTATTGATCTGAATCGTGTACAAGGCGAGCAGTTAGCGGATGGCGTTGGGTGGATGGTGGGTGGGTGTGTGGTGAGAGGGGGGGTTGGTGGGTGTGTGGTGAGAGGGGGGGTCGGTGGATGTGTGGTGAGAGGGGGGGGGTCTGACAAATGGGTGGGTGGAGAAGCGAGTGCATGAGGGTGGCTGTGGGAGGGAGGGTGGACAGTGGGGAGCGGTGGTGCAGCGGTCAGCGCGCTGCGCTACGAGCCCTGGCAGAGGGCCCGAGTTCGAATCCCGCTCACGGCCACCAACGCCGGTGACGATGATCTCAACCGGTCTTGGGCCTCCACCTAGGTCGACTCGGCCTCAAATAAGTGCCTGGTGCGGTGTGTAAACGTCGCCACTGGGGAGACAAAGGCGGTCGGGCGTGGTGCTGGCGACGCTAACAGCACTTGCCCCCAACAGTCTGTTGTTGTTGTTACAGGATGTACAGGGGGTGACCCTTTGTCTTCGGGGGGCTGGGCGCTTGTTGGGCTGTGGCCATGCATTATTAACAGCGATCTCGCGATGTTTGCGTTGGGGACGTGTACACACGCAGCGCCGGGCTAATTGATCCGATGGCATTCATGCACGATGGATGTGTTGGACGCATGGCGCTCGTCTGCGTGTGTGTGTTGATGTGCTGCTACTGGGTAGTTGGAAGCAGTCGCCCGCCCTCCAATAACAACTGAGGGCAGAGGAGCGACGCTCACAAGAACGGCTAAGATGCAGCAAGTTGGCACAGTAAGGAGGGTACAGCTGGTGGTGTATCTAGCATGGCACCTGAGTCTGTCCCGTGACCTCCTCCTGTCAGCGAGCCTTCGACACTTCACGTGGTAGCCTCAAAGTGCACCTGGCCTGGCACAGGCGGCCGGGCATGGTGCTGGCCACCCACCCCCTCGTGTAACGCTACAACCGTTATATGTGATCCTCGCTAACAGCACTTTCCCCAACATCATGTTAAGGCTACACGGTGGATCTTTGTCTTTGAAAAGTGCGGACTGAACTTGCCGAGTACATAATTCGCAAACATTTTCTATCCGCTGCCGGACGAAGGCCTCCCCAAAGCCGTCACCATCTCTTACGGCCTTGTGCGAGCGCTTGCTGATATTGAGCTGAGCTGGAATCGAATTCAGGTCTAGCTGGGTCCGTCGTGCCAAGCACTCACCAAGGCGCAACCCTTCCCCTAGGTCAACTCAGCCTTGAGTCTATACGGCCACGTCGTGTATCTTTGTCGTCGTTATACTGCGGATGTATGTGTACACGCACACACACACACAAAGATCCCCCGTATAGCCTTAACAAACTTGGGGCCAGGACGGAACACGAGGGGGTGGGTGGCCAGCACCACGCCCGACCGCCTTTGTCTCCCCAGTGGCGATTTTTACACACCGCACCAGGTACTCATTTGAGGCTGAGTCGACCCAGGGGAGGCCCAGGACCAGTTCAGATAATCGTCACCGGTGTTGGCCGTGCGGCGGGAATCGAACCCGGGTCGCCAGGTTCGTAGCGCAGCTTAGCGTTAACCGCTACGCCACCGCTCCCCAGCGGTACAAAGATAAAGATCCGCAGTATAGCCTTAATATACTCTTGGAGCAAGTGCGGTGCACACACACACACACGGCGCACACACACACACGGCGCACACACACACACACACGATGTGCACACACGGTGTACACACAGACACGGCGCGCACACACACACACGGTGCACACACACGGTGTACACACACGGCGCACACACACACGGTGCACACACACCCACACGCGGACGCACGGCGTTACGGACACCGCGTGGCTGCAGCGATGAGCGCGGTGTAATTCAGGCGGGCCTCTGAGCCCGTGCCGCTATCTTAACGAGTTTATAGACGGGACAGGCCGGGTGAAGGGAGTTTCAATGAACGTGACCGCCCCGTGAATTCACAATTCCCCACGCCGCCGTCAGACGCGGAGGCCAGGTGACCCGGCCGCGTTCTCCGTTGCGTTGTCGCGGTGGGGGATGGAGGGTGAGTGGGTGGCATGTGGAATTCCCGGCCATAAAGCACAAATGCATGTTTTTTTCACCACGGGTATGTTCGAATCACTGACATTGGTGATTGTTTTTTTGTGGCATCAAAAAAATATGGGCTTTAAACGGGTCGATTGCGTGTGGCGTGGAGGGGTTTTTTGTTGTTGTTGTGTGCGATTGGCATGGATGGGCAATGCTGTGGTGATATACGAGCGCAGGAAGTCGGCCACGGAAATAACAAGACGAGGCAGATTTTTTCCGAATTCGGTAAAAAAAAAACCCACCTCAATATTTCAAGAGCCGCAATGCCACCGTGGATAGCGGTCACGAAGCAGTCCTCGAAGAGCCGCATGCCGCTCGCGGGGCCGCAGGTTGCCGATCCGCTGAACATCCTTAACCAGCACCTCCGATGAGCACGGTTGGCTTACGTACGGCGCGAAAGAAGTTCAACAATGAAATGTACATGAGCGTGCATCTCTCCGCGCTCATATACACACACACACACACTTCCGTTTTGCCTTCCATTTATTATAATTGTGTTAACGGTCGTGAACCATTTGTCACGCACAATACCGTCAAGCGCTACACACACTTGGAGGAGTGGTGTGCGCGGCGCTCAACGCACCACGGGCCGAGTTCGATTCGCGGCCGCGGTTAACACGAGTGGTGGACACATCCCGAATGAGTTCCCCAAGTACCCGCTGCGCCTACCCCTTGCAGGGAACAGCGTGGATGTAGAAATTAGTTCACGCAGCTCCCATGGCCGACTCGCAACGGTGGGCACGCCTTCATCCGGCAGAAAATAATTGTCTTCATCATCATCATCATAACGCTATCGACAAGTTCGCATTGGATGGTGCCTATCTGCATTTAGTGGAGCAAGAGCCTCTCTGGCTGACGAACGTTGTACCGGACCTAGGGGACCTCAGAGGTACCCCCCCCCCCGTGTGACATTGCCCCGGGTCTCTGACAACCTTTCAATTCGGCTGGTTTACACGGCATTAATATTGCATGGGGTGGCGAGTCGGTTCGACCGACTCAGCCCATCGTCACCTTGCGGGGGGTGGAGTTGATAAAATGTGTAGGGTACAACTTTGTGGGAATCCAACGGCGGTTGTTTTGTTTGTTTTAAACTCCCACTGGAACTCGTCAATGCCCCTCGCCCAGGCGTCACGAAGCGGAGATGGAGAAGCGCTCGCGCGATTCCCGTGGAGGCTTTGCCGCTCGTCTCTCGACGAGGGGACGATTCGACGCGCGATACGAACGCGAACGGAGCAATCGACGCCGCGAGTGACGCATTGCGGAGGCCCGTTCATCGCGTTCCGTTTAGACGCGTGGGGATTGAGTAGAACCGTCCGCAAGACAGGGAGGGGGCGGGGGGGGGTTCGTGATGTACCGTTTTTAATAAGACAATCACATTGCCCGCGCTGGGCGCTAATTTGTCCGGGTGTTCCTGCAAGTCGCGGCTGGACGTTCATTGCACCACGTCTATAGACTGAGGAACGAATGCACTGCATTTGATCGTCACGCCATGCTCCGGGTATTGCCGTGATTGATGAATATATATATACATTGTTTGTTAACTGAATTGTCATTTCAGCGAGAACTCTGGAGGGGGCGGGGGTGGCCTGAGTGTTTGACGCTCTGTCTGTCTGCCTGTCGGCAGCGGCGGCGGGGAGCACGGCGATGCTCGTACAGACAAAAAAAGGATGCTCCCAATATCGACTCGACGATAGTACGAAGTCGCGTCGCTCTTGGGGACTTTCGTAAAATGGGCGAAATTAATCAAAGGGTTGCCCACACTTTAAAGACGAGAAAAAAAATCTTCCCTAAAAAGGACTGTTTTCAAAAACGTGGAGGGCTATTTCGCCACGACAGTTTAACCGCTGGCATCCATCCTGTTTCTTCAACTCGTCAGAAGACAAACGCCTACTTGAAAGGAGCTCAGACTCCATGCGATATGCATTGTAGTTGTTGATGTAAACCAGTTTTTTTCTGTTTCCAATCGTTTTTAGGACCTGAGCACGCTCATCTGATGTAAGGTGTTGTACGGCGATAATTCCATTCTCGTTTGCTGAAAGCTGTCAAACGGAGCAAGTAGCAAAGACAAAGATCCCCCATATAGCCTTCACATACTGTTGGGGAAAGTGCTGTTAGCGAGCACTTGAGGGGGTGGGTGGCCAGCACAATGCCCGGCCGCCTTTGTCTCCCAGTGGCGATGTTTACACATCGCGCAAGGTACTCATTTGAGGCCGAGTTGACACAGGGAATGCCCAGGGGACCGGTTCAGATATAATCGCTGTCACTGCTGTTGTTGATGTTGACCGTGAGCGGGAATCGAATTCGGGTCGCCGGGTTTCATAGCGCAGCGCGCTAACCGCTACACTACCGCTTCCCTTACAACACACATTGTCCAACACCTTCTATCCCCGCTGCTCTAAACCTCGTGTGGGTCCTGGAGGGGGGGGGGGGGGCTGCGGGGAGCGCAGGCTGCGGCACGGACACCGTGCAGGAAAACCTTCGAACGTGCGCCGCCGCTCCCCAGCAAAAGCGTCCGTGGTGGAGTTGAGGTCACGCTGCGTCGAACTGCCATGAGAAAACATGCCCTCAAATTGTCTACTCAACGTAAAGCTACAACAATGTTGCAGATTCTAGCAAAAAAAAAACCACAACAACAACAGAGGATCCTATGGATTTTTACATTTTCAACCCCACACTCTCCTTGCCCGAGCGTGATTCGAGCAACGGGGAGAAATCTGCAGAAGTAACAGATCCAGCGTGTCACTGCAAAACAGTCCGTAATAATCATGATTATTATTAGTTTTAACTTACAGCACCTTTGAAAAAAAATATTAACCTGGGAGTAGGTAAAATGTTATGAACACAATTTTACGTACGTACGTACGTACCAATGTGGCTTAATCAATTTTGTCTTTTTTGGTCGGACACACGCACACGGACACACACAAAACGCACGGACACACACACAAATTGAACCACCTTCATCACGATTTCACGACGCGTTGCAGATTTTTTTGTTGCCTTGAATTTGTTGATTTCCCCGTAGGAAAGCCGGAATCTCTGCTCACCGGCACCCGGGTCTCGCAGCTGTAAGCTTTATTTGTTCTGCTTGTTAAGCTCTGGCGAGGAAAGCGTGGCGCGTGCATGCCTAATAGTATTCCTAATTAGCGTGAAGGCACAGACACTGTCACTGAGTCTTTGCACCTGCCTACAGAACATGATCAAAAAAGCTTGCACCAATTATTGTACATTATATACTGAGGCCCCCCCCACTCACCCCCCCCACTCGCACCCCCCCCCCCCCACTTCGCCCCCTCCCCCTTAACCACCGTGGTCCTTAATTCCATTCCATTATATGCGTTAACAAGGGCCTTCCAACTAACTTCCGATTTTAGAAAGTCAATTAAAATTAAATTTGACGTGTTGTATATATGTGTGTGTGCACGCACGCTTGCACGCGTGTATGCTACTCTAATTAGGCATTATCTTTAATTGACAGATAGTATTTCGCTTTATGTGATTTAAAAAAAATGTATTGTATGGTACTGGTAATTGGCTTTTTTTTGCCATTGTATTAAACCGCGCGGAGTTTTGCACATTTGGCCGTGTCACGTCGACTTGTTTTGTATTTTTTTTTTTATAAAATGTTAAAATTATGGGCGTGCGAGAAAAAGAAAACTGACGGTTAAATTGAATCCGGAGCAAAAAAAAGATGGCCAAACAGCGTTAAACTGAATCCAACTGGAGCCGATAGTCACTGAACGGGTCGTTTTTGTGGTCTCCCCCACGTGCCAAGGTGACACCGATGCTCGGTCACTCGGCACCGCTGGATGCTGACCACCTTTTATGAGACTTTCACGACCCTCTCAAATTTGCGTACTCATCCCGCACTTGATCACCGTCGTCGTCATCGTCTGCCATGGTCAATCCACCGCTGGATTAAGGCATTTCACGTAACCACCGGCTATGTCTCGCGATTCTGCGCTGCTACAAATCCCACTCGGAAACCGAACGCGAGTTCCGTGTCCCTCATTGGACGCATCTCAGCCAACGCGGTCTCCACATGTTATCTGCGCCTTCCCGAGGTGCGTCATTAATTCACAGCCCTTCCCGTCAATCCCCGCCCGATCCTAGTCTGTCGTTTAGAATCGTTCGCTCCGTTCCTCACCACGCTGTCCCGTGCAGATTGGTGAAGGCGAGGCGGGGTTGAGGAGTGGTGGAGTGGTGGTGTTCAGGACACGTTCGGAGATCGCGCGCCACTGATGTCAACCATCACCAGTGCACCATCGCTCCTCCGCCCTCCTAGATCCACGTCGCCTGAAATGCATTTCTCACGTGGTGCGTTCCACACGTGCGCGCTAAGAAGACAATGGCGACTGGGGTAATGGCATTGTCTCAGAATTTTCTGGTGTGCTCTTCTAACCTTAACACTTGCTCCCTAACAGCCGTTGCTCCGACAATTATCTGTAATGCGAATGGGAGTTATACGCTTGTGTGTGTGTTTTTTGCGGGCAGCAGAAGCTTAGCGCGCTGCGCTATGAACCCGGCGACCTGACTTCGATTCTCGCTCACGGCCAACACCAGTGACGATTATCTGAGCCGGTCATGGGCCTCCCCTAGGTCGACTCAGCCTTAATTGTGAACCTGGTGCGGTGTGTAAACATCGCCACTTGGGGAGACAAAGGCTGCCGGGCGTGGTGTTGGCCATCCATCCACTCGTGTGCCGTGCCGGCCTTCATAGGTGCTCGCTAACAGCACTTGCCCCGACAGCCTGTTAAGGCTACACGGGGATCTCTACCTTCGTGTTTTTAAGAGGAGTGCTAGTGTAGTGGTTAGTAAACATGACATCTCGGGTTAAACTGAGTGATGTCACGGCCAACATAAGTGATGAATATTTCAGTCGGTCTCGGCCCCCCCCCCCCCCCCGAGGTGAGCTCAGCCTTAAATGGGTCTATGGGGCGAAGTAAACATCGGGGAGACAAAGGCTGCCGGGTGCGTGATTCTAGCCACCCCACTGCGTGGTGTGCACCGTGCCTGGCACCTCATAAGTGCTCGCTCACAGAACTTTGCCCCAGTGGTCCATGGAGCCACACGGGGGGCTGGGGAGTTGTGGTCGTGGGGGGGGCATCTCTGTGTTTGTGTAAGTCAGTGCTGTTTACTGTCCAAATGGCTCTGCCAAGAGATTGCTGGCTGTCAGCTGAGAAAACCCAGCGATGCGTTGTGCACATCCAAATTATGGGAATAAAGACGAAGATCACCCCCCGTGTAGCCATTAACGGACTGTTGGGGGCAAGTGTTTGTGAGCGAGCACCTATGAAGGCCGGCACGGCACACGAGGGGGTGTTTGCGTAACCAGCACCGGCCGCCTTTGTCTCTCTCGTGGCGATATTTTACACACACACCACACCAGGTACTCATTTGAGACCGAGTCGACTTACGGGGGTGGTCCCAGGACCGGTTCGGATAATCTTCGCTGATATTTATTGACCGTGAGCAGGAATCGAACTCGGCGCCGCCGGATTGCTGGTCTGTCAGCAGAGCCAAGCCAACAATGCGTGGTGCACATTGGAATTATAGGAATACGCACGCGCGCGCACGCCCACACAGACGCACACGCGCGCACTCACGCCCACACAGACGCACACGCGCGCACTCACGCCCACACAGACGCGCACACGCACGCCCACGTACACAAACAGAATTGTAATGAGCCGGGCAGACACAGTAGTACACGGGTTGTCTACGGAGGCTCGAGGCATCTGGGAAATCACTGATTGAAATCCCAGAGAACAAATCAGTCCAAAAAACCCAGGGGCGGGTGGTGATGGTTTGGGGTTGGGATTGGGGTGGGGCGGGTGGCTTGGGAGACGGCGGTGGTCGGGAAGAGGGAGTGCGTGTTCCAGAGTGAGGGAGCAGACGGACAGACTGGTGGAGACGTAGACATGGCCCGATTAACGTGACCTGTGGAAAGCCACCACGACCACTCAGTGTGCACGTACAGAGACGCCTCTGTTTACGAACAAGTTAGGTTCCAGAGCTCGGTTGGTAACTCGATTTGTTCGTAAGTCCAACTACTCCTGTCGATTGCAAACATGTTGTACGGCATGTACACTAAAAAGGGGGGATGGTTTTAAAAGTTGTAGAATCTCCTGTAGATGGCACTGGTTTTTAATTTTCTGCATATGTAGATGCCACAACTTCCATCTATTGCACGATGGTTGAACTTACGACTCTCGGTCAGAACAGGCAACTGTACATATGGACAAGTTTGCTCGTATCTCTGAATGTTCTAGATTTGAAGCTTTCGTGACTGCAAGGATTCATATTCTTAGGTTTTTTTCGGTAAAGTCACGGAGGTAAAAAATAAAAATTAATAAAAGTATAATATAATAAAAATCACGACGTTTCGGAGGCAACACAAGCTTACGTCTTCAGATGGAACCGTCACAGCCACGACAGCTGTATCACGTAAATGAGAGATTACAAGAGCTACCACTCCGTATATATAATGGTTGAAGAGGGGAAGGGCCAAGTACGGCACACTTTTTATTAAAATGGTAAGGTGAGGCTTAATACTAAGAATAGACTGCATAACAAAAGACTGAGCCTTTGTTATGGAGAGGTGCGGTTTGTGACTACGCCTAGCCTACATAAAAAAAGTGTGAGAAAAGAAAGAAAAAACTAAACCTAGTAAAACAAAACTGGCTGTCTATCAATAACCTGTAATAGTTGTCTGTCAAATAAGATGGTCCAAATAAGTGTAGTTAAATCTTTTTTGCATGGTTAATCACATCTTTCCAATTATTACTCAGTTTGCAACCATCATCACGGTTGAAATTATGCCCGTGTTTGTATATTTGTATGGCTTCGTGTACAAACCTTTGATGGTAGCCAGGAGGTTTGCAGAGCGACCTTGGTCTCGGAAAAGACAATTTCATGAGAGCCCACAGAGTTGTAGCAATGATCGGCAACGGCCGAAGAATCAGTTCTGCCGTGTTTGAGATCTGACTTGTGCTCGCGGACACGATCAGAAACATGACGTTTCGTTTCTCCAATGTAGCAATCACCACAACTGCAACTTAGTTTGTAGACACCAGGATACTGTAAGTCAGGAACGACATCCTTCACAGATGGAATCAGATCACAGATTTTATGCACTGTACTGAATCGGACTTGGATCTTATGTTTGTTTAGAATTTTGGAGATCTTTTTGGTCACGCCTGCTATGTATGGTAACGTGATAGTTTTGGTCGGAGTTTAATGTGGCTGTTTCTGTATGGTGGGAGAAACAGCTTGGCGGATGGTGCGGTCAGAGTATCCGTTCATCCTGAGGGCCCGATGTACATGTCTTAATTCACCGGCCAGGTGGTGTTGGTCAGAAATGCCATGGGCTCTGTGGTGTAGCGTTTTGATGAGATAATTCTTTTGAGATGGGTGGTGGTGGGAATCCGGTTTCAAGTAGGAATCTGTGTGGGTGGCTTTCCTGTAGACAGAATGTCCCAAGGATCCGTCAGGTCTCCTCTCAAACAGAATATCCAAGAATGGTAGTTTACCATCTTTCTCCACTTCCATGGTGAATCTGATGGATGGGTGTCTGGAATTGATGTGGTCCAAGAAGTTGTTAAATGCTGGGAGGCCATGTGGCCAGATGACGAAAGTGTCATCCACATACCTCTTCCACAGGGAAGGACGCAGGGTGGATGTCTGGATGGCGTCTGATTCAAACTTTTTCATGAACATGTTGGCTATAACTGGTGACAAGGGGGAGCCCATAGGAGTACCCTCATTCTGTTTGTAGAAGGTGCCATTCCAGGTAAAATAGGTGTTGGTGAGGCAATGCTTAACCAGCGCAGGTACATCAGAATTAAATCCATGTTGGACTAAGTCCTCAATTATTGTTAGGGTGTGCGGTACTGGGACTTTGGTAAACAAAGATACTACATCAAAACTGACGAGGATGTCATCAGGAGATAGTACCATGTCCTTAACCATAGAGACTAATTGGGTTGAGTTGAGTACTGCCGAAGAGGTCTTGCCTGTGAAGGGAAGCAGAGTATCTGATAGAAAACGGGCTAGTTTGTAGGTAGGAGAGTTTACCATCGACACGATGGGTCGTAGCGGAGTAATACCATGTCCTTAACCATAGAGACTAATTGGGTTGAGTTGAGTACTGCCGAAGAGGTCTTGCCTGTGAAGGGAAGCAGAGTATCTGATAGAAAACGGGCTAGTTTGTAGGTAGGAGAGTTTACCGTCGACACGATGGGTCGTAGCGGGGTGCCTTTTTTTATGGATCTTGGGAAGACCATAGAGTCTGGGAGGTCTAGCCGCCGATGGTTTTAGGGAGGGACGTTTGCTTGGTTCGATTAGGGAAGTCGAACTCGTGATGATTCTGTTGGTTTTTGTCGTTAGGCTTTTAGTGGGATCGTTTTTAATTTTGGAGTAACTCCCATCATTAAGAAGGTCCAGGATTTTGTTGTTGTATGAACCTTTATCCATGATGACCGTGGCATTGCCCTTGTCTGCCGAGAGGATGACTATATCATCTCTCTTTTTTAGGTCCGCGAGTTCAGAGCGTTCGTTTTTGCTGATGTTACTAGTGGGTTTCTTAGCATTCTTAAGAATAGTAGCTATTTCAGCTCTTGCTACATCCGCATGGATGTGTCCTATGCCTCTGAGGGCTACATCAATCTGAGAAATCACATCCTCTACTGGTATATATTTAGGGGTGACGGCGAAATTTAGTCCTTTGGCCAGTACCGTTTTTAGATTGTCAGAAATTGGAATGTTACTCTGATTAATCACGGTCTTGTTAACATCCAGCTTTGTGATGTGTGGATCTGGTTTCTTCTTAGATAGGAGGTTGAATTTAGAAATCAGGTTAGCTTTGCATTTTGCTGACATTGAGTCAGCAGAAGCAGAAGTCATGTTATCAACGTGGTTCCAATCGGAAGGTGACATTTTTTGTGTTAACATTAAATGTGTTTGTAAGAGAGTCTTGTCTAAATTGTCGAGTTCAGATTGGAGTAACCTTATTTTCTCCGAGATTAGTGATAGGCTAGCTTTAAATAAGATCTGTTTAGTGTTCGGTGAGGACACAGCAGCGGATGTGAGTGTGAAAGCGATGGGTATTACCTTGTTATCTCGGCATCTCTTGAGGAAGGCCAGCGTCTCGAGAAGCTGCGACTTCTTGTCTCGTTGTCTGTTAAAAACTCTAACAGATATGTGGAATTCCTCCCCGTAGAGGGCATTAATTCTAGATTTGAAGCTGTTTGTAAGTCGAATGTTCGTAAGTCGAATGTTCGTAAGTAGAGAAGGAAGTGCCTGTACGTTGAACATGTTTTGCACCGTACATATCCAACCGTGCTAATTGGAGGTTGCGGGGGGGAGGGGATAACAAACTAAACACAAACAAGCAGTTCCAAAAATTTAATTATCAATCGAGATTTAATAGCGCCAATGGCTTCCTAATATCGGGAAGGAAGAGCATTCCAGACGGCCACAGAAGCGCATCTGCTTAGCAAAATCAGAAATTGTATCCATACTGCAGGAATTTGATCAGCTATAAAGCTCTTTTTCACAGATGTCCAGTAGGGGCAGGTTAGAACGTCACAACATTGAACAATAAAAAAAAAACACGATAGGAATACAAATTATAGGAAAGGTAAACAAATCACTTACAAATGTATATACAAATACAACTCAACATTTGTTTTAATCATTCCAGGTAAGGCCCACTGAGCTATTAGCTTCCTTTTTCAGAAGCGGCCTGGTCACAAACGACAGCTCAACGAAGTGACTTATTATCACGTGGAAATTCATAGCAGGGGCCAAATAATCTAAATACAGGGACTCTTGTACTTACGAAAGAATGAGGTTCTAGAGGTCTGTTCGTAAGTCGATTTGTTCGTAAGTCCAACTTTACTCCTGTCCATTCCAAACGTGTTGTACGGCGTGTACACTAAACACGGGGAATGGCTTTAAAAGTTGTATAATCTTCTGTAGATGTAGATGCCACTGCTTCTTCATGTTCTGCCGATGTAGATGTCACTTGTTCTTCACGTGTTGCAGATGTAGATGCCACCACCGCCATCTATTGCGCGGAGGTTGAACTTACGACTCTCGGTCCGGACAGGCAACTGGACATGCGGACAGGTTTGTTCGTATCTCTGAAAGTTTGTAAGTCAGACGTTCGTAAGTAGAGGAGTCCCTGTCATCTAAATAAGCGAGAAGGCGAACCTGCGCAGGAGGAAGGTGGACGACCAAGGACTGTCCCCTGTCCGGCAGGGCAGAAGAGGCCTACACAGGAGGTGGACTCCAGTGAGGTTACCGTTTGCCGAGCGCGAACGGCGGTGGCTTAAAAGTAGAATGGGAAACATGCATCTTCGGTCCAGCGTTTTAAGTTTTTCTCACGCCATTGCTGGCGCAAGGTGCCTCGGGACAAGACGGAGGCAGGCCCATCACCCGCTCGGGGTCAACTAAAATGAAGTTTTGCTTTCTTGGAGCTCGACGGCGATTGTCACCGTGCAGAGAGACAGGGTTCGCACGATGGGAACGTGGAATTTCCGCCACTGCTCCAGATATGATGATGTTGATGATGGAGAAGATGATGAATCCTACCGAACACTGGTATGAGGGCGTGCCATTACAGACGCGTTATGATACAAGGAGAAGGCGCAGTCCTGCAATCGCTTGCTCACGCCCCTGTTGGCGGAAGGGCCTCGGCCAGAGGGAACTTTGGAGAAGCCCCTCTGGAGGGCATTTGGCCTAATCTTCCACATTGGCCAAACATCTTGAAGGAGTACCCACACTTTACCCCACCCGCATGCGACCTGCCGATCGACTGTGGTGCACTCATTAATACCGATCGGTGGACACTTGGGAGGATGTTAAAAGCAAGGCCGTAATTATAATATATATGTGTCCCCCCCCTCCAATATTCAAATATGCTCAAAATGTCCCCCCCCCCAATATATTGCTATAAAATACATTTCTGTGTATATGATTGCGGTTATGGTTGTACTTTATTATTCCCTAATCTCTGCCATTACATACAATGAAACAATAAAAGGTAAAACACGAAAAAACAGAGCAATGTAATGCAATACACTACTAGACATTATTGTAAAAATAAAAAACAAGTCCATCCGATGTGTTAGTGAATTTTTTTAATTTTTAGGCAGGAAATGGATGTAAATGAGTTTTAAAATTTAGATTTTTTTTTTGGGGGGGGACCCCCAGACTCCCTGGAAGATTTGGTCCCCCCCAATGTTGACTCCATGGCTACGGCCTTGGTTAAAAGCTTGCACCACTGTGTTACCTGCCGCGCCGGGAGATGGAACTCGCAACCTCGAACTTCCAAGCGCAGTGGCGGTCGTGGTGGTGCTTGCGGTGTTGTCGGATCATAAAGGGGAACTTCCGTCTTGTGTGTGTCTGTTGAACCTCTTTCGCACCGTACGCTACCGACTGTGCTTATCGGAGGTGCTTGCACGCCTATACAGTTGATGGTGATCAGGATGTATGACAACGAAGGTGGCTTTCTTAACACGAGCCGTACGTAACGGTGAGTCTAGCCCCCCCTCCCAACCCACTCCCATTCAAAATCCCACCCCCTTAGTCGCGTGGGTTTTCTCCAGGTATTCCCTATTTCCTCCCACACGCACAAAGCTTATATATTTTTTTATAAACAACTTCGTTGCGCGCGACGCCACGCAGGACCTTGAGGAAGGAAGTCTCGAGCCTCAGCGCGGCATTGCGCCGAACACAACACGTTCCCTCTCTAGCGAGGTGTGGCCAGAGAGTTTGTGCTTTTCTTTTTTTAAATCGCAGTTTGGGAAGGCACCCGTAAAACTGTGACCCGGTTAGCAGCCGTTGGCGCACGATGGGGGCTGCCGCGGTGGCCAGGAGCTGTTAACTTCCCCGCCTGGTATACAGGAGGTCGTGGGTTTGATCCCGACCCTGACGCCTGCGGTATATTTGGAGTCTGCATGTCTCTCTCCCCGTCGGTGTGTTGAATTTTCTCGGGGACCTCCGCTTTTTTCCCCTTCACATTGAGAATCAGCATGCGTTTCGAGTATTTAGCTGCTATAAATTCCCACAAAATGGTAAGCCACTTCGTTGACCTTTAATTTGTGATAGCCAGGTTGCTTCTGAAAAAAGAACTACTGTATGTAGCTCAGTGGGCGTTATCTGGTCTAATAAATAAGTTTTGTTTTTAGTTTCGAACCAACACGTTCCGTGATTAGGAACCAAGGCGATGATGGGGTGAGGGGAACGTGGGTAAAAAGACTTCAGGAGAGAGTTCCCCGAGCCAGCAAGATGGAGCGCTCATGATAATTCAACGGATAATTAGACACCCGGCGTGTTTGTGTTCGACAGCGAAGTTAAACCAAGTCACGAGAGGAGATGATGGTTGAGTGGGCCAGGTCGCTCAGAGGTCAGAGCACTGAGCTGGCAACCTTGAGATTTTGGGTTTGAACCCAGGCAAGTAGTAAACCTGGTGCTGCGATTAAACGTGGTCCTTAAACGTGTAAGTGAACTGATGGCTTTCATCCCAGTAACCAATCACTTTGCCACAGCAACAAAAACAACAACAGCAATCCATCATATTTAATTTGGTTGTGTACTTTGTTCGGCTAAATTCCAGCTCCAATAATTGAATATACATGTTACGGTCACGCAAAGAACATTTTGTGTCATATGCATGGTAGGTAGGGAAATGCTGCCCCCGACTTTGTGTGAACCAGGTGACTTGAAGGGGTCTCGGAGGTAGCTCTGTGATATCCATTTCCGTGGGCAGCTCTCGAACACGAAGGGTTGCACTGCTCTGTGAGAAATCGGAACAGATTCATCGTTCCCGTGACGCCGAGAGCAGAATAGGGATGGGGGGGGGATTCATACAAAACGATGATGGGAGTGAGGGAGGGATGTTCGGACAGAATGAGGAACAGAAACCATGGGCCCTGCAGGTTGGTGGTTGAGCACGGGGTGGCACGCGCACCTTTAACTCGGCATCGCGACGCCAACTCGAGCCCCGTCCATCGCTTCAGGTCGACGACGCAAACCGAGTCGCAAGCCTCGGCGACGCGCAACGAGCATCGACGCGCGCAATATATCTCAGTGGTACGTCATTGGGCCTCGAGTTTTATTTTTTTTACAACGTATGATACCGTATTACGTTTCGAACGAGTGGCGAGCAACATCAGTTAATACGGTTTTAAAACAAAATTTAATTGCTCATTTATTTTAAATTAAAGCTGCGACTTAAAAAAAAAGATAAATTATTTAGGCTTATAATGATCAGGTTAGGGTGACAGGCTGGTGAACACATTGCCATTTTGCGTCTGATGCCTTAAAACTCCGCGAGAGCACCCTCACACTGACGCACGTAAACCGTGGATATCAGGCGGGTTTTTTTACGCGCTCGAAAGTTTTATTATTCTGAAATGTTAGAACTCATTAATTTTTCTTGCAAATTTAATAACTTTCATTCAATTATTAAACACGCTGTTTGTGAATTTGCTGCCGCTGCTGCCTCTTGTATCTGTAGCATCAAATAGCAAAGCAGTGTATATTTTTTTATAGCGGCTTATTCTTGCTGATTAGACCCAATCCATTAATTTGAAATAAAAATGCCACTCAGAAACGGTGATCTAGAAAGCCCTGTAAAGTTGCTAGATGTTTGCAGTCCTCCGTTTCAGATATTTAGCAGATATATATCTATTTTGGAATATTCACATTTGAAAAATTTAGGATTTAAATAAAGGAACTGCGTGGGAGTGTTAGAATGTGATAGTACATTCTGCTCTGGGTAGAATAATGACGCCGTGCGACTTTTGTGGCTAAATTAACTGCTTTCCACATTTCAGATATCTCACACCATTGTGTGGCCTTCGTGTGATCCCATAATAATAATAATAATACAACTTGATTAATTCTCGTAGTCACCAAAATTATTTTAGATTTGGAAACATTTTTCGCACCTACAAATACGACTCCATTCCGTTAGTAATGCCATCCACCTCAGGCTTATATACAAAGAAAGATAAACATCCCCCGTATAGCCTGTAACAGACTGTTGGGACAAGTGCTGTTAGCGAGCACCTATAAAGGCCGGCACGGCACACGAGTGACGATGTACACACCGCACCAGGTACTCATGTGAGGCTGAGTCGACCTAGGGAATGCCCAGGACCGGTGTTGGTCCTGGGCACGATGCTAACCAATACACTAACCGCTCCCCACTGGGATTATATATTTATATATACACACACCCCACCTACCCACCTTAGGTTTAGATTCGCATTCTTCTCCGAAGGTGGCTGACTATGCATTGCGTCCACGTGCATCAGCAAGAATCCCGTAACGCCTGGACTGGAGTCGTCCCTTTCTAGATGGAATGGGGCTCCTTTTAGCAGTGACGACTGTGGGCTATGACTGCAAAGAGCATTGATTGAATTATATTTCAATCTGAGCATCAATAAAATAATAAATCCTCCTTTGACATCCGTGAAGGCTGCCACTTGGCAGTTTTCTTTAACAAAATTGAAACTCTCCCTATCGATTCACGCAATTAAGGAAGATTTCGCACGAAGTGCTGACGAGAAAAAGAGCTTGAAGGCCGAAAAATTATAATTCGTTAAAATAGATCGGATTATGCGGTAACAAAGACAAAGCAATAAGACAATTATCTCCCCCCACGCCCCTCTCCCACGCCCCTCATGAAGCTTACGCGTGAAAGGGAGCGCTCACAAGTCCGGACGAGTGCTGTTCGACTCCATCTGTGAAGGCTCGAGAGAGAGAGAGCGTGGTCGCCAGCAACACCCACGTCAACTTTGTCTCCCATTTGCTGACCCCCTCTTGCAGGCCTCGCCGGGTCAACTCGGCCACATTTTAAGGCCCTCGTTTCAGTCTTGTCTTGCGTTTTCGGGGGGAGGGGGGGGGGGTGAATGGTTCGACTCTCGGCCACGGTTAATATCGAGGACAGGTAAATGGAAAGCGCCTTGAGCTAAGGTGGTCGAGAAATATAAATAAGATAGCCGGTCTTGCTCTACCCCCCCCCCCGTCTTTTACCAACCCATAACAGCAGGGTGAAGTATGGTCAAACCATTCCCCTCCCCCCCCCCCCCAATGACTGACATGTTGTGGATATATCGTCTTCATTCATCAGGGGATTGAGAATGGCTGGAATTTATTTTATTATGAATTTATGGCTGCATTGACCTCGGAGAGAGAGGGAGGGGGGGCTTAGAATCGGCTCACAGCACCACCTGCCTCTGATGTTAGCTGCGACTGGGAACTGAACTCGGGTCACCGGGTTCGGAATGCAGTGTGATAGCCACTGCAACAAAGACAAATATCCCCCATATAGCCTCAACATACTTATTCGGGCAAGTGCTGTTAGCGAGCAGCTGTGAAGGCCGTCACGGCACACCAGGAGGGGTGTGTGGCCAGCACCACGCCCGGCCGCCTTTGTATACTACACACCGCACCAGGTACTAATTTGAGGCTGAGTCGACCTACGGGAGGCTCAGGACTGGATGGGATAACCGCCACAGGTGTTGTCCGCGAGCGGGAATCGAACTCGCGTGTCGCCGGGTTCGTAGCGCAGGACGTGACGTAAACCGCAGCGCCACCGCTCCCTGCAACACACGTGTACAAGGGAGAGTGATAATAAAACGATGATACATCACGACGGAAGAGAGCACGGCGGTTTTGTTCGGGAACTGTTTCTGAATGGATGGCCATTTTAAGACTAAGGGGGAAAAAACATTAAAGAGTAATATCGGCCATTCCTTTTGTTTTCAATAAATAGCAAAATCATAGTTGGTTGACATGCTTTCTCCAAACTCCGGTACTCCTGTTAATAATGAATGCAGGGTTACCCTGTGGTTAAAGGACCGCTCTTTGCCTTAATGCTGTAATGATGAAACATTCCCCCTGCGTTCCATCGAGACGAGAAAGCTTTCATTTTGCTCGTGATTAACTATTGCACTGCACAAGACTGCCTCTTCAAAGCTCTTAAAATATTAAAAATGTAGCTGCTGTTCGTTTTGGCAGTAGCGTATTTCCACCTTTCCCTCCACACCGCCCCCCCCCCCCCCTTATTTCTGCCCCGTTCACTCATCGTTGTTGTTATGCGTTTGTTTTTATTTATTTACTCGCTTCTTCGGCAACTAACGTCGTACATATATATATTCGAGTGCACCGCCCGTGAAAATAAATTGAGCCAGACGGAACTTGGGAGTTTATGTATCAATCTCTTGGTTAGCGGCTGGCATGTGCATTAGACCCGAAAGCCGTTGATGTATCGTTGTCAGTGAGCTTGAAGACAACTGGAAAGCCATTGGCCACGGCTATTATGAACACCCGGCCAAAAGCCAATAACGGGGAGACTTCCGTGGTGGCGCACATCGGAATCAGAATATTCATGAACACCGGAGGAATCCCATGTGCCATCAATAATACTTTGTAAGTATTTACATTTCCGAACTTTGTGCGTGGCGCACCGAGATTCCCGGATGAATTAGCGCCGTATTAAAAAAATGTAAATCTGTAAGGTTTATAGCGAAGCTCTCTCTTTTCACAGATGCCCAGGAAGACATCCCCGGCCCTTGATGTGGCGCTTTGGTGGCAGAGTTTGGCGATCGAGCGCAGCGCTTCGGGGTTGTTCGGGTGGCTGTTTTACGTTCTGTGCGTGTACCCCGTGGTGAAAACTCGAAGGAGAACCCCGGGGTGAGTCACCGCCGGGGTCACCAAGCTGACAAAGAGAAACAGCAAAAAAGAAAGAAAAAATCGGAAGAAAACCAAACTGTGTCACATGCTGAGAAGTTAAAGACACTGCATTGCACGATCGTCTCGGACAGATTACCTCCAAATTGGTCACAATAAGCGGACAGCGGATGACTGTAGTCAAGGTCAGAGTCCAATAAACACCCAAACCGCAGTGCTACGGGAGTGGCTTGGCGTTAGTCGTACAGCAAAGGGGTTGGTGGCTCACACAGCTGTTGTCAAACTTCCTTCCCGTGGTCTACGAGGTACCACACCCCCTGGCTCGCCATGAGAAGGCGGTACAGCAAATGTGGACTCCACCTCATTTAGTCTGCATGGGATCGAGTATTGCCCCCTCGCATCCCTGGGTGTTCTCCGGGTGCTCCGGTTTCTTCCAAATATATATACACTCATTGAGTGGCTAACAACAACTCCATACACATTTGGCGCCGAATCATTGCCTGCCAGCTGTCTTCCCGCTCGTCTGTGGTTCCTCCTGTGTGGTTCCTTGTTTGTGGTTCCTCGCCCTATGGGGTTTCCTCCGTTGTTCCTCGCCTGTGGTTCCTCGTCTGTGATTCCCCCTCTGTGGTTTCACGCCTGTGGTTCCTCGCTCTGTGGGGTTTCCTCCGTTGTTCCTCGCCTGTGGTTCCTCGTCTGTGATTCCCCCTCTGTGGTTTCTCGCCTGTGGTTCCTCGTCTGTGATTCCTCGCCCTATGGTTTTTCCTCTGTGGTTCCTCGTGGTGGCGGCGGCACCTTACAAGTCGACGTAATTACCCATATTCATTATTAAGTAGGTTGCTGAGTTGTTTTCATTGAATTGAAATCCCACAGTTCCTTTGTTTGTCTTCGACCCTAAGCTATTGCAGCGTCGTGCTGTCCGCAACACGTCGTGAGACTTGACCTCGGGCAAGTGGTCAATTCGCATTCACCGATTGACTCAAATGAGGCGATCTGATCGTTTGAGTGACCGATCACTCTACCGAACATCGGTTCGATTACTCGATCCCCATCGGATCGCACGTGTACCGATGGACGGGAGGTGATGGCGGGGCTTGTTGAAACGTTAACTACCTCGCCTGATATGCAGGAAGTTGTGGGTTCGATCCCGACCCTGACGCCCACTGTTATATTTGGAGTTTGCATGTCTCTCTCTCCCCGTGGTCGCGTGGAATTTTCTCCGGGTCCTCCAGTTTTTCCCTCCACATTCAGAATCAACAACATGCATTTAGAGTGTTTGGTTGCTATACATTTCCCCGTAATAAGCCACTTCGTTGAGCTTTCATTTGTGGTCAGGTCGCGTCTGAAAAAAGTGATATACAGTAGCTCAGTGGGCCTTACCTGGTAAAATAAAACATATTTTGGGGGTTTTTCGTTTTGAGTAATCGGCATCATCAGGCGTGTCACAGCTGGACATGTAGGGGGTTTCCTACCTACGCGTGACCGCCATTTGTAAAAGGGTCCCAGTTATCAACCCGCAAACAAGTACAGTAGCCAACGATAATTTATTTTATCTGATTAAGAATTCCAGCTCAAATTAACACAGTCAGGCTGGTAGGTACATATGGTGACATTTCAACTAATTACAATCTAACATTTATTGTCCATGGTATTCTAGCCACTGATATTTTGTTGCGATGTGTGTGTGTAGACGATGCTAAGTTGTGATTGAGGGTGGATTGATGGTTCAGTGGTCCTAGCCCTACGTTATGAGAGTTCAATTCTTGACCATGGTTAACAATCTTGGTGACCAATTCCTGACCCCGCACTGACCAGCGTGGAGATGCAGGCCCAAACAAACCCCTTGACCCAACAATTCCACTGAGAGACAAAACGGAAGAACAAACGGATGAGAGAACCCAGCGTCATCTTGAGAGGCGTCATACTGACCTCAGATAATGTAAGCGGGTTTAGGCAGGACCTGTCACAGACAGTGGTCAAAATTCATGACGGAAGAACAGCCACAGGAGGAGGGCCACTGCATGAGATGGAGCAATGAATTTGCTCGATGGTTTGTTAAATTGTAGGACTGTGGCAGATGGCGATGACTTGGGGAGGCCTTCATCCAGCAGTGGCTTGACAACAAATGCCCAGGCCTAATTACTCCCACGCTCATTTATATTTAACAATTAAAGACAAATCTGTTTAGGTTTGTCGTAGAAGCCACTCTTTCCACCGCTGCTGCAAAACAGCGTCCACAAATGACAATTAAAACGCAGCGCGGCAATGCATTTCCATCATGATTTTCAGGAACATGCCCAATAAACGTCGTGGTTGAGTTGTCAGTGACTGATTAAAGAAATAAACCAGAGAAATTCAAATTGGGCAATGTAATATTGCT
Organism: Lampetra planeri; assembly: GCF_965212315.1. Lineage (NCBI taxonomy): Eukaryota > Metazoa > Chordata > Hyperoartia > Petromyzontiformes > Petromyzontidae > Lampetra > Lampetra planeri. The sequence continues at coordinate 6,440,183 of NC_136152.1, read as the reverse complement.
GCCTCTGATTAAGATGATTATTAAGGAATGCATATTTCCATTTAGATTACCATAATCTGCATGTGATTTCCGGTTTTAATTTGACCAAAATCGTTTATCATAGATCAAATTGCTTTCTCCACACAGTACCACAATAGTCTTACGTTTCCCGGCACGTTATATAGGTGCGTATTATATCTCACCTTAACATATTATGTAGTCTATGAACGACTATTATTTAGTGTAGCTACAGCTGCCTTGTAAATTAATTGATGTATCAGTTCCCATGCTCGTGAGTACGTTCATCCGTCGCTGTACGGCCGTTTGATTGGGGACGCGCATAAAAAAAAACACAACGCGCTTCGTATTGCATCGCAATTTATTTGATTGAATAACCCTTTAATAGGAACATAAATGAACTCACTTAAGGTGCGATATAATGCATAATATACATCACGTCCGAGCATACATTAGCATAAATTAATGTCGTGAGCGTATACATTTTTTTTAAAACCTCATTAGGGCTCTGGGCAGGCCTTGGTGGTAAAATGTGAGCTTTTTATTAAAATGCATCATTCCTCGTGCGTGAGTCTGCATTGCATTAATAAAACCACAGATCAATGTGGCCACATGCGTTTGAGACGCTCATCCCCCTTTTGTTATTGAATTGGGTGAGCGAGACTCAACGATGCCATATTTAAAAACGAATATACACCGTGAATTAGCGAGCGTTCAGAAATCACATTGGCCGCCTCCTCATATCGAGGTTTTCATGTTATTTTACATCTTTACAAGAGATGTCGCCGTTAGTTTTTCCTGCGGTTATTTTTTTTAAAATGAATGCTCCACCCACCTCCCCCCTGCTTCGTATTATGGAGTGTCCTCAACAGAGGGCCCATGTATTCTATTTAAAATGAAGTGCTTTTTTCCTTTTGAATGTTATTGAATATTTGCATGCAGCGTGCCTCTGCTAGGCTGCAACTGCAGCTGTTTTATAAGCGGCGCCTTATTTATTTGGCCGGGAACCTTTATGCCGCACGGCTCCATTAATCCGCATGCGGTTTAATTATAGCAAGTCCTGCTCAGTTGTTTTTGTAATAATTTCCAAGCGAATATACGACAGCTGCATTCGCCCGCACCTTAATGAAGCATAATATGGCAGCGTTTATATAGGAACTGCTGGGGCAGCGCTTAGCGCGACGGTGATTTTAGTGCGGTGAACAGGGTTTGATTCCCGGCCATGGCTAAAATCAGTGGTGGGTGAAACCGGTGCCGATCCTCGGTTCCCCCTCTTCACCAACCCACACTGACCAGTGTGGTGAAGTATGGTCAAACAACCCCCCCTCAACCGATGCGGCGTTTGGGAAGGCCTTCCTATCCATCAGTGGATGACAACAGGCTGCAAATCGTGGTAGCGGGTGGCATTGGCCACGAAGACATCTTGATGAATCGTTATAATCTGGCTAAAGACTGGGCGTGTGGAGGCCAGGAGCACGTATTGTTCGCCACTCGTGTTAGCCCTGGTTGGGCAATCAAACTCAGATCATCGGGTTTCGGAGAAAAATTGCACGGCGTGCTACCCACAGCAACACAGGCATCGTGAAGTAGTAGCCTCATTGATTCATCCAATACACCAGTGGATCTTCTTCCCCTGGAGTGCACGCTGCACCACCTGGAGATTCGAGATGCCCTTTATGGGGGTGCGATAAATGGCCCTGGTTAGACACTGCCTCACCAACACTTACTTCCCCTGGAATGGAACATTTTACAAACAAGTTGAAGGCACCCAAATGGGTTCTCCCTTATCTCCAGTTGTAGCCAATGTTTTCATGGAAAAATTTGAAACAGACACCATCCAGGCATCCACTATACGTCAATACTTATGGAAGAGGTATGTAGATGACACGTTTGTCATCTGGCATGGCCAAACAGCTCTGAACCAATTCCTCAACCACTATAATTCCATACACTCAACCATCGAATTCCCCATGGAGGAGGAAAGGGATGGCAAGCTACCATTTTTGGATGTTCTAATCGAAAAGAGACCAGATGGCTCAATGTGACACTCTGTCTACAGGAAAGCAACTCATACGGATGCCTACCTAAAACCTGACTCCCACCACCATCCATCCCAGAATAATTCCCTCATCAAAACTCTACACCATAGAGCTCGATGTATCTCCGACCATCATCACCTAGCCAGTAAACTGAAACACGTGCACCAAGCCTCAATATGAATGGATATTAGGACCACACAATCCGTAAAGCTACCACCAGAACCGTTGGGAAAGAACCATCTGAGGACCCAATCAAAACCATCACCTTGCCATACACAGCAGGGGTCACCATAAATATTTCCAAAATCTTGAGCAAACACAAAATCCAGGCTCGATTTCACACGGTACGTAAAATTCGTGATCTGATCCCATCTGTGGAGGATAGGGTCCCTGATATGCAATACACTGGCGTCTACAATCTAAGCTGTGTCTGCAGCAGTAGTTACATTGGGGAAACTAAGCGACATGTCTCGGACCGTGTTCGTGAGCATAAGGCAGATCTGAAACACGGTAGGACCAACATGTTGGCCGTGGCTGATCATTGTTTGAATGCGGTTGGCTCACACGAAATAGATTTCTCGAAGACGAAGGTACTTTGGAACAATCAACAAATATTCGTTCATGAAGCCATCCATATATACAGACACAATTTCAACCGAGAGGATGGGTACAAACTCAGCAATCATTGGAAAGACATCATCAGCCAGTTTAAGTTATAAATGGCTGTGATGTTCCAATCCTGCCACCTTCCGATGTATTTTTTTTTTATCCCCCATGGCTTCGGCTCTCCGATTTCACATTAACAGGTTTATTTTCTCGCGCCTACGTGGCCACCTCTGGACGCCGACCTCTGCGTCGCGGTGGCTTTGCGATCTCACATGAAAACGCTAATCTCTCACATGAACATGCTAATTTCTCACATTAACATGCAAATTTCTCACATTAACATGCTAATCTCTCACATTAACATGCAAATTTCTCACATTAACATGCTAATCTCTCACATTAACATGTTAATCTCTCACATTAACACGCTAATCTCTCACATTAACATGCTAATTTCTCACATTAACATGCTAATCTCTCACATTAACATGCTAATCTCTCACATTAATATAGCCACCCGCGCACTCATCGCGAAGGCTGCTCTCCGATCTCACATGAACACGCTAATCTCTCACATTAACATGCTAATCTCTCACATTAACATGCTAATCTCTCACATTAACATGCTAGTCTCTCACATTAACATGCTAATCTCTCACATGAACACGCTAATCTCTCACATTAACATGCTAATCTCTCACATTAACATGCTAGTCTCTCACATTAACATGCTAGTCTCTCACATTAACATGCTAATCTCTCACATTAACATAGCCACCCGCGCACTCGTCGCGAAGGCTGCTCTCCGATCTCACATTAACATGCTAATTTCTCACATTAACATCACTAGCTCTGCCCACTTCGTTGATGACCCGAGGACTACACCCTATGAAACAGTCTGCATTCAGAAGGTTCCCCCCCTACTCTATACTCTTTGGTTCTTTCGGTAAAGTCACGTAGGTAGAAAAATAATAATAGATCACAAAAATAACAATAGATGACAGCAACTGTCTTCAGGTGGGCTTTCCCCCTGTTTCCTCCTGATGACGATCGCTTGTGTTGTGAACGAAAAGTCGTAGCTTTATTTTATTTTATATTCATAATTTTTATGAATTTGTACCTATCTACATGACTTTACCGAAAGACCCAAATAATACTAATGTGTGTATTAACATTATACAAATGAATTAACGATTGAGAACCAAAAGGGTGCAAGGTTAAGAACCACGGCATTGCACCATTAAGTCCCAGCGCTGAGCATTGTCCACCAGCCTGGGCACCAAGTGCCCACTCAAAGACATCGGACGTCCGGATCAAGAACGTCATTCGAACGATAACGGGCGAACTGCCAGCAAACCTCCAGCGGGATGCCGCGACATCAAACCGCCTGGGACAATCCGAGCACGCGTGGCCCTCCCGTTACACCAAGACCAAGCTGCTCGACCCTCCACCGACTCGCACAAGGGCACGGAAGCCGACCGGGGGATCGCCGCGCGACACAATTGGGACGAAGCTGGGGGTCAAACTGGAGGCCGCTGGCGAACGCCACCGTGGAGTTGTGCCGTGGTTCCAAATCAAAGCCTCATTGAGGGCCACACCACTGCTCCGCATGGATTTGCTCTTGCCAAGAATAAAAATGTTGGTGGTTCCATCATCAACCGACTTGGAAGAGCGACAGCTCGCTAGTGCGCACGCCTCGTCCACAGGAGGGACTTGAAAAGTTGACCCACAGTGCAGTGACTGCGGTCACGCGACCCACACAATGGACTGGATCGCGAACAACTGGAGCGTTCTACTAGGCCCGCTCTCCGACGAACTGGACAGCGGTAGTCGCGCTACTCCCAAAACTATCGCATGGCTTACAAACTTAAACCTCGACCTATAATTTGCACGTGCTTCTACGTATGCACGCCAACCTTCTTTCGCACCCTACGTAGCCAACCGTGCTATTCGGAGGTCCCCCTAATCCGCTGCCAATAGCGCCACCGAGAAGTCTACTGAGGATGATCCAGGAGGGGCAAACGATGTTAATCGGGCACAGAGGTGAGAGCTTGATGTACAAAGCTCCGGAAGGGTCGGCGCCTGTGTTGGTGATAGAGGCCAAAAGAAAGAGATGCCACTTGACGACCTGAGCCGCATGCGACTCTTTAAAGGACCGCTTCGTTAACGTTATTCATTCAGGAGCGCCACCGTCTCGCATTCACGTGGCATTGGCGGCTCTCGAGATATTGAATTGTTTACAGAATTTTGAAAAATAGATCTTCCTGTTATTTTGGTTGCCGACCCATGGACCCTGACGGAAGAAAGTGGAGCTGGGCCATGCATTGAATTTAAAGGAGGACATTTGCGCAAGGTTGGACACGAGACGGAGGGAGTCCGTATCAAAGGATTCTGCACATTTGGCCGGACTGAAGAGAGCGCGCGCCACTGAGAAGCGCCCGGGGCAAGGTAGCCAACGTTGTTCGTGACGCGCTGCTCAATCGCCGCGGCTGGGACTGCTCGAGCCAACGAGGCCGCCGGTCCCTCCGCACACAACGCGGCGCGGGCCGCGCGCGACACCTGCGCACGCGCGCGGCACGTGCGAGCAATTAGGGCGCGCAGCGTCGCTCGTTGTGTATGGGGTGATTTAGCAATTAACTCGGAATCCGGCATTGCCAGCACACCTGGCCCCGCTTTTGGACAATCGGAGCCAGGCAGACAAAAGACAAAAATCCCCCTCGCCGCCCCCATGTAGCCTTAACAGACCGTCGGGGAAAGTGCTGTTAGTGAGCACCTATAAAGGCCGGCACGGCACACGAGGGGGTGGGTGGCCAAGACCACGCCCGGCCGCCTTCGTCTCCCTAGTGGCGATGTTTACACATCGCACCAGGTACTCATTTGAGGCTGAGTTGACCTAGGGGAGGCCCATGACCGGTTCAAATAATCGTGTTCACCATGAGCAGGAATCGAACTCGGGTCGCCGGGTTCGTATGCAGCGCACTAACCGCTACACCACCGCATTATAGACACAGACACACACGCACGTACACACATGCACGTGTTGCGAGGGACGGGAGGGTTTCGTGACCTGCGCACGTGATCCGGCACGTGTGTCATTAACTCAGGGGCGACTTTCTCCTGCGAGATCAATGCCGCCGAACATTCAGATTCATCTCATGGCAGAGAGACCGAAATCAAAGGGGGGGGGGGGGAGAGAATGTGGCCACGCAGCAATGAGGCGTCAAAAAAAGGCGTTTTAATCGGCGCGTTACCGCCTGCTATGGCAGATAGATCAGAAGCACCGCGGGTCATTTAAACAAAGCACGTGGGAGAAAAACACTGCAAAGTACGCACAGAAGCAGGGAGTGGTGCGTGATTGGAATTACATTGAGAGGAAGGACACGCGCAGGTTAAAGTCATTGTTGAAGTGGTTCTTCTTCTTCTTCACGTGGGGTGCACGTGCGAGATGCCCTTTCTGGGGGTGAGAGACGCGGACAGATTTTTTTTTTGAAAGTTAAATAATCGGAAACACAAATTAAGCACACGGGCACGTAAGTACAACTGCTTTGTTTCATCAAACCCTGTGTATTTATTAAGGGGCCGTCCATAAGTGACGCCACGCACCTAGGGGGGGGGGGGTCAGACATTTGTGACGATGTGTGACGACGGGGGGGGGGGGGGTGAGAAATGTGACGTCACATAAAAATGTGCAACTTTAAAAAAATATAGACAACACGTTCTACTTAATTAAATATACTTTTTAATAAATGTTTTCTCGTACAACATCAGAGTGCAGCGCCATATTAAATAGGCACTACAATGACAATAGTTTAAAGCGATTTGAAGCATGTTAAAAAAGATTGGGGAGGGCAGAGCTTTGTGACGTCATATTTGAGGGGGGGTCTGACTTTTTGTGACGCCGTGTAATGAAGGGGGGGGGGGTAAAAAAATCGTCCAAAATCGCGTGACGTCATTTATGGACGGCCCCTAACATTGTAAATGTTTTAAGCGATTGAGAACCAAAGAGGTGCAAGGCTGCGGTAAAGGTTAAGAACCACTGCTTTACACCATTAACACACGTAAGTGAGCTTGGGCATGACACGTCGCTATATACGTTGAACTTCCTTCGCACCGTACGTGGCCAACCGTGATAATCGAAGGTGCGGGGGAAGGACGACACCCCCATATGAAAGACGCCGTGCCTCCGAATTGTGCACAACCTTGCCAAGCCCTTCCCCCTCCCCCCCCAAGTTGCCAGAACGTTGCTCCCCTGGGACAGAAGCTCCCTCCTTCACTCTGCTGTCGGGATATGGAGCTGCCTCCCTGATGAACACATCGTCGGCGACATCACAGATTCTGGTCTTCAGGCCTTCAAATTCCGAGCTCGCACACGTGGGGCATCTCCTAACGTCACCGCACGCCTTGTAGAGGACTGAGTCGTTGAGCTGCAGTGAACCCGAATGATTATGCCGATTAGACGTACTAATGTCTGATATGGCTATTGTTTAGAATTGCACCTAATAAATAAAAACACAAAAGCAGTTCTAAAGAAGAAATGATGACCACTGGTCAAGGGTGGTAATGGAAGGGCGGCCGAGGGATGGAACGCGTCGGACAAGATGGCCAACGGCAAGATGGAGGGATGAAATCGGCTCGTGTGCGGGAGTCGGGCTGGATTACTTACATCGCAAGGATGGCGGTGACTTCGTAGGAGAGGCCTTTAACCCCAGCGAGTATTGGCAACGGTGCACACGCACAAATAACAAGAGCTCAACAGATTCCATAATTAAATTTTGACTTAAAGCTTTCGTGACTGCAGGAAATCATATTCTTGGGGTCTTTCGGTAAAGTCACGTAGATAGGTTCAAAGAACCTAAATAGGTTCAAAGAATAAGATTCCATAATTATTATAACGCTGCCCAAAAGAAGCAAAAAAAAAAACAATAATAGGCGGAGTTTGGGCAATGGTCCTTCTTCATGGCAGAAAGATAAGAGGTGCAACCTCTTCAAAGAAAAAAAGGATGATTTGTTTTCTCTTTGCTGCAGTCTTGTTGAGCAATTTGTGGACTTTCTGCGATTCGGTGAGGCTTCCCTGGGTAAATAATTAGCATTCTGCGTACCATATCTCAGACACAACAAGAACATCTTATGGCTTTCTCGGTGTAATGTCCTCATCACGTGTGGTCTTTTTTCTCGAGTCGCACACTCGAGTGGGAATTGGCCAAACATCCCAAGCACGGCGCTCGGGGAAAATCATCTTTCGAGTCAATAATGCTTTCTTGGGTAAAGAAAAGGCTATTATCATTAGGAAGGACAATGTCAACTATTGGCGCATGGATTATTTAAGAGCAGTGTGACACAAAAGAATGTGAAATGCATTCAAAGGCGAAAAACTCGCACGGTGGAAGCAATGGTGCCGATGCGTCGTGCGCCCGTGCCCCGAGCCTAGTTTGTACCCCGAGTTGGATTCCCAGGCCAGACAATCATCAGCGATGAGCGATATCAGAACTGGTTTCTGGACCCTACCCCCGCTGTGACCGGCGTGGTGCAGTGTAGCCAAACTATAGCCGCGATCGACGAAGCGCGCAGAGGCCTTAATGCAGCTGGCTGTAACATTTCTTTTTGCTCAGCTCTGGTTTGAAAAAATGAAAAACAAGTGATATACGAACTGTTAAATTCACATCTCAGCTAAAATGAGCAAAATAATTTAAATGTTGACACAACTGACAGCTGATGATTATTTTTGTGCTATGTAATGAACAGAGCGAAGCTTTAAGAATTATTGGCCGAATTTTGCTGGAGGACTAATAATCGATCTAGAGCAGTGGCCACGAAGACATATTGATGAATCGTTGTTATAATCTGGCTAAAGACTGGGCGTGAGTTCGGGCAATCGAACTCAGATCATCGGCGTTCGGAGCAAAATTGAGTGCCACCCACAGTAACACAGGCATCGTGAAGCAGTAGCCTCATTCAGACATCCAATACACCAGTGGTTCATCTTCTTAACCTGGGGAGCACGCGGCACCAGATGCCCTTTTTGGGGGTGCGAGACGTGGCCAGATTCTATTTTAGAAGGTAAACCATCGAAACACAAATTCAGCACGGGCACGTAAGTACAACTACTTTGTTTCATCAATCCCTATGCATTTATTTACATTATATATATATTAAGCAATTGAGAACCACTGCTCTATAGTAATGCATTTCCAACGATTGTAAGAGCAGTGCAGTACATTACTATTATTATTATTATTTTCTTGGTGTGAGCCCTCAAATTCCTAGGCCCAGTTCCGCAGCCCCCAGAGCCCCTCTGCATTCATTCCTGCCCTCCTGATGTCAGGCCGCGTTGTCTCCGTAACCTGCCGTCACAGTTGGAACCCGGGTGACCCTTGCCACAGAGCCTCGAGGTCTTGACAAGTTCTGAGCGGGTGAGAGGACGCGCCAAAGCGCCGCCACAAACGCAACATCTATCTTACCTTGTCGAGATTCATACAGCGCCTCAGTCCCCAAGGAACTTTGGGACAATGATAACATTGTACAAAAGATGATAGTGGTTAAAATGAAGATTGGGGTTGTTATTATTATTTAAGTGGTGGTGGTGTAGTTGTGGTGACAGTAAGAAAAACAGGTGGGAGTAATTTAGGAAGTGGTTTTGGTAGTGGTAGGTGTTGGGGGTAGTGATAGGGGTTGGGGTAGTGATAGGGGTTGGGGTAGTGATAGGGGTTGGGGTAGTGATAGGGGTTGGGGTAGTGATAGGGGTTGTTGTAGGGGTTGCGGTAATTGTAGGGGTTGTGGTAGGGGTTGGGGTAGTGATAGGGGTTGTTGTAGGTGTTGCGGTAGTGGTAGGTGTTGTGGTAGGGGTTGAGGTAGTGATAGGGGCTGAGGTTGTGATAGGGGTTGGGGTAGTGATAGGGGTTGGGGTAGTGATAGGGGTTGGGGTAGTGATAGGGGTTGGGGTAGTGATAGGGGTTGGGGTAGTGATAGGGGTTGGGGTAGTGATAGAGGTGGTGATAGGGGTTAGGGTAGTGATAGGTGTTGGGGTAGTGATAGGGGTTGGAGTAGTGATAGGGGTTGGGGTAGTGATAGGGGTTGGGGTAGTGATAGGGGTTGTGATAGGGGTTGTGATAGGGGTTAGGGTAGTGATAGGTGTTGGGGTAGTGATAGGGGTTGGGGTAGTGTTAGGGGTTGGGGTAGTGATAGGGGTTGGGGTAGTGTTAGGGGTTAGGGTAGTGATAGGTGTTGGGGTAGTGATAGGGGTTGGAGTAGTGATAGGGGTTGGGGTAGTGATAGGGGTTGGGGTAGTGATAGGGGTTGGGGTAGTGATAGGGGTTGGGGTAGTGATAGGGGTTGGTGTAGTGATAGGGGTTGGGGTAGTGATAGGGGTTGTGATAAGGGTTAGGGTAGTGATAGGTGTTGGGGTAGTGATAGGGGTTGGGGTAGTGTTAGGGGTTGGGGTAGTGATAGGGGTTGTTGTAGGGGTTGCGGTAGTGGTAGGGGTTGTGGTAGGGGTTTGGGTAGTGATAGGGGTTGGGGTAGTGATAGGGGCTGAGGTTGTGATAGGGGTTGGGGTAGTGATAGAGGTTGCGGTAGGGGTTGTGATAGGGGTTGCGGTAGTGGTAGGGGTTGTGATAGGGGTTGTGATATGGGTTGGGGTAGTTATAGGGGTTGAGTAGTGATAGGTGTAGGGAGTAGGGATAGGGGTAGTGATAGGGGTTGGGGTCGTCAAAGGGGTTGGGATAGTGATAGGGGTTGGGGTAGTGATAGGGGTTGGGGTAATGATAGGGGTTGGGGTAGCGATAGGGGTTGGGGTAGTGATAGGGGTTGGGTAGTGATAGTGCTTGGGGTAGTAATAGGGGTTGGGGTAGTGATAGGGGTTGGGGTAATGATATGGGTTGGGGTAGTGATACGGGTTGGGGTCGTGATAGGGGTTGGAGTAGTGATAGGGGTTGGGGTAGTGATAGGGGTTGGGGTAATGATATGGGTTGGGGTAGTAATAGGGGTTGGGGCAGTGATAGGGGTTGGGTAGTGATAGGGCTTGGGGTAGTGATAGGGGTTGGGGTAGTGATAGTGGTAGGGGTAGTGATAGGGGTTGTAGTAGTGATAGGGGTTGGGGTAGTAATAGGGGTTGGGTAGTGATAGTGATAGGGTTAGTGATAGGGGTTGGGGTAGTGATGGGGGTTAGGGTAGTGATAGGGCTTGGGGTAGTGATATGGCTTGTGGGGTAGTGATAGGGCTTGGGGTATTGATAGGGGTAGGGGTAGTGACGGGGGTTGGGGTAGTGATAGGGCTTGTGGGGTATTGATAGGGGTAGGGGTTGTTGTAGGGCTTGGGGTAGTGATGTGTAAAGGGAGGAACGGAAGCAGGTGATGGTGACGATGGCTGATTTACGTGCTGCAGGGGGAGATGGTTCCAGTAAAGGGGAGCGAGAAGGGAACGGGAACGAGAGAGCCGAGACTTGGCGCAGCGCGAGAGAGCCACAGAGAGAGAGAGAGACAGGGATGGCAGAGACAGGGAGCGTAGAGGGCCGGATGGGACAGAGTGGCGAGATACGAAAGAGGCAAGACAGAGGTGGGGCAAGGCCATGAAGCAGTGGCTCTTCTTCTTCACCTGGGGTGCTGCAGCCCTTGGGGGTGCGAGATGCCCTTTCTGGGGGTGGCCACATTATGAAGGTAAATTATAATCGAAACACAAATTGATCACGGGCACGTAAGTTACAACTAACTTTGTTTCATCAAGCCCTCTATGTATTTGTGAACTTTACACATCTTGTTTAAACGATTGAGGACCAAAGCGGTGCAAGGCTGTAGGGAAGTTTCGATTTAAAGCTTTCGTGACTGCAGGGATTCATTTTCTTGGTTCTTTCAGTAAAGTCACGTAGAATGGAAATAATAAAATAATTAAAATAAAACATCATAAAATAATTCTCACGACGTTTCGGCCACAACGCAAGCAGCCGTCCTCAGGTGAAGAACAGGTCTGTCGAGAAGACAGAGTCTGAATGAGACTCTGTCTTCTCGACAGACCTGAATGAGACTCTGTCTTCTCGACAGACCTGTTCTTCACCTGAGGACGGCTGCTTGCGTTGTGGCCGAAACGTCGTGAGAATTATTTTATTATGTTTTATTTTTATTATTTTATTATTTCCATTCTACGTGACTTTACCGAAAGAACCAATAAGCTGTAGGGAAGGTTAAGAACCGCTGCCATAGAGGAATGCGTTGACTCTTTATGAATGCGTATTCAGAAGATAGAAACGTATGTTTATAAAAATCCTTGCTAACGCTTGTGGGTAAATAGTCACTAATTGCGACACTTATTTTGTGTACGCCCGCCGGACTGCTCCCTCGGCGTGAGCCCGCTGAGAGGGACAGAGATCGGCCTTTGCCGTGGCCAGCTGGCAAACTGTGGTGCCCGCTACACTACACGCGTGCGGTGTGTGCAAAGACAAAGAACCCCCGTATAGCCTCAACAAAGTGTTGGGGAAAGTCAAGGCCGTAGCCATAGAGTCAACATTGGCAGGGGGACCAAATCTTCCAGGGGGTCTGGGCCCCCCCCCCCAGAAACAACATCTACATTTGAAAACTAATTTCCTGCCTAAAATATAAAAAAATTAACTAACACAATTTTTTTATTGTAAAAAATAAATGACTTTTCATTTATTTTTTACAATAATGTCTAATAGTATTACATTGCTCTGTTTTTTCTTTTTTACCTTTTCTTGTTTCATTGTATGTAATGGCAGAGATTAGGGATTAATAAAGTACAACCATAATCACAATCATATAAACAGAAATCGATGCATTGTTTTATGAAGACAAGTCCAGATATTGTGGCCAAGGTTTAGTAAAGTGTTGTTTTTATTTACATAGCATAGCAATTTTTTATATATATATTGTTTATAGCAATATACTGGGGGCGACATTTAGAGCATATTTGAATATTGGGGGGGGATGTGTCCCCCCAATACATATTATAATTAGGGCCTTGGGGCAAGTGCTGTTAGCGGGCACCTATGAATGCCGGAACGGCACATTAGGAGGTGGATGACCAGCACCACGCCCGGCCGCATTTGTCTCCCTAGGACTAATCTGAGTGGACCTAGGGGAGGCCCAGGACCTGTTCAGATAATCGTCACTGGTGTTGGCCGTGAGTGGGAAATCAAACTCGGGTGGCCGGGTTTTTTAGTGCAGCGCGCTAACCGCTACACACGCTTCACGTGGTTGGATGGCTTCCACGTCGCACAGGATGTCGAAGGAAGCTGGTTTAAGGGTACTCTGGCAGGCTCTTGCACCGCTGGTATGCTGTGCCCTCTACTGATGAACAATATAATACAGGGTATAAAAAAACACATTCCTGCGGAGGGAGCTGGTAGGAACGTTGGGTTGCTCGGTCAATGGCCAGGGTCAACGGCGGCGTGGTGTATTCCGCAAATATGCCCGACTGTGAGGGCGGGCACAAGCCGGCGTGAGTAGGTTAAACGTTGAGTTTTATAAGGGCACCACGGGGTGACCAGCCCCTCCCCACCCAGCCCCTCCCCACTCTCCCCACCCAGCGGGAAACTCTCTTCATTCGGAGTTGGAGAAGATCCACCGCTTGCATCATTGGCGCTGTTACCTGAACTCGTTGACAATTTTGACTTGCGCGCAATGTGCGCGCGTGCGTTGAACTTTTCTGTCGCATCGCACGTAGCCCAACGGCGCTGATTGGAGGTGCGGAATGTCGGCAATGAGCTTGTCGAACAACGCGCGATTTTACTCGCCGCTGATGTCAGCCGTGACCGGCGATTAAAATCAAGCCGCCGCCGCCCGCCGGGTTCAACACACTTCACCCTCCCCCCAACCACCACCACCACGCGGCCTGGAGATTCGCTAACGGAGGCGGATCCGTTCACAGCAACTTGTTGGAGCAGAGAGGCGGTCGCCATCACGTCGACTGCCGGAGATCGAATCGAAGCCCCAGGCACCCCTATTATTTTTTTACTGCGATTTAACAAACAAAAAAAGGCGATATAAAAAATGTATTGCCACGTGCGCTCATTTCACGCGCGCCTTTTCCTCCCACGTGCGCGCGCGAGGCAGGGCATTCCCTGCGACGTGCGGCGATAGACAGCTTGGACAGATCATCACTTTGCTCGGCACGAGTCGGCCGCGATGAACGTGATGAGTATTCGGGAATTGTAATGAAGATGTCCGGGGGACGGGAAAGAATATGATGCACGAATCAATGTTTTTTTTGCGGTTTTGAGAGGCCTTCATCTTTGCCTGGCTTTGGAGGGGCTCGGCGCTTTGTCAGGCGCCGCCGAACGCCCAGGGAATGGGCGATGCGCTGAAATAATTGAAAGCGAAGCGAACTCAGTGTGAATTAGCAGGGAAGGTAATCCGTTTTGCTTGCCAATTATGCACCGCAAATAAATATTTCCTTCCTGCCTTCCCCCACTCCCCCTCTTCCCACCACGCCTTCAACAACAACAACAAAAACAATCATCCGGAGTGAGATGAATGCCGCATTATACACGAGGCGTTGCGTCTCAGCTGGAGCAGCTCCGGGAGGGGAAACAAAAACGAGTGAAATATAATTTCGAAAAAAATATACACACACACACATTTTACCCACCCCCCCTTCCCACCCTGTAGCCAGCTGTTAACTACATCGCCTGGTATACAGGATGTCGTGGAAAATCTAGATTTGAAGTTTTCGTGACTGCAGGGATCCATACTCTTTGGTTCTTTCGATAAAGTCACGTCGGTATAATTTATTTTATTTTGTACCTACGTGACTTTACCGAAATAACCAAATAGTAAGAATGCGTGGGTTCGATCCCGATCGTGACGCCTGTACGTGCGGAGTTTGCCTGTTTCACTCTCCCCCTGGTCGCGTGGATTTGTCTCCGGTTCCTTCGAATTTCCCCTCCACATTTAGAATCGACATCACGCGTTCAGAGTGGCTGCTGTTCAATTCCACGTGACGATGATGAGAAGCCGTTTCGTTGAGCTATCATTTATGTTGGCCAGGTTACTTCTGAAAGGCGCTACATAGCTCAGTAGGCTTTACCTGGTCAAATAAAAAAAGTGTTTTTCGTTTTTACTTTAGCAGCTTTTACAGGCTGTTGGGGGCAAGAGCTCTTCTTAGCGGGCAACTATGAAGGCCGGCATGGCACACGAGGGAGTATGGTGGTGTAAGCCGGCAGTCACGCTCTGCCGCCTTTGTCTTCCTCGATGCTGATTATTTACACACCACAACAGGTATTCGGTTGAAGCCGAGGCGACATAGGATGAGGCCTCTGGGTGTTGTTCAACCATACTTCTTCACGCTGGCCAGAGCTATAGCTGAGCAAGCGACCCAGGACCGGTTCAGATATTCGCCACTGACGTTGGGCCATGGAGCAAGGAATTAAACCTGGGTAGCCGGATTTGCAGCGCGCTGCGCTAACCGCTGTGCCACCGCTCCACAAAAATTGCGCACATGTACACATGCACTCACGCACACAACAAATTCCTGCGAGCATTGCAATTGCTTAAAAGTCTGTGCCATGCTGCGGCAGCCGAGTAAAGGCAGTCTGCGGAGGGTAATCAGCTGTGGGTTTTTTGGGGTTTTCTGGAATATGTTTTTTCTCTGTAGACGATATTTATTTTCACCCCCATCACCGGCACCGCGCGTTTGTCCTCCTAAACATTAACACGCAAATAAAGGCACTCGTTTAATCGTAAATTGGATTGTTAACACCATAGGTGACATCAACAAATCAATGGGTTGCGCAGCAAATCATTATTGATAGAGGACATATCACTTTGAGCACAGCGTGGCGGCCCGGCCAACTTCATTTGCAGAAGGCAAAACAAAATTGTGCACTCAATGTAGATCTACATTTAGAGCACACATTTGAGGAAATGAATGGACTACGCATAGAATATACACATTGGAAAACTATATATGCCGATATTGAAGATTACGTACGGTACTTCACATGTTATATTTACAAGTAAGATATTTTGAGGGTGGAGGAGTCAATGGAACTGGCGAAAGAAGTTTGATTCCTGGCCACGGCGAACGTCAGTGGAGATCGACAATAGTTGAATTGACCAGCACGGTGAAGTATGGTCATACAACCTCCACGTGACTGTCGTGGAGTCGGGAGGCCTTCATCCAGGGTGCAAGTTGTTGTTGCTGAGTTTATTTTGCCTTCCTCAAATAGCCACAGGACGCATAATTAATTATATTCGTTCATTCACATCGCGCCAGCTGCTCCTTTGAGGCTGAGTCGACCTAGGGGAGGCCCACGGCCGGTCCGGATATTCGCCGCTAATTTTGGCCGTGAGGCGGGAATCGAACTCGGGTCGCCACCGTAAAGATGCACACACACACACGCACAGACTAACAACAATAACCGCCATTCGCCACTAAGTGGTGGTGAGGTCACCACGACGTTTGCGCCAGGTCATGTGCACCTTGAGGCCACGTGAAGTGTCGAACGCCCGCTGGCAGGAGGTCACGGGGCAGACCCAGGTGCCACCGGTCGACTGACCGAGTTGACCGAGATGACTGGCTGATGCACCACCTGTGGCCCCTACTGCACCAACTTGCTGTGCTTTAGCCACCCGGCGCTCCGCTCGTTGTTGTGAGCGTCGCTCCTTTGCCCTCCGTTGTTGTTGGAGGGCGACTGCCTCCAACTGCCCAGTAGCGTCCTTCACGAGCCTCCTCCACAGAGGCCGATCTTGACACCGCTGTTACCAGTCATCGGCAAGTCCACTCAGCTCCACATCCTCCTGTACCACATCACTCCATCTCTTATCTAGCCCGTGCCGCGCCCGTTTAGTGTTTCCAATCGGCGAAAATGCTTCATTAGGGAGGTCCACGTTTCAGACACACGCACACACAACAAAGATCCCCCCGTATAGCCTTAACATACTGTAGGGGCAAGTGCTGTTAGCGAGCACCTATGAAGGACGGCACGGCACACGAGGGGGTGGGTGGCCAACACCACGCCCGGCCGCCTTTGTCTCCCTAGTGACGGTGTTTACACATCGCAACAGGTACTCATTTGAGGCTGAGTCGACCTAGGGGAGGCCCAGGACCTGTTCAGATAATCGTCACTGATGTTGGCCATGAGCAGGAAACGAACCCGGGTCGCCAGGTTTGTAGCGCAGCGTGCTAACCGCTACACTACCGCTCCCCATCCACACGCACACACGCACAAACACACACACGCACACACACACGCACGCACACACACACACGCACAAACACACGCACACACGCGCTCATTATTTCAACCTGCTATCTCTCTTTAATGATATTCTGATACACTTCTAAGGTTGTCGGATTTATTAAATGTCCTACCCTCGTACCCACCCTCCCCCCATTCAGAATCCCCTGAAGTAGGCAGCATTCTAGAATTTCAAATGACACCTGGGGCGCCCTGTTTACCCCCGAGTTATGCCACGGTGGCATCGCATTAACAGGAAGCAAATGGGGCGGACGTGTAACGAAGAAAAAAAACGACCGTACAATATTGATTTTTTTTTCTCGACAAATATACCACTCATGCCCAAAGTGTAGCGTCGTGCGACCAATTATTTTCAGTCCGTGTGCACCTGTGGTGGTTTTGTAAGACAACTTGTTTAAGGGGGGGGGGGGGTATTTATTTATGTATCTCTATGCCCTGCTTCGCCGTGAATAGTGAAGGGGGTCTCTCTCTCTCTCCCTGCTTCAGCGTGAATAGTGAAGGTCTCTCTCTCTGTCCCTGCTTCAGCGTGAATAGTGAAGGTCTCTCTCTCTCTCCCTGCTTCAGCGTGAATAGTGAAGGTCTCTCTCTCTGTCCCTGCTTCAGCGTGAATAGTGAAGGTCTCTCTCTCTGTCCCTGCTTCAGCGTGAATAGTGAAGGTCTCTCTCTTTCTGCTTCAGCGTGAATAGTGAAGGTCTCTCTCTCTCCCTGCTTCAGCGTGAATAGTGAAGGTCTCTCTCTCTCCCTGCTTCAGCGTGAATAGTGAAGGTCTCTCTCTCTCTCCCTGCTTCAGCGTGAATAGTGAAGGTCTCTCTCTGTCCCTGCTTCAGCGTGAATAGTGAAGGTCTCTCTCTCTGTCCCTGCTTCAGCGTGAATAGTGAAGGTTTCTCTCTCTTTCTGCTTCAGCGTGAATAGTGAAGGTCTCTCTCTCTCTTTCTGCTTCAGCGTGAATAGTGAAGGTCTCTCTCTCTGTCCCTGCTTCAGCGTGAATAGTGAAGGTCTCTCTCTCTCTCTGTCCCTGCTTCAGCGTGAATAGTGAAGGTCTCTCTCTCTGTCCCTGCTTCAGCGTGAATAGTGAAGGTTTCTCTCTCCCTGCTTCAGCGTGAATAGTGAAGGTCTCTCTCTCTGTCCCTGCTTCAGCGTGAATAGTGAAGGTCTCTCTCTGTCCCTGCTTCAGCGTGAATAGTGAAGGTCTCTCTCTGTCCCTGCTTCAGCGTGAATAGTGAAGGTCTCTCTCTGTCCCTGCTTCAGCGTGAATAGTGAAGGTCTCTCTCTGTCCCTGCTTCAGCGTGAATAGTGAAGGTCTCTCTCTGTCCCTGCTTCAGCGTGAATAGTGAAGGTCTCTCTCTGTCCCTGCTTCAGCGTGAATAGTGAAGGTCTCTCTCTGTCCCTGCTTCAGCGTGAATAGTGAAGGTCTCTCTCTCTCCCTGCTTCAGCGTGAATAGTGAAGGTCTCTCTCTGTCCCTGCTTCAGCGTGAATAGTGAAGGTCTCTCTCTGTCCCTGCTTCAGCGTGAATAGTGAAGGTCTCTCTCTCTCTCCCTGCTTCAGCGTGAATAGTGAAGGTCTCTCTCTGTCCCTGCTTCAGCGTGAATAGTGAAGGTCTCTCTCTGTCCCTGCTTCAGCGTGAATAGTGAAGGTCTCTCTCTGTCCCTGCTTCAGCGTGAATAGTGAAGGTCTCTCTCTCTGTCCCTGCTTCAGCGTGAATAGTGAAGGTCTCTCTCTGTCCCTGCTTCAGCGTGAATAGTGAAGGTCTCTCTCTGTCCCTGCTTCAGCGTGAATAGTGAAGGTCTCTCTCTCTCCCTGCTTCAGCGTGAATAGTGAAGGTCTCTCTCTGTCCCTGCTTCAGCGTGAATAGTGAAGGTCTCTCTCTCTCCCTGCTTCAGCGTGAATAGTGAAGGTCTCTCTCTTTCTGCTTCAGCGTGAATAGTGAAGGTCTCTCTCTCTCCCTGCTTCAGCGTGAATAGTGAAGGTCTCTCTCTGTCCCTGCTTCAGCGTGAATAGTGAAGGTCTCTCTCTCTGTCCCTGCTTCAGCGTGAATAGTGAAGGTCTCTCTCTGTCCCTGCTTCAGCGTGAATAGTGAAGGTCTCTCTCTCTCTGTCTTTGCTTCAGCGTGAATAGTGAAGGTCTCTCTCTGTCCCTGCTTCAGCGTGAATAGTGAAGGTCTCTCTCTCTCTGTCTTTGCTTCAGCGTGAATAGTGAAGGTCTCTCTCTCTGTCCCTGCTTCAGAGTGAATAGTGAAGGTCTCTCTCTCTGTCCCTGCTTCAGCGTGAATAGTGAAGGTCTCTCTCTCTCTCCATGCTTCAACGTGAATAGTGAAGGTCTCTCTCTCTGTCCCTGCTTCAGCGTGAATAGTGAAGGTCTCTCTCTCTCTCTCCATGCTTCAACGTGAATAGTGAAGGTCTCTCTCTCTCTCCATGCTTCAACGTGAATAGTGAAGGTCTCTCTCTCTCTCCATGCTTCAACGTGAATAGTGAAGGTCTCTCTCTCTCTCCATGCTTCAACGTGAATAGTGAACGTCTCTCTCTCTCTCTCCCTGCTTCAGCGTGAATAGTGAAGGTCTCTCTCTCTCTCTCCCTGCTTCAGCGTGAATAGTGAAGGTCTCTCTCTCTCCATGCTTCAACGTGAATAGTGAACGTCTCTCTCTCCCTGCTTCAGCGTGAATAGTGAAGGTCTCTCTCTCTCTCCCTGCTTCAGCGTGAATAGTGAAGGTCTCTCTCTCTCTCCATGCTTCAACGTGAATAGTGAAGGTCTCTCTCTCCCTGCTTCAGCGTGAATAGTGAAGGTCTCTCTCTCTCTCCATGCTTCAACGTGAATAGTGAAGGTCTCTCTCTCCCTGCTTCAGCGTGAATAGTGAAGGTCTCTCTCTCTCTCCATGCTTCAACGTGAATAGTGAAGGTCTCTCTCTCTCTCCATGCTTCAACGTGAATAGTGAAGGTCTCTCTCTCTCTCCATGCTTCAACGTGAATAGTGAAGGTCTCTCTCTCCCTGCTTCAGCGTGAATAGTGAAGGTCTCTCTCTCTCTCCCTGCTTCAGCGTGAATAGTGAAGGTCTCTCTCTCTCTCCATGCTTCAACGTGAATAGTGAAGGTCTCTCTCTCCCTGCTTCAGCGTGAATAGTGAAGGTCTCTCTCTCTCTCCCTGCTTCAACGTGAATAGTGAAGGTCTCTCTCTCCCTGCTTCAGCGTGAATAGTGAAGGTCTCTCTCTCTCTCCATGCTTCAACGTGAATAGTGAAGGTCTCTCTCTTTCTGCTTCAGCGTGAATAGTGAAGGTCTCTCTCTCTCTCCCTGCTTCAGCGTGAATAGTGAAGGTCTCTCTCTCTCTCCATGCTTCAACGTGAATAGTGAAGGTCTCTCTCTCTCTCCATGCTTCAACGTGAATAGTGAAGGTCTCTCTCTCCCTGCTTCAACGTGAATAGTGAAGGTCTCTCTCTCTCTCCCTGCTTCAGCGTGAATAGTGAAGGTCTCTCTCTCTCTCCATGCTTCAACGTGAATAGTGAAGGTCTCTCTCTTTCTGCTTCAGCGTGAATAGTGAAGGTCTCTCTCTCTCTCCATGCTTCAACGTGAATAGTGAAGAGGGTCTCTTTCTCGCCCTCCCCGTGCCGCTTGGCACAGGCGGCGCAGCGGCGCCAAATTGCTCGACGCGATTTTGAAGGATGTGCTCAAGTGGAAATTCCACATTGCTATGGCAAGAGGCCCGTCTGTGCATTGTTGGATGCATGTATAACCGTGTTGTTCTGTGTCGGCTTTTGCTGCTTTTTCTTCCGACAAAGTTATTCCCATTGTGCCGTCCGTGTCGCGTCATGACATGACGCGGCACGGTCGGCTGCGTACGGTGCGAAAGAAGTTCAACATACACACACACACAGACATATGAAGACGTCTCCGATGGCAGCTTTCGTAGAGCTATGCCACACCTCGTGTGTTCGAGAATGGACCGTGAAAGAAGATGTCATAGAAGAAGTACACATGAGATTAATTCAAGTCACCTCCTAAGCACACACAACACACACGCAATTCGAACTCTGCACTTTTCCCATACATAGCGTTCAACTTTAAATGTCACCTTATTCATTCTCAGCACAATTTTTCCTTAAATAGAATTTCGTTTTCTACGTAGCCATTGGTGACTGGGCTGAAACCACAAGCTTCAGACGCCTGGGAACTCAGTTTGATCGTGGGTGGCCGAATGTTAAATGCCTCGGAAAGTTACTGCTCTGACCCCTGAACCACTCAAGCGGGGGGCATTTAACGGTAACAAACATGAATGGACCACGTGTAATGCTTACGCAAAAACAAACAAACGCATGGCCCATTTTTTTTTTTAAACTTCACCACCATCGTCAGCCACGGTTCATCCACTCACGGAAGATGATCACCCCAACTCGCTGCCATCTATCACGATCATGCGATGTAAGAAAGACAAAGATTTCTCCCCCCCCCCCATATCGCCTATAACATGCTGTTAGGGCAAGTACTGTTAAGGAGTAACTATAATCAGAATCATCATTTATGCTGGAGGAATCCGATGAGCTATTAAGCTCTTTTTCACAGATGTCCAGTCGGCTTGTCACGCGACGGTGGCCATCATCTCCACCACAGGTACCCATTTAAGGCTGAGTCGACCTAGGGGGAGGCCCAGGACTGGTCCAAATATTCGCCGTCATTGTTAATGGTCATGAGCAGGAATCGAACTCGGGTGGCCGGGTTCGTGGGGAAGTGCACTGACCGCCGCACCGCAGCTCTCCACAGTGCGATGTAATAATCCACCTCGCGCCTGCACGCAGCTGTTTTTTTCTTCCCCATCACTTCATCTGCACGACGGGCGTATTCTCAGAGACGAGTTCCATTCCTCGGCTGCCACTCCGGCATTGTTCTTGACCGCCATTCATCATCCAGACCCTGACGCCTTTTGTATATTTGGAGTTCGCGTGTCTCTCTCTCTCTCCGCGTGATCGCGTGGGTTTTTTCTCCGGGCCCTCCGGTGTTTTTTCCTCCACATTTAGATTAAACAGACGTTTAGACTATTTCGATTATTATTCTGTCATAAATGTCCAACTGATAAGCCACTTCGTTGACCTATCATTTGTCGCCGCTTTTGAAAAATAAGTGAATACCTCAGTGGGCTTTGCCTGGTAGGATCGGGATGGTTTAGTTTGTTTGTTTGTATGTTTGTGTTTTGGTGATTTTTTTACCTTTCTTGTACTTTGCGCTCCTATCTTGTTTTTGTACTCTTTGTTGTTGTAAAGTTCTTGCCAGCCCTGACTGCACATCTGTGACAAAAGAGCTTTATAGCTCATCAGATTCCTCCATAATAAATACATATTCTGATTCCGACGTGTTGCGCTCAACTTGTTTGAACCCTTTGCATGACATAATTATCTTCTTGGTTCTTTCGGTAAAGTCACGTAGAAGGGAAATAATAAAATAATAAAAATAAAACATAATAAAATAATTCTCACGACGTTTCGGCCACAACGCAAGCAGCCGTCCTCAGGTGAAGAATAGGTCTGTCGGAAAGATAGCGTCTGAAGTGACATAATTAGCCCGCGACTCTACCTCGAATCCACGTGTTCCTCTTTCTCTCCATCTCTTGCCGTCTACTTCACGCTTCTTTTGTACGCTTTGAATATTTGTTTCTCCAAAGTGCTTTAGATCCAGATTTAAAGCTTTCGTGACTGCAGGGATTAATCTTCTTGGTTCTTTCGGCAATGTCACGTAGAAGGGAAGTAATAAAATAATAAAAATAAAACATTTTATTATGTTTTATTTGTGACATTACCGAAAGAACCAAGAAGATGAATCCCTGCAGTCACGAATGCTTTAGATCCCTTTCACACGGTGCACATTCACTCTAAGACACACCGAGAACTCGTGTTTTAAGCTAAAACATTGGAGGCAAAAAGTACATGGCAGCATTTCCCTGCTGAAAGCCACCTTATTAAATATTATTATTAAAGCCACCTATCACTTAAACCACCACCAAAAAATCACAGTGATATATATATAAAGTACGTAACTAAACACATCGTCTGGCGATACTGCTTTGGCCTTGGTCTAAACGCACAGATAACTAAAAAGCTCACATTTGTCAACAGCATTGTTGCCCTAAATATAACATATGGCTCCTTTCAGGGCCACACACACAGTGTTATTGACGAATGTGTGAAGTGATATTTTCATGATATATCTCTTTAATGTTTGGTGCAATACCACCTATTTAAAACAAGTTAACTTTTATGGACACATCAAATTGGTCTTTTGGGTACTGACAGTTGTTAGTCTGCCCTGTTGGAAGTACGAAGTCACTCCCAGGAATAGTTGCGAGCAGCTCACCTTGGCCCTAACGTTACGTCTGACAAGGACTCGATCACGCTGCTGTCGAGGGAGTTGACGAGCCTTGAACTGTCCTAAACTTTCACGTTAACTTGCCGGGTGAGGATGATGGTGCTTTCGCTGGGCTCAATCAGCCCTTTCCCGACTCAATATTGCCTTAATCAGAGCGGAGCTTGAGGTCGGTTCCATCACTCAACCCGCACTGTTCGAGACAACCTCCCCGCCCCCCCCCCCCCCCAGAATGGGATCATTATAGAGACAGCCAGCGTTATTGTCACGTCGATACGTTATTAAGACTCAAGGATGGACAACAAGCTTGAAGGAATCTAAGAAGTAGTTCTTTGAAATCTGAGAATTTAACGTTTTTATTTTGATTGAACTATCTGTGCAGGACATGTACAAAGTGTGTCTGGAATGTGGACAAAGGAGTCTGTTGAAGTATCAACCTATAGTAGTTCTTTGATTCAATCATCTTCCCCGGGCCATTCTCTGACACTGCTCGTTGTGAGAGCTTCAGATGGGATTTTGTTGTGGTTATCGTAATGTTAGGCTGAGAGAAGATCAGGAACATAATTTGAAAAAATAAATTCTTACGTTCCAGTTGTTGTCCTGTAAAGCAGGGGTGATAGTGACATACGCTTGCAACTTCGGGGCAGCAGGATACACAACGTGGAAGTGCTGAAGAAAACTTTGGATAATGCCTGGAAATGGAAGATTCCGTTTTGCAAGTGTGTCCAGGCAGTCAATAAAGACATCTGTTTTGACCGTGTGATGGACACATGTAGATTAGATTTTGCAAACAAAAATATATGGCGCTGGCTAGGACGCGTGTGAGGGATGAGTGATGGCCGATTACCAACAAGGCGTATAGGAGTGGTCTCCATGAATCCGGTGGGATGATATTGTCAGGGCAGATCTGTGAGTCTCTGTGTGAGTCTATTGATCTCTAAGGAAAAGGAAGCCAATCCAGCACTGCGAGTTCCACTTCCACCTGGTACCGCGTGGTGCCCCCAATGCCCAAAGATCTGCTAATCCAGAATTGGACTCCTCAGCCAACTCAAGAGCCACCACTAAACCTGATGGAAGTCATCCTCGAAACCCGAGGCATTTCCAACGAAGACGGCGACGAATCCACTGGTGTGCGAGTCTTTAGGCCTCTTTGTATCTATGGGCAACGCTGGATTATGGACCGGGCCAGTGGTGCAGTGCCCCGGGGCCTCGGACTGCCAGGGGGCCTCCAAGCCTCAGGCCGCGCGTGTTGCATGGCCCAAGACTTCCAAAGGAAGTTGAACGCCAGGGCCCTCAGTGCGCACAGCGCAAGCTGACCACTAGGTCCCTGGGTGCTTATAGGGTGAGGTAACCACTAGGGCCCCCCAGACCCCTCAGCACTTACAGTTTGAGGGCCCCCAGGCCCCTTGGCGTTTAAAGAGTGAGCTGACCACTTGGGCCCACTAGGCCCCTGGGGCTTAAAGCGTGATCTGACCGCTAGGACACCTGGGCTCCTCGGCACCTACAGTGTGAGGGTCCCTGGGCCCTAACGCACTTAAAGCATGAGTTGACCACTAGGGTTCCCGGGCCCCGCAGCGCTTGCAATGTGAGGCCCCTCGGTGCTTAAAGCATGAGCTGACCATGATGGCGGCCCGGGCCCCTGGATGCTTACTGTGTGAGTTGACCACTAGGGCCCAAAGGCCCCTCGGTGCACACATCGAGCGTAACACCTGGGCCCCTTGGTACACACAGTGCATGCTTACAACGAGAGCCTCTCGGAGAGTACTGTGCTTCTGTACAACTGAGTCACTGGTTGGCATGCGACAATATGCTGTGACATGATACAATATTGACCAACAAGTCAGTTCATTTTGCATAACAGGACAGTTTGAAGGGCGTCATATTATAGCAAGCCGTTCGTTATTTGACTTACCGTAACTATCTATCCCTTTATTTTAGCAAGCTGCCCATTTCCCCTAGATAGCTGCCCACATGAATAAATTAGTTAGCTCGCTGCCATTTTACAACTAAATTAGCTGCACTAAAAAGCCAGCTAGTGAAACGGAGGGCTCGTCGTTTGTTGAAAGCTTAGTTAGCCGTTGACAGATCAATTATTAAAAATACACTGCGGTTTTGTGAAACATTTAAATAATATGCCAAAAGCTATATTTTGTCATACATTAACGCATATATGAGACCCAATCCATACTGAAAGATTAAGGAAAACCCCATTCATTTTTCCAAAGACCGTCTGTTTTTAGATCAACGGAAGTAGATAATGCTAACTTTGGCATGAAAATTGTCGACAGCTCTTACGAGGTCTTTTTTTCGCCTCCTCATCGATGGGGTGTGGCCTCTGTGCATCGTCTCCACCAAGTCACTTCACTGACCTATCATAGACCTTTGTTGGTTGTTCAGCCAATGAAAAAAAAGTTATCTCTTGAATTTCAAGCAACATAATCCTCTGTGTCAGGCAGGCATATAAGACATTTCTTGGTAGGAAAAGCCACAGACAGATGGCTGTTTTCTTGCTTGCCACAGTAATTTATTCATAGACTTTTTTCATATTTTTCTAAAAAACAGCTTTCTTAAAGGCTATTTCAACAATCCCTCCTAAGGGCTATTTTCTAAC
Source organism: Lampetra planeri (assembly GCF_965212315.1). NCBI lineage: Eukaryota > Metazoa > Chordata > Hyperoartia > Petromyzontiformes > Petromyzontidae > Lampetra > Lampetra planeri. The sequence goes on along the minus strand of NC_136152.1, from coordinate 6,414,384 downwards.
AGCCTTTTTAAAGGGTTAGGGTTATTTTATTTGATGTGCTTTTCTATTGTTTTCTTTTATCTACTCAAAGCTGCCTTTAGGTACAAGTAGATTATAAAATACTAACACTTGCTTGTATTTTACAACAACAGTATTTGAAGGGTGTTGTCATTATTAATATATGTTAATTCAATTATTATTTAATAAGTATTGAGATATTATATTAATATATTCAGATAAATGGCATACTAGTTCTGAAATATGGACCACAAACGTTGGAATAGTGCTGCTTCCAAAAGGAAAGCCAAAAAAGAAAAGGAGACAAGAGGGGCAGTTTTGCTTCAAAGTGTTCCACTCATTGCCAACTTCTATCAAAACCCCTCTGAAAGTAATAACGATGACAGCAGCACTATTGTCAGCTGTGAGGAAGGAACTAGCACTAGTTCAGTTTCCAGTAACGTTGTCACTCACCCAGAGGCATCCTTTGAAGGCGAACCCTCAACAGCTGATGGTATACAAGTGTAGTGGGCCCAACTGAGTCACAGACTACTCCTTCGAGGCAACACATTAATTACACCAACACGAATACACAAAGGGGTAGCTGCCCCTTTACCAGATAACAGCCTTGGGTGGTGGACCACCCGGCTAACTACACTAACACACTGGGAGTTAGCTACAATGGACTGGACCCCGGCTCGGGTTCCAGACCACGTGTTGGAGACTCTTCTGAACGTAGAACGGAGATCTTCAGATGAGGGCAGCAATAGTGAACCCCGCTCCCTGCGGGGACCCGGCTTATATGCTTCCGGGTCGGGGCCAGCTCCGCCCTTGGCCCCGCCCACCTTCGAGGGAGAGCTCTGGCTCTGGCTCTCTCTCGACTCTTCTTGAGACAACTTTCCCCGGACACGTGACCACCCCTTAGCCCCCACCTGTGGGCCCCCCTGTAGACTTTACCGGTCACGTGCCTTCGGGGTCAACCAGAGTGCCATGGCCCAGGGTAACAACCCTGTCCTTGGGCTGACATTCTCCCACTCCTTCTGGTGGGAGCCCGCACTGCACGCCATGCGTGGTGCCCGCGCTATCCCAGCACTCACCAAGCCCTCACTAGGGCTGGTACTACACCCACCTACGGGGTGTCCGCGATGACGGTGCATCACACGCCGTGCCTCGCTAGAGCCGGCATGACACAGTGACATACACGATGCTGCTACACACGTGATGTTCGCGATGTGAGTACATCACACGCCGTGCCCCTCTAGGGCCGGCACCATACAGTGACATTGCGATGTCACTACACAAGAACCATAATTTACACCTCAGGAGCAGTTGGGCAGTTCACAAGAATCAAATCAGCAACCAAGCCCATTCCTGGTGCTATAAGGTCACTGACCCTGCGTTATGGCAAAGCACTTCCAGTGACATTGTTAAGTCAGTGCTTATTGAAAGAAGAGTAGTCCCCTTCCAAAACCGCAGTGAAAAATACCCAGCTTCAGTCCGGGATAGAGCGCTTGGTGGAGAGACTAGAAGTTTCAACAATGAACTTCTGAACTGTATATTTCCAAATGGGCAGAAGGTTCTCGACAGTGGCTACTTTACTCACCCTCAACAGGTTGTGTGTGCTGTTTTGCATGCAAACTGTTCTCCAGCAAGCTCGGTGGCTTTAGTCAGGGGTTTAGTGACTGGAAGCACTCTGAAAGAATAGTGGAACATAAAAAGAGTGCAGAACACAGATCATGCATGCTTGCCTTGCACCAGCGGACAAAGGGCAGTGCTATAGATGCAGATCTCATGCAGCAACTTGATGGGGAACGTAAATACTGGAGGGACATTTTGAAAAGAGTTGTAGCAGTGATCAAGTTCTTTGGTGAAAGAGGACTTGCGTTTAGCGGAGATAATGAACGGTTTGTGTCAACCCCTAACGGTAATTTCCTTGGCATCCTAGAATTGCTATCACAATTTGACCCATTCTTCGCTGAACAAATTAAAAAGTTTGGCGGAAAAGGAAGAGACGCAGTGTCCTATTTTTCATCGACAATATGTGAAGAACTCATTGAACAATAGCAGATTATATTCGGGATGCCAAAAATGTTTCAATAACTGTTGACTCCATCCAGACCTGTCACATGTGGACCAATTAACGTTCATATTCCGGTTTGTTAACAGCAGCGGAAATGTGGTGGAGCGATTCCTGGGCTTTGAGCAAATTGAGAGCCACACTGGTAAAAGTTTAGCAGATTATGTGACTTTGATGGTGGAGAGCCTTGGGTTGGACCCCTAAAACTGTAGAGGTGAGTCACATGACAATGCAAGCAACATGTCAGGAAAATACAAAGAGCTACAGGCCCACCTGAAACAAAAAACCTTCCAATGGAGTATGTGCCTTGCGCAGCAAATTCACTTAACTTAGTTGGTGTTAACACCTTAGACGGCAGTAGCCCAGAGGGTGTTTTAACATGTTGCAGTCACTGTACACATTTTGCTCTTCATCCGGAAGACAGATGTCAAACTTGAATTAAAATCGCTGTCCAGTACTCGGTGGAGTGCTCGGGCAGAGTCAACCAAGGCACTGTGGAGAAATTACACCCACATTATATAGAGGTCTTCGGTGGTATGTGCAATGATGATAATGAGAAAAGAGATACTCGAATTGAGGCCGCTGGACTATGTGCTAAATGGGAGACCTTAGAGATGGTGTTCATGGCACATTTCTGGGACGTAATACTTGACCGGTTCCACGCGACAAGCATGCACCTACAGACAAGTGGCATTGACATCTCTGTAGCGGCACAGCTTTTGTCTTCGTTGAGGGAATTTGTGGCGGGACAGCGAGACCAGTTTGAGGTTTTTGAAAGGGCAGCCTTAAATGTGACAAGTGTTTCTCAGTCATATAAGCACGATCTTCAGCGGAAGAGGAAACGCAAAACATTTGCAGATGAGAGCACAGAGCCAGGTGTGACACTTGAGGGGAGGGAAAAGTTCAAAATATAAATATTTTATGTGGTCATTGATAAGCTCATGGCATGCGTTGAACATCGCTTGGACACTTACAATCGTTTGACCAGTCTCTTTGGAGTTCTGTTTATGTCAGATCAGGTGTCTAACAGTGATTTGATAGTGCTGTATATCTATCAGACCTGGACATGAACTTTGCCAATGAACTCATCCATTTCAAGTCTTTCATCTCTGACTCTAAAGGTGAGAAGTGCCCAACTAAATTGCTTGAGACGTTGCAGGCACATAATCTGCAGTCAGTGTTCCACAATGTTTTCGAGGCACTTCGGATTTTTCTAACTTTGCCAGTGACAAACTGCCAGGGTGAGCGGACATTTTCCCTTTTAGGCAGAATAAAAAATGAGCTGCCGAGTAGCACGTGCCAAACACGTCTCAGCTCCTTGTCACTTACGTCAATATCGTCAGACCTTGTCAGACAGCGAGATTTTGACGATCTAGTGCATGATTTTGCGAGGAGGAAGGCAAGAAAGACACCAATATAGGAAAGAGAGGGGGGGGGGCTCCAAAAGACTTGTGCCCAGGAGCCTCACTGGACCATGATCCGGCCCTGTCTATGGGACTGTGAGTCGATACGTCCCTTTGTGAGTTTATGGGTTTCTTTGAGTCTATGGCTTTCTGTGTGAGTCTATGGGTTTCTCTGTGCGAGTCTAGGATCATATGGTTGGGAGGCTGTGGCTTGTCCAATGTGCAGCAGCAGCTTCCAAATCCGCAGCATCTGGCGGCGCGTAGAACGCTTTGTCCGTGACGACATCGTGATCTTGCCCACCCAGGTGACGCTGTAGTGACATCTGAAAGAGGAAGCCGTTTCTTCCTCCCTCACTCAGTACGTCCCTTGTGTCATTGTTGGGAGGTTGTCGTTGTCCTCCAATGCTACGGAGAAGAACAGGAGACCATAGAGCATTCCTCTCCTCGTCACCCCCTCGTCCTTGCTTCTGAGAGCGAGCAGAAGGGACGCAGATGTGCAACGTTCTGAGCGGCGGGTAAGTAAATATAAAGGTTTTGAAAAATGAGAATTGGTTTTACCCTCTCTGGCAATAGAACAGGAAGTGTTAAGATTTAGATTTAAAGCTTTCGTGACTGCAGGGATTCATCTTCTTGGTTCTTTCGGTAAAGTTACGTAGAAGGGAAATAATAAAATAATAAAAATAAAACATTTGTATTTTATTATGTTTTATTTTTATTATTTTATTATTTTCCTTCTACGTGACTTTACCGAAAGAACCAAGAAGAAGTGTTAACATGTTTTAACACAAAATAGAAACCTTTCGCAAGGAGTCAAGTCTGCATTAACCCCACACGGTACTTGTGGTGAGCATGCAAGCAACCACGTTCTGATAAAATATGCATTGTAACATCTTAACACCTGCTTTTATTGCCATAAAGGGCAACATCTATTTTTATTTTTCATACTTTGATACTGGCAAAGAGGTCCCATGATATAGCTGCTTTCCCCAAGCTATAAACGATCTGATACGTGCATTGTTTTGGACTGTTCGCCTTTTGGCGTTCTCTGGTCTGACACTGGTGAGACTAGGCAATAAAGAAGGCTGTCTCTGGTGTAGGCCAATCAGTCTCAAAGGCAATGCCATATATTATCAGAACATATGTGTTTGCATGTTCACCACAAGATAAAGGCGCAGCCCTGCAATGCCTTGCTCACGTCACTGCTTGTAGAATGGCCTCGCCTACATTACATCTGCATCGGTGGAGGCCACTGCATGAGGCATAAGCCGGCCTGTGTGAGGCCCGATGCGCGCCCCTCACACCAGCCACATGCAGTGCCAGCCTCTGGCGGTTAGGGGGCGAGAGCGCCAGGGACGGCGCAGGGCTTCACCTGGGACCATGGCATTCCAGTTGAACCCGGAGGCCTGGTGACCGGAGGTACCGGCCAAGGGGCCCCAAGGAGGGGGCTGGGGGAACCACGGGACCAGTACCAGGTCCCTCTCGAAGGCTCGAGAAGGGAGGCGTGGCCAGGGGCGGAGGAAGCCCCGGGACTGGCAATCTAAGCCGGACCCCTGAACGGGTCCGGTAGCTGTTGCAAGACTGAAGATAGAAGCCGTCACCCGGAGAAGACCTGCCCAAGTAGAGGACCCGGACCCGAGTCAGGGTCCGGTCCGAGATAGCCACCCCATGTGAGTTAGGGATAGCCACCTCATGTGAGTTAGGGATAGCTAGCCTGGAGGAGATTCCTTCTTAGGGTAGCTGGTGAAGGGGCAGTGACACCCCTTCGTGTTATAGGGCTTATTGTAATAAACGTGTCGCCTCCAAGAAGTCTTTGCTTCCCTCGTTTGTATCACGACACACCTCGAGAGAACACCTCGAGAATGTATTTTGGCCTACTCTTCTAATCCGGCCGGACGTCCTGGAAGAGGTGGGAATACCCACACTTCACCTCACCGCACGCGACCTGCCCATCGACTAACCGTGGGCGAATCCCTTTTGCGGGAATTAATAAAACTTGCACCCACCCTTTGTTCAAACCGCCACGCCGGGATGTGGAATCGAACCGGTGGAACCTCTGGATCGCAAGTCCAGTGCGCGCTGACCGTTAACACCACAGCACTGTCCCCACTTCGTCTAATCGTTGATACATTTCGTTTGGTGTTTTTTTTTTACTGTCTCTTCCAAATAAGTAATGTTTGAATTTGCCCTGGCATGAGAATCTTTTCGATTTGGCGGCATCGGCGATTAAAGAGTGATTTCGTGGGAATGTATTGACGTGTGCACACACACACGCGTGTACGTTTAATTAAAATAAACTCAAAGCTGCAACCAAGCACTGGGACGGGACACAGCTACAAAGCCAAGAGTCATCTTCTTGGTTCTTTCGGTAAAGTCACGTAGAAGGGAAGTAATAAAATAATAAAAATAAAACATAATAAAATTATTCTCACGACGTTTCGGCCACAACGCAAGAAGCCGTCCTCAGGTGAAAACCAGGTCCGTCACCTGAGGACGGCTGCTTGCGTTGTGGCCGAAATGTCGTGAGAATAATTTTATTATGTTTTATTTGTATTATTTTATTACTTCCCTTCTACGTGACTTTACCGAAAGAACCAATAAGATGAATCCCTGCAGTCACGAAAGCTTTAAATCAAAAGCCAAGAGTGTAAATTCCCCATTACCATAGTGGGCGGGGGGGGGGGAGTTTATCCTTCGAATAATCACTGCTGACTTCGACAAATTGGTAGTCATTTATCAACCCGGACGGGATGATGGGCAGAATGACTTTCTCATTGTAAGCGAGCGCTTTGTCAACATTGGCAAAAATACCTTTTGGCGACGGCGTTCTGAATGGTATAGGAACAACACGGGCAGCAAATACTTTCCTATTAAATGTTTTTACATCTGTAGCAGAGAAAGAACGAGGAATCCTGAACATCGTGATATTGTCGGAGTCGGCGCGTGCCTTAAAGAGAGGCGACGGCATTTGGAGAAAGAAGAAGACAAAAGCTTCCCAAACGAAGACAACTTTTTGCCAAATGTCCAGATATCGCAGGCAATTTAGAGCAGCCCTAGCGTTAAGCGACGGTGAAAAAAACACCGAGTCTGCTCGGACGACTCAAAATGTATTCGTATAAAACTGAGCAACACCGAGGCTTTCTTTTTCCCGAGACCGTATTATCTCTCTCTCCGTAACGGACTCGCTACCGGTATCGTGCGCTGTGATTTAGAATAATGGTCGTTGTAAATTGTTCAGTTCTAGAAACCTGCTCCTGGATGAAAGCGCTCCCCACATGCCGTGTTGGCCACAGTTATGTGGGGGTGTGGTGGTTTATTTAACCATACTTCACCACGTGGGATTGGCGTGAAGGGGAGGGGGGTGGGGCAAAATTGGTCCATATATCGCTTGACATTGGTAGTGCCATGCACTAACTTCTGCACCATCACCACCACCATCGCCATCACCGCCACCACCAACCCCTTACTTGAATGTTATGCAATGATCTATTTGTTAGTGTTCAGACTGTGAATGTCATTTGATTAAATTCATGAAGAGTAGCTTATTTAAACGGAAAATGTACGCACGGCATGCTAATTGCATCTATTCAGCAATATATCAAGGACGCATACATTTTTCATCGTAGTGGATTGGAAGGATGTATTCATTTTGATCCATCCTCATTATTTTTCGCATGATATTTTAACAATTAAAATGTTTCCGCTTCATCATGGTCATCATCAGCCATGGTGGTGGACCCCTTACTGTTTGAAATCCTCCACAAGTCACTGCACATCTCTCCTGCTGTATATTTGGAGTTTGCGTGTCTCTCTCTTCACGTGGTCGCGTGGATTTTTCTCCGGTTTTTCCCTCCACATATAGAGTGAAAGTGCGTTTAGAGTATTTGGCTGCTATACATTTGCAGATGATAAGCCACTTTGTTGAGCGATCATCTGTGGCCAGGTCGCTTCTGAAAACAAAATCTATATACAGTAGCTCAGTGGGCCTGACCTGGTAAAATAAAAAATATATACTAAATTTTTGTTTATACCTGTGATGTAATTATCTACCGAAAACCTGCATTATGAAACTATTCCATCACTCCATATCCAAGGTGGACACCTCTGTAACGTGTTCCATTCCCCGGCTGCCTCTCCGTTGTTACTATTTTTGACCGTCGACCATCGGTCCTTCGAGCCCCGCTGACTTTTCTCAACAGCCTGGATGATGTCGAACTTCTTTCGCACCAACATGTTGCCTCCATCTGTTCCATCTGCATGTGATAGCGTTTCCCCTGAGCACGCGTGCGTTTTCTCAGGATGTTCCTGGTTTCCTCCCACATGTAAAACACTCATTAATTAACCGATGACCCTTTAATATATAGAGAGGAACACAGAGCTTGGGCGATTGTTGGTAGCACCGGCTCACTGCCTGACTGCTGCCCACTTATAAATGTGTATGTAGAACTTATTTCGCACCGTACGTAGCCAATCGTGCTAATTTGGAAGTGCGGGGGAAGGACAACAAACTAAACACAAAAAGGAGTTCTAAGGAAAATAGTTTTCAACCTACATTTAAAAGAGCATAGCTCCAGCGGCTTCCTAATTTCTAAAGGAGGAGCGGTCCAGACGGCCGCAGAAGCGCATCTGAAAGTGCGCGATGCAGTGACCGCCGTCTTTGTTCGACGGTTAGCCAGAAGCCGCTGCTGCTGCTGCTGCTGCTGCTGCTGCTGCTGCTGCTGCTGCTGCTGCTGCTGCTGCTGCTGCTGCTGCTGCTGCTGCTGCTGCTGCTGCTGCTGCTGCTGCTGCTGCTGCTGCTGCTGCTGCTGCTGCTGCTGCTGCTGCTGCTGCTGCTGCTGCTGCTGCTGCTGCTGCTGCTGCTGCTGCTGCTGCTGCTGCTGCTGCTGCTGCTGCTGCTGCTGCTGCTGCTGCTGCTGCTGCTGCTGCTGCTGCTGCTGCTGCTGCTGCTGCTGCTGCTGCTGCTGCTGCTGCTGCTGCTGCTGCTGCTGCTGCTGCTGCTGCTGCTGCTGCTGCTGCTGCTGCTGCTGCTGCTGCTGCTGCTGCTGCTGCTGCTGCTGCTGCTGCTGCTGCTGCTGCTGCTGCTGCTGCTGCTGCTGCTGCTGCTGCTGCTGCTGCTGCTGCTGCTGCTGCTGCTGCTGCTGCTGCTGCTGCTGCTGCTGCTGCTGCTGCTGCTGCTGCTGCTGCTGCTGCTGCTGCTGCTGCTGCTGCTGCTGCTGCTGCTGCTGCTGCTGCTGCTGCTGCTGCTGCTGCTGCTGCTGCTGCTGCTGCTGCTGCTGCTGCTGCTGCTGCTGCTGCTGCTGCTGCTGCTGCTGCTGCTGCTGCTGCTGCTGCTGCTGCTGCTGCTGCTGCTGCTGCTGCTGCTGCTGCTGCTGCTGCTGCTGCTGCTGCTGCTGCTGCTGCTGCTGCTGCTGCTGCTGCTGCTGCTGCTGCTGCTGCTGCTGCTGCTGCTGCTGCTGCTGCTGCTGCTGCTGCTGCTGCTGCTGCTGCTGCTGCTGCTGCTGCTGCTGCTGCTGCTGCTGCTGCTGCTGCTGCTGCTGCTGCTGCTGCTGCTGCTGCTGCTGCTGCTGCTGCTGCTGCTGCTGCTGCTGCTGCTGCTGCTGCTGCTGCTGCTGCTGCTGCTGCTGCTGCTGCTGCTGCTGCTGCTGCTGCTGCTGCTGCTGCTGCTGCTGCTGCTGCTGCTGCTGCTGCTGCTGCTGCTGCTGCTGCTGCTGCTGCTGCTGCTGCTGCTGCTGCTGCTGCTGCTGCTGCTGCTGCTGCTGCTGCTGCTGCTGCTGCTGCTGCTGCTGCTGCTGCTGCTGCTGCTGCTGCTGCTGCTGCTGCTGCTGCTGCTGCTGCTGCTGCTGCTGCTGCTGCTGCTGCTGCTGCTGCTGCTGCTGCTGCTGCTGCTGCTGCTGCTGCTGCTGCTGCTGCTGCTGCTGCTGCTGCTGCTGCTGCTGCTGCTGCTGCTGCTGCTGCTGCTGCTGCTGCTGCTGCTGCTGCTGCTGCTGCTGCTGCTGCTGCTGCTGCTGCTGCTGCTGCTGCTGCTGCTGCTGCTGCTGCTGCTGCTGCTGCTGCTGCTGCTGCTGCTGCTGCTGCTGCTGCTGCTGCTGCTGCTGCTGCGAGGATGACCGGAGTTCGTGTGATGATGGTTGATGCTCCTTGACGAGATCAGCAAGATTCATTCGTGGCAAGCACTTTGTGTGTAACGAGTGCGACAATGACGATGATCACGATGATGATGATATCATTAACCCACGTTATATTCTCCAGTCCATGCGCACCTCGTGTCTCAGTATCACTGGAAAGCACACATATCTCCGTGTGTCTTTGCGCACTTTTCAGTTTTCGTGCCAAAATGTTCGTCATTGGTAATCACACTGCCCTCATGTACACATGCATACTATTTCTAAATATAGTAATATAGCGACTGCCTTTCTCATTCTATGCCTTCTTATTCTTCAATATTCCTGTTGTTTATTGCCATTATTGTCTTGCCGTAACGAAACAGATTAACGGACGGTGAAACTAAAGTCAAGAAGAAAAAAAAGAGTGAGCAGAGTGACGGTGGCTTGTTAGACAAATAAACAAACGGCTTTCATTGCAGGGCAATTAGATGTTGACTAGGTAGGGCTTAATGAGGTGGGGTTTTTTTTTGCAGTGCAGTGCCGATGAGAGCTTCCTGGCAGCCTGAGGCTGATGAATTGCCAAGAGGGTGGAGACCAGTTGGTGTGGAGCCGTCACACCGCCGTTCAGCCTTCCCTGCTCTTAATTGCTACCGGAGCTCAAACGTGCGCGTGTGTGTAGGTGTGTGTATGCGTGTGTATGTGTGTGTCTTTGTGTGTATATATGTGTAGGTGTGTGTCTTTGTGTGTGTATGTGTGTAGGTGTGTGGGTCTTTGTGTGTATGTGTGTAGGTGTGTGTGTGTGTAGGTGTGTGTATGCGTGTGTATGTGTGTGTCTTTGTGTGTGTAGGTGTGTGTGTCTTTGTGTGTGTATGTGTGTAGGGGTGTGTGTCTTTGTGTGTATGTGTGTAGGGGTGTGTGTATTTGTGTGTGTAGGTGTGTGGGTCTTTGTGTGTGTATGTGTGTAGGTGTGTGTGTCTCTGTGTGTGTCTTTGTGTAGGTGTGTGTGTGTGTGTCTTTGTGTGTGTAGGTGTGTGTGTGTCTTTGTGTGTGTATGTGTGTAGGTGTGTGTATGTGTGTATGTGTGTGTGTTTGTGGGGAGCGGTAGTGTTGTGGTTAGCGTGCCACGCTTCGAACCCTGCGACCCGAGTTCGATTCCTGCTCACGGCCAACACCATTGATGAAAATTATCTGAACCAGTCCTGGGCCTCCCCTAGGTCGACTCAGTCTCAAATGAGTACCTGGTGCGGTGTGTAAAAGAATCACCACTCGGGAGACAAAGGCGGCCGAGGGTGGATGCTGGCCACCCACAACCTCTTGTGCCGTGCCAGCCTCCATATGCACTTTCTTCTACAGTCTGCTGAGGCTATACAGGACATCTTTGTTTTGTTGAGGGTTTTTTCTTAAATACCAGCGACTTTTTTCTTTTTTTTCCCGGTAATGAATTTAGGACTCGCCGTTAAATTTGATGAATTTCTTTTGAGGTCCAAAGAGAATTGCTTTATTTAATTGTTCCCCCCCCCAGGGCCACCGCCAAGATGAAGGGTCGCCTGTTGAGTGTTGAGTGTGTGCGCATTCGTCGTCTGAAGAAGATGCAGGCGTGGGTCGTGACTGCTGCAACACCGTTTTGTTTGAGGGCGAGAATAACCTCGATACAAGCGTCAACAACGCTGCCGTGAAAGAGAAACAAACATAAAACCTCGCGCTGTGAATAAGGGCCATTGACCGAAACGTCGCCGATTGCTTATTTATCTCTTTTAAAAGGAGCGTTGTCACGTCTATCGTTTTTGCATCTGCCTCCTCTCTCTCACATCGCTAAACCTCTCTATCTCTTGCCTACGAATTCCGATTTTTGCCATGACTATATTGCTGTACTGTACGATTTTTATTTTGCCGTGCAAGGCCCATTCAACTGCTACATAGATATTTTTTAGAAGCGGCCTGGCCACAAATGATAGCTCAACGAAGTGGCTTATCATCCTGTGGACATTTTATAGCAGCCACAATACTCGGGATACGTGATTCTAAATGTGGAGGGAAAAATCGGAGGACCCCACGGGCAATTCTGTCTCGTTTATATCACTCTTCTACCGTTTAATCTCACTACAACTCTATCTTTTTGCCCACATATCTCTCATCTCACAACATCGGAATCGGAATCTTTATTCATACTGGAGAAATACGATGCACTGTAAAGCTCTTTTTCACAGATGTCTAGTAGGGGAGGGTCAGAAAGTTACGAAAAAACAAACGCTACAAAACACTATAGAGGTGCAATGTCTATGAAAGTTAAACAAATAAAAACAATCACGAAGAAAATAAAAAATAACTATTTCTTAAAAATAGATTTTCAAATAATTTTTAAATGAACTCTTTTTTATTTTACCAGATAAAGCTCTTCTGAGCTATGTGGTTATTTTTCAGAAGCGACCTGGCTATCACAAATGATAGCTCAACGAAGTAAATTATCACGTGGACATTTATCGCAGCCAAATAATCAAAGTCATCTAATGCGTGATGTTGATTCGAAATGTGGAGGGTTAAAACCGGAGGACCTGGAGAAAAAATCCACGCGACCACGGGGAGAGAGACATGCAAACACCAAATATACAGCAGGCGTCGGGATCTAACCTCTGACCTCTTGCGTACCACGAGGAGTTTATAAGTTGGAAGTAGATGGGTAGCAGAGCGGTTGAAAATGTATTTCCGCCTCGGAAGTTAAATCTTGGCAGTGGCTGTTGGGAATAGACATCTTTTTAACCATTATGTTCTGAAACGGACTGCTGACGGAAGAGATTCCTGCAAACAAATGTTTACTCATCGAGGTTAATGATCACATTCTCATTCGCGGCCAAAGTATCTGAAGTTTGCGGGAATCTGTTTATTTGCCGGAATACAAATTAAATAGTAATCCATTGAGGTTTCCATTAAAATATATTACCGGAGCATTCGTTTCCGAAGTAATTGTGGTTATTGAATTATGCGTAAAAAGCAATATGGGCACTCTTTCCTGGGGATCGATTTGTTGGGGAGGATAATTTTTCTTACTCAATAAGGCGAATCAAACGTGCTTAAAAGCCAGTTTGAACTTGAGCTGATATGCAGTATTCCTTGCCAGTCACGCCTGTGTTAAGACACAGCAACAACCAGCAAACACCGCACCTGGTTGGTTTCCTCAAGAGAACGCAACATCACAGCGTGCCACGTAATGCGACAACAGCTTAAATGCGACCTTTGAAGCAGTGAGAGTATGTATGGATGTACGTTTAACTTCTTTCGTACGTTACGTACGTAGTCAACCGCGCGAATCGGAGGTGCGGGCGAAGGACAACAAACAAAACGCAAAAAGCAGTTCTATAGAAATGAGTTTTCAATCTATATTTAAAAATGCAAATCCTCCAGTGACTTCCTAATGAGGCATAGAGGAGGAGGAGGTACACTCTTGCAATTAGACTGAGAGGCAAAACACGTCAAACAGAGGAACTCATAGATTTCAGAATGTGCAAAATGAGAGACATCATATTGACCGTCGAGGCAAGCCTCGTGGCCTTGGGCAGGACACGTCCACCAGGAGGGACGATTGGCCAGCGGCGGAGACGAGCGACAGAGTGACAGCCAAGGGAGCGAACTCGAGGGGCAGATCGACCGTGGACGTGGGGCAATGGATTCATGCGAGAGGCATCGTCGCATTGGAAGGCTGAGATGCGGCGGTGGCTCGGAGAGGCCTTCGTTCAGCAGTTGATATAAAAAATGTATGGGCCGATGATGAAAATCCAACATTCTGTTACATTTGCAGTTGAGCGGAGTTATTTGGTAGAAATAAAATATTAATTGAGAAGCGTTTTTTGGTAAGAATATCTGTCGCTTTTCTTCGATGCAGGGCTCTTACTGCTTCGTGGGATTTCTAAACATGATAGCAACAGTACAACAGGAATACAATCATGGGTAAAGCTTAAACAATATATGTATATATTTAGATATTTAGATATTCTTGTGTTGGTCTTGCACGAAATGCGCCATCCAGATCGTGTCGTGAGATGAACCGTCCCTTCTGTAATCTCGCAGGGCAGCGTGTGGCCCACGTTGTCAGAGAAAGGCTGCATGAAAAAAAAATGTCAAGTTACTTTTTATAAAAATCCTCTACATGCTCGGGGATCATCGCACGTCTCCCGCACAGCATGCTCCGAGACGCTTCACGCGCGTCAGCGACGCCAACATTTGTAATCGTGCAGAAATTAATTTCGTCATATTTTTTACTCATTTATGTTCAACATCCATTCGTGACCAGGGCTGAGACCATCAACTCGCCGCGCACGAAAGCGCAGATTCATCACCGGGGCGGGGGCGGCTGAATCTCAAATTCAAACCCATGGGTCTCAGCGGTGCTGGTTAAGTGCTCTAACCTCTGAGCCACCTGGGCACCTCTCCAAAAAAAGAAAAACAACTATTTAGAAGAATAATCTCGCATTGGCAAACACTTGCCGTGGGGTAAATGCGGATATACCCCATTTCGCATTTGGCTCCGCGCCCCCATCGCCGGACTTTCAGTTACCGGCTCTGACATTGAGGTCAGGGGTTTGTCTTAATGATCCCACAAGGACACGCCGTGCCAAAGTGACAAGGAGACTGCGCTGAAACGCTGCCGGTGGAATGTTAACTCGCTCTCGCTCTCTCAGCGCGGCCCGTGCCGTCCACGAAGGCCCCATAGCATTTGCTACGCCCGAGGGGGGGGGGGGCATCGATCAACTCCGTAGTCTGGTGAGTGTTAGCAGCAAAAAAAACCCCAACAACCTTGCATTTCAGTTTACTTGGCAGCATTTCCAAGCGCGCGTTCCTGCGCCTTACGTTGAGATATTGTGTCCGGGAAACGCAGCGCCGCTTCGATAGCCTTACTATTGAAGGATGGCGTGAATACCACCAAACGTCCCAATGATTGTTTGAGTCGATGATTTTAATAGGTGCGCACACCACTGACAAATTGTTCATGAACATGACCGTTATCAAGATTTTTTAAATAAAAATGTAACAAAAATTAATGGAGAGATGCGTGCTTGTTTATAGATGGTTGTTGAACTTCTTTCGCACCGTACGTACCAATCGGAGGTGCGGAGGAAGGACAACAAACTTAAGGAAACAAAAAGAGTTCCAAAGAGGTCTAAATTTAGATCTGAAAGTGCGTAGCTCCAGTGGCTTCCTAATGCTTAGAATGCCACCGAGAGACAGGAAGAGGAAGACACGGATGAGAAAGCATAGAGAGGTGAAAGACATCATTACACATGCTAAGTCGGCTTGGATAGGACGTATTGCTGGAAGGGTTCATGGCAAATGGTCAAGGCAATCGCGAAACGAAATGCGTCCAAGAGCACGTCCTTCAATGAGACGGAGCTATGAAATCGGCTTGGGTGCAGGGGCTGGGAAGGTTGTTTCATTGCAGAATTGTGAAATGCGGCTTTGGCTTAGGGAGCAGTTCATCCAGCAGTGGATTGATGTTGCTGATGATGAAGGTGAAGTGTAATTAAGCTTGGCTGTGAATCATTTTTCACAAAAAAAATATTACTATCAATATATATTTAGAAAGCGTCGAATTTATTTATTTTATTTTTCGATTTAAAGCTTTCGTGACTGCAGGGATTCATCTTCTTGGTTCTTTCGGTAAAGTCACGTAGAAGGGAAGTAATAAAATAATAAAAAAATATTTTATTATGTTTTATTTTTATTATTTTATTACTTCCCTTCTACGTGACTTTACCGAAAGAACCAAGAAGATTATTTATTTTATTATAGGCTATATAACAAAAAAACTCGCTATGAATTGACAATTCCACATTAAACACAAATCACCACCATCTTAATTAACACTGCCTCAACAGAAACAAAGTGATGTTAATTTTTTGTATTTAAGCAATTCTATGGATATCAGTTCAGCGGTTACGATTTCTGCACAATGGTTATCCCGCTGACCTATGAATTTTGCGACCTGCGTTCAATTCCTGGTCACGGCTAACATCAGTGTGCGAGTGGCATTTGAACTGGTCCTGGCACTGCCCTTATGAACCCGCTCGGACCTCCACACGTGCCACGTTGCCACGTGTTGAGGCCTTCACTCAGCGGTGGATTAAAAAGGTCCGTGCTTCAAAAACTGCCATTATCATTCGCCCGTTTAGTCAATCCACTGCTGGATGATGGCCTCCCGACAGCTGGTGGGCTGTGAGGGATGTTTAACTATACTTCACCACGTCGGTCAGCATGGGTTTGCTGCAGGTTTTTAATAAAAATTCACACTTGTAAAAATAATTTACACTTATAAAGAGCGTTTCACCCAGAGGTCGCAAGGCGCTGCACGGAGCTAAAGGCTAATGAGTAAATAACGAACGCAATTCTAAAACCTAAAATTAGCACGACACCTCTAGCGCCTGTCTTCTGTGCATGGTGGCGGTCACCTATCCATGCACTATTAATCCAAGCTTGCTTAGCTTCCGAGATCTAAACTAAGCTGTACACTAAAACTGAACTATTGATTTTTATTTCACCAGGTAAGGCCCCACTGAGCTATATAGCTCTTTTTCAGAAGCGACCTGGCCACAAATGATAGCTCACCGAAGTGGCTTTCAATCGCGTGGAAACTTATAGAAACCAAACACTCTAAAAGCACGTTGATTCTAAATGTGGAGGGGAAACCGGAGGACATGGAGAAAAATCCACGCGACCACGGGCAGAGAGAGAACATCCGAACTCCATATATACAGCAGGCGTCAGGGTCGGGATCGAACCCACGACCTCCTATACACCAGGTGAGGTAGTTAACATCTCGCCGCTGCGGCAGATTCTGGGCGATTTGGTCACATGATGCAACACGACATCGACGCGGCTTCACGTCACGTCTCGGCTCAGCTGCTTCTGAAGACGCTGCCGTTCAGAAACAAATAATGTGTGACGGGCAACGTTTCGCAAGTGTCAAGTCCACGCTTTACCGCACGTTGCTACTTTAACGTGCAGCCGGCGCCTTCCTTCTGTGCGATTGAACGATCACAAGCCCCGTCGTCTGGCAAAGCATCGCCAAACACGCTCACGGATTACAAGCGGCCTTTTGTGTGTTAATTGACGTGTGTGCGCGCGCCTAATTGGGCCGCGACAAAAGCACACAATGCACTCCGTTTTCAAAGTGTCGCTGCGTTTTTATTGTTTTTAATGACGGTGGATTGCGCTTCCAGGGCCACTGCACAGAATCTACCCCACCACCAACCCCAGCCCCTCATCACCCATCACCACCGTTTCCCCTCTCACTCCAATTAGTGCCAGTCAGTGGGCCACAGGTGATTGCGACACACATTACTCTTAATTGGAACCATCACTCGGAGCTCGATTTTACGCCCCCGATGCCTGATTTGAGTGTTTCGCCAAACAAAGGCACCGTGCACAATTCGCTACTCTCCATGCACCCAGTGGCTCTCAGCTGATTAGAATGTCTCGTGAACAGGCTCGTCTGTCATTCAGTATGCATGGCAACAGTTGATCACAGTCCTATGGTGAGTTGAGATGGCCGATGCATGGTATGTATGTACGTATGTATTTTAAGGTGCCATCAGCTACTTGGTTCCTAAATATCTCCTACAGTTCTCACCGATCTGCTCAAGTTTTATATTCCACTTCGAAACTTAGATCGCCTGATCCCGGTCCACTCATTATTATTAAAGACCAGACTTTGTTGTATTATGTTGCAATTCTTTCGCACCGTACATATCCAACCGTGCCAATTGGACGTGCGGGTGAAGACTTGCAGATATCCAAGGTAGAAGACGATCCTGAGAAAACCAGGACAGGTGGCAACTCTCGATACGACCGGAAAACACAAACCGCCTACGCAGTAAAATTTTGATTTAAAACTTTCATGACTGCAGGAATTTATATTCTTTGGTTCTTTCACGACGATTCGATCGTAACACAAGCAATCGTCTTCAGGTGAAAAAATACAGGAGGCGGACTGCTGAGGCAGGAATAAATATATATTTTCCTATTTTTTATTTTATTATGTTATAAAAAAAACCGACGTGACTTTACCGAAAGACCCAAAGAGTATGAATTCCTGCAGTGACGAAAGCTTTAAGTCAAATTTTTTTAAAATTTAAAACCAAAAACTCACGACGTTTAGATCGCAACACAAGCGGTTGTTTTTCTATCTACGTGACTTTACCGAAAGCCTAAGCAGTACATATTACGTGTATTTATACTGGAGAATATGATCGATGATCAGCCGTGGTGAAGAAATTAAAAAGGCCTTGTTAAATTCCGCTGAAGGCCAAATCGGGCCCTCTTAATTGATAGAATAATGACCCTGCAAGCTTCAGCCAGGCTTCTTCACTCATGCTTTGATGATCATCTCAACCTGGTCACCAATGAACGCATTTACTCTGGAAAAATGTACAGCGCTGATAATTAATGAAACCAAAAATCAAACGTTGGGTTACACTGCAGTATACACGCGGACATGCGCCATTTTTTTGCGTGCAAATGAAAGAGCGATTCGAAAGGTTTTTTAAACAAGAATACCATCTTTGAGAATCGCCCGCACCGCTGCCCTACCAAGCCTGTGGTCGCACCGCTTTGTGAGATTTTCGAAGGGAATATCACAAAATCACGCTATATTTATCAGTATTTACTTTAAGTGATTTCTTTACCTTCCCTATACAGTACTTCGCACTGCTATCGTGTTTTTTTGTTTTGTTTGTTGTTGTAACGTGCTGACATACCCCCTCCCCAACCCGAGTGGACATCTGTGAGAAAGAGCTTTATAGCTTATCGGATTCCTCCTGATTATGATTCTGAAGCCAACTCCTCACTCGCCAACTAAGCAGCTCAATCAATTTGGCTTCCACTCTTCAAACCGCATGCATTCACCTTTGAGGACCACGCGAAGTCACATTCGATTGCCGGGCAGCAAACAAATGCCTTTGGAGCAGGCTGAGTGAAGATGTAGGGTGTCCCTCGTGTGGATAAGAAGCCATTGAAGGAACCTCAGATGTAACAACATATGAAAGCGGACGATACGTCTACCTAGTATATCCGTTTCTCCACCATAAACAAATTTTTTTTTTATACAATCCCTTAGTCAGTAGCACGACGGTTTGGGAGTGCATAATTTCAGCAGTTTTGTTTCAAGACAAGCAAACTCTGTCTCCGATGACGACACACCGTGTCCAATCAGCACCTGAAGAACAAGGCTGTTGGAAAGACAGCGTCTTTCCGACACGACTGCTCTCCGCGAATAATATCTCCGAACGAGAATATCTCCCATCCGTGACATACAAGGCCAATGAGCTGAACTTGCGACGTCACCTGTTAAACGAAAAATACACGAAAACGCGATTCAAGAAATGTGTTCAGAAGGAGCAATTAAAGGTTTGCCAGCTGTGATGATGATGATCAAGGTGTTCTTTTTTTTATATCCCTAAGTATTATTCTCGTTAACGTGCATACAACTGTTTTTCTGAATATTGCAAAATAGTAATAAAATGAAACAAGCCCGGAATTGAAATAGCATTGCTAAGCAAGTGCAACATGCTAATGTGTTTAATGCTGACACACATTAACAAGTTCATGCATTTACAAAGCAAATTCTGCTTCATTAGTTTACACAGCCAGCAAGGTATTTGTGTATGCTATTACTGGCTATATTTGGTATAATTACAAGCATGGTGTTTGTTAAATAATATAAAATATATATAGATACGTTTAGGTATTTAAATGCCACTGTAAAAATATACTTGTGTACAGTAGTTACCCACCATTTTTACAAATTAACACATTCAAGCTACCCACTTCACTGCAATGAATAGTGGACCCGTTGCCAAAGCAACAGCATCTCCTAACCATTGCTATGACAGCATTTGCACCAGCGGTGTCATATACCGTGTGTATCTTGGCATTTCACATATTATGATTAAAAGTTCAGATTTACAGCTGTAAATGCATTGCTGGACGAAGGCCTCCCTACCACACACCGGTTTCGATCACGGGAGTCGTTTGGCCATGCTTCGCCATGCCACGCAGTCAGAGTCGCCTCCAGGGTGGTACGGCAACTCGGGGCGACTGACCCGGGCCCCGGTGTGGGGGGGGTCTCTCCCTCCCCGCACTTCGACGATACGGTGGGATTTGATCCGCCCTCCCCCCCCCCATGGATGACACTGCAAGCAGTGCAGGTTGGAAAACGGGAAAGGGACCGTCCATAAATGACGTCACGCACCTAGGGGGGGGGGGTCAGATTTTTGTGACGATGTGTGACGAGGGGGGGGGGGGGTATGAGAAATGTGACGTCACGTAAAAATGCGCAACTTTAAATAGATATAGATTTGTTATAACAACACTCCTACAACATCAGAGTGCAGCGCCACATTAAATACGCACTACAATGACAATATTTCGATTTAAAGCTTTCGTGACTGCAGGGATTCATCTTCTTGGTTCTTTCGGTAAAGTCACGTAGAAGGGAAATAATAAAATAATAAAAATAAAACATAAAATACAATTTTCACGACGTTTCGGCCACAACGCAAGTAGCCGTCCTCAGGTGAAGAACAGGGCTGTCGGAAAGACACGTCCGAATGAACACCACCAAGCTTGGCAGCGTATATTTAAGCTGGGTTAGAGGAGGATAGCGCCTTGACAAAGGAATTTACATATCAACAGAGGAATTGAGCATATTTATGGGAAATGCTGATATGGGATTAGTCACTACCTGTGGAATGTGTAGACCCCCCCCCCACCACCCCAAACCATATTTCCAAAATGGAAAAGTCACGTAGAAGGGAAATAATAAAATAATACAATAATATTTCCAAAATGGAAATTTGGTTTGGAAATTTGCGACGTCATATTTGAGGGGGGGGGGGGGCGGGGTCTGACTTTTTGTGACGCCGTGTGACGAGGGGGGGGGGAGGGGGGGTCAAAAATCGTCCAAAATTGCGTGACGTCATTTATGGACGGCCCCAAAGCTCAGAAACTGTTTCAGATATCACTCGCTAATGATCTTAGCCGTGGCTGGTAATCGAAGTCAGGTGACCCGGGCTCTTAGTTCAGCGGGCTACAACCCCTGTGCCAATACTCTTCAATTATACACTGGTCAACACACTTTTTCTGGCATAAGGTATTCCAACGATTTTAAGGTAATTTTGGGGTGCTGATTCCAAATCTGGCATCAGTTTATCACATCAGGTTTTTGAGATATCAAATATTGTATTTTCAATAAAAACTGCAGAAGAAAAATATTAAATAAATGTGGATATCTACATAAAATGATATTATAAACACACTATCCTAAAAATACAGCACCATATTTTAACACTAAAGCAGTCACTGACTCGCAACAACTTGCAATCATAAGTGACCGAGTTAATT
This sequence comes from Lampetra planeri, assembly GCF_965212315.1. Taxonomy (NCBI): domain Eukaryota; kingdom Metazoa; phylum Chordata; class Hyperoartia; order Petromyzontiformes; family Petromyzontidae; genus Lampetra; species Lampetra planeri. The sequence goes on along the minus strand of NC_136152.1, from coordinate 6,393,439 downwards.
TCGGGTAAAATCAATGAAGATTGGGTATGCCGATAGCATAACAATGAGATGTGATAGAGCAAATATGAGATCAGATTTGGAATCAGCACCCTGAAATTAGTCTAAAACAGCTGCAAAAATCCAGGCCAGATTTTTTTGTTTGTTGACCAGTGTTATTTAAAATGCTTTACAATACGTCGATCGCAAAAACGGAGTGGGCTACAGAGATTCCGCAACAGATCTGGGCAGGACAGGATCCTATGTAGGGGCCCATTATTTTACTTTATCGTACCAATAGAAGTGGTATGAGTAAACTTGATATTTACTTTTGAAATGTGTTTTTGTATATTCCAAATAAGTAAAAAGATCTCGAAAAGCGTCGATGCCATTTCATGCGTCTCATACCAACCAATAAGTGTGATTACCCAAACAGAACAAGATTAATTTACAGCACCTTTGTCAATTCACTGCTGGTTGAGGGCCTCCCCACATTGTGTCGGTTATAGTGCCTGTTTGACCATACTTCGCCATGCCGCTGGGTCCCAGGTGATAAAGGTGGGGCCAGGATCGGTTGAGATTTCCCTGGCCACTCAAGGCACACCCAGGGGTGAAGCTCATAGACAGTATTGGACATGTTCAATCAATGTAACATTGTAAATTATTAATGCATTGAATAATTGGTAATAATCCCGCCCCCCTCCACCATCGAATGTTTATCTTGATGAGTCACCGCTCGCCACTGATGTCCGCCCGTGTCCCTGGGCTCTAGCGTCGTGCACAAACCACAGCGCCACCGCTCCGCCAACGATTGCCACTCGCTAGCAACGTACAGAGCTGTCAAACAGATGCTCACAAATAATAATGTGCCAAAGTCTACGCTTCGCTACGGCTGACTCTCTCTCTCTCTCTCACCTCGATAAATGAAGCAACGTGCTTACTTAGAGTGCAAAAAACATTATCGCTTGGACAATGTATTTTTTGGTAGGCTATACAATTATATTATACAGCTTAAAAGCATTTTCATTAAATTTAAAATGCATTGTCCATAAATGTTCCACACGTATGCGGTCTACTGTTTCGTTTTCCCGTGTCACTCCACGCGTGTTTACTTACGAAATGCATTAGTCCATAATTGTTGTGTAAAGAAAAAAAAGTAGTATTTTTCACGAGTATATTCTTTACACATTATCCGAGTAAAAGTTATGAGAGCTCTGCATTTTCACCGTGGGCGGTTTGTAGTCTTGATTGGGAGACTGCTGACCGTCCTGACACCCAGTCTTGTTTAATTTACAGGGCCCAAGTTGCCCACGCGTAATCACACGGTACGTCAAATTACTTGCAGTCGGAGCTTGCGTTAATGTTTGTCAGTTCATTCAAATTATTATTATTAGAATTGTAATCGTTTCCACTGTTGAGGGAAATGCCATCAAAGTTCGCCAAATTTACATTTGTTTTTTAATCTAAAACTTGTAACTTTTTTAAATTTTACATTTCATATCGTTACAGAAATGCAGACCCCCCCCCTCCGTTAAGATGCTGTGCCAATCAGCATTAGCATCACCGAAGCGTGTAAACATCCACAAGCCGCATCGTTTTCCGTCGTGTTATGAGCGACGCGATGGCCGAGCGGTAACATCATCGCCCTTGATGAATTACACCGCTCCCCGCCTGCACCCTGCGGGACTTCAGCCAAGGGGGTCCCCCCAGTGGCAGCTGTCCCTGTGCCGACAAAAGGTGAATTCTTATTTGCCAGTTCGTGGACGCGAGTCTGCCAGGATGGGACGATATTGATATGTGGCTCTTCACAAGCGAGACGATTTGCGATCACTGCAATTTGATTGTCAACTCCTTCGGTCTTGCAAAGCCGATGGTAATAGGGCCCCTCGAGTCAAGATCTCGTCCTGTGGCCTGATGAACACGTCTTGGGGCTATGTAGCCAAACGATGGCAGCACAGCAACAAGGGATGGTGAACCCATCCGTGCAGATCTTTCACTGCTCTCCTCTCACATGTCGTGTACCTCCAGAGGGGCTATCCAGAGGGAACCTCCCAAGTTGACGCCCCTTCCTCCAGCAGTGGCCGTGAACAAGCAATTGCAGGGATGCACCTTAAGCCCCACCTACCCCCTTTTTTGTTCTCTTTTTTTGTTTTAGCGCTGATGCAGTCGGCTCGTGGAACAGAGAGCACGCCCGCGGAGCTGCCCCTGGCTGGGAAACTTCTATCTGCCAAACCTCTGCTGCTTGTCGGATACAACTCCGGGTATGCTGTTTGCCGCCGCTGTGTTTAGAAAAGAGGAAAGCAGCCTATGGCAAAGTCAAACCGAAGCTCACGGCCGTGCCCTCGAAATTTGGATTCATCTGGGCCACGTCGGCAACACCTCGACACGGCGCGCCGCCTGACATTCTTTCCTTCTCGCACGAGTCAGTGCCCGAAATTGCCACGTTTCCACGGCGGTCACGAGACTTGATACGGAATATCCGCTGTTGATTTGCACAAAGCAGTCGCTATTCTATTCTACGGCCCCCACCCACCCACACAGGGGAATTGTTGGCCGAGTGTACTAACAGACCAGCCCGTTACTGCTCACTCAGGGTCAATGAAATTGGTGCCGCTTTGTGCGCGCTCAACAGCGGATGTTCTATGCTGAGACTGGTCTCCAGCATAGCAATGTGGAATTTCCACCACTGCTCAGATCTGACAAAGAAGATGAGCACTGCCGAACACCGGTACGAGGGACGACGTGTAGACACGTTATGATGTAATGATCAGTTACATTTGTAAGGCGCATTTTCGTCCGTAGATCTGGTAGATGCGCGGCCCCAATTATAAATTGCACAAACCACTGCGGGTTCAAGGGCCTCATTTGGAATTGTCCTAAAGAGAGGCCCTATGCAGGTTATTTTTGTCCACTCTTTCGCACTGGTTAGACGTCTTGGGAAGAGGTGGGAATGCCCACACTTTACCCCACCGCACGAGACCTGCCAAATCACGTTGTGAACCCATTTGTCACCGCTGGGCGCAAAGAGAGAGACGGAGGGGATTTCAGAAACGCTTGTCCCATTTTCTTTGGTTCTTTCGGTAAAGTCACATAGATAGAAAAAAATAATTAAAATAAAGTGAATAAAAATATCACGATGTTTCGATCGCAACACAAGCGGTCGTCATCAGGAGAGAAAAAAAGAACCAAAGAATATGAATTCCTGCAGTCACGAAAGTTTTAAGTCAAAAGCTTGCCCCATTGTTTCAACCACCGCGCCAGGCGATCATCGCGGTGACACCCGGATCGCAAGTCCCGCACGCTGATAACCGTTACACAACGGCATCGTCCCAACTTCATCTGAGCCTTGATGAATTTCGTTCGGTGTGATTGTTTTTGTTTTCCCGTCCGAATAAATAATATTTGAATTTTGCCCCATTACAAGACGCTTTGGATGTGAGGCCACCGCCGCCGGGTGCGGTGCAGAGCTCATTGCTGTTACCTGCCGTGGCGGCGGTGAGGGTGGCCAAAGCACCGCTGAGGCTGAGCTGTCCCCGCAGATCTTCGATTACCGGCTCTGTTGGTTCCAGGAGGCTATTTATATTGCATCCGGACGGCACTTGTATCCCGTACGCACGGGTGGTGAACAAGGGTTAAAAATTGTTGCTCAAATTGGACCTTTTATCCATCCCCGCAAGAGACACCGCTTGTTCTGTTGGTGTTTAGTGCCCTATTACATTTAAAGGCGAGCAATTTTTGCCCATTACGCAAAGAACCAACATCTCTCTGGTCAGCACAGTGCCTTGTGTGTGTGTGTCACAGACACCTCGGGATGTTGTTGACAATTCCCCCGGGGGTTTACCGCTGAGTTGGATTTCACGCCTGTGCTGTGTAGCTGCAATCCACGTGTTCCACTCTCCGTCTCTCAATGTAATTCCGCTCCACGCTTGTTGGCGTAAATTTAAAATTTTGGTCCGTGTTTTGTTGTTGTTAATGACCAGCTACCAGACTCCCCGCTATGACGGAGGTAGCAGACTTTACAGGTCATGCAGCAACTAGATTAGTCAAGGTCCACGTGAAACTGTGATGTATGGCCACGGTGGCGAGATGTTATCTACCTCGCCTGGTATGCAGGATGTCGCGGGTTAGATCCCGATCCTGACTCTGACGCCTTTTTATTTGGAGTTTGTATTTTGTCCCCGTGGTCGTGTGGATTTTTCTCTGGGTCCTCCGGTTTTTCCTCCGCATTTAGAAACATGCGTTTCGAGTATTTGGCTGCTAATAACTTTCCACTTGGTAAGCCACGCAGTTCACTTATCGTTGGTGACAAGGTCGCTTCTGAAATAGAGCTATGTTGCTCCGCTATGCGGTCCTATAATTTAATATCGTCAAAATGTTGGTACAGTCCAAGTTATTACAAGAAATCGATGGGCATCGCATCCTTTGCTCATATACACGGGGGAGGGGGGTGGTGAGAGCTATAGCGAAATTAATGACAGATAAAAGCAGATGTTATTGTTGGTACTGCTACTCATTCCGTTTTTGTTTGGGTGCTTTTTCTTCATTTGTTGATTTAATTTTGATTGTGCTTGGTAGCAGTAGGCTTTTAATTTGCTTGGCAGTGGCTGTATAATGGAATTTTGTCCTCATAGATAATGAATGTACAGCGTTATGGGATGCTATTGGCACGAATGACGCTATATAAAATGAAATTAATGATTAATTAAAGTCAGTTTAACGTAGACAGTGCCCGCCCCCCGTCCCGTCTTTGAACAAGATCACGCCGCAAGGGTGGCGGCACCTTGATTTGTCAGACTTCATAATCTGACATTCCATTAAACATTCGGGGAGCGTCCTCGGTTTCCGAAGCTTCTTCGGTTCTTGGCGAAGCTCCTGGCTCGTCGAGCGAATCGTGGGACATCAAACACGCGGTTGGTTATGACCCCCCCCCCCACCACCTTAAAAAGACAATTCCTTAAGCTTTTAGTGGCTTGCTCTGAGTGAGCAAACGGGTCGATTATTAAGGTTGCAAGAGCCAACGCGAAGAAGATTGTCCTCGCGCAAAAACAGAGCAGTACAACTTGCAGGGTTGAGAGGCCCGAATCAATTTCACAAACCAAAAAATTCACCACATTCGTCATTCATACTTCCCGATAGCACCCAACCCATGTCATTGACGACAGGATATTGGCATTGGCCCTTTCTTCTATGAAAATGGCTCTCTGCTAAAAAAAAGAATGTCAGCCTTATGCTATCATTGTCATCACCACTATCATGAAATATGTTTCACCAAAAAGAAGCAATTTGTTTCCCCCTGTTATCAAGCTGTTATGCCATCAGGGCTAAATAAACGTATCATTTTTTACCAAAAAAACACACACAAACTCACTGGATATTGACATTTAAATAAACTCACATATGTATGGCGATTTGCATACATTTTTGAAGTACTTTGGTATTCCCTCACACCATCTACAGCACTGCAGTGGGAATGCAGTACCGGCCCTAGCGGGGGGACAGCGGGGGGCCGGCTGGGATCGCCAAATGAGGAGAGAGGGCCAGGGGCGGTGCAGGGGTTCACAGGGGGCCATGGCACTCCATATGAACCCGGAGGCCTAGTGACCAGAGGTACCGGCCGAGGGGCCCCAAAAGAGGGGGCTGGGGGACCACGGGGCCAGGACCAGGTCCCTCTCGAAGGCTCGAGAAGGGAGGTGTGGCTAGGGGCAGAGTAAGCCCCAGGACTGACAATATAAGCCGGACCCCTGAACGGGTCCGGCTACTGTTGTACACCTGAAGACCTGAAGCCGTCACCCTGAAGAGAAGCCCCGAAGACAAGACCCGGACCCGAGTCGGGGTCCGGTCTCTGATAGCCTCTCCAGTTGTGTTAGGGCCTCGTCAGCCGGGAGGGACTACCTAGGGGCAGATACCCCTTTGTGTTAGAGCTTTTGTTATTGTTATAACAAACGTGTTGCCTCTAGAGAAGTCTCTCTATACATTTGTAATCACTACACTTCCACCTCTCGACTATCTCCTCGGTTTAGTTCCACGTTACGCCGCCACCCTTACTGAGAACAGCCTGGGCCATGTCCCGTTGACCCCTCCTAAGGCAGTGGATGGTTTGCCAGAACATCTTTGAGGCTGCCCGGTAGTCCGTCTCCATGGCCTCTCCAATTCAGCGACTGTTACCGCTGCCGGCCTCTTGGCAAGCCGGTACCGCTCAATTGAGTTGGGAGACCTATTTCCAAGCATAGCTCAGAAAGCCTCCTTCTTCAACTTGACAGCTTCCATTACCACTGGTGTCTACCAGCGGGTTCTAGGATTGCCGCCATGACAGGCACCAACTGCCTTCAGGCCACAGCTTTCGCAGCTGCATCCACAATCGAAGTCCTGAACATTGTCCACTCAGACTCAATGTCCATGACCTCGTCTGGAGTGCAGGACAAGTTTTCCAAGGGGTGGTAGAAGTCGGAATCTATTTTCACTGGATCTTCTGCCAGACTTTCCTAAAAAACCCGCACTATTCATTTGGGCCTTCCACGTCTATCTAGTAGGTGTCTCAAGCGTCGGATCCAACTTACCACCAGTTGATCACTTGATAGTTTTGCCCTTCTCTTCACCTGGGTGTCCAGATCTTACAGCCTTAGGTCCGATGATACAAGAATGAAGTCAATCATTAACCCTCGGCCCAAGGTGCTCTTGTAACAAGTACACTTATGAGCATCCTTGTGTTCGAACATGGTGTTTGTTATTAACAATCCGTGACTAGTGCAGTGTTCCAATAACATATCCCCATTTGGGTTCAGATTAGGGGGGGGCATTCCTCCCAATCATGCCTCCCCAGGTATTCCATCATTTCCCACGTGAGCATTTAAGTCGCCCAGTAAGATTATGAAGGAGGTAGGCAATAATCTGTCGAGCACTATACTTATTGTCTCTAAGAAGGTCGAATACTCTGAACTGCTGTTTGGTGCATGAGCACAGACAACAGTCAGAGCTTTCCTTTCTGAGACCCGAAGTCTCATTGAGGCGACCCTCTTATCCACTGGTACAAACTCCAACTGAACAGCACCCAACAGGGTGCTTGTGAGTATCCCCAGACCCACCCGGGGCCTCTCGTCAGGGGTTACTCCATAATAGGAGACCACCCCCAATCGTGAAGTTTGATTCCAGTGCCAATACTGTGTGTGGATGTGAGACAGACTATACCTAGTCGGTACCTTTCCACTTCCTCCATCAGCTCCGGCTCCTTCCCCCCAGTGATGTGACATTCCACGTCCCAATAGCGAGTGTCCATTTCCAAGCTCTAGTCTGTCCGAGACCATCCCTCTCCATGCCATGCTGACATCGGGCTTGCCCCTCCTCCTTCATTCTGCGGATGGTGGGCCAACAGGACGGTGCCATGTAGCCACTTTGGCCTGGGCCCGAGAGGGTTATGTGGGTCACCTAGACACCAGGCACTTGCTGGCGAACTCCACCCCCAGGCCTGCCTCCAGGTCCCGGGATCCCTTGTCTGGGCGAGGTTCTCTGATTTTTTTGATTTTTGAACCATTCACGAGGGGGTTTTTTTTGGACCGTTATTTATTCTGGAACCTCCCCCCAGATCTGGTCGCCAAGGGAGACCCTACCAGGACTATAAGACTCCAGGGGACATAGCTCTGAGGGTCATTGAAACACACAAACTCCACCATCACGATAAGGTTACGATCCTTCGGTGTAGCTTTTAGCAACGTGTATCGGAAACACGCTCTATTATATTTAAAATTTAAACTGAATTGTCATAAACGTTCTCCTTAACACTTTTTTTATCCATTATGAAACTCCATAATATTGTAAAACAGATTTTTGCGCTCATAACTACATGTTTAATCTGCTGAGAGGTATGACCTAACTTGCAAATAGCTTGTTCAATATAATAATGGCCACTGCACTGGCAATGTACCCCTGATGCAGTTCCACATTTGAAATAGATAAAGCATCTTCTTGGTTCTTTCGGTAAAGTCACGTAGAAGGGAAGTAATAAAATAATAAAAATAAAACATGATAAAATAATTCTCACGACGTTTCGGCCACAACGCAAGCAGCCGTCCTCAGGTGAAGAATGAAACACCACCAAGCTTGGAGCGTATATTTAAGCTGGGTTGGAGGGGGGGAGGTGGGAAGAAGAGCGCCTTGACAAAATAATTTGCATATCAAGAGGAATTTAGCATATGGAAAATGCGTAGGAGGTGGGCGGGGGGGTTTCAAATTAATATTATGCCCGTGCATTATGCAGGATTAGCAGCACCCCCCTTCCCCCTCCCTTTGATGCTAGTGCCCTCTCTGATGGACATACTCGTGCCGCTGGCTCGTAGCCGCACGGAGTTAAACCACACATCCGTGCACCCCGCAGCTATCGCTAACACGGGGGCACACACGCGCTCGCACCTGCGACGGATTACCTCTTGACGCGCACGTCGCGGCCCCACGTTCACTCTCGCCGCGCGTTCCCCCACGGTCCACACAGAAATCACAGACACCACACCTATGCTCTGTGCTAACTTTTATTCTCGGCGCAAACCCCGTACTACCCAGGGTGAATATTTTGCGAAAAGAGCTGAGCCTACTGCTGACTAAGCCCCCAGATGCTCCAATGCCCTACCACGTACCTCGTAGCTGTACTCAAGGCGTCGCACGGATGCTGTGAGAGTCGGAGGGAAGAGGACGAAAAAACCTTGCCTATCACTGCCTCGTGGCGGCACTCGCTGGACTCACACGGATGCTATGAGCGACTCGAGAAGGCAGGACGGCAGGAAGTGGGTCTTGGTGGCAAAAATGATGAAGAAAATATCTCCTTTGAACGGTCCCAGGCTCCCATTTTATCCCCCTGACTTTAAAAACCCAGGGTCGCGTTGTACCGCGGGGCCAATCGTGCACTTACCCGTGATTACATGGAGCATTGCCTCTGGTGCTTCTGCTACCCATTGTCCGTCCATCCATACTCATTAATTTATTACTCACCCTTGTTAATCTGGAATGACGCCCAACTGGTGAATACACACCCTGCGAGTGCATATTCGGTATGGGGGTCGGGGGAGGTCGTTGCGCTGCGAACCCCTGATCTCATGGTCTGCCCTCCTCACTTAATATTCCACCACAGCCCCTCCTAATGTCGTGAATGACTCATTGCGGCTAGCCCGGTGAACCTTTTTGCGCCCATACAATATTAAGCCTTCTCAGGGGCACCGCAACGTCACCTGTCCTGCGAGGGTCGGCCATTCTTCTGGCCCTGGGAAACCGTGGCACTTTCCCTCTAGGGGCCCTTCGGATTAAAACCCGTTGTGCCAGGCGATCCCCCGCCAGGACACTATGTGTGTGTGCTGCGTGTGTGTGCTCAGTGTGAGGGCCAGAGTGGGGGGGGGGGGGGGTCGCAGCACTTGCAAAGTTGCTTTGAGGCCGTGGCACCACAGAGGCACTATCTCACAGTGGAGGGCAATATATATGTACACACATGCGTAGATGTCAAAGCAACCGTCGGCTTGTGATGTTCCTATCGCAATTATTTTTTGAAACTCGTGCGATACTCAGTTTTCATCAATTCTGGCATCAGGTGTTTGTTTGTTTGTTTCGAGATGCAATAGTCATACAGGTATCATCACCCAGCCTTTCCCGCTTGCTCAACGCGGCACATTGTGGAGGGGGTGGGGGCGGCTTTCAGAGCCTCGTGTCTGTTTTTATCACGACAGAGGCCATTCCACTCTGTCACACCGCAAGAGCGCGAGCACTTATGCCGCGAGTGCCAGAGACTGGTTGATGTAGAGTGAGCCCGATCAAATGCTCCGTCACTGAAGCGAAGAGGGTGCAAAAAGCCCGCATTGTTGCCGGGGCTCGAATAATTCCGCGGCTCTGGTTTTGGTTTTTTGTTTGTTGTTGCCGAGTTTTCCCCCCTTCTTTGAAAACGCGGCCAAAGAATGTCAATGCGGCAAACGCAATTGTTGAGTAAGGTGACACTTTGAATCGCGTCAGTGAGGTTGCATCGTGTTGCTGGGCCCATATTGTCCGACGTTTCGCTCCACGTTCGGGAGCTCCGTCGGGAACTGAATTGAGTCGCTCGCTTGCATCTCTTCATCACACATACATCTCAAATCTGTTCTGGAAGAAGCGCCCAGTGAGTGGAGTGGCAGCCGTGTGTTTTCCATAAGGTGCAGCCGTCATTCGAATGCTGTGGTCTGGTCAAGTTTATCGACGTCGAAGTGGAAATTTGCAAACTCAAATTTGGGTAGATGTCGAGTCGTCCCTGTAGGGTCAATAAAATGAGTTCCGTTTGTGGGAGTTCAACAAGTAAACTAAAAAAAATTTTGTTTTACAAGGTAAAGTCCACTCAGCTGTATAGCTCTTTTTAGGAAGCCATCTAGCCACAAATTATAGCCCAACGAAGCGAACATTTGTAGCAGCCACATACTACGAACACACGTTGATTCTAAATGTGGAGGGAAACCCCCGGAGGACCCGGAGAAAAATCCACTCGACCACGGGAAGAACACGCAAACTCCAAACATACAGCAGGCGTCAGGGTCGGGATCGAACCCACGACCTCCTGTATACCAGGCGAGGTAGTTAACATCTCCTAGCCACCGTGGGGTCTCTATGCAGAGACTGGTTCCCACCAGAGGGGGTGTGGAATGAGCACGAGACAACAATGATCTGCCCACTCGGCAGTGCATATGGGTATATACCACAGTAGGTTGTATGCGGTGGGGTAAAGTGTGGGTACTCCCACAATTCCAAGACTTGTGACTCACGTGGAGGAGTAGTTCAAATATCCTCTCGCCGGCTTTCTAGATTTTGCTTAGTGGAGGCCCTACAGCCAGCAGTCCCATGAGATAGCAATTGCAGGGCTGGACCTTTACCTTTGATCAACAATGCTTATAATTGGATAGACTGACCCTTGCCATAGGAATGTGGATTTTTTTTACCACAGGCTCAGGACCACCACCAAAGATGAACATCACAAAATCATAATTTGAACAGAAATGATTTTACTTACCTGCAGAGGTGATCTCGTTAAAATGCAATCAGCGTGTTTATTATTGCATACGCAATTCATAATACGCAATTATCCGTTTTGGAATATGTTAAATTGGTAAGTTCATACCCCATGGAAGCCAAGCATAATGGCATTCGAGATTAATTTTAATGACGATATTAATTTCAACTCGCAACGCGCCGCGCAGTATATATCCGATCCCTCTCGAAGAGAGAAAACGACGCAGAGGCGCGATGAGGAACCACAGACGAGCAAGAATGGCAGCTTGGAGGTCAGCCAGCACCAAATTCCTCCCCCAAGCTCCACGATCTTCTATATATGAAGGTGTTCTTGGCCAATTAATGTGTGCATGTGAAACACAAAAGGCAGTTCTAAAGAAATTAATGAGTGTTCCTGCATGTTGGTGGAAACTGGAGCACCTAGAGAGAACCCACGAGTGCGACGGAGCAACACTCTATCCCATACGGGTGGAACAAGTGGCGTACAGACGTGCTGCACTGCAACAGAGCAGTCAGGGAAGGAGATACCCTCACTACAAGGCTAGTCACAGGTGCACTGGAAGATATACTGAATGTAGATCATTTCCAAGAGATTTTAATAATTAAATTAATATGGTGAAAACATGAATTGTCTAAGACTCGTTATAACACCGGATGGTGACGAGCTTACGGGAGATGACGAATGCTGTAAAAATTGGACCAAATTTTACCATATAAAGTAATGATAAACAAATGCCATGCGCGACAAGATCACTGAACAACAATAGTAGTTGGTTTGCATGACACCCATCAAAAACACAACAAGAGAATTTGGCGATGCTGCTGCAGTGGCGCACAGACACAAATAACAAACACTTAACTTATCCGGCAAAAACACTGCCTTAGAATGAATAATAGCAACAATCGGCGACGTTTTGGGCAATGGCTCCTCTCCACAGTGCATAGTCAAGGTGGGGGAGTCTATTGAATACGAGTATTTAAGGCAGACTGTGATCAAGGTGATGGAATTTGGAGGAGGAGCAAGATGAAGCGATTGGGGAGAATTTTTATTGATTAAGAAGAAGCGACAACGCCCAATTTGGCCTCGAGAACGGCATTTTTCAACATCCGTTCACGACGTTAGCTCAAAACGTGAACACTGACAGAGAAACGCGGAGCCAACGTAGAAAGGTGTGCAAAGAAGCACGGGGAGATAAAACTACGAACTATATATATTTATTTTACCAGGTAAGGCCCACTGAGCTATGTAGCTCTTTTTCGAAAGCGACCTGGCTATCACAAATGATAGCTCAACGAACTGGCTTATCATCGTGTGGAAATGTATAGCAGCCAAATGCTCTAAACGCATGTTGATTTTAAATGTGAAGGAAAAACCGGAGGACCCGGAAAAAAAAACACACGACCACGGGGAGAGAGACATGCAAACTCCACATATTCAGCAGGCGTCAGGGTCGGGAGGAAACCCAAAACCTCCTGTATACCAGGCGAGGGAATTAACGTTTCGCCACCGCGGCACCCGCTGAAACATTGCACTGAGAGAGAGAAAGAAGAGTGGCACATGAACCAGGGAGCAAATGAAAATTAGAAATATCATACTGACTCTCACGTCACTGGAATGGACGACAGAACATGGACGAGATTGGTGACAGAATGGCAGCCAAAGGATGCAACAATCCTCAGGATGACCACCGCACAGAGATGGAGCAATAAGATCACCTCATGCGTAGGAATAATATGGATTTTGGCATTGCCGGACCGTGGCAGATGGGGATTACATGAAGACATCTTTATCCAGCAGTCAATAGAACATGGCTGATGATAATAATGTTAGAGCAAAGCATTTATCTAGAAATTTCTAATTTTTCATAGCAATGAACAGATTTCTTCCATAAAAATGCACCAATTTGGCGATAAAATCTCTTGAAACCTGTTGCCATTATCACTGATTCCGCAAAATCTCCCACTCACTCACGCACGCACCCAACCACCTACCAGCACCCGAGATAATGCAGCCTGCATTTCTCCCCCCGCAATGTGCGCGAAGCACTGAGGCCTCGGCAAAGACCAAGGTTACGTGGCCCTGGGTATAGCCACCGAACACAACGCCTCGCTTCGTCTTAAGAGCATCGAATCGCGTGCAACTTTTAATGGAAAGCTTGCACTCTGAAAAGAGACGAGTGCGAATAATTATTAACGTGTACGTGTTGTCCCAGCCTGCTCGATAATTGCTCCTATTGTGCGCCGTTTATCGAGGGCTCTTTGCAGCAATTTCCCAACCTTTGTGTGAGAAAAAAAAATTCACCGCAATTCTCGCCTCTCCGAGAAAATGCCCGCGCCCGCGATCAAGAACGGGTCGTATCGCTGCGCCTCCTCCTCCTACTCCTCCTCATCCTCCCCCTCCTCCTCCATCTCGGCGGCTCCGCATGGGTTAACATCACCAACGAGATTTTTGTTTCAGTTCCGCCCACTCGCGTGAACTGCATTCTCGGGGGCAGTCAAACGGACACCTCTTGTCAGCGCCAGTAACACGATGCCAAAAGTATCCGCTAATTAGACGCTTGCGCATTAAATTAAGCACGATGCGCATGATTCTGGGTGACAGGCCAGGTTACGGGCAAAACACTCGCATGCCTTGGTCCCCGGCGATCTGGGACATGCATCCTGATTCTGGCTGCTGCTACTGCAGCTGCTGCTGCTGTTGCATCACGAGCAGAGTTTTATGGATTATAACCAGAAGGCACCATCATGCTGCCTGCTAAGAAACGTATCGACTCCGATGATGCGTTATGTCAGGTTCGCCGTGGCACAGTGCCCAGCTCTCGCCGTGAATGAACAGCAGAGTGGCTTCAAGGCTCCCCCACCCCCCGCACTGCTCGCTGTGATGATTATGAGCATAGGGTTGGACCTTGACCTTAGCTATTGCAGTCAACCAGGGACCACTTTTGCACTGCGGTCAGAAGCTGACCCTTGTCCATGGGTCAGGGCTTAATTTCTCACTGAATGTTTTGTAGGTCGCTGGTAGACCGGAGTAGGTGGTACATGACCAGTAGCCACAGCTAATAGCGAGAGACGGGGCTTCAATTCTCAGCGAATATTTTCTGGGGCCCCCAAATCCCAAATTTCACTCCCCTCTGGCAAGAGGCATACAGTACTGGGTGTGGTGTACCGGGTCGCCAATCTAAACAATGTCCGGGTGAAATTAAGTTTTGGCCATGCCTGAAATTCACCACGGGTGGATAAAAGAGTACATCATTTTAAACTAAAACTAAATGTTTATTTTACCAGGTAAGGCCCACTGTGCTAAAAAGCTATTTTTTCGGGAGCGACTTGGCTACAAATGATAGCCCAACGAAGTGGTTTATCATCGTGATGAAAATTAATAGCAGCCAAAATACTCAATGCATGTTTCTAAATGTGGAGGGGAAACGCGCAGGACCCGGAGAAAATTCCACACGACCACAGGGAGAACATGCAAACTCCAAGTATACAGCATGCGTCAGGCGAGGAAGTTAACATCTCATAGCCACCGTGGAACCCCTTTCAACAGGGCCAAATACATGGTTGAGTCCATGGGTCCTTCGATACCTTCATTATCCAGTCTTTGAAAGCACACACTGTTGTGCACCTGTTTGAAGGCTAAATTGGCCATAATCCACGTAATTCATGTTGGGAGGATTGCTTTTGCCCAAGTAATCCGTTGCAATCCCTCTTTTATCTCTCAATCTCTCTTTGTAAGAGGTAATCAGTCATCGTACTCTCAGCCATAGGAATGTGCAATTTCCACTACTGGTTCAGAACTACCAATGCACGAGCACCACTCGACAAAAAAAAATCTGTATGTATTCTTATTTAATCACCTTACTCTTAGATTTAATATGTACCTAAATTTTGACTTAAAGCTTTCGTGACTGCAGGGATTCATTTTCATTGGGTTTTTCGGTAAAGTCACGTAGATAGGTTGAAAGAAATGCAAAAAAATGACAAAAAAAACTATCGTGTATGTACTTATCTACGATTAGCAGGTAAAGGTTCAGACACTGAGATGACTTGCTCACATCAGTGCTGGTGAAAAGGCCACCAGTGGAGCAATCTCTCGAGAGTGAGCTCACGAGAATCCACCTTGAAGGGTGTTTTGGCCTATCCCTCCATGTTGCTCACACTTTACCCCACCACGACCTGCCAATCAACTTATACTGTGGTATACCACATTCTGCTGGATGGACAGAGGCAAGGATTATGGAAGCAACTTGTACATGCCGTATGTTAAACTTCTTTCGCACCGTACGCAGCCAACCGCACTAATTGTCGGGGGATTTGTATGGAACCGGCGACCTCTGGTTTGCAAGCCCAGTGTGGTCACCGTCACGGTTAGCCATCACGGCAGCATCCGTTAACGACGGTTGTGATTATCTGCTAACTTGAGACAAAAATACTAACTTTAGACAAATACACATTGGTATGATTTTTATGATTTCTGTGTGCGTTGCTGATACTGATTTAAAGAACTGGAAAGTGTATCGTGAAATGATTCGTATGTTATGTTTCCGAAAAAAAAATGGTTATTAACAGAAACTGGCTTAAGCTATAAGACCCTTGGGGTAACGAGCTGAATGGGTAAAATAAATAATAAAATCTAAAATACTGTTTCAATTGTGGAGGCGATGAATAGTTTTTTAGATTTTTTAAAATAATTGGGTTCACAGTCCTTTGCTCTCTTGCTACTTCCACATAGTATTAAATGTTATAGCTGTCATAAAAAAAAATCCAAACCATATTAAAAAAATAAATGTAAGGCCGTGTTCACTTGGTGATTGGATGAGACCAAATGTAGCTGCCCTTCTCTTTGTCATTGTATGTCCGATGTGATTCTGCACATAAAAGGGATTTGAGTTCAAGAGATTTTTGTAGTTGTTTCATGCCCGTACAAATTAAAGGCCTATTGCAAATAGCGTTTTCAGTGCATACGTTTGATCTGCAATAAACGCGCAGTTAATTATAATTATATTATAACCAAATATTGTGCTTACGGAAACGGAAAATTATTCATGCGTACAGATTACGGCAGAATTTAAACAGAAATCGTTTTTGTTATTTCCCCCCCCCCCCCACCATTTTCTACCTTTTAAATTACATTAGCGCAATGCGTTTTGCAACACACCAATGCAATTTGTGTTCATTAAGCTCTACGGAAAGGTACAATTTCAGTTTTAATTGTTGTATCGGGTTCAAGCTGTAAACAATACAGAATAAAATGATCCCCATATTTACCCGTTCCGCTGCTTGTTCATCGCTATGGCTATGTCAACTCGTGCACCATGTACTATTATAATGAAAAGGGTTTGCAGATATGTTTTTGATTGGTGCCATTATTCTGATGGCAGTTTAATGATGAAGATTCATTTGATGTGCGTTATTTGTTCATTGAATAGTTTTGTACAGGTGCTTAATGATATGGTTGGAATGCACTCAATTCTGAAGCTAGGGTTACACAAATTACATTTCATATGTAAAACAAAAATTGCGCTATGCAACGTTCTCATGACATTAGGCTACTGAAAGATTGTTGAGTACTCTAGAAGGCTCTGCCTTACCCTCTGGTGGAGATAGTTTGTATACCACAAACATACAGTATATATTTAATGGTTGTTTTTGGCCTTGAGACCAGCACGCAAGGGCCTCTTCTCGTAGAGGTAGAGCGTTATCCACTCATCGCAGAGGTTTTACCGTCAGAGCCCAGCTTCCGCCCTGGTTAATACCCCGGGTATACAAATCAAAGCACACTCGCCATTCGTCCCGGAGGGGACATTAAAGGCACCGCAATGTTATTTGAAAAAGAGTTGGCCATGCGTGGCCAATCACAGTGCTACATTTAAAAATGTTCTTACAAATTAAGGGATTGGGTAAAGCCACTTTGGCAACATCGCCCCCTACTCTCAAACTACCGCAGATGATAGTCGTCTGCGAAACGGTGCCTTGGTGATAGTTTTGCACTATTAAGGCTTTCAAGATGGTGCGAATTACATATAAACTAATGGTTTGATTTGATGATTTATGTCTATAAAATAATTATAAGGTTTCTAATGGGTGGTCTTACATGTTTAGTAAAGATGGTCATTAACAATAACTTGTTTATTTGCCAGATAAATCCCATTGAGCTGTTAGCTCTTTTTAAATCCTTTATATTAAGTTCACTTGCTTGCTTGCTTGCACGCTTACGACCGTGCAAATCTTTCGGTCGTTTTTATAACCCACTTCCCGTGATCCAATCGAGCTGACATTTTGCACACAGACTCGTTGTCCGTGACAATGTATTTTCGTGAAATTTTTTTCCAAAATGTTACACTTTTTAGGATTTTTTTTTATATTTAATTACCAATTGCTTAATGGTGGCAGGCAATCATCTGACCCATAGGTGGCAGCCATCTCAAGCCAGAGGACGAGAGGACTCTAGCCCCCACGCATATAAAGGATTTATAGTGAAAAACTTTGTTTTTACGGGTTAATTTTTTCAGAGGTGACGCAGCCACACGTGATAGCTAATCGAAGTGGCTGTTTACATATAGGCATTTATAGTAGCAACGTAATTTAAATGCATGTTTCTAAATATGGAGAATGTGTAATGACAGGATGACACCTGCTTACCAGAAAGGGAATCACGGGTACAGGCACGGTTAAGTACCAACCAATCAGAGAAGGAGGTGTATCTGGGGCAAAGGTAACAGGTGGGGTTAGCCGAGATACTCCGGGAACCTGCTCGAAGGTTCCATGAGAGGGCATGGCCGGAGGCGGGGCCTAGCCACGCCTGGGGGAATATAAGGGGGAGCGGACCCGGGGCTCGGGGCTCGTGTGTGGAGTCTTGGGTCCTGGCTGCGTCGCTGTTCGCCGACATCTCTCTCCGTCGTCCGGCCACGTGGAAGATCTCCTGCGGGGTTTCCATCGCCGTCATCATCACGCCGCCAGACAGCGGCGTAGCTGAGTGAGGGCAATTGGACCACGCCGAGTGATCGGCTGTGTGTATAGCCAGAAGAGGTGTTAATACTTAGTGTGAAGAAGAACAAGTGTTGGCCTGTGTTGTGCCCAGTGTGAGTAATAAAGAAGAAGTACCCTCTACATGACTTGTCGTGGAAGTCGCTCATTACAAATGTATGCATGTTAAAGACATCACAAGGGAAGCATGAGAAGTGTAAGCAGCCATGGGGTTTATTTATATCAAACCCATTCAACTACAGCCAGTAACTCGCACAGAGCAGAGCATTGTATATGGAAATTTTAATACATGTCTTCACTTTCCAGTAAGTAAATAAACCAGTTGAAAAATAACACTCTCTGTTCATGAAACAAGGTTGGAGCTTGCAATGAAGTCACGCGAAAGATAATTTGTACGTGGGCAGCTTTGCTCATTAAATTAATTACTCAATGATATAATCGGCAAAACAAACCTCAGTTTTAATAATCACATAATACAAAACAAAACAGATATATATTCCCATGCATGTACAAGCCAAACATACACGTTTGTGAAACTGATTTGAGGAGATTATTATTCAATGCAAGCACTGCCCTAGTTAGGCAAATTGATATTTTACGTTACACTCGTAAATGTGATTAATTGCTCACACTACCGCCGGCAGAAGGGCCTCCAGTAGAAGGAGGTCGAGAGTGCCACTCTGTAGAGCATTTGGCCTAATCTGCCATGCTGTCCTGATGTCTTGGAAGAGGTTGGAGTATCCACACTTTACCCCACCACACATGACCTGCCGATCAACTGTGGTGTATCCATTTCTACTTCTGGCTGGACACAGGTGGGGGGATTTAACTGTCGTGCTGGGAGGTGAGACTGAACTTTAACCTGTGGATTGCAAGTGCAGTGTGCTCACCATTATACCATGGCAAATATCCACACCAATTGTAAAAAAAAATGCTCAAAATGATTTAATGCAGTTTCCCTCCAACATCAGCAATATATTGTGAAGCTCAGCCCTGAACAGCTCCAGCTAAAATTCAGTTCTGGTTTTAGGATGCGTCAAATGGTACCTGGCAAATTAAGAAGCAATTGTTTAACTCATAATTGGCTATGATGTTCCCATCCTACCACCTTCCGATGTTAGTTGTGCTTTATGCCCATTTTAAACTTGCGCTTTCACAGTCACTTCGTGCGCCGACCCCTTGGTTGCGGCTTTGCGATCTGCCATTATCATGCTCATCTTTCTTGATTTGAAGCTTTCGTGACTGCAGGAATCCATACTCTTTGGTTCTTTCGGTAAAGTCACGTAGGTAGACAAAATAATAGATCACGACGTTTCGATCGCCACACATCAAAACCTGAAGACGATTGCTTGTGCGGCGATCTATTATTTTTCTACCAACGTGACTTTACCGAAAGAACCAAAAAGTATGGTAATCTCTCTTTAACATGCTAATTTTCACCTGGCAGCCCTTTGATTGGTGGAAAACGAACTACCGCTGGGCTCGCTGCCGAATACTTACATTTTCATTGGCTGCTGACATTTAGGCTACGCCCATTTCAAACCCTTATAAACAGTTTCCCTTGGAAGCTAACCTCCCTTATCCTGAAGACGACCGCTTGTGTTGCGATCGAAATGTCGTAGTTCTCTGTTATTTTTTATTATTTTCTTTGAACCTATCTACGTGACTTTTCCGAAAGTCCCAAGAATATAATTGTTTTTACTGTCAGGCATGAGTTATCAAACCGTGGAAAACTCCTTTCATTGGGCCACACAGTTTGTGGCATGGGTGCCGTGCAGACGAATGTTTAGAATGGGTGGGAAATGTCAGCGCCACACAAAAACACCCTCATACATAATGCGAAACCAATGCCCTACAGACACAAAACACGCTAATGGACAATTTCTCCTTCATTAAGGAGAGACACTGTTTATCAACACCAGTGCAGAGTACGCTTGTAAAGAATCAATGCTGCTGAAATGGTGCACTAACAGAAGGCCGTGAGGCCAATGGGTTGTGGAAAAAATATACTTTCATTATGTATGAGGAGAGACAGATATGTGCAGGAGACCTGTTGTCTACTCTTTGGTTCTTTTGGTAAAGTCACGTAGAAAGAAAATTAATTAAATAATATAATACGACGTTTCGGTTGCAACACAAGCAACTGTCATCAGGTAGAACTAAATTTGAGAGAGAGACAAAACACAGACACGGAGACACACAGATAGACACACAAGCAGAGAGAGACAACACAGAGACACACAGAGACCCAATGCTTCTGTGTCGAGGCCTTAAATAGAGAGAGAGGGGGGCAGAAAGAGAGTTGGGTCTGCTGGGGTAGCTGCTGGAGCAGAGAAATTAGCATGTCAGTGAAAGACCCAACAAGACTGGTACATTTTAGAGAGAGTTGTGTGGAAATCCACCCCGAAGCGACCGAGGGAGAGAAAGATCAAGTGGCCCTATGAGAGCCTGGTAAATTTTAGAGAGAGAAATAGGCAGTTTGAGAAAACAAAATATAGCAATTTTTTTTGGAAATATAATGCAATGCAACACAGAGAGTCGGCGAACACAAAGTTAACGCATAGCCTGGTTGTTTACGTTCTCCAAAAGATTGCTAAATTAGAAGTTACGTGTGAAATTTGACAGACACAGAGAGAGAGAAAACAAACTTGCATCCTCCCAGTAGAGGTGGTTCAAACTTGATTTGTTGTCTCTCTCTGCTTGTGTGTCTGTCTGTGTGTCTCCGTGTTTTTGTTTTTTCTCTCTCTCAAATTTAGTTCTACCTGATGACGGTTGCTTGTGTTGCAATAGAAACGTCGTATTCTATTATTTAATTTATTTTCTTTCTACGTGACTTCACCGAAAGAACCAAAGAGTAATTCCTGCAGTCACGAAAGCTTCAAATCAAGTTTTCACACCTGTTGTCTGCTTGACTATTTTGTCACTGATATTCTCCACAAGAATGCTCATGATTATTTAGTGATATTTTTATGGCCAATTAATGGCAAAAATGAGAGATTCTATTCCAAGTGATGTAGCCATTCAATTGCTCTGTATAAAAGTACAGTATGTGAATCGTAGCACACACACCACCTTCCAATTCATATTTGGCACAGTCCATAATTTGGTATTCGTAACCAAAGTCGTATTTTCCACTTGATGTATTAGGTATTAGGTATCCATATATATTGCTAATGAAACAAATGCCTCACTAAGAGCGCATTGACTAGAGGTGTGGACATGTGATATGTCTGTGTACGCTATTGTGGCTTTAGCAACCTGATTTTCGTTCATTTTCTTTGGGACCAGGGATGGTGATTGGGGCTCAGAATCATAGCAGTTTGGATACTATAGTTGGTGGTGATGCTGCTGCTGCGTTGGCAGTTGAGCACAAACACAATGAACAATCAACTCAACACATTACTCAATAACACTGCCTTAAATGTAAGTATTTTTTTGCCGTAAAATATTTGTTATTTTACCGGATAAGACCCACTGAGCTATACAGCTCTTTTTCGGAAGCGACCTGGCCACAAATGATATCTCAACGAAGTGGCTTATCATCGTGTGGAAATTTGTAGCGGCCAAATACCGTACTCTAAACGCACGTTGATTCTAAATGTGGAGAGAAAAACCGGAGGACCCGGAGAAAAATCCACGCGACCACGGGGAGAGAGACATGCAAACTCCAAATACACCACAGCAGGCATCAGGGTCAGGATCGAACTCACGAGCTCTTGTATACCAGGCGAGGTAGTTAACATCTCATAGTCACCGTGAGATGTTAGGCGACGATTCGGATTATAATGACCGTTCGTGATACCACACGCAAAAAAACGTTGCCATATAAAACATGTTATCGTTTAAAACACCGTATCGGCTGTGAAGAAGGGCCATTGCCCGAAACGTCGCATATTTTTGTTTTGTTCCGTTAAAACAGAGCCGCCTAACATTTCGTGGTGGCAAAGATGTTCACTACCTCGCCTGGAATACAGGAGGCCGTGGGTTCGATCCAAACCCCGATGCTTGCTGGACAGGGTGTTTCAAAAGGAGGGACCCAATTACAAAGCAGTATATTTCACGATGGCAACATGTTACAATTACACAAATTTACAAATGGTTTAATGAGTTATCAAATGTTACTAACCATTTTATAAATGCTCTATGTGCCCTCCACATGCTGTACGGACAACATCGAGACGATAGTTGAATTCGTCCCAAACGCCTCTCTTCTCACGTGTTCCTCTGAGGTGCGTGGTCGCCCTGTGCTCTTCCCCTTACATAAACAGCCTGTTTCCTCAAATTGTCGGTACCAACGACGAATGCTCTTTGACATTGGCAGATCAATGCCAAAGCGCCGTTGAAACGCACGCTGCACCGCAATTACGGATTAAGTCTTGCTGAACTTTAGAACGCAAAACGCCTTGTGGTGCAGGGCTGTCATCTTGCAAATGAATGACCGAGGAAAGGGGCTGTTTGTGCGCTGGGAGAGGCATCGAGCGGTAATCATTTTTAAGTCACGTAGAAGGGAAATAATAAAATGATAAAAATAAAACATAGATGAAGATGAATCCCTGCAGTCACGAAATCGAAAAAAATAATTTTAAACTCTATGCCCCGCCATCTCTATGCCCCGCCCTCTCAAGTGGTAAGAGTTTCATTCATGGACGGTTCGTGGTTGCAGAGATATCGCGATTTCAAATCGAGTCCATCGATTTGAACCACCCTGTATTTTTGGAGTTTACATGTCTCTCCCTCCCCGTGGTCGCGTGGATTTTTCTCCGGGTCCTCCGGGTTCCCCCCCCCTCTCCACATCTAGAGCCGGCCAACATCAAACACAGAGCAATCGGCTTCCCGCTATAAAATGTGGCGTGATTGAGGAATGCGTTGAATGGCGTTTGCAGCAGTTTGTACGGCCTGCCTAGCGACATCTAGCGACTGTTGGAGGGTTCTCGCTCTCCCGCTCTCTCTCCTCTCTTGAGGGACTTTTACGATTGAACCAAGGAAGCTGGGACGCACAAGCATAGCACTGTAAGTAAGGGGTGTGTGTATGTGGTGGTGGTGGTTGTGAGGGGAATGTGACGAGAGTGGCGTTCGATTTCCCGCTATGGAGTCAACGGCGTCTCTGGGCCGCGTCTCGCACCCGCTCTCCGACGACTCTCCACTGCTGGAGGAGGATGACGACGACATGAAGGAGCACGGGGCCACTGGCAAGGTAACAACAGACGAAGTACGCCGCGATGGGCTGTAACAGTGGTGATGATGTGGTTGGTGTGTGTGCGGGAGAGGTTGGTGGTGACCACTGTTTTGTATCTCGTATTGTTGGCGGCGGCGTTGGCCGTCTTTGCCCGGGATGGGCGCTCGTGCCCGGTAGGAGGGACAAGGAAAGGTGGGATGCCTCGCGCGGCCTACTCGGTCTTTTTTTTTCAGGCCAATATAAAATTGTTTTTCAAAGTCATCATCATTATTCATGATTAATCAACTGCTGGACTAATGTCTTCCCATCGTCGTCGCCAAACCGCCCCCCCCTCTCTCACGATCCTACGATGTAAATATTCAACCTCGTTCCTGCAACACGAGCTTAATTAATCGCTCCATCTCCCCAGTGGTACGGATCGGACGCGTTCCATCGCTTTGGGTGTCTCTCCCGTGTCGTCCTCAATGACGATACATATCTTTAAAAGTGTAGGGTTGTGTTGAAATGAGTGCGGAACCCGTGCGTATGTACTCGCAGGAACGGAAATTCCACGTTTATGTGGCGGGGATGATTTACACAGAAAAACCACTTGACCACCGCTACCTTAAGTGGGTTGGCCGCTTTAGCGACCAAATCCACTGCTGGATGAGGGCCCACCCCACGCTGATGCGCGCGTGGGGATTACTTCACAAAGTCGCCTTTTATGCTTTGTTTTTGTGCTCCCCACAACTTCGCTGTCTTTTTTAACAGCACGTTTTACATACAAGGGGAGACGTGCTTGTGTGAAATAACTGAAGGATTTTGCTCTTTTTCCCACAAATCGGAGGGCAAAAAATTATTTGAAATACTTTTATGGAACTGGCCACTGGGAAAAATTAATTATCAAGGAAGACAGATTTTTTTTGTGTTAGATCGCATAAATATATAAATGCGTCATTAAACCCGCCACCACCCGACACAGCCAATTAGCAAGGTTTGTCACGTAAACAGAACATGCCAATTCGTTAATAGAACATCACACCGGTGTGTTGGAGAGCAAAGCCACAACATTTACAATCTTGAGTACGACATTTCGCCAGTAATTACAACTAGCTTCATCAGGCGATAGCCAAATCTGAACTTAGGTTGGCTGTGTCGGGTGGTGGCGGGTTTAACGACACATATTTATGTGATCTAACCCAAAAAAAACTATGTTATGGATGATATTGGTCGCGATAGCCTACGTGTTAAACTATCCAGGAATACCTGATCAATTTTAGTTGACAGTGATGATGACAATGTGTGACTGAGATGTGCATATCGGTGTAGTGTGTTAATGGGAGTTGTATGGTAACATAGCCGTAAGCACATCGCACTATGAAGCCAGCAACCAGAGTTAACATCGTGGCCACACCTAACATCAGTGGGAGGGAACACCAGAAACCTCCACTTATCCATCGCCATCCACAGCATGGGGATGAATCCTTCATCCAACAATGGATTGGCAAAGAGGCTGCTGAATCTTTGGGTGCCACTCAATATATGCAATGTGGAAACGTGAAGTTTACATTTTTCCTGGATTACACCTTCTCAATTAGTTACCTTTCTTCTAAAAGTCAACCGCTGGAAATGGCATTCTAATCTGTTCATATGTAGGGGTTTGCTCATTGGTCCCAACGTCTCTGCTCATCTGTGCCTATACTTTTACTAAACGTGTTGATTGTAACCGTGCTTCAACGCCGTTGAGTAATCAGTACAATTTGAGAGATCATCTGTAATCTGGCAGTGCTTTAGTCTAACAAGCAAATGATTTAAACCAGGTCTGATGTTGGCACCCCGCTGTACATATTACACAACACTAAAACGTTTCACGCCTTTTATTTATCTGTGGCTGTAAAGTGGGATTATAATGCTTGTATCTCAATCACCTTTGATCCCAGCGAAATGTGTATCTCCAATGCTCATGGCATCAGGAGTATTGGATACCATGATGGGTTGCTGGTGTTGTTGTCGAATAGGCCTTCATCTAGAAGTGGATTCGACAAAGGGCTGTAAAATATCGTTGTGGTATTTGGGTAAATATTTCATGACAAGGTAATAACTTAACGTTTTCAACAACAAAATGGCCTTCCTTGTTAATTATTTGCCATTCTCTTTAAATGCCACTGTGCCGAGAGACGGATCTTTCCTGGTATTGTTATTCCCAGTAGAAATTGCTGGCTGTCACGTTCTCCAAACGGGTTTACATTGAAAGCTGATTACTGTGTAAATTGTTCGGTGCTCTGCATTGTTTATAAGGTGTTACCACAGTGTTTTACATGGATTTTTAGGTGAGGGTTATATATATATGTTTCTCTGGTACAATTAAATTCACTTTGTCGATCCAGGCTGCGTTGTGGAGTGGCTAAAATAAATAGTTTCGCTCCGTCCTCTTCGCTGTTCATGCAGACTGTATAGTAATTGGTGCCATTACTGTTCCTCCTGTTGCTTGTCCATTGTTCCTCCTAAATGTTACGTTTTTAATGTTCGATGTATTCATCAACATCACGATTGCCATCAGCCATGATATATCCACTGCTGGATAAAGGTCTTGTGGTTTTTGCAGCAACAAAACCCGCTATGCTTATTCCACTATGCAATAAGTAACAGTATTAGAATATACAATACTTGATAGAATATTAAGTAAATCCTATATTTTTTTACAATGCAACAAAAATACTTCTGCTATGTGTGGCTATTAGATATATGTCTGGCATGCCATTTTAGCAAAGCAAACACATATTTGGATATTCCTCTTATTGTTTTGTAGTCACAATGTTTTCGAGCCAGCCTATTGAACATGTATTGTGATCGCACAGACAGATGCATATTGCATTATGGAAATAAAAGGTTAATAATGTCTGGGAATGTGATTTTATCTCCTTTTGGTACCAAATTATTTTTCAGGACAATATTAGCTCCATCCTCTTGGTCTTGCTTGCAAGCAAGTTCTACTGGCTGCTGTTTTTCACACGGCGTTGGAATTATGTGTTGCCTCCACTCTGCTCACAAGTGTTTAAAGTGTAATACACTTTTCACAGTGATGAGCACAAGTGGACTTGATATCCCTAAAGTAGCACCGATGTCACAGTCCTAAAATCATTGGTCACTACACCGAAGTGAGCCCACGTCAGTTATGGGCTGTAGTTGTTCTTCTGTCTAGATGCCATTGTAGCCTGTCTTAAATTGAGCGTTCTATCGGTTTATTGGTTTGGGGAGTTGCATTTAATGTCCATAATTAAATATGTTATGACAAGCCTAATTTATTCTAAAAGTTGCTTTCCATTTTATGACCAGACGAATTATTGCACTTTGAATGCCACTACATCTAAACGTCCTTTTTAGTATGCCACTTACATGGCTTTCAGTATGACAGTCACTACTGCCATTAGGTTAACTGCAGAAATATAATCGTGTGAATGGTGGGGGTTGTTTTGAAGATGCATCTAACCATGCAGTGCTACATGTAATATATTGGGGCCATTAAAAGTCCCAATACAGTATGTTAGACAGCTGCCTATTGATGTGGTTAAAATCGTATGTGTCCGATGGAAACGTCGCTATGTGTTGCACACATTAGAAGGCTTATTGTGCCTGATGCTTTCATCTGCAAGATGGGCTAAAGTGTTTATTGTATCGTGACATACTTTGCATGGTAGCCACCTATCCGTTTTGTGCTTGAGAGGTGGTGAGGCACTTTGGTCAGTTATTCATTTGAGCCTGGATGTTAAAAGTCCCAAAGGGCCTGGCACTGGCAATGTTTGTCATACCGTAGCCTCGGTACACAGTTTGCACTCTGGTGATAATGAATAGACTTGAAACGCAACGAGAGGCGTGGTGAAGTTATTTTTTTCATTCAGTCAGATGAATGCTTGCCTTGGTGTTAAGGGTTAGTACAATGCACTTGCAATCCAGAGTTCGCCGGTTCGATCTGCCAACAATCAGAACGTTTCTTAAATCTCCCACACCTCTGTCCACCCAGCATTATAAATGGGTATGCCACTTCGATTTAAAGCGTTCGTGACTGCAGGGATTCATCTTCTTAGTTCTTTCGGTAAAGTCACGTAAAATGGAAATAATAAAATAATAAAAATAAAACATAATAAAATAATTCTCACGACGTTTCGGCCACAACGCAAGTAGCCGTCCTCAGGTGGAGAACAGGTCTGTCGAGGAGACAGTCTGAATGACAAGCCCCAGGCTTGGAGCGACTATTTAAGCTGGGATGGAGGGGTGAAGAGCGCCTTGACAAAATAATTTGCATATCAAGAGGAATTTAGCATATTTATGGGAAATGCAGATATGCGATTAGTACTACTTGTGAATCCTGCATAATGCCAGTGCATTATGCAGGATTAGCAGCATCAAAGGGAGGGGATAGGGGTAGCATTAATAAAGGGAAGGAGTGTTAATAGTATGTAGCTGCAGTAACTAAAAGCACGGGCATAATGACTTGAAACCCCTCGCCAAACCTCCTACGCATTTCACAAGTAGTACTAATCACATATCTGCATTTCCCATAAATATGCTAAATTCCTCTTGATATGCAAATTATTTTGCCCCTCCATCCCAGCTTAAATAGTCGCTCCAAGCCTGGGGCTTGTCATTCAGACTCGTGTCTCCTCGACAGACCTGTTCTCTACCTGAGGACGGCTACTTGCATTGTGGCCGAAACGTCGTGAGAATTATTTTATTATGTTTTATTTTTATTATTTCATTATTTCCATTTTACGTGACTTTACCGAAAGAACCAAGAAGATGGGTATGCCACATTTAGCCGATGGGCAGGTCGCTTGTGGTGGAGTAAAGTGTGGGTAACCCAATCTCTTCCAAGACGCCTAACCAGCATGGAAGAATAGACCCAGATACTTCGAGAGAGAGCTTCTCTACTTGCTAACGGTGGGTTTGGTAAGTAACTGCTAACCTAAGTTCAAACAGGCGTTCAGAGTTCACGTGCACAAGCATTATCCATGATCGAAGGTCATGTCGCATAGCTAATAACTGCCTGCTGTGCATTTGCGGGGCTCCAAAGTAACTTGAGAGTTTGCCTCGGCTCCTATTGACACGCCACATGCAGCCCAGATGTCTAAAATCAATACTTTGCACCTCTTCACTTGAATTCGATTGAAATGTGACCTCTTGTTCAGCTTGCAAAGCATTTAACAAACAGGATGTTTTGAGGGAATCGCTTTAGAATGTTATCGGAGACGCTCCTTTTAAATGAGGAAATATGCCTAATTAACAATATGTGCATACTACATTTCTGGTAATCTTAACATTATGGACCCATTGGTGAAACTACTTATTGCATCTGGACGTTATATGTATCCGAAAGCTGGTTAACTTTCACGATTCCTAGCATGGAATCACGATTGCTTTCTTTCCTACGCAATTGCGAATTCACAAGATCCATGGAATCATTGGGGCGGTTGGGGATTCAAGGCCCCCTGCTTTGCATTCAGTCGCTCAAAAAGCAAGAGAGAGCCTGTGGGACCTGTCCGGCCGAGTGGAATAGCCATTGAGACGTATGGCCGATGAATATATATAATACATTTCCATAGCGATTTTGCTTGAAAACCTACTGGCCGCTATCGACCAGAATCACAATTTATACAAATGGTATGGAAGTTGATTTTGGGCTTAGCAGAGCTTAGCCAAAACTTAGTGACGCTACACGGACTATCTGCCAGAGCCCTCCCGTGGGTAGCAGACCTCGACATTGGCATTTAGCTTCTGAACGTATTGCCATATGCAAGTGTAGAATAGCGATGCTATATTCGCAATAGAATTGTAATCGAAACCCATTTGATTGCATGAGTGTTCCATAACAGAATCCCACTCAGAATCCCATGCAATTGATTGTAGATTTTAACATGAGAATCGCCAATAGGTGAATTGTAATTCCTGCAAGAATCGTCCAGGCTATGAATTTAGGATACAAATATTCATTGCTGTTGGAATTGCCCAGCTATAATGTACCCCAAAAACTGCTGCCACAGAAATAAATCTTAACATGTGAATGGTATTTTAAGCTTCGTGTTCTGTGAGTGCTTGAGTATCCATGGTTGGCCTTTTGTTATCGTTCAGCATCGTACTGTACATTTGTTTTTTCCTGAAATTTACCTTATGCAATCACCGATGATATACCTTTGAAACATGTGAAATATGAAACCTCTGGCATTCATCCAAAACTGCTGATCAACAAATGGGGCAGATAACTTCAGGGTATTTTATTTCTCAACATTGCATATGTTTAAAATGTGTAGTTAGGTTGTCTTTTGCCAGTATAAATGGGTACTTGCTTAAACTGATTTGTTGTTCCCGTCTCAATTTTCTTATGCCTACCCTTAAGTTAATTGCGTTCTCTAGGCAAACTACGCCTGTGACCTAATTCTTGCCAGGTCTCGAAAAATCCACGGTTCGTTTAGCTTGTGCAAGTGCTCGAATGGGTGGATATTATGGCTGCTGCGGTGCCGTATCGTCAAACCTTTCCCCGCATAACTCAGCCCTGTGGTCTCTCCCCCCCCCCGCTCAACAGGATGAGACCCACATGTGCGAGAGGAGTCCCATGCAGCCACCGTCACCGGCCTCATTGCTCAACCGTCTGCAGCTGGGCGAGGAGACCGAGTCGGAGCCCACGGACCTCTTTGTGAGAGTAGACAGCCCTGAGAAACACGTCACGGCCATGGAGACGTACATCACCTACCGCGTCACTGTGCGGGTACGGGGCGCGTGGTCTCTGCTCAAGAGTTGAGGAGGATCGCCGCGACTGTTGTTCCCATTCAACTGTTGTTGTTTGGTTTTGTATTTTGTCTTTGCCCGACTGTTATCCTGATTGTGCTGTCGGTATCCTATTGTTAGACCAAGTATCCATTTGGAACGCTCATAGAGCAGTGCAGCCCCCGTCCGTCCGTCCGTCCGTACGTGTTAGAGTATGGTCCATGAATGCGGATGTTACAGAGCTACCTCCGATCGATGTTTCTTAAGGTGACATCTGATCCACACAGTAGGGAGGCAGCGGTTCCCACCTGCTCTAACACCGAGAGTAATGTTCTCGTCCATGACAAACCAACATTTACAATTTTCAGGACTGGAATTTAGCCAAATTAAATGCAGAACCAAATGTAATGTGATTTTTTTTATTGTGCAATCATTGATGACTGGGCTGAGACCATGAACTCGCTACACTTGAACACAATTTAAACACATTCCTGCGGAGGGAGTTGGTAGGAACGTTGGGTTGCTCGGTCAATGGTCAGGGTCAACGGTGGCGTGGTGTATTCCGCAAATATGCCCGTCTGTGAGGGTGGGCACAAGCTGGTGTGAGTAGGTTAAACGTTGAGTTTTATAAGGGCACCACGGGGTGACCAGCCCCTCCCCACCCAGCCCCTGCCTCCCCACCCAGCCCCTCCCTGCAGTATCACAAGCAGCTACCTAGATTTGAACGTGGGATCTCAGCAGTGCTAGCAACGTGCTCCACGTTGAAAACAAAAGAACTTGCTCGTGTCCTGAGGGGACAAAAGAAAATGTGAGAAGGTTACGTGCACGATTTAAATGATGTGATGGTGCTTGCCTGTAATCCAATACTTTATCGGCAAAGTTGGTGAATTGTATAGATTTCATCGTGTGCTGTGAGATTCCTCAAGCTGATGTGTTGATAGTCGTAGGATTGTTGCAGTTCATAATTCCCCACCCTGTCGTGATTCGTTGACTTTTTACGCTTCAGAGTCACAATTTGATTTGAGAATTAATGCTTTTCGTCTGTTTTGTGTGCGCTCTCTCGTCAGTTCCGACAGATAGCCTGAAGGTAAAACTTGCGTGAGAAAGACATTTTCTGAGCGAAAAAAGTCAAGCTAATAATCGTAATCATTTCTTACATGCGCAGCTCCATGCACGTGTTGTATCCTGAGCATATTAAGCGATGATTCGTAAGATGTCTAGCTAGAGAGGTTTTTTTCAGAGCAACACGATGGCAAACATCCTCTTGTCAGGCCTTGTCATTATTCTAAAACTATACACTTTTTTGGGAAACTGTGGCTTTAGGCGTGGTTTCAGTCGGTATTTTTTTCTGTTATGACTCTTCGATCGGTTATGATTCTTCGCTGCATGTTTTTTTAATCACGTGAAATTTAATCTCTTTTGACCTCACCAATTACTTATCATGCACTTGCATTTGTAGACAAAATAACACAATTTCACTCAGCACAGGCAATGTAGTTTTGTTTCTTTGTAATAATAATGTTAATGCTAATTTGTAACGCGCACAATGTTCACTTCGCCGAAGGCAGCGACCCTCGGGCACGGATATAATAAGTTGGTGAAAATAGTTTGAGTAAGTTTTCAGAATAATTTTTGTTATTTTAAACATCTAATAAGCACAATTTATTTAAGAAAGCACAATTTGTGCATATTCCACATTTTATCATCTAACCTGAGTTCAAGCAGGCAGAGTTCCTTTAGCTGCCACTGTCACCAGTTTTGTCCATCTTCGAACAATGTGTCATCTTCTTGGTTCTTTCGGTAAAGTCACGTAGAAGGGAAATAATGAAATAATAAAAATGAAACAATTAAATTCTCACGACGTTTCGATTGCAACACAATCAATCATCATCAGGTGTGAAAACCACAGCAAGAAAATTTGAAAAAAGTGGCGTTTTTTTTCTTCTTTCGTAAATAAAAACTCACAAAATAAAATGATTGGATAAATCACTCAAAATTAAGCACAACTGACGAATTTCATTGTTAATCTTTTAATGTGGAACGAATACTAACGATCGACCGATCGATGCGCGTGCACAGTGATAACACTTTCCTGCTCCCGAGCAAAACACTTGGCTCACTAAGTGGATAGCAGAGCCACGCCAATCAAAATCAATCAAACTCCGCCCCACTGTAGTAACGGTTTGCAACTATTGTACTATACTGTAGAGGCGATCACGTGGATTTTGGGTTAACCGGAGCACATATTTGCTCGGTTTAAGCACGTGACATGTAATAAACAAAATAACAATGTATAACTGTTTTCAAATTACACTGGGTAGCATTTTTTTTGTTCCTGGGTAGTAAGTGTTATTTCCTAATTGCTTATGCCTCAAGTACAGAAAATGGCTATTATTCCCCACAAACTTTGCTTTTGTGAACAGGATGTTGATATTTTGAAATGTACCTATTTTCAATGAGAACGGGCGATTTAGACACCAAGGTGCATGACCACAGGCTGGTCTGGCCACAGTGGACCGAGTTATCTGTGGGGAGGAACAATCTCGAAAAACTACTCTCTTCTAAATTTTTTGTAGTAATTATTGTATTACTTTAGTGTAAATACATGTAAATTTTGATTAATATGTTTTTTTCTGACTTTATGTGAACGAAAAGACACAAATTCGCCCGTTTTCTCATTGAAAATAGGTTAATTTCAAAATATCACTGTCCTGGTCACAAAAGCAAAATTTGTGGGGAATAATAGCCATTTCTATACTTTTTAGGCATAAGCAATTACGAGATAACACTTACTACCCAGGAACAAAAATTGTCTTACATAGTGTTATAAATTTGGGCTTAAGAGAAACTCTACAAATTATTAATTTGTCAAAATTTCAGGTGCGCGGTTAATCCGCAAATCGGATAAAATGCACGCAGATATTCAAGAGTCTATAAGAAGTCGTTCCTGCTGTCTTGCTCATCTCTTTAATTTAATCTTTGACATGTATTTGTATTCTTTAATTATTAATTCTGAAATTAATTTCCTGAATTGTTTTTGCCAATGAAAACATTCAGAGTCATAACGTTTTATTACGAAAGCCAGCAAAGGGGATGTTTTATCACTTTCTTTTTAAGTCGGCGTTTTGCATTTGGCATTAAACCCAGGGAGCTCACAGAAAAGCCACACGTACAGAGAGGGTATAACATTCACACATCCATTTGCTGTACTGTCATCTCCTAGCCACTTTTTGCAGCTCACTGGGTTATTTGGTTGCACGAATCTCTGCACTATCCATCAACCCTCAACTCCAAAGCGGGTGAGCACCACCATGTCGAGGTAGTTTGAAACAAAATAACAATTATGCATACCAGCCATTCTTAATCATCCAATAGGCCTCGCCACACTATGTCAGTCATGCAGGCTATTTTACCGTTCTGCGTGCTTGTCAATGCAAGTTGGTGAATGGACGTGTTCTCATATCACTGCTATACGCCATGGCTGAGAATCGAGCTAAGATTGGTGGGCTCGTAGCACAGCACGATAACCACAATAACTCCGCCGTAGTTTGAAATATGAAAAAGAAATTCGATGGCAACGCAGGGGTGTTCTCTGCTGTTCCCAAGTGCTGGCCAAATGACACGGTCACCTCAATCCTTCGGTCAAGGCATCAAGCTACATAATAGCGTCTTGTTCCCAAGGCTTTTGATCGTCAGTGAACGATGTTAGCAGGCACACAAGAGGGTGATGGGGCCAGCACCACACGCCCAGCTGCCTGTCTCTCCATCCCTAATGTTGACATTGCAGCAGGTGCTCATTTTATTTGATCTAGGGGAGTCCCACGGCAGGTTCACATTGCACTTGGCAATGGTACACATGGCTAGGATTGAAAACCGAGTGGTTTGGTATGTGGGCAGTATAGTGGAGTGTTTTTTTTAATCTTTATGGCCAGCAACCCTCTTCCTTATACTCCCACGTGCATTTGCTTTGCATGGCTGGGCACAGGGTTTTAGGTGACTGAGCACATTGGCATGTCCTCTTCAATCATGGTGGTGCCGCTGTGTGTCGAGCCCATGCAAATGCATTTATTGGCATGTTGTTTTCAGGGGAAGGAGCTGCTTGCTATCTGTCTGCCCAGGTAGAGTTTGTTACTGACTAGCCAGCCGTATCTGCCCTCTTGTGAAGTGTCAATTAAAGTCTTGCTGTGTTCTTGTGATATATTAACCCAAGATCTGCCTTTTTGTTTTTAATCCCCAAGTTGCCCTGTGCCTTCGCTCGACAGAGTTATTGTGTTGCACATGTTTATGTGATGTGCATGGTTGACTTTTGATTGTAATTTGTTTTTATTTAAATTGGATAAGTGCTTGTCTGTGTCAGACAAGTAATGTTTGTGAAATTCCTTTCTTTACGCTTTCATGATGTATCACCTTGTCATGACTGCACAGCATCTGGAGACCTCCGTTTTCATGCTACGCAAAAACTCAATTGTATTGCAATTCTAAAATCCTCGCTCTTCGGGCTTTGTAGTCGCGTGTGTTGTGCTGTGCCAAATCTTTTGCAGACGACACGCAGCGAGTACGACGGCATGGAGTTTGTGGTGCGCCGACGCTATCAAGACTTTGACTGGCTGCGAACAAAACTGGAAGAGACGCAACCTACGCACCTCATTCCGGTCCGTCTGTCTGTGTGTGTGTGTGTTTACTTTGGGTGACCATTTAGTGGGGAGCAGTTGCGCAGTGGTTAGCACGCTGTGCTGCGCTATGAACCCGGCGACCCGAATTTGTTTCCTGCTCACGCCCACCAACACCAGTGACGATTATCTGAACCGGTGATGGGCCTCCCCTAGGTCGGTTCACCCTCAAATGAGTACCTGATGTCATGTGTAAAACATCACCACTGGGGAGACAAAGGCAGTCGGGCGTGAAGTTGGCCACCCACCCACTTGTGTGCCGTGCCGGCCTTCATATGTGCTCGCTAATAGCACTTGCCCCAAAAGTTTGTTTAAGGCTATAAGGGGCATCTTTGTCTTTGGTGACCAATTTGGTGATCTGTCTGTATGTCTATCTGCCAGTCACTTTCTGTTTGTGTCTGCTCTGTCTACCTGCCTGTCTGTATGTTAATATTTCCATTTACTTGCCTACATGTCAGTGAATTCAGCTGGACTTTAGCCTCATTATTATGCTTTCCTGACGAAGTATTTCTGTCTTCTCCGTGCTAGCTCAAGATTTACTAACTCACCCAACTCCTCATGAGCAGATCATTTAAATGGCTCTTCCCCCAAGCACTGTCTTCTTCAGCTAATGGTCTTAATTTGGCATTAGCACCATCACCAAGTGGCCAAATTTAATGACACAAATGGATGGAGCTTTAGGCTTAATGTCTCTGAAGGGCAGCATTCGCTATGATACTGTTGTCACACAGGAGCAGGGCTGAGATTTAGTCGCACTTCAAGAGCTTTTGTGAACGTTAAGCATTTGAGACAAGCTCACAGCCTTGGAAAACTCCATCTTTAAACTCTTTTTGTCTTTTTTTACCCGATTTGTTATCTCGATTGTGTTTTGGTATTGTGTCGCAGCACGAATAATCTCTTAGGATCTCTCAAAAAGCAGTGCAATGTTGCATGTTAGACTGGCCCATATATAACTACTACTTAGATCACTTCAACGGACCTCTAATCCACACATTACAAGTCGGCATTATCCCACCTGCCCTACAACAGAGAATATGTTGTCGTGGGATTGTCAAACTGACATTTAATTCTCAGAGCTGTAATTTAGCCATATTAATCATGTGTGATGTGTTTTTTTGTGTAGTCGTTGGTGACCAGACTAAGATCATCAACTCAGTACACTTGAGAACCAACTCGGTCGGTGTCATTATAGGCAGGCGGCCTGTATTCGAATCTAGGATTTCAGCGGTGTGAGTTCAGCAATCTTGACAGCTGCGCCACCCGGGCATTAAATAGTTGTAATTCTTTAGTACGTGGCCTGACACATTATTTAGTAATGGCACGGTGCACTGAACGAAGCATCTTGTATTCATTCTCGGCTGTAGTAAAATATAGTGTGGGAAAGAATATAATTACTGCAGTGTCAGTGAATGCATTAAAGGTATATTAAGTACAACAATCTCACAGAGTTGAATATCCTGGTTAATCCACATGGGGGTGCCATTACTTTAGTAATATTGCTGCCACGTGTTTTGAGAACAATTTTTGTTTACGTGGGCATGAGAACATCACTTATTCATGGCTTTGCCAGGCCTGTGGTATATATTTGTTATAAATATTTATTGTTCGAAGCCGTACTGTAGCATGGCTTACACTTACATTTTCTATCTAAAAAAACCAACACGTAACGCTCCGTCGCACACACAGCAGCCTTGTGACTGGCTTCTTTGTCGAAGAGAAACCAATTACTCCATTCCATTGGGATGCCTGGCGTATCCCACGGCATCTGTCCATGGCACAGTTTCATTCGTTCACATCTGTAAAATTCACAAACAATAGTGCTTAATAATGTTAGTCCAGTGAATAGTGTTAAAAGTTGCTAATTTCCAAGGTGCAACCGATAGGAAGATGTGGTTTTCCTTCCATTGTTTACCTGCGACCGTGATGGTGGTCGTGGTAGCAGGCAACCAGTGTCGGTATTATATTTTATAAGCAAATAACATGGGACAAAAACTGAAAAGCGCACAGACATGCGTGGGAGAGATGCATGCTTGTAACTGCATTGAGAGACAGAGCAACGCATGGATTAGAAAACATACGCAGGTTACTGACATAACCCAATTTGTTTCGATAAGTGGACCACAGGAGACGTTGCTGGAAGGGATGATGGCCGATGATCAACGCCGGCCGATGGACAGATGAATTGATGCAAGAACTTGGATTTGGAAAGGGTTAAAAAAAAAACTGGTCGGATCGTTTTTGTAGGCAATTTTTGTTTGTCCCTGCAGCCGCTGCCGGAGAAGTTTGTGATGAAGGGAGTCGTGGATCGTTTCACGGAGGATTTTGTGACGACACGGCAGAAAGCCCTGGATAAGTTCCTGAACCGGCTGGCTAACCACCCCACTCTGTCCTTCAGCAGCTACTTCCATTCATTTCTCACAGCCAAGGTAACAGCCTGAACATCACTTTATACCAGATCAACCAGAGTTTGCCTACAATTAATATAATAATAAAATAATGTTCCGGCCTTTTTGTCTTAAAATCCTGGTGAAGGGTTCACCCGGTCCATAATCCTTTCACGGTCAATAAAATGTGTAAAACAATTGAACGTGTTGCATAGATTTCAAGCATTTGACAAGTAATCCTGAACTGTACAGCCGATGTTGACGGAGCACATGGTCATACTTGTTTTATTCCTTTCTGAAAGGTTAATAGGTTTAGTTGACCCCCTGACCTCGATTTGATCGCGCAACCTCACAATTTTGAGTCCAATATGTTCTGCCACAGCGCTTTGACCAATGCGGCCAGAATTCGGCCAATTTCATCAGATCTACGCTTAGATGAGCTTCCGTCATCCATAACAGGTGTTATAAGCTGGAGGGCTACATGGTAACAAAGGACAGGTCAGTAAAATCCATTGGTTGCATTGTACTAAGGTGCTCATTCATCTATGCTTCCCTCCCCCACCACCAACCTCCACTGAGCAACGTGGTATGTTGAACTTCTTTTGCATCGCACGTAGCCAACCGTGCTAATCGGAGGTGCAGGTGAAGTATGCGAAAATAACCCCCATGGGTAGAGGATCTCATAGAGCAGTGGATTTATAAAGTTCTGTACACCGACAGGGCAAATTGCTCTTCACAAATAACTGAAAACGGAAACACGAGTAAGCCTAAGTGATAAATGGCGAAGGTCATCATTCTGGCCACGAATAAATGAAGCGATTGCAGCGACGGCAGCGGTGGTAATGGCAAATGGCCGACACTCGAGTCTCGACGAGCCTGCCTGTAAATCAAGTTCGTCGATTGCTGTGGCGGTAACGCCGGGCCAATGCGTCATTTGCCGACCAGGACCTGGTTCTGCAGAGGCGTGGCGCCAGCCTGCTGAGCCGCGTTAGCGAGTCGGTGAGACTCGTGGCCGGTGCCGGCGGACGGCCCAAGGCACGGCCGCCCGAGTTCTCGGCGATGTCCGACTTTGTGGAAGCCTTTGGCCAGAAGCTCGGCACGCTGGAGAGGATAGCGCAGAGGATCCTTAAGGAGCAGTCCGGTGAGTTGTTATTTTCACAAATCGTAAGCGAGCGAGTCTCGCTTCTGCTGTAATTGATCCAAGTCAATCTATAACAGTTGTAGATTCAATCGCACCGTTCCAGAACGTTGGCGTCATTATATCAAAGGCGGTTTTGACGATGCCACGGTACCTGAAAAACTCAAGTGCCAATTACTAGATCTGAGAGTGCATGTATAGATGTTCTGCTGCAATAATGTTGACAAATATGATTGGTCCCATTTATGGCACATTATTTCCAATGTACCACCATGCCGGCGCTGTGCCGAGTCAGCCCCGTGCAGCCCAGAATGCGCCAGATTGCTCACTGAAGAAGCGGAGCCGTGCCTTGAACATCAAATGCAAGTGAACGAGCCGAGACAGAGGTAGACGACGCGGTAACACTTTGCCCCTCGCAGTGTACTGACTGACGTGACACGATGAACTCATCGTTAGCCCTGCTCGTGACCTTGATTGGCCCGATTCAGATGTCTTGTGAAGCGAGCTCATCAACGTTTGGGTTCCGGCATGGCAACTAGCCAGTGGACTAAACCACGCCTTAGCGCGGCTCGGATGTCGCAGTGGAACAGGGGCATGACTGCGCGCGCACACGCGTAGGGCTCAAAACCACGCCTCAAGTATCGCGCCGCGTTGCTCGTGCCATCTTTCATGGCTCGTACGTGATTGCCGCGCACGCGCCACGTCCGCAGAGTACCAGGCGGAGCTGTGCGAGTACGCGCCGCTCTACGCGAGCTGGGCCGTGCACGAGGAGGCAGAGCTGTCGCGCCCCCTGCATGGCGTGCACACCTGCCTCGCCAGCTGCTCCAAGGCGCTGGAGCGGCTCATGATGCACTCGAGCCAGGAGGTGCTGCCCACGCTGCGGGAGTACTCGCTCTACGCCGACACCGTGCAGGTGGTCGCCACGTCGCTCTTTCATCTGCTAAACGATTCCCTTCCCCACCCCCATCCGTCCCCCCACCCCTTCCACCCAATCCTTGCCACGATTTGGGGGTTCATGGTTTTCAATTTAAGGTATTAAGGTATTGATTAATT
Source organism: Lampetra planeri (assembly GCF_965212315.1). Lineage (NCBI taxonomy): Eukaryota > Metazoa > Chordata > Hyperoartia > Petromyzontiformes > Petromyzontidae > Lampetra > Lampetra planeri. Next base: position 6,354,316 of record NC_136152.1, on the reverse strand, counting down.
TTTTTGTCCGTCACATTAGTACAAACTTATTCAGGTTTGGCAAGCATGTTTATTTTTTTTGAAAACCAAAAAAATTGCTAGAAACATCGGTCGAAAAAATCACATCAGTACGTATCGCGAACAGCTGTATTCTATTTCCACTCTCCGGCGGACCGGATAGTGTTAGTCCCGCTACCCCCGAAACTATCACATGGCTCACAAACTTCAACCTGGACATATAATATGCACTTACTTGTATGTATGTACGTTGAACTTCTTTCGCACCGTACGTAGCCAAGTTTGCCAATCGGAGCTGCAAATCATCATTACCAATGCCGTTAGTACCTGTTCCACAGGGTTGACATTTTCCAGAGCATCACTGTGTTTCTTGGGTTTGGTACGGCGGCCGTGTTTTTCAGGCTGTGCTGCGCAGGAGAGACCAAATCCAGGCTGAATTTGAGGCCAAAGTGGAGTCTCTGGCAAGCAGGAAAGAAGACAAGGAGGGGGTAATAACATTGTGCATATTTCCCCCATCCACCCGACACCCCCCCCGCACCCATCCCCCCACCACCATTGGGAATTGCACTTAAACGACGTACAGTTGACTTCCAACGAGGTGGATCTGTGTAAATTGTGTGACTCATTATGTTTAGGAAGTTGGCCTCTTTCACAACCATTTGGCGAAGCAGATGTCTTTCCCTCCTTACGCTTGTATGCGCACGCACGCGATAATACGAAACACTACGCATTATGCCAGCTGCTTAGATCATGTCAATGTGTTTGTGACATGCGGAACTAAATTAGATTTTGGCTACAAAGCTACTTGCACTTATTCTTGGTTCTTTCGGTAAAGTCACGTAGAAGGGAAATAATAAAATAATACAAATATTAAACAATAGAAATTCTCACGACGTTTCGACTGCGACAGTCATGATCATTGCTTGTGTTGCAGTCGAAACGTCGTGATAATTTTTATTGTTTTATATTTGTATTATTTTATTATTTCCCTTCTACGTGACTTTACCGAAAGAACCAAGAATATGAGACCCTGCAGTCACGAAAGCTTTAAATCAAAAAATTATACTTGCACTTGTTTATAATTTAAATTCCTATCAATTTGCCCGATATTTGAGTCTGCAAGTGTTACCATTTTTAAAACTATTGTTGGTCATCATCCATATACCAACTATTTCCAAAACATGGTTGTCCTTAATGGTGGTTTATCATTTATTTGCAACAGGAGCGTTTCTATAGATATCATATTTTTCCTCATTTGTGACATGTTTGTCTCTGGTGAATGTTGTGATCATGAGATCCTTGGTGGCCACTCACGTATGTATTGCTCAATTAATGGTGTCTAACACAGCATTATCATGAAGTGAGCTGGGTTTAAACATCATCACTATCATGTATGTATGTTGAACTTCTTTCGCACCATACTTAGCCAACCGTGCTAATCGGTCGTGATCTATGAACTGCTGGATGTAGGCCTCTCCCCACAGTGTCTTCCACAGTGCACGGCGGCCTTGCGATCCCATGCGCCGTCTCGCGTCTACACGAAGCCCATCTCATTGCTCTTCTCTTCTTTGGCCGCTCTTGCGACGCTACGGGGGGCTGTTGCCGTCAGGTCCGGCATGACTGCGGTTGTTTGTGTGGCGCCCGCCTGCCCGCCCGCTCGCGTGTGTGCGCAGTACGCGGAAGACGTGGACAAGCTGCACGACCGTATGGAGTGCGCCGACGCCAACCTCAAGGCGGACTGGGAGCGCTGGCAGCGCAACAAACGCAGGGACCTCCGGGAGCTGCTCGTCAGCCACTCGGATAGGAACATGCGATACTACCAGGAGGTGAGCGTGGCCCCTAAAACCAGATCTCTTCCTGTCCTATCAAGCTTTAACCCTTTGCCATTCCGAGATGTCTGCACGTTGCAAGGTGGGTGTCCTGTTCACCGCTGAATCTCGGAACGCGCGAGCGGTTCGGCGTTAATTTTATTCAGAGGCATTGCGCCGCTGTTTTTAAAGATATTGTTGTTTTTATTGTCGAGAAGTGTAGTGATACGATGATATTTTGTGATCGCTGGCGCCAAACTGCCACATGCCCTACGCATGGCGTTGTGGGAGCCTCGTTACCGATGAAGGTATTTAATTTTTTGTTCCGGTGACGTAGGCATACGTACGCGTACGTCATATCACTTATGTTTATGTTATCGGAATGTGTTAATTGCATATTGTTGACACCGGCTGATTTCAAATTCTTTGTCGGTCACTCTCCGCTCCGTCTTTACACTGAAGAAGGGCCGTTGGCCAAAATGTCGTCCCATTATTTTCCCATTGCGCGTATTTTTCTGTTCTAAGGCTGTGTTGGTGCCACATTTGATGAGCTTTTAATTAGTTTGTGTCTTCACCTGTTGCACGTCGATGGACCGTGTTTTGAAATATCTGCTGTGAAGAGGTGGATGGTGGTTTCATGCCCTGCTGTGCATCATTTGCACAGGTGACAGTGTTTTGCTCGTGCTGTCTCTGCAGTGTTTGTCATCGTGGGAATCCCTCGTCCCACTCTTACAGGACAAACCAGAGGAGGAAAAAGACCAAAAATCATAGCCAAGACTTCTCCTGTTGGTATTTCGGTGCAATTTGAGTGAGGATTTACCCTACATTATAATTATGTTGTTGCATATTTGACACCTTTATTTCCTAAACAGGGCACCATGCTTTGGGAATATTATATTGCCCGTGTGTCTCGTGCAAAAAAAAAGATTTATACAGATTATTGCGTGATAAAAAAAACACATGTTGGTCATCATTCCATAAATACGAATGAGTTGCACAGCTAAATAAGTTGTCAAACTATATTTATAAGACACGTATGCAAAAAAGTAACTGGATGAAAGAAAAAAAATTGGTGTCCTTTTCTGTTAAAAAGCTTTTCTGATTTTTCAACATTTTATCCTATTATTATTTTCGTATTCTTGTCTTTCTTAATTCTCACTAAATGATTCCAAAACTCACTCTTGAAGAAAATATACACAGACTCTTCATATTCTCATTCTTGTGTGTGTGTGTATATATTATCAGCATCTGGGAGAGATAGACTACCGTACTGCCATCATGACGTCACCAGATCTTCTCCTGTTGACCGAGCGGTGGCTGTGTGCAGTTGATGCATGCCCCCCCCCCCACCCCCAATTTGCCCTTTGAATTGTACCCTCACAGCTGAGTGATTGGGACCGTCATCTGCCTGCGATGGGTTTTTGCTGAAGGGATTCAAGTGCAACGTAGCCGTGCGATTCCAAGAAAAATGAGGTTTTCTGCCTCTCCGCGTTTGTGCCACGTCTTGGCCGCATTTTCAACGATGCGCGTTTTTATCCATTGTCCGCTACACCTCTCCGCGTTTGTGCCACGTCTTGGCCGCATTTTCAACAACGCGCTCTTTGCTCCATTGTTCGCTTCGCTGCACCATTGTTGCCTATGCAGCACTCAATTTTTTTTGCTCGCGAACACTCGGCCTTTCTAAACGCTAATTTAACCTCATCGTTTTATTTAATTATTGAATAACGGCAGCCATGAGACTGACCGGATTTTTTTTCGCTTTTGTTAAGAAAATGCCACTGTTTGAATATTTGGAGGTTTAACTTTTTTTAAAGAATTTATAAAAAAAAATTAAAAGATGACCTTTAAACTGGAATTTATTTTTCCCTCCTATATTGTTTTCTATCGGGCATTGACATTTTGCATTCTTAAATTAAATAAAACATTTGAATGTCACCATTACCATCTGATAATTGTACTCAACATCAGGTGTATTGATGTTTTTGCTTACACTTTTGTGAGAACATCCAGTCGTACGTTCCATGTGTTTACCGCAGCAGTGTGCTTTCCCTACCACTATAATGGCAGGCTAATTAAATTAATTTCTGATGTCAAAGCACATTCAATGCCACAACATTTTATTATTCTGTAGGTGCCTCCGCTTCAGCATGGGTGTCGAATGCATTATTATCATCGTTCGTGTTCTACGTTGATGTACTGAGGGTAATTGTACGTTTTCACCGTCAACGGTTTTTTGACGTTAAAATTATTTCCGTAATGGTAGCTGTTCCGAGGCTGTAAAATGGCACTGTGAGGAAAGTGAGCTAGAGGCAGGAATTGGACAAAGCCACTTTGTGCCACGTATCCGAGGCCAGGAGGTGTCGGAATTCAGTCGCTCAGACATGTGAAACCCTTTCATAGGTGCTTTCACGCTACACTTGTCCAGTTTATAGATTTGTAAGCATGGACAGCAAATCGGGTCATTTTTCTTTTTTACATTTGAATAGCTATAAAAGGTGCCCCATTTTTACGCTGAGAAATCACAAACGAGTGACTTAACAAATCGATAAACATTCTGAGGAGGAGCAAATTGTATTTCAGAAGTCATATGCTAATATCTGCTCCCCACTCACGATTTTGCTTCAATGAAGTCTGCAGCAAAAACTGCTTTTCATCGTTCGGCATGGTGTCCCCGGACATTTCGCTCCACGTGCTGAGAGCTTTCAGTTTTCCGCTGAAGCTCCCCAGCCCCATGGAACCGAAACGTCGGACATATGCCTAAAGTGCATGTGGTACAACCCACAAACACATCGGCAGAGCTATACGGTCGAACCATAAAAGCCTACCACAGCTCGGGTTCATGAGAATCGGAATATTTATTTGGACTGCAGGAGGAATCCGATGACCTATTAAGCTCTTTCACAGATGTCATTCTTTAATTATACAAGTCCGAGTTATCAAGCTTGAGCAAGGCAGCAACAACGACACCAAAACGGTCTCAGACCACACCAAGATAACCCCACACAGCAGTCGTCCCTCAATAAAATAGCACATTGACATTGAGCTATCGATACGGCACAGGCACGGATCAAAGTTGCAAATGTGACTCTATCCAGCGCTGATCTTCTGCTTCAGGATATTTTTTGAAGGAAGATTTACGATGCACAGAGATTGAAATGGGGTGGCAATCCACATTTGTATGGCGCGCAATGGGACGATGGCTCATTATTTTCCCCAATGTGCTTTTTCACAAAGCCATTCAAGGGCATTCAGGGATTTTGATGTACTTTTGGGACCCGTTCATCATGCTGTGTGGATACATCAGACGTAGACTTCAGGCCAGTAACTAGAGTTGACGTTGAACAAAGTTAGTTGTGACTGCATACTAAGTTACACTTTTACTCTTTAACGTTAGTGGATGGTTGTGTAATCTGGAGTGAAATTACATAATTATTTTTGGGGACAATATCTGTCCCATTTGTAACAAGATAAGTAAATCTTTGACCTTATTTGTCCCACAACTGCATATGCAAATTACGCATGGCAGCACGCTCAGTCCGACTGTTGCAGTCACGTTTTAATTTAGTGGAAACCCTCTTCAATTTCATTACATTCCAAGAAATTCCTGTATTTTCCACATTGCACGTGAAATACATTTACATTATATACTAGTATTATGCTATGAGTAGCACAACTCGGCAATTCCATTGAATCTGATGACCATTTAAAGTAGTGACTTGCTTCAGGAAAAGCTGGGATGGGGGCTTCCTTCAAGTCAGATCTGTGATTCGCTGCTTTGTTTAAATTGAAAGATTTTTGCTGCATCTAAGCTTGCCGGCAATTTAAGAATGATCGGAGTTTCTCCATACTAATCGTTGGACCGCGGGACAAAATGTTTTGGTGAGATAGCAGCATCACCCAAAGGAGCATGATTCCACATACCAGTGATCAGACTGAAGCCAATTATTTGCAACTAGTTAGCATAGCTTTGGATTTCACCCACTGCATACAGTTAAAGTGATTACTTTAACTTTTCAGATGACTGGTGTCTGAGCACACACTAATTGCCCCTAAGCCACAGTGTTCTGGCTCAGGTCAGCTTTGCACTTTGAAGGCCCTTTGCACCTTTTAATTGTCATCACAAAACATCAATTTGAAGTGGACAGAGGGAACCCTGTGGTAAGGTATTGGTGAGTTGTGTTCGTTATAATTCAGGCACTACATGAGAAGTCTTGAAAGAAGCACCTCAGCCGTTGAACTAACTGCACTGTCATCAAATAAAAAGTTACATGATTTACTGAGTGAATAACAAAGCGGGAATATATTGGTGAATCTTTTTATTCAATTTGTTGGCTAATCGGATGACACAAGAATAGTTGGGGATACAAAATGTGTCTCGCCTCTGTTCCCACGTGTGCTACTGGATGGGAAGTCATTGAGGGGGGCAGGGCTGGCAAGGGCCTTGGTGACATCGAAATCATCAGCCGCGTCGCGCTGGGCTTTGCTAGTGGGGGTGGTTTTCCTGCCTTCAGGAGGCTCAGCTATTAGACTGATCATCCCAGCTGTCCATAGCATGCTCTTATAAACGTGTGACCATGATTAATCAGTTTTATGCATAACCCCTGATTGCTTTGTATCCATGCTGAGACACACACATTATACAGCGTTACCAGATTACACGACGCACTCAAACACGCCCTCGGTTATTTGTGATTTTGTTTCGCTTTGTGCGCAGATTTGCAAAGCAGTGTAATTTTATTTTCCGCACCGACTTAATTTCACCAGTTAATTTGTGGAATTATGAATGCAACGTGCGGTGCGGTTCTAGGTTCATTTGACATTGCATCAATAATCGTTTTGCTGCAAGAATAAGGGATGTGATCATGTGAATGAATGATGAATCGGTACAAATAATGAAAAAAAATGCTCTAGAATCTACCTCTTCAAACAAACTCGTAGATTAAAAAAAACAATGCTCGGTGTGTAATCAATTTCTTAGGAATGTACAAACCTGCAGGATCTTACACCAACGCGACTTGCAAAGTTTGAAGTACATGTTGGTCAAACGTCCGTGATACTTATAATAGCAAATGCTGTTATAACGTAGACACACCGCAATGAGAGATATCAGTGATATGAAGTTGTAGTTTTTAATTTAAATTGGTTTGTCTTAGTTAATTTAATAGTAGGTTGATTACAGTATTAAAGCATTAAACTGTGCCTTTGTGGTGATTTTTGAAAAAGACCAAATCACAGAAGCTTTCAATGTAATGGCATAGACAATTACAGCACTTATACAATTAATGTAATGGGTCATCACAACTGCTAAACGGTTTCAATGTCAGTTTAATGTCAGTTTAATAAAAAAAATCTACTTTTTGTAGAAAAGTGAAAGTTAGTTGGCATGCCACATGATTAGTGGCCTATATCAGAGACAGAATGTGACCTCCATTCACAGACATATTGGTGGTATCTGTATTTTTTTTTATTAATAGGTGTAATGTCAATCCTTTTCACGTTGCTCTCACGTCACATGTAGACATTTTGATGTCATCCAATGCTGCATAATTCAACAGCAGTTGCCCTCTGGAAGAATAACTGGCTCCTGCTATAGAAATGTTGTGAACATTCTAGGATTGACTTGGTCATAAATATATTTTTTCCATTGTCCAACCGAGCTGTGCCGGGGCCAATTGCCAAACCAACCCAAAATGGGTCAAAGAGTTGCCAGGTTGATTCCTGTACAAAACCCCGGGGTCGTGTTAATGCGGGTCACGTGTTGTAAGTGACTCGGGATGCACGTAAACGATATCACATGATACAAATGTAGATAATAAACCTCGTGCCTGGCCCTGCTTGGCCCCCGAGCCAGATTCAGATATTTGGTAAAGGCAAGCGCATTGCCGTTTGGTTCTGGCTCGTTGGTAGGGTAGCCAATAGGAAACGACCTGTGCCACGTGTGCTCTGTGCTAGCACGTCTCGGATGAACCATGGAAAATGGGTGCAGGGACTCAACTTACGAACGAGTTAGGTTCCAGAGGTCTGTTTGTAAGTCGATTTATTCATAGGTCCAACTTTACTTCTGTCTATTCCAAACATGTCCGGCATGTACACTAAACACAAGGAATGGCTTTAAAAGTTGTGTAATTTGTGAATGTAGATGACGCGCCGGTTCTTTATTTTCGTCAGATATAGATGCCACCACCACCGGCACCATCTGTTGTGCCGCGGTTGAATTTACGACTCTCAGTTCGACCAGGAAACTGGACATATGAATATTATGAGGTTTGTTACTATCTCTGAAAGTTTGTAAGTCGAATGTTCGTAAGTAGAGGAATCTCTGTATATAGGCGACGAGATACGAACTACTGTTACACCATATTCTACCCATTAATACCCACTATAGGGTGTGTGTTTGTAATTGAATTTAAACAACAAAGTCTGTGCCTGATATTTGCTTCATATGTTGAGTGTTTACTGTGGAAAACTGAACTGTTGATTGCAATGGTACCTTTCAGCTTTGTTTTAGATTGTCGAACACTACCGTGCCTTTTTTTCAGGCTGCCTCATCAAAATTCGCAGAATTAAGTAAACAAAATGTAAAAAAAAATGGACATTTTTTCCAAGTTAGTTTCACGGCTCAACGCACTCACTTTTACAATGAATGCCTGTCAAAGTTAGAACGCGCATGCCAATTTGCCACTTACACAATTATTTTTACTTTAATTGTTCGCAAACTAAGTGAATCCTTTCCCTGTTTCAACCTAATTGTTTTTTCACCACCCACCTGAATTTCAAATTAAGTGCCTAGGATTTATTTTTTATGGCCTAAAGATGGTAAATGTTTCATGTGATAAAGCCACCAGTTTGCCTTAACGTAAATTCAAATAATAAAGAAACACCCCAATATCTGTTAGGACTGTTTGCTTGAAAGTTGTTCGTCTTTTTATTTTACAAAACAAGTGTTAACTTCGAATATATATTATAAGTGAATATACGTTGTTAAATTTCACAAACGATTAATCCCATTCAAATGTTAACCCACATTAAAATGTATAACGTGAAAATACTGGAATCCGCATGGTGCATTTCTCGGCTTGGAAATGTTTTATTGTCCAAGTCGGGCCACGGCTTATCAGCATCAAAGTTGATTTTCCCCGAGTAAAGCCCGCTGAAGCTCGTTTTCAAGGGCTTAAATAAACAAATATTACACCACTACATGATGTGCTCTAATTATTACCACCATGACAAGACATCCAATATGTAACGGTCGTTTTGTATGACCCTTCGCTGACTGATTACATTTATTACATTTTTTGATGGGCAAAATTCCAAATCCCGTGCACGGCGCTTGCCACGACCTGGTCTTTGTATATGCTGCACAGTGTTAAAACACGCGGTGTGCCATCTGAATTCGCCGTTTACCCGCAATGTAAACCGCTGTTTTTGTAGACGTGTTAATTGTGCAAAAAAGAAAAAAATATATATACTATCCGCAACACCCACTAATTTATGGTGTAGATGTAAAACACGTGATACGGCGGATTGCGATGGTTATGCTTTGTGATTTGTACAGTAGTTTGTAATAAACACACTTATACCCTTTGTTGTTGTTGTTTCTGTCGATAACTGGTGTGACCGGTTTGTAAAACCTGGCTGGAGATTGGAAATTCCGCCAAGAGCTCACAGCTGCGTGTTTGCTTTCGCAAGGGATAGTTTTACTTTCTGGTTGATATTTTCTCTTCAGTCGTTGGTGTTGTTTCTGCTGTCGTTTTCTCCCCCTGTTATTTCCTAAAATTGGCGCCATCAGCCTCGTCTCGTGTGATGAAGTGTCCTTTCGGATCTCCCACAGAGCGGTGCAACACCACAGGGACAATCGTGAGGCTGCTGCCTCTCGAGATCCCATCAAGCGATCCCTGGTCCGCAGTAAAAGGGAGATGCACTTCCCCACCTGTCCTGCATGTGACAGTGATGTCCATCGCGTGGGTCAAACTGATATTTAAAGTGTCAGAGCTGACATCCAAATTAAGTGCAGGACAATATTTAATGTGGGTTTTTTTTACTTTCTTGTTCCATCATTGGCGGACAGACCATCGGTTCAAGACGCCTAAGCAAGGAACTGAGTGGGATGTGTGTTTACAACTCATCGGGCTCGTATAATTATTTCTGATTTAAACTTTTTTTTATTTCACCAGGTAAGGCTCACTGAGCCTATGCAGCTCTTTATCATAAGCGACCTGTCCATCACAAATGGTAGCAGCTCACCCAAAGTGGCTTATCACGTGGACATTCATAGCAACAGTTAAATTCTTTTAATTTCAACGTGGAGTGCATTGGTGAACGCAGAAAGACTTAACACGTGATGCGTGGCGAGGACTGGAGTTTGGGAAACCCTGGTTTCGGATATTCACCCATGTGTAGTGTAGTACAGACGGACTCTTCAACGTCTTTTGTAGCACACACCTTTATTTGTCTTATGAACACAGTCCCTATGCACTGAGGGGTATACGGTCCCCTCACCCGTTACACTCAGAAGGTACAAGCCTCCGCACCCTACGGGCTACTTAATATCCCGCTCTTTCAGTGTCCTCTGATTGGACCTAGGGAATGTCTCCCCGACCACTGGTTACACTGAACCCTAGCCCTTATAAGGGCTGGAGGGCTTGGTCCAGGGTCCTAGGCTTCTTCCGCCGTCTTGGGTCTTCGTGTAGTCGAACTCTCTCCAGAGCTCTCAGCGCTCTGGCTTTATACTTGTTCGTGGCCGGGTTGTCCAATCCCCGGCCACCTTGTGGAACCCTGTGATTGGTCGTTCCCAATCTGCTTTTGGATCCCAATTCACCCTATCTGACACTGACCGTTTGGTCGCGCGGGAAAACCTTGTTTACGGTCAGCTCTCAGCTTGTGAGACCCTGACCGTTAGTTTGAGCGGGAAAACCTTGTTAACGATTTGCTCTCCCAGTTTGTGAACATCGAGTAGTTAACTCTACTACACATGCATGAAGTCATTGGCTCATGTTTCAAATATTGATTGAAGTGCATTGTTCTTCTTGGTTCTTTCGGTAAAGTCACGGTAGAAGGGAAATAATAAAATAATAAAAATAAAACATAATAAAATACAATTCTCACGACGTTTCGGTTAGGTCTGTCAGAAAGACAGCGTCTGAAATTTCAGACGCTGTCTTTCCGACACCTGTTCTTCACCTGAGGATGGCTGCTTGCGTTGTGGCCGAAACGTCGTGAGCATTCTATTTTATTATGTTTTATTTTTTATTATTTCCCTTCTACGTGACTTTACCGAAAGAACCAAGAAGATGAATCCCTGCAGTCACGAAAGCTTTAAATCGAAATTGAAGTGCATTGCTTAAAGAGGACAGTTTTTCACAATGCTTAATACAGGGACTCCTCTACTTACAAACGAGTGGGGTTCTAGAGGTCTGTTCGAAAGTCGATTTGTTCGTAAGTCCAACTTTACTCTCATCAATTCCAAAACATGGCGTACTGCATGTACACTAAACACGGGGAATGGCTTTATAAGTTGTATAATCTCCTGTAGATGTAAATGCCTCTGATTCTTCGTGTTTTGTAGATTTAGATGCCACCACCGCCATCTATTGTACGGCGTTTGAACTTACGATTATCGGTCCGAACAGGCAACTGGACATGAAATATTTGTACCTTTTGAAAATTCGTAAGTCAAATGTTTGTAAGTAGAGGAGTCCCTGTATAACCGCTCGTAAACAAACTTAACATTTGTTGTGCATGCTTGTGTACATCTTAATATTACCGGAACAGTAGAAAATTACAAAACACCGATGACACCTTCACTTAAATAGGATTATGTTCAGATCCCCCCCCCCCCCCCCCCCACGTAAAATTGATTTAATATTACTAACCTAGGATCAGAGACGATTCACATCGATACAGACTGCAGTTCACTATTACATTCATACTTCCATATTATACCTGTTGCAAGCATTCCCCGAGTTAACGCACAACCCTCAGTGCAAGAAACGCATCAACTCTTTACGCATTCCAACTTTAATCGCTCCGTCTGTTGGCAGCCCTCTGGCGTCTTGGGGCTTTTAGGAAAAGGAGAGGGAAAGGCATTCACGGTCTCTGCTGCGGAGAAGAAGGCTCCGTTCGCCGCCACTGCCCCTTCTTCCACCAAACAACCCTGCAACGGAACGTATTTTCGGTGCGTGATACGATGAATGTGGATGCGGTTGCATTGGTTCGAGCACTGGATTAACAGTCGCTGGGTTCGTTCTCCCGGCACGGCAACGGGCAACGTTTCTCCTCCCCCTCTCGTCACACGACGTCACAAAGCTCTGCCCCCCCCCCCCCAAATAAAACATGCTTCAAATCGCTTTAAACTATTGTCATTGTAGTGCGTATTTAATGTGCCGCTGCACTCTGGTGTTGTAGGAGAAAACATTTATTAAAACGTCTATTTAATTAAGTAGAACGTGTTGTCTATATGTATCTAAAGTGCATTTTGATGTGACGTCACATTTCTCAACCCCCCCCCCCTCGTCACAAATGTCTGACCCCCCCCCCCCCGGGTGCGTGACGTCATTAATGGACGGCCCCTTAGTTGATTGGCAGGTCACGCTCGGTGGGGGTAAAGTGTTGGGCAACTCCCACCTCTTCCAAGGTGTGTGGCCAGCGAGGAAGAGTAGGCCAAATGCGATTCATAGCGGCTGTCTCTAGCTCCCTCTGGTGAAGGCTCTTCTGCCAGCAGTGGCATGAGGAAACAGGGCCGTTCAGACTTGCCTTCCCATAAAATGTAATTTAATATAACGTAAAAACAAAATTCTACATTACATTTTTTCTTTATTTGTAATTACTACTCACCTTCTTTATGCTATTCGTTGCGCACCGTGGCAATTCACTTTGCTCAAATCGGTGTTCCCCGCTGAGGTGGTGATGCGTTTCTTTTCCCATTCCTCTTGCTGCTCTACGCCCCCTGTAACCGTTTCCCGATCCGTTGCAACGTGACATCGACCGATGCACGGACTTCATTGAGGGCGATATCGGCACGTGAAACAAAGGTCGATTGACTGATTGAGGTGGGGGGTTAAACCGCCCACGCTCCGGCGCAGTCGAAGCAGTGACACTCACCCAAGTGGGAGGAGGATGGTGACTCCCACGATGCCAGAGATCAAGAAGGGCAGGCAGAAGGGCAGCTCCAGGCTATCCTTGTAAATGTAGTTGAACGTGATGGACCCGAGCACCTGGACGAGGCTCATTGCACACGCGAGCAGAGTGAACACCGTCCCTGAGTGGGGGTTGTGGAGGACACGCGAGCAGAGTGAACACCGTTCATGAGTGGGGGTGGTGGAGAACACGCGGGCAGAGTGAACACCGTTCATGAGTGGGGGTGGTGGAGGACACGTGGGCAGAGTGAACACCGTTCATGAGTGGGGGTGGTGGAGGACACGCGAGCAGAGGGAACACCGTTCATGAGTGGGGGTTGTGGATGACACGTGGGCAAAGTGAACACCGTTCGTGAGTGGGGGTTGTGGAGAACACGCGGGCAGAGTGAACACCGTTCATGAGTGGGGGTTGTGGAGATCACCTGGGCAGAGTGAACACCGTTCATGAGTGGAGGTTGTGGAGGACACGTGGGCAGAGTGAACACCGTTCATGAGTGGGGGTGGTGGAGGACACGTGGGCAGAGTGAACACCGTTCATGAGTGGGGGTGGTGGAGGACACGTGGGCAGAGTGAACACCGTTCATGAGTGGGGGTGGTGGAGGACACGCGAGCAGAGTGAACACCGTTCATGAGTGGGGGTTGTGGATGACACGTGGGCAGAGTGAACACCGTTCATGAGTGGGGGTTGTGGATGACACGTGGGCAGAGTGATCACCGTTCATGAGTGGGGGTTGTGGAGATCACCTGGGCAGAGTGAACACCGTTCATGAGTGGAGGTTGTGGAGGACACGTGGGCAGAGTGAACACCGTTCATGAGTGGGGGTGGTGGAGGACACGTGGGCAGAGTGAACACCGTTCATGAGTGAGGGTGGTGGATGACACGTGGGCAGAGTGAACACTGTTTATGAGTGGGGGTTGTGGAGGACACGTGGGCAGAGTGAACACCGTTCATGAGTGGAGGTTGTGGAGGACACGTGGGCAGAGTGAACACCGTTCATGAGTGGGGGTGGTGGAGAACACGTGGGCAGAGTGAACACCGTTCATGAGTGGGGGTGGTGGAGGACACGTGGGCAGAGTGAACACCGTTCATGAGTGAGGGTGGTGGATGACATGCGGGCAGAGTGAACACTGTTTATGAGTGGGGGTTGTGGAGGACACGTGGGCAGAGTGAACACCGTTCATGAGTGGGGGTGGTGGATGACACGTGGGCAGAGTGAACACTGTTCATGAGTGGGAGTTGTGGTGAACACGTGGGCAGAGTGAACACTGTTCATGAGTGGGGGTTGTGGAGGACACGTGGGCAGAGTGAACACTGTTCATGAGTGGGGGTTGTGGAGGACACGTGGGCAGAGTGAACACCGTTCATGAGTGGGGGGTGTGAAGGACACGTGGGCAGAGTGAACACCATTCATGAGTGGGGGTGGTGGAGGACACGCGAGCAGAGTGAACACCGTTCATGAGTGGGGGTTGTGGATGACACGCGGGCAGAGTGAACACCGTTCATGAGTGGGGGTGGTGGAGTACACGCGGGCAGAGTGAACACCGTTCATGAGTGGGGGTTGTGGAGGACACGTGGGCAGAGTGAACACCGTTCATGAGTGGGGGTGGTGGAGAACACGTGGGCAGAGTGAACACCGTTCATGAGTGGGGGTGGTGAAGGACACGTGGGCAGAGTGAACACCGTTCATGAGTGGGGGTGGTGGAGGACACGTGGGCAGAGTGAACACCGTTCATGAGTGGGGGTGGTGGAGGACACGCGAGCAGAGTGAACACCGTTCATGAGTGGGGGTGGTGGAGGACACGTGGGCAGAGTGAACACCGTTCATGAGTGGGGGTGGTGGAGGACACGTGGGCAGAGTGAACACCGTTCATGAGTGGGGGTTGTGGAGAACACGTGGGCAGAGTGAACACCGTTCATGAGTGGGGGTTGTGGAGGACACGCGAGCAGAGTGAACACCGTTCATGAGTGGGGGTGGTGGAGGACACGTGGGCAGAGTGAACACCGTTCATGAGTGGGGGTGGTGGAGGACACGTGGGCAGAGTGAACACCGTTCATGAGTGGGGGTGGTGGAGGACACGCGAGCAGAGTGAACACCGTTCATGAGTGGGGGTTGTGGAGGACACGTGGGCAGAGTGAACACCGTTCATGAGTGGGGGGTGTGAAGGACACGTGGGCAGAGTGAACACCATTCATGAGTGGGGGTGGTGGAGGACACGCGAGCAGAGTGAACACCGTTCATGAGTGGGGGTTGTGGATGACACGCGGGCAGAGTGAACACCGTTCATGAGTGGGGGTGGTGGAGTACACGCGGGCAGAGTGAACACCGTTCATGAGTGGGGGTTGTGGAGGACACGTGGGCAGAGTGAACACCGTTCATGAGTGGGGGTGGTGGAGAACACGTGGGCAGAGTGAACACCGTTCATGAGTGGGGGTGGTGAAGGACACGTGGGCAGAGTGAACACCGTTCATGAGTGGGGGTGGTGGAGGACACGTGGGCAGAGTGAACACCGTTCATGAGTGGGGGTGGTGGAGGACACGCGAGCAGAGTGAACACCGTTCATGAGTGGGGGTGGTGGAGGACACGTGGGCAGAGTGAACACCGTTCATGAGTGGGGGTGGTGGAGGACACGTGGGCAGAGTGAACACCGTTCATGAGTGGGGGTTGTGGAGAACACGTGGGCAGAGTGAACACCGTTCATGAGTGGGGGTTGTGGAGGACACGCGAGCAGAGTGAACACCGTTCATGAGTGGGGGTGGTGGAGGACACGTGGGCAGAGTGAACACCGTTCATGAGTGGGGGTGGTGGAGGACACGTGGGCAGAGTGAACACCGTTCATGAGTGGGGGTGGTGGAGGACACGCGAGCAGAGTGAACACCGTTCATGAGTGGGGGTTGTGGATGACACGTGGGCAGAGTGAACACCGTTCATGAGTGGGGGTGGTGGAGGACACGTGGGCAGAGTGAACACTGTTCATGAGTGGGGGTTGTGGAGGACACGCGAGCAGAGTGAACACCGTTCATGAGTGGGGGTGGTGGAGGACACGTGGGCAGAGTGAACACCGTTCATGAGTGGGGGTGGTGGAGGACACGCAAGCAGAGTGAACACCGTTCATGAGTGGGGGTTGTGGAGGACACGTGGGCAGAGTGAACACCGTTCATGAGTGGGGGTTGTGGAGGACACGCGAGCAGAGTGAACACCGTTCATGAGTGGGGGTGGTGGAGGACACGTGGGCAGAGTGAATACCGTTCATGAGTGGGGGTGGTGGAGGACACGTGGGCAGAGTGAACACCGTTCATGAGTGAGGGTGGTGGATGACACGTGGGCAGAGTGAACACTGTTTATGAGTGGGGGTTGTGGAGGACACGTGGGCAGAGTGAGCACCGTTCATGAGTGGGGGTGGTGGATGACACGTGGGCAGAGTGAACACTGTTCATGAGTGGGATTTGTGGTGAACACGTGGGCAGAGTGAACACTGTTCATGAGTGGGGGTTGTGGAGGACACGTGGGCAGAGTGAACACCGTTCATGAGTGGGGGGTGTGAAGGACACGTGGGCAGAGTGAACACCGTTCATGAGTGGGGGTGGTGGAGGACACGTGGGCAGAGTGAACACCGTTCATGAGTGGGGGTGGTGGAGGACACGCGAGCAGAGTGAACACCGTTCATGAGTGGGGGTTGTGGATGACACGCGGGCAGAGTGAACACCGTTCATGAGTGGGGGTGGTGGAGAACACGCGGGCAGAGTGAACACCGTTCATGAGTGGGGGTTGTGGATGACACGCGGGCAGAGTGAACACCGTTCATGAGTGGGGATTGTGGAGAACACGTGGGCAGAGTGAACACCGTTCATGAGTGGGGGTTGTGGAGATCACCTGGGCAGAGTGAACACCGTTCATGAGTGGGGGTTGTGGAGGACACGTGGGCAGAGTGAACACCGTTCATGAGTGGGGGTGGTGGAGGACACGTGGGCAGAGTGAACACCGTTCATGAGTGAGGGTGGTGGATGACACGTGGGCAGAGTGAACACTGTTTATGAGTGGGGGTTGTGGAGGACACGTGGGCAGAGTGAACACCGTTCATGAGTGGGGGTGGTGGATGACACGTGGGCAGAGTGAACACTGTTTATGAGTGGGGGTTGTGGAGGACAGGTGGGCAGAGTGAACACCGTTCATGAGTGGGGGTGGTGGATGACACGTGGGCAGAGTGAACACTGTTCATGAGTGGGAGTTGTGGAGATCACCTGGGCAGAGTGAACACCGTTCATGAGTGGGGGTTGTGGAGGACACGTGGGCAGAGTGAACACCGTCCCTGAGTGGGGGTGGTGGAGACCACGTGGGCAGAGTGAACCCCGTTCATGAGTGGGGGTTGTGGAGCACACGGTGGCGTGAGAGGCTACGCGGTTTGAATTCGTGAACCAATGTTGGTGACGAAAACTATTCGTGGATGAAGTGGGTTTTTTTCGCCTCTTAATAGTTATCATTATTTTAGGCGACTGCGAGTGGACGAAAACCATCTCGCATGACGATCACGACAACGGCTGCTCACCAACTGCGGAGGGCATGGCTGTGACGAGGTGACATGAACGAGTCTGAATGAAGAGGTGGACTGAGGTTATTACTAATGTTATTCGAGACCGCAGTGCACTAAGAAAGACCAACATTTGGCAGTTTGTATATGTGTGTGCACACTAATATTTACACCAAAAAAAACGAGAGATGTAGACAAGATATGGAGGTGTAGTGAGATGAGAGATGTGGTGAGAGGGTTGAATTTCGCCGTCACCCTTAAACACATCCCAGTTGATGATAGCATTACCCAGGTCGACGTAGCCCTTAAGGGTTTGGGACACATTACAGCAGACGTGGCAAGATCGGAAATCGCTGAAATCCTCAAAAACGCTAAGACACCTATTAGCAACATCAGTAAAGATGAGCACTTTGAGCTTTCTCAATAAAAAAAAAGAGATGACATCGTCATCCTCTCAGCCGACAAGGGCAATGCCACAGTTATCATGGACAAAACCACATACAATAACAAAATTCAGGACCTACCTAATGATGGTAGCTATACCACAATTAAAAGAGTTCCCACCAACCGCCTTGTTACGAAAACCAACAATATCATCACTGATTCGACATCTTTGGTCGAACCAACCAAGCAGTTTTCCTTAAAACCCTCTGCTGCTAGACCACCCAGATTGTATGGCTTACCAAAAATCCGTAAAGAAGGGACACCCCTTCGTCCTATTGTCTCCACCATTGACTCACCCACCTACAAACTGGCTCCATTTCTGTCTGAGACCTTACAACCATTCACTTTCAAGACCACCTCAGCTGTACTCAGCTCACTTGGTATCGTTAATTAAGGACATCTCACTATCTCAAGGTGATTTGCTCGTTAGTGTCGATGTGGTCTCTTTGTTTATCAAACTTCCGGTGCTTGACACCATTGCAATCATTGAAGATTTGGTCCAACAAGGACTGAATGCTGATGTACCGGCCCTGGTGAGACACTGCCTCACCAATGCTTCACCTGGAATGGCACATTCTACAAACAATTTGAAGGTACCCCAATGGGTTCTCCCTTATCTCCAGTTGTAGCCAATGTTTCATGGAAAAATTTGAGACAGATGCCATCCAGGAATCCACTCTACGTCCCTCTTTGTGGAAGAGGTACGTAGATGACACGTTCGTCATCTGGCCACATGGCCGACCAGCTCTGAACCAATTCCTCAACCAGATTAATTCCATACACCCAGCCATCAAATTCACCATGGAGGTGGAAAAGGATAGCAAGTTACCATTCTTGGATGTTTTAATCGAAAAGAGACCAGACGGCTCAATGGGACACTGTCTACAGGAAAGCCACCCATAAGGATGCCTACCTAAAACCTGACTCCAACCACCATCCATCCCAGAAGAATTCCCTCATCAAAACTCTACACCATAGAGCTCGATGTATTTCTGACCGTCATCACCTAGCCAGTGAACTGGAACACGTACACCAAGTTCTCAGATGAATGGATATTCAGAATACACAATCCGTAAAGCTATCACCCCAACCGTTGAGAAAGAACCATCTGAGGACCCAATCAAAACCATCACCTTGCCATACATAGCAGGGGTCACTAAAAATATTTCAAAAATCATGAACAAACGCAAGATCCAGGTTCGATTTAACACAGTACATAAAATTAGTTATCTGATCCCATCTGTGAAGAATGTGATCCCTGACAGGCAATACCCCGGCGTCTACAAACTAAGCTGTGCCTGCGGCAATAGTTACATTAGGGAAACTAAGCGACATGTCTCGGACCGTGTTCGTGAATATAAGGCAGATCTGAAACACAGTAGGACCAACACCTCGGCCGTGGCTGATCATTGTTTTAATACGATGGGCTCACACGAAATTGATTTCTCCTGGACGAAGGTACTTTGTAAACCCACTGGCTATCAACAAAGATTCGTTCATGAAGCCATCCATATTTATAGACGCAGACACAATTTCAACCGGGAAGATGGATACAAACTGAGCAATCATTGAAAGGACGTTATTAATCAGTTTTAAGTCATAACTGGCTGTGATGTTTCCATCCTGCCACCTTCCGATGTTAGTTGTTATTTGTGGCTCTCTGATTTTACATTAACAGGTTAAATTTCTCAGCCACCTCGCGCGGCGACGTGGCTGCGGCTCTGAGATCTCACATTACATGCTAATTTCTCTCACATTAACATCAATAGCCCCGCCCACTTCGTTTATGGCCCTTGGGCTACACTCATTTTACACCCATTTCAAACCTTTCAAACAGTCTGCCTCAGCAGCTTTCTTCTATTTTTTTCTCCTGATGATGACCGCTTGCGTTGCGATCGAAACGTCCTTGTTTTTTTGTTATTTTTAGTTATTTTCTTTGAACCTTTCTACGTGACTTTACCAAAAGACCCAAAGAACATGAGATGAGAGGTGTAGACAAGAGATAGAGTAGTGTGATGAGAGACAAGAGCTGCAGATAATTTCATGTTACAGAGCGTCTTTCGTGCAATTGCATCCCACAAAAAAATAAAAAAAGTTATTTGTTTGTCTATGTTTTCATGGTTTTGGGGGCGGGGTTCCCTTGAGCTACTCGGGGGGGGGGGGGGGTGGGGGCTGACACTGTAGCCCAGTTACCTTTTGCCAAGTGCCACCGCTGCAGAGCCGGCCAACTTCTGCAAAAACCCTCCATTGGGTGGAATTGCCCCACAGGACATCCCATTGCGAAGACCCTCGTTCAGAGGACCGTTGAGACGTAGTTTCTGCCTTGCCGGATGCAAGGGGCATTGCGATTAAATCAATGGGACTTGTTGCCCGCCGTTTAGTCAGCTTCTCGATTCGAGCGTAGCAAGTGTGACGGTTTCGACTCAGTGCCCTACACGAAAAAAAGCATCGTCGAACCTGTAGTTATCTTTTAACAAATCACATTTGTGTGTCCATAATAGTTTTTTTTGTTTTGGGTTAGATCACGTAAATATAAACGTGTCGTTAAACCCGCCACCACCCGACACAGCCAATTAGTAAGGTTTGTCATGTAAACAGAACATAACAATTCGTTACTAGTACAGCACACCGGTGTGTTGGAGAGCAAAGCCACAACATTTACAATCTGAGTACGACGTTTCGCCAGTAATTACAATTAGCTTCATCAGGCGATAGCCAGATTTGTAGAGAAATCCTCCTGTTTTGTTCCTTCAATAGAGGGATAAATGTTACGTCATATAACACACATTGCTGTTATATGTCAACCTGCGTAATTTTAGAAATAGTTTCGAGGAACATTAAGTTATAAAAAAAAAATAACCGTGGCTGCGTGCGGGTCTGCATCTCGCTGTGGACGTTCAAAATCCCCGGCGGTGTTACTCGACAAAGTAGCAGGCCACGTGTGCCGACGTTTGTGGTCCCAATATTGTTGAATTTCGGTAAGTTACTCGCAATTTTTACTTCATTGGGAAAAACCATGTGCCATCATCATTATCCCCCGCACCCCCCATTTTCTTTCCAGTGCTGCCATTACCTTGTGCCACATGAGGACAGATGCCCCCTTTGGATCCCGTTGGCCTAAGACTGCAGCAGCAACATTGCAATAGTTTGGAGGTGTTTTTTGAGTCACGGAGGTATTCATTTAACCCTTACCCGTTCTGAGATGTCAGTTGCAGGGTAGGTCCCTTGAAGCTCGGAACGTGCAAGCGGCTAGCGTCAATTGTATTTAGAGAGGTGTAGTAGCGCCGTTGTTTTCAAATAAATTGTTACCGCAGAGAACCGTAGCAACATGACTGTACTCTGACAGCTGATGTCAAACTGTGCAACACGACCTCCTGCATGGCCTTGTGGGAACCTTGGTACCAGTAAAGTTATTTTATTTATCGGTAAAGTTATTTTATTTACCGGGAAACTTATTTACCGGGAAACTTATTTACCGGTAAAGATATTTTATTAATTGTATTTATTTATCTGGCGTACAGGTATACTTACATCATCAGAACATAATCAGAAGAAAAACTGATGACGTAAATGTACGTCATCGGGATGGGAACGGGTTAAGTGCTCTGTAAACGCCAATCCTGATCCCCACAGCTTACCCAGCCACTGCGGGTCAGTGATTTTTGCCATGGAAGAGCGAATGTTGGGCAGAGGCATCAAAGATAACTGCATCAAGACCCTTGCTGCAACGAGAAGGGGGAACGGGGAAGCACGTCAGTGTACAATTGATATCCAAAAACATAATTCAACGGGCGCATGGAACACTTTCTCCAATTGCTAAATCACACGGAATGTGCCCGATGTCATCACATTTCAGCAGCTCAATCTTTACAAAATACGGATGCCCTTCCCTTGCGTGCACGGCATTCCAGTTTTTTTCCCAACACTCAAAGAATACCTGACGAGATGAAAAATTGTCCAGATATTGTAAGTTTGATGCTCCTGAAAAGGAATGTTTAGCGGATTAAAAAAGCGATGCCGCTTTACACCTTTCTCCCTGCAGCTACGCGATTCTATCTGCAGTGGTTCAATTCAAGAACTTCACGGGGGTTCGCATTTACAGAGAAGCCGGCAGACTATTTTGCAATGCGATGGAATAAAATGGAAATGTGTTATGCTTATTGACTTCATCCAGGGGAGCCTCACCGAGTCTCAAGACTGTTACAAGATTTCCTGCCAAATTTCCCAGTGTGGGGTGTGGGGTTGCAACGTGTCGTCCCAATTGAGTACTTTTCAGGTAATTATTCAGTGAATGTGTTGGGCAATACCAGTTGCAATGCACGCTGTTGTTGTTGTTGTTGAGCAAATAATAACTGTGTCGTTGTTTCAGCATCATGTCCGACGTTTCATTCCACGTTCTGGTGGGAGCTTCTTCGGGACACACATTCACGGTCAATTTCGGTTCCCAAAAAAACTCGCAGCACGCGGAGCGAAACGTCGGACGTCGTACCGAAACGAGACGCGGTTGAGGACCGAGGACGCATCGGGAGGAGACACGCAAGTGCGTTGTGTCGCCAAAAAGTTGGCGGCGGCGACGACGACGACGGGGATGCGTGATGGGGAACTGCTACTAGCATCTCCCTCTAGAGGCAACTATGTAGACTGTAGCGCATCGCCCTCTGGAGGCAACTTTGTAGAACATTGCCCTCTAGAGGCAACTACGTAGCGCATCGCCCTCTAGAGGCAACTTTGTAGAGCATCGCCCTCTGTAGGCAACTTTGTTAAGAGTATCGCCTTCTAGAAGCAACTACGTAGAGCATCGCCAGCAGATGATTGAACCACACACACTGAATGCATTTGATACATTGCACGTGTACCAAGTGCCCCTTGTACATGTTTGTGTTCATCACGTTGACAGATCACTCCTGGGTGAAGGCTTCCCCAAAACCACGTCGGTCATTCAGATGGTTGTGACGGTGGCTCACTAAACCGTTTCATGTGAAGCAGGTTGAGTGGCCAGAACCGGTTCGGAATATCACTAGGACCACTAAAACGAAGCTGTCATTGTTCCGGGTAAAGCCCCCTTCTGAGCTGTGTAGCTCTTTTTCAGAAGAGATCTGGCTTCCACAAGTGATAGCTCAACGAAGTGGCTTATCGTGTGGAAATCTATAGCAGATAGATATAATTAAAAAAAAACACGTGATGCTGATGATTCTAAATGTGGAGGGAAAACCCGAAGGTCCCGGAGAAAAATCCGTGCGACCACGGGGAGAGAGAGACACGCAAACTCCGAATGTACAGCAGGCGTCGGGGTCGTGATCAAACCCACGGATTCCTGCAAACCAGGCGAGGGAGATAACATCTCCTAGCCACCGTATTACGCTCCATATCACCTGCCGCCTCTGTTAGCCGTGGCCTGGAGTCAAAATCAGGTCGCCGTGTTCATGCGCTAACTGGTGGATATTGTGTCACCTGAGTGATCTACTGCAATGCCATAGCACATTTCGAAGCCTAAGTTACGTAGTTTATGCGAACAAGGTCAACATTTCTAGTTTTTTACCTCTAACCTAATAACTTTACTTACTGGTCCGATCTATGGTTTTCAATATATCCTTGCACAAACATGAGTCTCATTTAAACTTCCTGCAATGGATCAGGTTTTATTTAATATATTGTAACTTACATTTGTCTCACGAGCATAGTTTTAACACTACTTGTTATTGTGTTATAAAGTTATTGTTATGGTTATCATGATAACACAAGATGACACATTTTTTTCCCTTTCAACCCAGTGTTATTTCAGTTGTGCTGTTGGCATCATCTCTACCTCTGAGAATCCCTCAAGTCACCTCGCGTCTTGCCAGTATAGGGCAGCACTTTTTTTTTGTTTATTTGTTTATTTGTTCAGTTTTAGGCCGCCGTAGTGGCGAGATGTTATCTCCCTCGCCTGGTATGCAGGAGGTCCGTGGGTTCGATCCTACCCTGACCCCTGCTGTATATTTGGAGTTTGCGTCCTCTGGCTTTTCCCTCAAAATGTAGAAGTAACGTGCGTTTAGAGTATTTGGCTGCTATAAGTAAAACACTTGATTGAGCTATAATTTGTGATAGCCAGGTCGCTTCTGAAAAAGAGCTATATAGCTCAGTGGGCCTTACCTGGTAAAATAAAAAAAATAGTTTGGTTGAGATATTCAAATTCAATTCATGAATATCTCTGTGGGGTAAATTAACTCACTTAAAGTAATATATCACGGTTGGACCTGAATGGCTTTCCCACTCGTGTTGAATAACCTCCACTATGTTTATAAAGCGAGTCTTTAAAGATATTTTTAGCGACAACAAAAACTGCCCGAGCAAGTTTTTTCGCGGTTGCACTGTATGGCTCTCCCGTGCGTTTCGGATTGGCCCGCTCGTCGTTTAGCCCAATGCCCGACGTTTCGCACTGTAGGCCGTGAACTTCTTCAGAAGTTTCTAAACTAAAACTGAACCATTTAAAACATTTTTTTTCATCACGTAAGGCCCACTGACCTACATCGTTTTTTTTCAGAAGCGACCTGACTTCCACAAATGATAGCTCAACGAAGTGACTGATCGAGTGGAAATTTATAGCAGACAAATAATCTAGACGCACGTTTAATAATAGGGCTATTCCCCTTTTTTCAAGGACAATGCTTATATTATCATAGTATGTTTTTTTTATTGCAGTTTGACTGCAATTATTGTGGTTAATGCAGACATGAATCCTTGTAAAAAGGTTTCAGTTTTGTTGCCAGAAAAAAGGGGAAAAACCCTATTATTATATTTTGGTACTGGCAAAGGAGGTCTAATGATAGAGAAGCACGTTTCTTAACGTGGAGGAAAACCCGGAGGACCCAGGTAAAAAAAAATCCACACGACTACAGGGAGAGAGACACGCACACTCCAAATATGCAGTAGGCGTCAGGGTCTGGACCGAACCCACGACCTCCTGTATACCAGTCGAGCTCGTTAACATCTTGCCACCGTGGAGCCCTGATGGCTTCTCGTAAGTGCGTCAGACATCACGCTGAACAGCGCGCTCGACGCGAACACATGCACACACGCACGCACACAGAGCTCGACAAAAACGCGACTCCCGCACAGAATTCTGAACTACGAACAACCGCACCTTTAGATTCGTACCGCGTTTGTCAACAGAATCACCCGGAGCAAGCCCGTTGTTCAAATATGTGTTTAAACAATCCAAGCATTGGAGGGACATTGCCAGTGATGAAAGTCACACGATGAGCTACTGTATATATACATAATTCGACGTTATATATTTTTTTTCTAAGACAACTATCATAAGTGAAACGGCGCTCAAGTTATTGTTTACTAATAACTTCTTTGATTTAAAGCGTGTACTCATGTGACATGTGTGAGATGTTACAGCCTTTCTTGTCAAACCACTGGTAGACGATATAAGATAAGGAAGGGCCTTACCGTCACGCCACGTGGCTTATCTTTGCCCGTCGGGGTATATTTCACATTGAGTTGTCACATTCGCCCCCCCGCCCCACCTGTCATGAAATCACCCGGGGCGCGCCAGGTCAGATCTCGGAAGCTAAGCAGGATTTTTTTCTTTTTTTGTGTTGAGCATGGATTAGCTAGTGCTCGGAGTGCGCGCAGATCCACGTACAAACCGAAGACGCGCACAAAGCCTTTCACTCAATCACATTGTGGCCTTTAGATGAAAGGACACATTTACGTAATAGGCGACGTTTCGGGCAACGGCCCTTCTCCATAGCACATAGAAACGAACGGGCCGTCTTAGGACCACGTGATTATGAAATGGACGGCATAACACGGCGCGGTGAAATCCACCGTTTTGTTGTGCGGTACTTCTATGCTGCCGTGTCTGTGTTCCCTACCTTCACCAGCGTGGTGAAGTATGGTCAACTAACCCCGACACCTGCGAGGCTTTGGGGTGGCCCTCATCCAATAGTGGACTGACAGAGGGCTGTAGGTGTACGTCCACATTTATAATAATTTCAAAAAACAACACTGAGATGTTATCTATGTACGTGCTATGCGTACATGTAATACATTGGCCAATTTACCGGATGATTTTAATCTACATTGTCTTATGGTTGTTATTGTTTGACTTGCATCCCACTGGGATTTTTGCACACAGCTTTGAAATACGGTGTTTTTTTCTGAAATACTTAGCTTTTTTCCCCAGGACTTTTCTGTTGAGTTTAGTCTAGTCATTTTAAGATGCTTCTTGTTCATGTTTTTGTTTTGTTGCGATTGCACCCGAGTCAATAGCCGCATGGCTCGCAGGGTTATACCTAATAAATGAAACTGAACCTTCTGTACAAACTAGTTGGGGGCGGGTGGTGGTGGTGGGGGGGAACAAGTGGAAGACTGTCGCTGGGTTTTCTCCTGCTCACCTTGCTCTCAACAAGTCACCTGCAAGGTATGTGTTGTTCGTGTTTTGGCAGCTTCTCCGCGTGTATTTATAGGCCAGGTTATGACGCAAGCCAACGATGTCTTAGCAGCGTCTGTCACATGGTGCTGCAGTCGGATAGGTCGACACACCTGCCACGGAGTGGGTTCGCTGTTGCCAGATATGTTGGTGTTCTAAAAGGGCTGGAAAGCTTACATTCCTAATGAATATGACGGGGGTCTACACTTGTAACTACAAACATACAAATAAACCCCCCAAATATTTGAATATAGGCCCCCAAAGGATGAGAAGCCTGGGCGTTGATTGAGTGAACGCATTATCAGAACAGAATGTATATTTCATCTGGAGGAATCCGATGAGCTATAAAGCTCTTTTTCACAGATGTGCAGTCAGAGCGGGCAAGAACGTTACTACAACAAACGGTACAATAACACGATAGCTCAAAAGTACAAGAAAGGTGAACAAATCACCCAAACACATACAAATACAACACTAAACCATCTCCATCCTACCAGGCAAAGCCCACTTAGGTGTTAACTTATTTTTCAGAAGCGACCTGGTCACAAATGATAGCTCAACAAAGTGGCACCATCATTTGGACATTTATAGCACCGACATCATCTCAATGCATGTTTATAAATGGCAGGGTCACTGATGTTATTACCATTATTGCACTTGTTTACCTAGGGACGTCTCACGACTCTCTTCCAAGGAGGGGTCCTGCAACGTTTTTGCATGAGGGGGCAATGTTGCTTACCGTATATGCGTGTTGTTCCAAATGAGTAATTTGCAATGGAATTGTTCAGCTTTGGGATATTTGGCCAATACCGGTTACAACGTGGATGTGTTTTTTTTATGTGCCATTGGAGAAAATCCCGTGCAGAACGGAGAGAGAGAATATATAAAAACAACCATTACGTATAAAGGCGCCCCATTCGGGTATGAAACCCTTGGGTCCTTCTTAGCTGTGAGGCACGACCATAACCGTTATTCCGTCCTGCCACCCTAATGCTCAAACTTAACACTGCATGGCAACGGACAACCCTCTTCCCTAACTACAACTATCATCGTGCATCGAGCAAATTAAGCCGCCCGTAAAGTTCTATGTCGCTCTGAGTATTGTGTTTACTCACTTACAAATACAGATACTCCTCTACTTACGAACGAGTTCCAGATGTCTGTTCGTAAGTCGATCTGTTCGTAAGTCCAACTCTACTCCTGTCGATTCCAAACATGTTGTACGGCGTGTACACTAAACACGAGGAATGGCTTTAAAAGTTGTATACTACTCCTGTAGGTGTAGATGCCACTGTTTCTTCATGTTCTACAGATGTAGATGCCACCACCGCTGTATATTGAGCAGCGGTTGAACTTACGACTCTCGGTCAGAACAGGCAACTAGACATACGGACAGGTTTGTTCGTATCTCTGAAAGTTAATAAGTCGAACGTTCGTAAGTAGAGGAGTTTATTTACAATTCGATGTTCGTAAGTAGAGGAGTACACGTGCGGTGGCTCCTTCACTTATACACATTTTAATTTACGAACAGACCTCTGGAACCTAACTCGTTTGTAAGTAGAGGAGTCCCTGTACTCAATACGGCCCCAATTAACAGTGAACCTACACCGTCACCACCTCCTGTGGAGTACGACACTAAAGCCAACTGAAAATCAGGCGACACCCAACCACCTATTCTGAGCAGATCAAATGATCAATCTGCGTAAATTAGTATGGGCAATACATTCTTAAATACCTTATTGAGATAACAAAAAAATAACGATAAGTTTTGAATAAATTAATTCGCGGTTAAATTATTTAGCGGCACGTGCGTTCAATTAGAGATTCTCTTTTCATTTAATGCAACCAGCAAGATCGCTGTTGTCATTAATCCACACACGCCTGAATATAAATCATCGTATTAACATCTGCGGGTAATTTAGATAATTAGGTAAATATGATCGCTGCCTATGATTATAATCAGATTTTTTTTCAATACGTAATTAGCCTTGCCAGTGCTAATTTAATTAACACGTAAACCTTGACTAATTAGCTGCACGAAATATGAATGTGTACACGCACGTCTGGTTCAATTTTGGAAACTGGTTCAAAAACGAGGGCCGCCCAATCTGGCAAGATGATGAGGTCATCATTACCAGTCGTGGCACCTCCAAGTAGCACGGTTTGCTAACTTACGGTGCGAAAGAAGTTTCGACATACGTACATACATACATACACCTCATCATCAATTCCTTCTGAGATCAAGGAGGTACCATGTGTGAGGCCCCCCAAATCCCTCTGGGTTTTTTTTTAAGTGGCCAAGAATTGGCAGTACAGCAAGTGAGTCCCCGATCTGTCCGCCTGTGCTAACATGAGTTTTTTTTATTGAATGTCCCGTGGATTTTCTCCGGCCACTCCGGTTTCCTCCCACGCATAAAGAAGCCAGTACTCATTAAAACAAGGAGTTGGCCAATAATCCCAATTCAAGTTGGACTCTTTCTATAAATATATCTTGAAACCCGATGAGACTTTCAGGGATAAGTAAAACGAAATTTGCCACCATGGAACCTTCCGAAAAGGTAATGAGACTCTGCAATTCTTTCCTGAATTAAAAAAAACCCTCTTTTTTCTGGCAACAAAACAGGTGTTAAGATGTTAAAACACCAAACTGAAACCTTTTACAATGAATCTTGTCTGCATTCACCACAATGCTCTGATAAAAACAAGATGACGTTTCGATTGCAACACAAGCGTCCATCTTCAGGTGAGAAAATGATCACATCTTTCCAATGATTGCTAAATCGGAATCCATCTTCTCGATTAAAGTTTTGTCTGTGTTTGTATATCTGGATGGCTTCATGAACAAATTTCTGATGGTGGTCTGAGGGTTTGCAGAGCACCTTGGTCTCGGAAAAAACAATGTCATATGGTGTAGTGTTTTGATTAACGAGAATCTCTCCTGATCTCTCGTCTTCTCAAGCTGGTTAAACAAAATAAACTTTAAACTGGAGCACAGGCCCGAAGGGCCGAAGTACCAAGCAGCCAGCAACGAAAGGCGCGATTGAAGGTGCAATAGATGAGAGCTTAATACGTGAATTGAACGAGCTCGTAAGAAACTGACAAAACGAGACGGTCAGAGGCATCACCAAAGCGAAGCGGCGAGAGGAAGGCAGCGGAAAGGGAAGTGTTTTGACCTTCATGACGGTGGACGAACACCGTTCAGGGGACACAAAACAGTCAAGCCCGATAGACACAAGTCCTCAACATTGGCAGAAATTGATTGAACTACTGAGCGACGCACGCATGCACGGACGGGCGGGATAAGTACCTACGAAGAACATCGGCATCGTCTTGATGAAGGTCATCACCAAGGTGCCCACGCAGAAGGACGCGACACCCATCATGGCCAACGCCTGGTCCGTCCAGCAGCGCGACAGTATCAGGTTGGCGAGGAAGCTGCTGATGTAGATGCAGCAGCCAATGGCCGTGGCGTAGCCCACGAGGTCCGGCCCAAAGCAGAGTGGCGAGCGGAGCATGAAGAGTCCCAGAAAGTCGACGAAGGCGCGCACCACCAGCTGGTAGAGCATGGCGCTGGTGAAGAGCAGGGCGAAGACCACGCGCTGGTCGCTGGGGCCACCTGGCTGCAAGCGCCATCAGTCGACGAATCAGTCCGGTCACATTATGTCTCTATGCAGTGGCGGCTCCTGCTAAATCTCTCAGGGGGGGCAAATGTCTGGATGATTGATAAGGTCCACCCATGCAATGAATAAATTAACAGCTTCAGTATGTAAAGGCAACTTCACTTCTTTAATATTAATGAAAAATAAAGTGACTCTTACAATACATCTTGTTTGTTTATATACTCACTATTAAAACAAACCACTCAAGTTTATTTTATTAAAGATTCCACTAGGTGGCGATACATTATATTGTTGGATGAAACGTGCTTACGTATGATGACGTTAGCACGTATGATGACGTAAGCACGTTAGTGCATGCCCTCCCGGAAGCCATAGAGAATGCATTGCAGCGCACCCGTTCGAAAAAAAACATCTTTGAATGTAAGTCTATGGGACCACTCGGGGCGATTCTCAGCCGGAGTGAAATCGCCCAAAAAGAGGCGGTACTCCACAGAACGTGACATGACGCTGATTGGACTATATCCAGAGGCTGACAGTGACGGCTAGCGTGACTCTGTGGTTGAATGACATTGGTGGTGCGTCGCCCAATCACCCTAATGAAGAAACCGCCCCTGTCTGTATGTACGTGTGCATGTTGAGCTTCTTTCACACCATGCGTAGCCAACCGTGCTAATCGGAGGTGCAGGTTGATGACCCCTGCCCTAGTCCTCCCCCCAGCTATGACCAGGCCTACCCCAACCACTAATACTACCCCAACCCCTATCACAACCCCTACAAATACCCCAACCCC
Organism: Lampetra planeri; assembly: GCF_965212315.1. Classification (NCBI taxonomy): domain Eukaryota; kingdom Metazoa; phylum Chordata; class Hyperoartia; order Petromyzontiformes; family Petromyzontidae; genus Lampetra; species Lampetra planeri. The sequence continues at coordinate 6,323,573 of NC_136152.1, read as the reverse complement.
TATCACTACCCCAACCCCTATCACAACCCCTACCAATAATCCAACCCCTATCACTTCCTAAGCCACTACCCCAACCCCTACCACTACCCAAACCCCTATCACTACTCCAACCCCTATTACTACCCCAACCCTCCTTAACCACCCCACCTGTTCTCCCGTCACCATGTAACTACACCACCACCATCACTTTTAATAACCTCTTTTTATCTCAACCATTGTCATCTTATGTCGAATGTTAAAGTGTCTTGGATTAAGGCATTATATAAATATGCATAACATGAGACGTTTTGTTTTCAATGTGGTGGCAATTGATAGCCAGTGATCCAGCTCTTTGGAAGCAAAGGTTCGTGGAAAATCTGCCGTGCTGCAAGATGGCCAGCAGAATGGTAGTACAAGTGAGCTCGTGTAACTTATCTGTGTGCAGACCTCTGAGTTGTTTCCCCATGTTTACTTTTGGTTTCCTATCACATGCAAATCCACTCAATACAAAACACAAATAACCCACCCATCCCAATGCAGGACCCTTCTCAAAAGCAATCATGAGACTCAACTGGAGCTTTCCTAAATAACGAAACGAATGTTTACACCCAGTTACAAATACCGCCGCCGTGAGGCTATGCTGTGGGCCGTAAAGCAACGTCCATTGTTGTTCTGTACTTATAAGCTTCAAACGTATGCTCACCACCTTCAACAACCCGCACTGCAAATCATCCCCTCGAACTTCACGACGTGGGGAAACCCACATCATCCAGCAGTGAGTTGACAAGAGGGATGCACACATGAATGCAGTGTAAACATAATGTGAAACCGGTGGCCGTACCTTGAACATCCCAAATCTGTAGACGTGGAGGACTCCCTTCAGGGTGACCCTGCTGACCTCTCTGGCCGTCGCCTGCGGCCTGACGTCTTTGAGCACGAAGAGCGAGTAAAAGATTGCCAGCGTGTACATGAACATTGCGGCCAGCACTGAAAACGAGCCGTGTTTGAACGAAAGCGGCAGCCTGAAGTTGGCGAAGATGTGTCCCGAGACGATGCTGCCCAGCGTGGCCGCCAAGCCAAACGACAGCTCGAGCAACATGAGCCTGCGTGAGCTGCGCCCGTGCCGCAAGGGCGTTTGAATCCCGCGCCCCTGCCGAGCCGTTCCCTGATTGGACGACGGGGCCTCCCCGACGTCACAGAGGCCGCCCCCGGGCCCTCTGCCGTCGTCGATCGCGGCGGCCGCGCTGCCGTAGCCGCCGCCGGCCGCGTGGCTTCGCGGACGGTCGGAGAACAACGGGGCGCCCTCCGACGCCTCGGCGCCGCCGTCGTCACCGTCGCGATCCCCTCCTGGCGTATCCCCGTCACTCCGCCCGACTTGCGAGCTTGGCGGCGGTGTCCAGGCTGCTTGGGCCGCGTACGCGTTGGCCCCGGCCCAGAGCGTCGAGGAACCCCCGGTGAGGCCCGAGATGAGCACGTAGCCGTAGAGCCACTGCAGGGGCATGCTCACGCCGACCACGAAGAGCAGGAGCAGCTGGGACAACAAGGTGCCCAGCAGGGGCACCACCAGCAGCAGCCGTCGACTCAGCAGGTCTCCCAGCTGACCCATGACGAGGCTGGGCACCATGGAGCTCACGCTCGAGGCGATGTTGTAGAACATGAAGAACTGCGAGGCGCGTTTTTGGGCTTCGTCTTCCGAGCCCGCCTGCGTCGTGGCGTTGCCGCCGCCGCCGCAGGCCACGTGCGTCGTGCCGTCGGAGCCGTCGTGTCGGCTGCCCAGTGTCGCTCCGCTTCGCTCATACACCAGCATGAGGATGGTCGGACCCACGAGAGAGGACGCCAGACCCGAGAGGAAGGCGACCGGCTCGGCCGAACGGCCCAGAACTTCCATGTAGGGCATCTGTGCGTGAGTGTGCTGGAGTGTGCGAGTGCAGGTGTGTGGGAGTAAAGGGAGTAAAGCGAGTGAACGCGTGCTTTCAGAGTGAATGCGTCTGTGTGAGTGTACGCGTGAGAGAGTGGTGGGGTGTGTGAGCGCGTGTGTTCGTGAAGAGTGAGTATTAATGCGAGTTGAGTGAGCGAATAAGTGTAAATGTGTGCGCGTGTGTGGGAGTGTATGTGACAAGTGTTGGCCGTGAGCACTAGCCCCAACAGTCTGTTAAGGCTATACGGGTGACCTTTATCTTTGTATTTTTGTTATAAGTGGGCCCATGCATGTTGGAATGCTAAGTCAGGGCGCCTGCGTGGGTGCTGGCCACCCACTCCCTCGCGCACCGCGCCGGCCCTCATGGGTGCTCGCTCACAGCACTTGCCCCAAATGTATGTTAAGGCTATACGGGGTATCTTTGTCTTTTTTGTGTAAGTACGAGCGTGTGTGTGAGAGCTCGTGAGTGTGTGTGGGGAGCGGTAGTGTAGTGGTTAGTGCGCTGTGCTACGAAACCCGGTGACCCGAGTTCGATTCCCGCTCACTGCCAAAACCGGTGACGATTAATTATCTGAGCAGGTCCTGGGCCCTCCACTAGGTCGACTCAGCCTCAAATGAGTACCTGGTGCGGTGTTTAAACATCGCCACTAGGGAGACAAAAGCGACGGGCGTGGTGCTGGCCACCCACTCCTTCGCGCGCCGTGCCGGCCTTCATAGGTGCTCGCAAACAGCACTTGCCCCACCAGTCTGGTAAGGTTACACGGGGGATCTTTGTCTTTGTGCGAGAACACGTGGAAAGAACAATTCCAGCGACCTGGGTTCGATTCTTAACAACGCACAGCTTTAACGGCAAGCGGCATCTTCTGAATCTGTCCTGAGGTGTGTTCCTGGGGATACAAAGGCGGTCGGGTGGGTTCCTGACCACACCAACGTCCACGGTCTCTCGTGCAATTATTTATAGACCGTACAGGCAGCAAGTGTCCGCAAACAGAGCGAATCGCCGTATTTGCAGCATGGTGAAGTTTGGTCAAGTAACCACTTCGATGGACTCATCCAGCAGTGGATTGACATTGGCGTTTGACCCTCGACCCGGATTCAACTCGCACCTTCGATTAGCACGGTTCGCAACGTACGGTGCGAAAGAAGTTCAACAGAGATCATGTGTAGATGTGTAGCTATTAGCAGGCGCATCATGCTATCGATACCAATTATGTTTTGGTCAATACTATTTTGGCATCACGTAAAATCTTCATTACAATACCAACAAAAAATTACGCCTATGAAGAAGAATGGCCCATTGCCCGAAACGTCGCCCGCCTCATATTGTTTCGCCGTTGTGTTCCGATGTCCGGTGGTTTGGCAAGGGCGCGTTGCGTGCGCTACGTTGTCACCTGTGGGCAGGGTGAGCGCGGCGCGCGTTGTCTGGACTCACCTCCGCACACCTGTCCAGGTGTGTCCGGTCCTCGCACTCTCCGCTCTACTCACTTCCCGCGGCCGCGAGAAAGAAAAAAACCCGATTTGTGTTCGTTCCTCTCCAATTCTCGTTTCACGGCACCAAGGGCACAACGCTCATCATTCACCCGCCTCTGCCCCCGCACGCGCGCTTCGCTAATTCGCCAACTTTCTGAAAAATACACAGCCGCGTCCTGTTTTTGGTTCATGTCATGTTGAACTTATTTTGCACCGTACTGTGCAAGCGGCCGACCTCTTCGGTTATGCGCGCGCGCGCGGGCGGGTTGGCGAACCACCTGCGCAGGTTGTCTGGCAACGAGGTTGTGGAGCAAGGAGCCCGCTCGCAAACATCCCCGCTGCCCTCCAACTTCACGCGGTGGCTTCACTCGAACGCGGAAACCGTGACAGCGGCACCAAGGCAAAGCAGTCGCCCACTGGTCGTTGCGCAATTGCCTGGCTCGCCGTTGGCTTCAACCCAACTCTTGGACTTCCCTTTGCCATCACCACCATCACCGCCACCATCATCATCATCACCACCACCTCGCTTCATCTGAGACTGGTCGATAAAATGCCGCCGGGAAACACTGGCCTTGCGTCCTGGGAGAGAGGAGTGTTTTTGCGATTACCTTTTCTCGTGAGTGGTCGTGTTTGTTGTTGTAGTTGTGTTACTGCACGGGTCGATCTACCGGCGCGGCAGTAATGGGCACGTCTATTAAACCTCCCCCCCTCCCGCCGTTGTCAACACAGCAGCACGAACACTGCACACGCAGCAAGTTAGCCGAGCCCGCAGTTTGCGTATGGTGGGGTGAAGTGTGGGTACTGCCACGTCTTCCGAGACGTCTGTGCAGTCGTGGAAGAGTCGTCACCAAGAGGCATTCTCTCTCTCTCTCGAGCTCCCACTAGTGGGGGTCTTTCCGCAAACAAACTATGAACATTTTTATATTCTTGGTTCTTTCGGTAAAGTAATGTAGATAGAAAATAAAAATAATAAAATAAAAATACAAATATTTTAAATTTATTTTTAAATTTATTATTTCTTCAAATAAAAATAAATAAATTACAATTTTATTTTATTATTTGTATTTCCTATCTACGTGACTTTACCGAAAGAACCAATAATATGAACTCCTACAGTCACGAAAGTTTTAAGTCAAAATGGATAAACATTTTATTTTGATTTCTACCAGGTAAGGACCCACTGACTTACATAGCTTTTTTTCAGAAGCGACCTGGCCATCATCAAATGATAGCTCAACGAAGTTGCTTATGATCATGTGGACATCTATAGCAGCCAGACACTCTGAACGCGTGATGGTGATTCTAAAATGTGGAGGAAAAACCCGGAGGACCCGGAGAAAAATCCACCTGACCACGGGGAGAGACACACGCAAACTCCAAATATACAGGCGGCGTTAAGGGTCGCGATCGAACCCACGACCCCCTGTTAGTTAACATCTCTCCACCGTGGCGCCCCTTGTGAACAGCCAATTGACGGGCACCTCACTATACACGAAGGAGCATGCCCTCTGATTGCATCATGAAGATCATGAATCTTGTGACTATTGCTCATAGTGTTGTGCAGCGTTATTGTTGAGGTTGGTACCGAATTGCAAAACACGTTGTTACAGCCACTCGTTCAATCCACTGCTGGCTTCGTCGCCTTGCTCGCCGTCAGTAGCGCGGGTTGTTTGACCATACTTCCTCTCGCGCTTGCCACGCAGTGCGGTTGGTGATGGGGAAGCGTGCAGCGGTAACATTCGTGCCTCATACCAACAAGCATCTGGGTTAAATTCCTGACTCGGGCAGCTTTCGTCGTGGAGTTTAACGCGTAGTAGTGGTAGTGGTAGGAGCCTTTCGCGACCAATCTTGTCCACAATATAGCTTTTATTTTTGGGTTAGATCGCCTAAATATCAATGTGTCGCTAAACCCGCCACCACCCGACAACAGCCAAATTTAATCAAGTTTGTCACGTAAACGACACGTGCCGATTCGTTACTCGTGCACATCACCGGTGTGTTGAAGAGTCAGCCCCACAACATTTGATGATGCTGGTTGTAATTGCCGGCGAAACGTCACGGTGGTCGAATTGTAGATGTGGCGGTGGGTTTACTCTCCAACACACCGGTGTGCTGTACAACGTCATGAATTTGCATGTTTTGTGTACGTGACGGACCTTAGTGACTGGATGTGTCCGGGTGGTAGCGGGTTTAACGACAAATTTATATTTACACCCCAAAATGTCTTCGTGGAGTTTGTGCGTTCTCCCCCCCCCCCGACCCGTCCTTCATGGGGTTTTCTCCCGGTTCTTATGGGAATCTTCCCCTACCTAACATAAACGTGCAACTGAACCGGTGTTGGCCCAAAACATCGCAATCCTGAAAAGTTACACGGCACATTTACTGAAAAGCGGGATTACAAGCAGCGACGTCGACCCCCCCTACAGCGAAACATTTGGCAAGATTCTGCTGAAGGGAGTCTTGAGATTCAGTGAGTGCAGGGTAAAACAGGCGAACATGTGTCCTCCGGAAAGACGTATATAGATTTGTATTCTGTATGTGGTTATAGGATTAAGTACTTTTTTTGGTTCATTATATATATTTCCACCCCCCCCCCCAAGCCCACTTTTAACCCGATTATACTATCGAAATCATGTCAAAAGAGGAAGAATTAGATATAAATATCTCGCAGAGCAGTACGACCCTGTGTCCAGAGAATGGCCCGCAGAAGCGGATATCACAGAGCACGGGTTTTTGTTGTGTGCAGTTATTGGTGACTGGGCCGTGATCTTCAACTCACTACGCTTAAGAATCCCGTTTGATAACAAGCAGTTTGCCTGGATTCGAACCCAGGATTTTCAGCATACTGGCTAAGCGCTCTTGAGTTCAAGTTGAAACCACATAGTGCATTTAAACAGTTTAAACGGGAAAAAAAGTTGACACCATTTTGATGCTCAACCGAGATCTATAATGTGTGTAAACGTTGTTTTACCAATGCCTTTTGGGGAAAACACCAACGCAACATTTGCCTTGAGAATGACCGCATTCTCTGGATTCAAAGGCACTTCTGAAAGTCTGACGCACACCAAACTTGTCTGCGGTCAATAAAGTTATTAAAATCTGGTCACGCACACACGCACACACCTGACGGATTATACGATACACTCCCAACGGGTGCTTAAATACAGGAGTCAAAAAAGTGCGCCTTATAGCCCTGAGATAACGATGAAGCTATTTGACAGCGATTATTGTTCTTCACAATTAATGCCCGCACTATAACGTCACTAAGTAAAAGCCATGAACATAACCGTAAAGCATCGGTGCATTGGCCAATACTGAGCCACTTGCACGGGAGAAGGCATCCAGCTGGCAGAGTAAATCTGGTTTTGTGTTCGGCGAATACTCCGAGGCCTGACACGTAAGCAACTGGATCGTTCGAACTCGCGAGGCGAATCTAAATTTTAAATCAGTTATCTCTTGGGAATCTGGCTATTGGACAGACGCCTTGAAACTCGATTGGTGTGCGGGTTGTTGCAAGTGAGGCAAAATGCCACAAGTTTAAGCAGAGAAACGTTTTGCAGTGGCTTAAGCCGTTACTGAGAAAACAGGAGTCTGATGACGCAGCCGCCAAAAGATGAACCCTCTGAACATTTTCCCATCGGCTGTGGTGTGTGTGTAATTTGAGTAGCGATAGTTGCAGTCACGTATTGTACGTTGAACTTCTTTCGCACCGTACGTAGCCAACCGTGGTGATCGGAGGTGAGGGGGAAGTACAACAAACTAAATACAAAAAGACATTGTTTTAAAAAACTAATGATTCTTCAGTCTAGGTTTAAAAGTGCGTAGCTACAGTGGCTTCTTAATATCAAAAGGAAGAGCGTTCCAGACGGACGCAGAAGCTAATCTGAAAGCGCACGATGCTGTGACCGTCTTTGTTCGATGGCCAGACAAAAGCTGCTGCTGTGATGCTTCATGTTCCTTGACGCGACAATGTAAACATACGTGTAGGTGCACAGCACATTTGCCAATTCACCGTTTGGCCATACCCATTGCATGAGATGTACCGTGCTAATGCACGACATTGGCAAATCTGAACTTGACCACCTACCGTTGTTTTTGGATTGTTCCCTGATTATTTTTTTGTTTCTGCTGTAACCAGGTTTCTATTTTGTGGGCAAATCATCATCGACAATGATAACGTGTCGCCCAATGAGTTTCACCCCGTTCAGATATCACTCCCCACTGATGTTAGCCGTGGCCAAACAAAAAAATTCCCGTCACCGGGTTCCATAACGCATTGCACTAAACGTCGCGCCACTGCTTCTGCAGGGCAGAGATGGGCATTGTGAAATACTTGAGTTCTTATGAGAATGTGTGTCGCTCCCATACGTCGGTCTATATATATGACATATGTGGCAAAGCTTCCAATACACGGCTCTCGTGGGGTTTGTCACAAAATAGTGTCTATTTGTTTACACCGTATCAACCCATCAATCCATTCCTCTGGGGGGTATAAGCACCGACAAAAATAACGGATTGAAAGTAGAAGGGATAATAGATGGATTTGAGGACGATTCGGTTAAGTGACTCAAGAGTATTGATACGACGGGATTAAATGCATTCGACTCGCCATCAATCTGCGAAAGTTTTGGGCCTAACGGAATCCTTCCTGCACCAACAGGCCCGAAAATAAATCTTTGTTGAACCGCAGGCTCTTTATACGATAAATAATTGACGGCAGTTTGGCCTTCCACTGGTGAAGGAAAGCCTCTCCATGCCACGTCAGTCTTGGGGGCTCTGCTCGGCCATACTTCACTGGCAGGCGGCTCAACATATGGTCGCCGCGGTGTGGCGATTCTACGATGAATCGTGCGATTTAAGATCTTCGGTTGTCGCACCGTTCCTCTCTGTTGCGCGAAATGTCGTCGCAACGCGATCACCGTTGCTTGTTTGAATACTCCTCAGATGTTTGATGCCTTCGCAAAATATTCACGAGAATATATAAAGTTCGCAGTCACGATCAAAGTTCCCAAATTAAATAGCTACTAGACTTGAACTTTCTTGTAAAACTCTGCGCAGAGAAATCGATAGCCTGCCGGCTCTGTGACTCATCAAGTTCTCAACAGCATGTGCATTATGTAAGCACTTTAAATTGTAAAGCTGCGATGATTCCAAGATAGATGTCCGGCATGAGGCTTATATCGGGTGAACCGCAGTCGATTTACGTTGAAGCAATCTTGGTTCTTGCTCGATGTGCATCGAGGCACAAAGAGAAAAGGATAACATTTCGAAATACGATTACAAATTTCAAGAACGCTGACACGTAAAATATTAGTCTCACCGTGAAATGCGATATCATGGCTTATCGTGAAAAATGATATCACATGAATCCTAGTTCAAGGTCATGCATGACTGTTCATGTGGGAAGTTCCACTTTGGTGTTTGGCCAATCACTTTGTGTGTAAGCGAAACACCAGACGGGGCGAAGAAAGCCCTTGCAGAGCCTGTTGGTCAGCCGCTGCCGCGTGTAGATCAGGTGTGCAGGCGGTGCAACTGCAACGGGGCCCCACTGGGTGGGAGGGGCCTAGGCAACATACGGCGCAAAAGAAGTTCAACATACGGTAAGCTCACGGCCAACGCCGGTGACGATTATCTGAAAGAGTCCTGGGCCTCCGCTAGAATACGTACCAGGCGCGGTGTGTTAACATCGCCAATCGGGAGACAAGGCGGCCGGGCGTGGTGCTGCTGGCCACCCACCCCCTCGTGTGCCGTGCCGACCTTCATAGGTGCCACTCACTAACAGCCCTTGCCACTAAAGTCTGTTGAGGCTACACGGGGGATTTTTGTCTTTGTCGTATGGGAGTACATGTATGCATGCTTGTACGTTAGTGTTTAAAAGTGTGTTCGTGTGTTTGCATGTATGTGTTTACGTGTGCAAGTGGGGGGCGGTAGTGTAGTGGTTAGCGCGCTGCACTACGAACCTGGTGACCCGGGTTCGATTTCCCCTCACGGTCAACATCAGTGACGATTATTTGAACCGGTCCTGGGCCTCCCCTAGGTCGACTCAGCCTCAAATGAGTACCTGGTGCGATGTGTAAACATCGCCATTAGCGAGACAAAGGCGGCCGGGCGTGGTGTTGGCCACCCACCCCCTCGTGTGCCGTGCCGGCCTTTAAAGGTGCTCGCTAACAGCACCCCTACAGTCTGCTAAGGCTATACGGGAGATCCTTGTATTTGTGCAAGTATGCAACAGTTAAAGTGTGCAAGTGAAATAGACATGCCCTTCTGTGTGTGCTCATCTGTGCGTGCAAGTGCACGCGCATTGCGTCCGAGTGTGTGTGCACATATTTGTGCACGAGTGTGCTCGCACGCGCACCGTCGATGCTTCGCTAATTTTCACACGCACACGATTGGGAAGGCGGATTTGGAGAGGCTCCATTGGATCCCTTGCACCGGGGGGGCCATGCCCAGCCACGCTCCCCTCCTCTGGTTAGCGACACGCTCGCTCGGTGTGCTCCACCGGCACGACGTCGCATATCCGACCGTAGCGTGTCCAGCCACGACCTTGACGGTAAACATCCCACACAGTGCCGGATTATCCTAGTAGCACAAGTAGCTACATATGTTATGGGCCCCGCACTTTCAAGTGCCCCGCGCTAAATGCGTTCAAGCTATCAATTCCGGTTCAGCGATTCTGCACTTGCTCTATTATTATAGTATTATACTGCCTTTAACTTGTATGAACGACTGGGTGTTTAAGTACTCTTTGGTTCTTTCGGTAAAGTCACACAGGTAGAAAATTTTAAAATAATAGATGTTATCGATATAATAGATGTGATCTATTATTTTATTTTTTCTACCGACGTGACTTTACCGAAAGACGCAAAGAGTATGGATTCCTGCAGTCACGAAAGCTTCAAATCCAGATTGGGTGTTTAAGGTGAGCGATTTGTCGTATTATCTGGCTGTTTAGCAAATGAAAAAACATAATGACTTCACTATGCAAGTAAAAAATGGGTGTTTTTATATTTCTGCATTTTTTACATGTATGGCCCCTTTATAACAAATGCTACAGCCCCAAATCTCTGCAATGTGTTCACAGAGCGGCCACTTTCAAACGCGGCCGTCTTTTCTTTATTTTGTTGAGTCGTTTTTTATTTTGCTGCGTGGTTGTCGGGGTTTTCATTCGCTTGGCTTGTATGTGTGTTGAGCAGTGGCCTGGTAACGACATTACCAGTGGCGTAGTAACGTAACGACATTACCACCAGCGTCGTAACGACATTATCAGTGGCGTAGGAACGACATTATCAGTGGCGTAGTAACGACATTACCAGCAGCGTAGTAACGACATTATCATCTCAGAACGTGCAACAATCGGTTAGGCGGCGGGCCCTAGGAAATGATATATATGTAGTGGTAATGATGGAGACCCAGTCTTCTTTGGAGGCAACACGTTTATTTATAACAACTATAACAGTAACACAAGGTCCCTGACACAAAGGGGTATTGGCCCCTTCCACCCGATGCCCTGGGGAGGTATAGCCTCTGGGCTAGCGTGTCCTAATCACTGGGACCACTTCCTCTATATCTCAGCCCTCCAGCTTGGCTGACCTATGGGAGGCTAGCTGAGCCGACCCAGCCAAAGTCCTCGGGTCCCAGCCACTGGCCCACTCGGTCCCGGCCCTTAGAAGGACGTCAGGTCCGGGGGTTCCCAGGGTCCTAGTCTAGGCTGGCTTTTTGGTCTTCAGCTTGACGACGACTGCCGAACCCGTTCAGAGGTCCGACTTATATACAGCTCCCAGGGTCACTCCGCCCCTGGCCACGCCTACTCTCTGGAACCTTCTGGAGGAACCTCAACTATTGCATTTTCCCTCAGCCCCCACTGGGGGCCTGGGGTGTGTACCTCCGGTTCCCAACCGCCCTCTGGGTTCCCTGGCCTAACGGCGTTACTTGATACAGGCCGTTCTTGCTGTTGCCCCCTGTTGACCCATGGCTGACGCTACACCAGGTAAATAGTGGTAACCGCGTGTAATGCTAACAATACCCACTACATTACCCCCCCCCCCCTCGTAGCACTCAGCCGTCTTGGCTGCCAGCCCCCCCCCCCTCTTTTTTTTTTAAAACATCGAACACAACAATGAGTACGTGTGCCTCAATGCAACAATAACAACAAAAATAAAAACCCATAAAAATAACCCAACCCACCTGTACATGTGTAAATTATTTACAAATATACATGGGAGTACGATGGTGCACGCGCGACCGCCCACACCCTGTGGTACGCACACGTTCAACGACCACGACAACGCAACCGCCCCCAGTGTGTTAAGGTTCAATGGTGGCAACAAAGTCTAACCGACGGAAGGGGAAGTGTGTGTGGCGTGGACATGTGGAGAATCACGAAAACTGGGGGGTCTTGGATCGGGTCCATGTAGCGGGACCATCGTACGAGCCACAAGGTCTCTGTGGCGGCTCAGCAGAAATTGGTTTTAAGTGGGGAACAGCCCACAGGGGCGGGTCAGGAGAGACCGGCCCTGTCAGGGCCCCATCAGGTGGGGCAGGTGGGCGCTTGGTGTCCGGGGGCAGCCGACGCTGGTGGCCGTGAAGGCCTCAATCCCGCGGCATCTGAGGGTGGGATGGCATTTCTCAGGGTGAGGTTCCGCAGGCGTTACATAGGGTTTCAGGCCCGGGTGTACGTGCCAAGACCGTTTCCCCCATTGAACCTTAACACACTGGGGGCGGACGACTCGGACAACCTTGACCGGCCCCTTCCAGAGTCTTAGCAATTTCGGGGATGTTGCCAGGGGAACCTGGGGGCAGTGTAGCCAAGCCCGGTCACCTTCAGCCCATATGTGCTCGGATACGCGGTGGTCCTGCAACTTCTCGTTGGCCAATTGCTTTGCCCCGGAATTTTCCCTGGCGGCCTTGCATGCCTTGGTCAGTTTTTGAATATTGAACCAGATGTGGTCCGACAATTTTTATTTCGAGGCGAGCGGTGTGATGTGTAGCTGCACGTCCGCCGGGGGATTGACATCGCAGCCATACATGAGATAGAATGGCGAGTACCCGGTCGCCGCGTGGGGTGCCATCCTATATGCTGCCAGGACCCTGGGGATGTGGAGATCCCAATCCAGTTGAGACTCATCAACCTGGTGGCACAGCATTGAGGTGAGCATCTGATGAAGACGTTCAACCATCCCGTCAGTTTGTGGGTGGTACGGGGAAGTGAGCACTTTTTGTGTACACAGGAGGTTACACACGTCCTTCAATATAGAGGAAGAGAAATTCCTTCACTGGTCGGTCAGCTGCCGCTCCGGAGCACCCTTGTCCAGGACGTAGCCCTGGAGAAAGGCCTCGGCAATGGCTGCTGCCGACTGGTTGGAGAGTGGCCAGGCCATAGGCCAGCGGGTGAAATATTCCACCCCAACCAGCAGGTACTTATTACCTCGGGAGGTGGCTGAAAAGGGCCCAAAAATGTGCCACCAACTCGTTGATGCGGGACACTGAAGGCGACCAAGCATCGTCGTCGAGAGCGGCTGGAAGAGCCCGGAGTCCCTCTTCCTCCGTCCACCCCGCCATGTCGCAGTTGGAGAGGAATCTTCATTCAAACGCCGCCCAATCCCCACCTGCAGCGGAGAATGCCTTGAGGACAGGCAAGCACTGCTGGAGAGGAGACACACATCCCGCCTTCAGTCGTGTCGTGCTGGATTTCACAGGATCCGTGGCATCGGTACTATCCACAATGGCGGTGTCCAGCGCTGGTCACGTTGCTGATGACGTGGTGACGTCCAATTGGTGCGGGTCGAGAGCGGAAGTGACGTCGTTTCCACAGTGAACGTGGCTTCCGGCGGAAGCGCGTTCGTGGGCGTAAGTGACGTCGTCCCCGTGATTCACTTGTCTTCCGGCAGAAGCGCCATCGTCTTGGGCGGGAGCTTCAAAATCTTTGGCCCGGAGTTGAAGAGCCGGTGGTGGGAATGGCCGCTGCTTGCAGGTCTGCTCCCCTCGGTGGATTTCTTCAATGATCGAGGCCGCGGCGTGCAGGAGGTCGGCGAGGCGGGATTGCGCCACATGGAGCGCTCTCCCCGAAGGCGGCGGGTGCACAGACACCTGTGCAGGCTGCATGTCGGCTGTTGGGGCGGCCTCTTCATTGTTTGTTGGTGTTGTCGCCCCTGGAGCGAGCGCAGCACCTTCGTCGTCATCGTCCGGAGCCGAGATACGTGCACGACTCCTTGTTTCCATTATAGTTAGGTCTTCAGCCACTTCTGATGCCAGTTGTAGTGGTAACCGCGTGTAACGCCAACAATACCCACTACATATATATCGCGGCTCCTCTTGTGTAATCTTATCGTTACATAAGTGTTGTCGTTCTTTTGCACTTTTGTTGTTGAAAATAAATCACACGGTGCTTGTCCAGGGGTTAGGAGGCAAGGCACCCCCTGGCTGCCATGCGCTCGTTACTCTACCGGTGTGCGTAGCCAACCGTGTATGTGGAATTTTGTCCTTGTGTAATGAGTGACTTCCAACACACGTCTAGTAGAAGGCTTCTTATTTATTAAGAGCACACTGGGCAACACACTTCGTAACGCGGCTAAACCTAGGCTGTCCAAACACGCAGCCCATCTCCGTTCTGCGCTCCGCTGGCTGGTTGACGAGCGTAGCGGCGGTGACGGAGCTGCTCTTTCAGGAGAACAGCCACGTGGTCGAAGATAAAGAGATGATGACGGCAGCGACGCAACCAGGACGCAGACCCTACACTAACAGCCTCGAACCTCTGGTTTGGTGCTCCTTATATCTGCCTGGCTCGGCCAAGCTCCACCTCTGGCCACGCCCCCTTTCCAGAACCTTCGGGTTGGTTCCCGGAGCTTCTCGACTGACTCCGCCCTTAACCTTTACCCCAGATACGCCCCTTCATAATAAGGCATTATGTAATGCAGCCATAACCATAATTACCCCTACAAGCCAGCAGGTGTCACCCTGTCATTACACTTGTATACAGTTAACGTACAGCGCTGTGGGATGCCGTTGGCATGATTGACGCTTGATAAAATTAAACTATTATTACGTATGCATGATGAACTTCTTTCGCACTGTACGTAGCCGTCCACGCTAATCGGAAACTAAAGCACAGTGGCGCATTTTTCCCACGCTTGAAACAGTTTGCGCTTTACATGTATCCAGTTACTAGTTGCTTTCAACATATCACGGTGCGGCCGTCATGTTTTCTACAGATGTTCACACATCGGACCGTCACAAGTATCCGCCTGTACGCCAGTCGCCATCGAGTCATGATATGCGACATTGTACTCCACGTCCTTCCGGCAATTCATAGCACGCTTTGATGATCTCCATGCAATAGAGCTGAATGTAGCTGTTCCCTCTCGATGCGATTTAAAACAAAAAAAAGACGCAGGGTCTGAGAAAGTATGACGGTTTGATGGTGCAGCATAATTTAGAGCAATTCCCTCAGGTGTCTTGTAAATTCTTGCGGAAGGCTGAACGTGAAAATGAAAGGCAACAAGTTGAGTGTTTTATTTTAATGAGTGGGTATTGCCCGCCACGCCATGTGGAAACACCGACATTAAACGGAGAAGGAACAAACAGTCTGCATCAGCAGCAGGCCATGCTTTCCCACCTGATGATGGATGCTTGTGTTGCGCCCGAAACGTCGTGATTTAATTTAGTTGCTTTCATTTATTTTATTTTATTTTTTACCTACGTGACATTACCGAAAAAACCAAAGAGTATGAATCCTTTGCAGTCACTAAAGCTTCAAATCTAGAATTAAGGTGGAACGACTGAACAGCGCACAGCGTGTAGTGTATAGTGTAGTATATAGTAGTGTAGTGTATAGTAGTGTAGTGTCTGGAAAGAGCCCAATGTGTTCGCTTACCGACTATTACCGTTAACGACGGGCTGTTGTAGGTAATGTAAATATTAATTAATGCATTGATTAACCATGTTTCTATAGATATTATATGCTTACACCATTGTTATTATCTTTATGTATTATTATCCATTGTTTAAATATTACAATATAAGTTTTTCGGGTGAAAAATAGTAAAAACATTGACTTAAAGCTTTCGTGACTGCAGGAATTCATATTCTTTGGGGGCCGTCCATAATGACGTCACGCGATTTTGGACCAATTTTGACCCCCCCCCCCTTCGTCACACGGAGTCACAAAAAGTCAGACCCCCCTCAAATATGAAGTCACAAAGCTCTGCCCCCCCCCCCCCCAAAAGAAAACATGCTTCAAATCGCTTTCAACTATTGTCATTGTAGTGCGTATTTAATGTGGCGCTGCACTCTGATGTTGTTTATATTCATTTAAAGTTGCGCGTTTTGATGTGACGTCACATTTCTCACCCCCACCTCCCTCCTCGTCACACATCGTCACAAATGTCTGAATCCCCCCCCCCCACCCCGAGGTGCGTGACGTCATTTATGGACGGCCCCTTGGGTCTTTCGGTAAAGTCACGTAGATAGGTTCAAAGAAAAGCTTTCGATGCTATCGGAACAATTTAAGCCTTTAACGTGTATTTCCTAGACTCGCTTAACGATCAAAGCACTTGACGACTGGTTTCGCGGAACCAATTACCGTCGTTAAGAGGGGTTCTACTTTATGTACAATGTTGAACTTCCTTCGCACCGTACATAGCCAACCGTGCTAATGGGATGGCGAACAACAAACTAAACACAAACAAATTGATGGAGCAATTAAATCGGTTCTTGCGCAGGTGCCGGGGGGGATACATTTCTGGAGCACAAGAGATGGCGATGGCTTGAGAACGCCTTCATCCAGCAGTGGATTGATAATGGCTGATTTTGATGATAAAGAATCTTAGAGGTGGCAAATTTTTTGTTTGCTTATTTTCGATATCTGGCAAGGAATGCTCACGTCCGCGATATTTTCCGGCTCCGTCGTGAGTGATGAGCACGGATGGCTCCATAAGGCGCGGGAAGAAGGTCAAGGGACATGAGCTGCGGGTAGTGTTCGATTTCCATTCGTCTGCTTGTAAGGGGCCGTCCATAAATAACGTCACGCACCTATGGGGGGGGGGGGGGGGGGTCAGACATTTGTGACGATGTGTGACGAGGAGGCGGGGGGTTTGAGAAATGTGACGTCACATCAAAATGTGCAACTTTAAATAAATATAGACAACACGCTCTACTTAATTAAATAGACTTTTTAATAAATGTTTTCTCCCACAACATCAGAGTGCAGCGCCACATTAAATACGCACTACAATATTTGAAGCATGTTTTATTTGGGGGGGGGCAGAGCTTTCTGACATCATATTTAAAGGTCTGACTTTTTGTGACGCCGTGTAACGAAGGAGGAGGGGGGGTCAAAAATCGTCAAAAATCGCGTGACGTCATTTATGGACGGCCCCTAATGTCTCAGAATAAAAACAAAAGTACATGAGCACCATAGAGATGAATCGCCAATTGTTACTATAAACAGCGCCGTGGCTCGAGATGGATTCAAAAGACGTTGCATCTCAGATGTAATGATTTTTTATCTCACGTTCAGAATTCTGGGATCAAAGATTCCCCATCCTTTAAGAGACTGTTTGGGCTGTTAACGAGCACATATTACGGACAGGAAACAGCATCTTTAGGATGTGGCATGGTCAGCATCGTGCCTGGCTACCTTCATCTTCCCGGTGCCGATGTTTGCACACTGTACCAGGGATTGATTTTAATGCTGAGTTCACCTAGGGGAGGCACAACACCACTTCAGATGTCACTCATCAATGCTGTACCGTATACTCCAGATTATAAGACGCACCTTCCCCCCTTGTATTTTAAAGCTAAAGTTGCGTGTGCGCGTGCGTTTTATTATCCAGTTCGTGTGTGCGTTGTGCTACCAGCTTTGTATAATTTTATACGTTTTGGGTCGGTTTTACTTTCCGATGCGCCTTATAATGCAGAGAATTCGGTCATTCCCGGTTGGAAATCGAACCAAATGTGCGCTGTGCGCTAACCACCGCGCCACCGCTCTCCACTTTTAATCGAACGCACGTAGCAGTTTGGCGAGCACAGTTACGTCTGCTCCGAGCGAGAATAGTTTTTATTCACACATCACACACACACCCTATATGCTATAGCAAAGGTTGGAGGGGGGGAGGGGGTATTCATATGCACACGATATATATATTACGGCGTTTCGTCGGCGCGACGCCACACCTTGCATATGCGACACGCATCGATAGACTCAGCCGCGCAATCCAGCTTGCGAGTTGCCTGCCCCCCCCACCCCCGAGTGCGCTTGGCCAGCTCGCCGAATGGAAAGTGTCAAATCTGTCCTAATCCCCTCTTCTCCTCCACTCGGGATCACAGGGTGGTGGTGGAGGGGGGTCACTGGAGTTCAGCCCCTAATGCATTTGGTCCATGGCCGGGAGGCTTCATAAAACTGCGGATGGAGTTGGCTCGCATCGTGTTGCGCTGCGAGCGTCGTCGATTCGCTCACGGGCGCACTTCAAGTGGCGACACGATATCAAAGAAAACGGTGTCCTCTCGATTTTTTTTTGGGGGGGGGCTGCCTCTAAATATTTTTGTGTCCCAATACTATTTTGTTTTGCGTATTATATTTGTTCTCCTCTTCCTCGGAGCGGTTTGTGCGAGTGCACTTTTAGTCTTTAATGTTTTAAAGAGACCATTATTTCTTTGAGCTTTAGATTGGCTGTCCGAGGCGCGTTGGGGGGTTCTCTTTAATCAGAAAAATTCTAAAGCACCATAAAAATGTATAAATACGCCAGTGTGATTTTTTTCTCTCTTCGAAATTAAATTACCCAATTGAAATGTATTAATTTTAATATATATACGTGCTGGAAGGGCAGTGTCAGACTGGCAGCTGAGCCATTTTCAACTCAGAATCCTTCTGCTCTCTGACCCCCTCCCAAAATGCTGTCTTTATTATACCGTATAGCCCCTTTGTCAAATAACTGCTGGATGCCATGTGGTGACCACAGCTTAACCCCGCTGGTTCAGTTACAGAGTGGCAAAGAGTGGGCGCTCAGATATCAGGGGCCGTCCATAAATGACGTCACACGGCGTCACAAAAAATCAGACCCCCCTCAAATATGACGTCACAAAGCTCTGCCCCCCCAAAAAAACTATTTTCCATTTTGAAAACCAAACTTGCTTCAAATCGCTTTAAACTATTGTCATTGTAATGCGTATTTAATGTGGCGCTGCACTCTGATGTTGTAGGAGTATTGTTATAAGAATTAGTGTTGTTATAACAATTCTATATTTATTCAAAGTTGCGCATTTTGATGTGACGTCACATTTCTCAACCCCCCTCCCTCGTCACACATCGTCACAAATGTCTGACCCCCCCCCCCCCCCCCAGGTGCGTGACATAATTTATGGACGGCCCCTCACTCGCCACTTGCGTTGGTCGTGACTGGGAATTGAACTCTGGTTTTGATAGGTTCATAGCGCAGTGCCCTAACCACTACGCCACCACTGTTCCAACGAAATTATTTATAACTTGTGATAATAATACGAATAAAAGCAGATTAATTAATTATTTTCCAAGCAAATCGTCGAAATAAATGTTCAGCGTGGTCATGGTTGGGATATATTTATGGAAAACAAATAAAAGACTAAGATCCTTAACTGACTGTTGGGGCAAGTGTTGTTAGCGAGCACCTACGAAAGCCGGCACGGCGCACGAGGGGGATGGTGGCTAAACCCCATGCCTGCCCGCCTTTGTCTCCCCAGTGCCGAAGTTTTATACGCACCACACCGGCTACGCATTTAAGGGCGAGTCAGCCGAGGGGAAGTCGAGGACGGGTTCAAATCTTCACATGTTATTGGTCGGGGGCGGCAATCGAATTTGGGGTTACCAGGTTCACAGCTGAGCGTGCTAACCACACCAGTAACATGACCAACTCATTTCTTTTGATCAATTTATCAATTCTAGAAACGTCCCTGAAGGATCCCTGTCGACGAACGCGTTGAGTTCTTTGAAAATGGTGACAAAAAAAACAACCAGCTCTCAATTTTATTTTATCTGTTTTTTTTTATAACCTTCAGAAATTTTGACACAGCGGCATCACCAAATCTTTTGTCCAATGTTCGGGTTAAATCCGTTTACAGTACCATCTTCTTCGGAATATAAGAGACACATTTCCCCCGACCCCACCCCCAAGTAAAAGTTGTAATGTAAGAGTTGGGCCCTGCACCTTATAATCTGGTTGCTGTGCGTGTGCGTGACTAGATTTAGATTATTTGATTTTCACCGGGCAAACGTTTTTGGGGTGTGCCTTGCTTTCCGGAGCATCTGATAATCCGGAGATTCTGGGGTCACGTTCGCCCATATGCATTTTCCGCTTCAACAGAATTTCCCCATCACTGACTTTCTGCATTCTGACCGGCTTTTTTATTTTATTTTTGTGCCTGCGAAACTGAAAAACAGAGTAATGTGTTTTCGTTTTTGAAATGCATTGCGAGATTGAACGCAGTTTTCTCCCTCATTTGTTTTATATTTGTGATTTAACTTATTTTTTTATCTCTCCTGTTATCTACATATATATTGCACACCGCATCAGCCCCATACGAAACAATTATATGGATTTGGGCATCGCAAGATCGCAAGGAATTGTCTTGGCGTGGGGAGGTTTTCATCTAGTAGTAGATAGAGTAAGGTTAATGATGATTGCTCACTGGGGATATCATTTAGTTACCCAATACAGTTAACATAATACATAACAAATGTATGAGTGTGTTTCGAGATAGCTTTAATCAATACATATTTTTTTCAAGCAGTGTCCCGATGTTCAACTGGTCATTGCTGCTGCCTTCATCGTTTTGTTATGGTCTGAGCCATGGAGCAACTGGTATTGATTTCACACCAAATGATGCAGCCTTGCCATGCGACAATTTGTTTTTCACTGACCACAGAGCAAGGATGTGTTGCATCAATCTTCGCCACGAAATCTAACTCAAGAGTTCCCAACTGGGAAGTCTGCTGATCCACACCGAATTGGCCACATTTTTTGGGCCTGATCGAAAATCAAGTGTTGCGCTCTGAGCACCGTGGGTGGGTGTTTGCGTTTACAATCCCTCAAAGTGCATGAAGAGATGTGAAGGGACATGGAAGAAGGCAAGGACAGTGTTACCCATATCAGACAAGTTGAGAGAAAGTCGACTCGGTCGACAGAGACGCGTCGTAAGAAGGCGGGAAAGCCACATGAGAAGAAAGATGATGAACGTGGAGTCACCAGGGTGAAGCCTGAGATACAGGGCCCTGAAAGAGGTGGTTGCAAGCGGTGAACTGGACTGTGAAGTGGACGTGGAGATGATGACCGAGCACAGCAATGTGTGGTGAAAGAGGACCAGCAAAGTCAGGCCCCACAAGAGGTGGGAAACAATGCCAGGAGGAAGAGATCGGGAAGGGGCGGGCGTGCGCGCAACAATATTGCTTTTGCCCCTTGGAAGGGCAGATTTGACAAATCGTTGATTGCACGCACGTAACCTCAAGGCTTCGGCCTGCTGGATGGGCGTTGGCATTTTAGGCTGCGCGCACATACAGCCCTTTGTCCCTGACAGGGGGCCCACATTTGTATGCAAGCCCTGGCTTCCCCGGCCAGACCACGCAGATATCGAGCGTGAGAAATTAACTGTAGCGGTGTGCGCGTGGGCGAGCCGCTGCCCGGTGAATGTGTATATGTTGAACTTCTTTCACACCGTACGTAGCCAACCGTGCTAATGGGAGGTGCGGGGTGGAGGACAACAACAAAATAAACAAAATGCATAAAAGAAAACGTCCTTTCAGCGGCGCTCGTTCACAAGCAAGGACCTCATCGCGATGGACGTGACGACGTGGGAGATGCCTGGCTTCGATCTTCCGTGAAGCTCACGGGGCCACAACCCTCAACTACATCCACACACGAAACGATGGCAGCAGCAGCAGATGCGGAACATGATGATGAGGATGCACGAATAGAGAATTGCAAACTCTCCCGGCACTGTGCAGCGACAGAGGTCACCCAGAACAGAACCACGGAGCATGTACCGTCGTCTCAAATTCCCGATTCGCAAATACTATAAACTATCAAAAAATATATTTTGTATTTTACCAGGTAAGGCTACATATCTATTTTTCAGAAGCGACCTTGGCCACAAATGATAGCTCAACGAAGTGGCTTACCACGTGGAAATCTATAGCGGCCAAACATTCTAAACGCACGTTTCTAAATGTGGAGGGTCAAACCGGCGGGACCCGGAGAAAAATCCATGCGACCACAGGAAGAAAGAAAGACACACACGCAAACTCAAAATATGCAGCGGGCGTCAGGGTAGGGATCGAACCCACGACCTCCTGCATACAAAGCGAGGTAATTAACATCTCGCCAGGGCGGGCATCATCACAGCAGAGAGATCTTCCGCTACTACGCCTGACGAAATCATCTGGCTGAATCACATCAATGCCAACTCACGGTTGTTGCTCTCCGTCAGCGGTTCCTAACCGGTGGACCGCAGACCCCTGGTGGCCCGCGAGGCTACTACAGGGGCCCCGTGGAAAGGAACGTTCATAAACATACTGGATAAAGGGAAATGTCCAATTTAAAACAAGTACGAGTCGCGTGCGGACGGGTGGTCCGTGGCATTTTTTTGGAGGTTCAAAAGGTTGTCCGCACACTCGAAAAAGCCGGGGACCTCTGCTCCACATCAGCATCAGCCACACGAAGAAGAAGAAAAGATGATTGTGCTCGCTCCCCCCGTGCCCCCCCCCCATATATACAGGATATCGTAGTTTCGATCCTGACCCTGACGCCTGGATATTTGGAGCTTGCATGTCTCTCCCCCCGTGGACGCGTGCATTTGTCTCCGGGTGCTCCGGGTTTTCCCCCTCCACATTTAAAATCGGCACGCGTCTAAGATTATTTGACTATAAGAATAGGGTTTACCCTTTCGGGCAATAAAACATGTGCTAAGATGTTAAAACACCAAACTGAAACCTTTTTTGCAAGGAATCATGTCTGCATTAACCACATATACTTGTGCTGAACATGCAAATAAAAAAACATGCTCTCATAATATATGTTGATGCATTGCCTTTGAAACTGATTGGTGCACACCAGAGACAGATTTGTTTAAACTCAAACAGGGGTGGGAAAGCTTTGTTCTGCCAAGAGCCATTTAGATATTTATAACATCATTCGCGAGCTAATCAAAATGATCAACTTAAAAATAAGCCTGTTATATTTGGTCAAACATATAAATTAACTCACCCCTAATGTGATGGCTGGAACTGCTTCTCTTTGGTGAGGCGTGTGATGTTAGCTGGTATTGATGATGTTGCTACTCGCAACTGCTTTTCCAGGTTTGCTCCTAGATTTATTGAATTTCGAGTCCCGCCTGCGGTTGCCTTGGCAGGGCCACACCAAAGGATTTCACGGGCCTTATACGACCCGCAGGCTGGACGTTCCTCACCCCTGGTTTAAAGCCTAGTCACAAACAGTGTTAGTGTTTGGCTACCGTAAAATTTCCGCACGAAAAGCCACAACTTTGTGACCCGGTCGCTTCTGAAAAAAGAGCGATCACGCCCAGTGGGCGCTACTTGTTAAAATAAAATCCCTCCCCCACCGCGACACACAGGAACGGGGGTGGCGATAGGGAAATCATGGGGAAGTGTGCGACGCATCTTCACTGCCGCGTGTGGGAAGACACCCATTGATCGTGTGTGCCTGTTATGAACTCATATGAAGGCTACTGGATCTTTGCACTTTCAAAAATCTCGATGGAAAACTCGTTTCTTGAGAACTGCTTTTTGTGTTTAGTTTGTTGTCCTTCCCCCCCACCCACCTCCGATCATCACGGTTGGCTACGTACGGTGCGAAAGAAGTTCAACGTAGTATACACCTGGCGCACATGAGCAGCGCTGGTGAGCAACACGTTCACTGCCGAATTCGCCGCGCCATATCGTGATCGCCGCCATTGTGATTGTGCCCCGTGTACGCAAGTGGAGAATGGATCTTGGGTTGTTCGCCAGGGGAACAGTATTTAGTCATCTATATTTATAATTGTGCGTTTTTGAATAATGTGTATGGCATCGTTTGTTGGTGTTGTTATCGCGTTAATTCAATAACAAAAACAAAACATCTGAGTCTGTGCTCTCCGTTTGCCTGCGTGAAAGTTTCCAAGAGTTGTGGCCTTTCCCAATCCTTGCCCCGCCTGGCAGAATAACTTAACGAGCAGTAGTAATGAACCGTGGCTGTTTAAATTGTGATAAAAAATAAAAACCCCGTGGAAATCAATCACGCTCCCTGAGGAAAACAAAAAGTGCGTTTTTGTTTTAGTAGTGTAATTTTCATCGCAGTTGTGAAGGTTTCCTGACATGATTGGGAAGTTGGAGTTGTGGTCTGGGATGTGTGGTAGACCTCATGGATTCACTTCTTTGTTGTGATACACTTTTTTGTTGCTGTGTATGCTTTTTGTTTTGGTGCCATTTCTTACTTTGTTTTTTTTCAGTTATTGATTGTGGTTAGTAGTAGGGGTTTTCATATGCTTGGTAGTGGCTCTATATAGGATTTGGTCTTTATATATAATTAATGTGCGGCGTTATGGGATGCTGTTAGCATGAATGATGCAATATAAAATGAAAGCCTGAATATTATCATCAGCCGTGGTCAATCCACTGCTGGATGAATGCATCCCTGTGAGGTAGGCTTTCGCGACCAATATCATCCATAAAATAGTTTTTATGGCTTAGATTGCGTAAATGCAAATGTGTCGTTAAACCCGCCACATCCCGATAGAGCAAATTAATAAGGTTTGTCACGTAAACAAAATATATCAATTCGTGTACTAGTACAGCACACCCGTGTGTTGGAGAACAAATCCACAGCATTTACTATCTGAGTACGACGTTTCGCCAGTAATTACAACTAGCTTCATCAGGCGACAGCCAGATGTGTGGATGTCGCCTGATGATCTGGCTGTCGCTTGACGAAGCTAGTTGTAATTACTGGCGAAGCGTTGTACTCAGATCGTAAATGTTGTGGATTTGCTCTCGAACACACCGGTTAGTGCTTTACTAGTAACGAATTGGCATGCTCCGTTTACGTGACAAACCTTACGAATTGGCTGTGCCGGGTGTTGGCGGATTTAACGACAGCACACTCACGTGGTTTATCTTCTTGGTTATTTCGGTAAAGTCACGTAGAAGGAAAATAATAAAATAATAAAAATAAAACATAATAAAATACAATTCTCACGACGTTTCGGCCACAACGCAAGCAGCCGTCCTCAGGTGAAGAACAGGTCTGTCGGAAAGACAGCGTCTGAATGAACACCACCAAGCTTGGCAGCGTATATTTAAGCTGGGTTAGGGGAGGACGGGCGCCTTGACAAAGGAATTTCCATATCAACAGAGGAATTTATCATATTTATGGAAAATGCAGATATGGGATTAGTCACTACTTGCGGAATGCGTAGGAGGGGGGGATCTCAAAGTCATATCATGCCCGTGCATTATGTAGGATTAGCAGCAACAAAGGGAGGAGGTAGGGTTAGCAGTAATAAAGGTGTAGTACCGTCGAATACAGGTCGACACCCGGGGTTGAGGCACACTGAGGTTTATTACAACAACCGTCGTGACATACACACTTGAGGGGGTATCGGCCCCCTCACCCGTCTTTCTGAGGACACACCTCCTAGCTAACCCTAGCCTGCCTCAGAGTCCTCCTCTCGTGGACTAGGGGAGGCTATCTTGGCCCGACACTGGTCAGTCGGGCCCGGTACTCAGAGTCCAGACCAACACTGGCTCTGGCTCTGGCACCACGCCACTGGCTCGAGCCTGCGCGGTCCTGACAAGGACGGCGTAGCAGGGGGAGACCAGGGCTCTATCTCGGACGTCTTCCGTCTTCTCTTCTTAGCTAACCCAACCAACCCCCTAGCCCCCCGATACATTCCCCTTTTATACATCCCCCTCCCTGAGGGGTGGGGCCCCGGGGGATCGTAACGTCCGAAGCGCGGACGTCGTAGAGGGCACCTGCCCGTGCACTGACGTAGCCCCGCCCACTGTGCTAGTTTCCCGTTGGATCCCATACATATCAGCTCGACACATATTTCCTCCGTAAGACCCCTACAAAGGGAAGGAATTTTTATAGTAAGGAGCTGCAGCAGCCAAACCACTACGTAAAAAATAATGGTCCACAGTTTGAATTGCATGGCCACAGTCACACTCCTGTGGCTTGTGTATTTTACTTTTCCATGTGTGAATGAGATGTGAGCATCTGCCTTGTGTTGTTCTGTTGCGGTTGATGCTTCCAACCAGAAGGTGCGATGTTTGGGTCTCGAATTAGGTGTTCGTTCAGGACCGTCCGCGTTGTTTCCACGCTGTTGCTATTCACGTGATCGATCATTACACGGGCGACACTAATGTATGATCGCAACGATCGTTGCGTCAAGAAGTCGTATGGCAGCGGTTCTTCTTCTTAACGCGGAAAGGGCATCTCCTCCTGGGCGGTGGGAGATGCCCTTTCTGGGGGGGGTGCGAGACGTGGCCAGATTTTTTGAAGGTAAATAATCGAAACAAAACTAAATAATCACGGGCACGTAAGCACAACCTACTTTGTTTCATAAAAACCTATGTATCTATTAAAATTATTTTTAAAAATTACGATTGAGAAGGAAAGGAATGCAAGGCTCAGTTGAAGTTAAGAGCCACTTGCGTTATGGCAATTTCAGTCGCTGCGCAGGCAGGAAATGGCCAGCAGAGGGAAGCAGAGGAACTGTGAACGCGTTTTTTAGAGACCCGCATTTTCACTGCCCACAGAAAACTGATTCTGGCCTTTTCCACGATGTCGGATGGACATACGAGGCACTGTAAACACGTGGGTGGCATTTTCACTTCGGCCAATTGTCAATATACTCCAGACAGGAATAATGCGTTCACCTTAAGGGCCGTCCATAAATGACGTCACGCACCTAGGCGGGGGGGGGGGGTCAGACATTTGTGACGATGTGTGACGAGGGGGCGAGGGGGGTTGGAGAAATGTGACGTCAAATAAAAATGCGCAACTTTAAATAAATATAGACAACACGTTCTACTTAATTAAATATACTTTCTAATAAATGTTTTATTTTACAACATTAGAGTGCAGCGCCACATTAAATACGCACTACAATATTTGAAGCATGTTTTATTTTGGGGGGGGCAGAGCTTTGTGACGTCATATTTAAGGGGGGGGGGTCTGACTTATTGTGACGCCATGTGATGAAAGAGGGGGGGGGTCAAAAATCGTCAAAAATCGCGTGATGTCATTTATGGACGGCCCTTTAGGATGTATGTGTGTATGTTGAACGTCTTTTGCCCTGTACGTAGCCAACCACGCTAATCGGATGTGCGAAAGACAACAACCTAAGCACTAAAAGCAGCTCTAACGAAATTAGTTTCCAATCGAGACTTAACAGTCCATAGCTCCAGTGGCTTCCTAATGTCGGCAGGAAGAGCGTTCCAGACGGCCGCAGAAGCGCTTGCGGTGACTATCTTTGTTCGATGGCCTGCCAAAAAGCCCCAATAGATGGCGGTGGTGGCATCTACATCTACAGAACCTGAAGAACCAGTGGCATCTACAGGAGATTATTCGACTGTTAAAGCCATTACCCGTGTTTAGTGTAGATGCCGTACACGATGTTTGGAATCGACGGGAGTAAAGTTGGACTTACGAACAAATCGAATTCCGAACAGACCTCTGGAACCTCACTCGTTCGTAAGTAGAGGAGTCATTGTACTCTGCAGTGGAGTGTGCTAACCACTTTGCCACCAATATCCCCTCCGCCCCACATCTTTCCCCTCCTTCCCCGAGCATCTACACGAGAACTTTATATTTACAGTCTGCGACTCTGATTTTCGTTTCAGGGTCTGCTGTTTGCATGAGCAGGAAGGCCACTCTCAAGACCCCAGGGAGGTCATTGTCTGTCAAAATGACGAAAAAAAGTGGTACAAGTAACGCTTGGGAATTCAACGCATAGCGGTGCTGCTATTGCTGCCACTGATACTGTCCCGCGTGATCAATGATACCTTGCCAAGCGAAAAACCTCCACCTTCATCATCACCTAAACCACTTGGGATTGGCTACATTCGATGGCCTAGATATTGTATATATCTCTATTTTTTTTTTATTGCTGCACCATTGCATGGTGATGACAAGTGTTGGGCGATTCACCGTGAATAGTAAACCGCGAAAGGATAGCGCCGTGCATTTGTTATCCAGAGATCGTCAGTTCAATGAGTTCAAACAATGGTTGTACGATTTTTTATTCCCACCCCCACGCCTCTGTCCGCCCAGTAGGTAGAGTGTTCGTGGGTACGCCGCAGTTAGTTGATCGGCAGGCAGGTTAGTGCCGTGTGGGGAGGTTAAAGCGTTGGTACCCCCACCTCTTCCAGAAATGTGGAGCCAATATAAACTAAGGGGCCGTCCATAAATGACGTCACGCACCTGGGGGGCGGGGGTGGCAGACATTTGTGACGATGTGTGACGAGGGGTAGGGGGGGGTTTGAGAAATGTGACGTCACATCAAAATGCGCAACTTTAAATTAATATAGACAACACGTTCTACTTAATTAAATAGACTTTTTAAAAAAATGTTTTCTCCTACAACATCAGAGTGCAGCGCCACATTAAATACGTACTACAATGACAATAGTTTAAAGCGATTTTGAAGCATGTTTAAAAACAAATTTGGGGGGGGGGGGGGGGGGGGCAGAGCTTTGTGACGTCATATTTGAGGGGGGGGGTCTGACTTTTTGTGACGCCGTGTGACGAGGGGGGGGGGGGGGGTCAAAATCGTCCAAAATTGCGTGACGTCATTTATGGACTGCCCCTAAACTAGAAACAGTTTCATTATTTTACCAGGTAAGGCCCACTGAGCTCGATAGATATTTTTCAGAAGCGACCTGGACATCACAAATGGTGACTCAACGAAGTGGTATATATCACGTGGAAATGTATGGCAGCTATATACTCGAAACGCATATCTCTGAATGTGGAGGGAAAACTGGAGGAATGTGGAGGGAAAATCCAGGTGACCACTGGGAGAGAGACACGAAAGCTGAAAATATACAGGAGTCAGGATCGAACCCACGACCTCCTGTATACCAGGCGAGATAGTTAACTGTGTGCAGGGCTGCACCTTTACTTAAATGTGAATATGATTATTGAGACCACTACCATGCATCTCCATAATCCATAAAACTGCGTAATATGGTTTGTATAATGTATACACGTAGCTGCATCTGAAGGCACTGCACAGAACAGTTTAGAGCTGTTCATCTTATTAAGTTCTTGTCGAGGAACATTGCAAATGGTGCTTTTCATCGTGAAATTCTATTTCACAGAAGTACCCCAACGTGTTCTCACTTTGTGAGACTAGCTGGGTTCTACACAGCGTCGTCGTCCCTCGTGCAAATGGCATCGCGCTATC
This sequence comes from Lampetra planeri, assembly GCF_965212315.1. Taxonomy (NCBI): domain Eukaryota; kingdom Metazoa; phylum Chordata; class Hyperoartia; order Petromyzontiformes; family Petromyzontidae; genus Lampetra; species Lampetra planeri. The sequence continues at coordinate 6,294,781 of NC_136152.1, read as the reverse complement.
GCTCAACGAACCGCGGGCACGCAGGAAGGCAGCCAGCGGGTGAGCCGGTGCAAAACATACCCCGAGCTCTGCAGCCCTCTCTGTATACTAAGATGTCTTCAGCCAAGTCAACCGTTGTGTTTATGATTCGCTTGCCTTCAATGGTCGCCAAACGCACACACTGTTGTAGGTTCAATGTGTGTTCCTCCAAGGAGAATTTTCTGTTGTTTTACAAACGTGGTGTCCAGAATATGACTTCTCATTTGCATCCCCTCTTGTGAAGTTATTTAGGGGCCGTCCATAAATGACGTCACGCGATTTTGGACGATTTTTGACCCCCCCCCCCCCTCGTCACACGGCGTCACAAAAAATCAGATCCCCTCTCAAATATGACGTCACAAAGCTCTGCCCCCCCCCCCCCAAAAAAAACATGCTTCAAATCGCTTTAAACTATTGCCATTGTAGTGCGCATATAATGTGGCGCTGCACTCTGATGTTGTAGGAGAAAACATTTATCAAAACGTCTATTTAATTAAGTAGAACGTGTTGTCTATATTGATTTTATAGTTGCGCTATTTGATGTGACGTCACATTTCTCAAATCCCCCACCCCCCCTCGTCGCACATCGTCACAAATGTCTGACCCCCCCCCCCCCTTAGGTGCGTGACGGCATTTATGGACGGCCCCTTAATTATATCATGTGGTTAATTTCTCGCGTCCAAATAACTAACCCTGATTAGCTGCCGAGATCGGACGAGACTAATTGAGTCCAGGGTGATATGGCCGTAGGCTTCTGTAGTTCATTTCTGTTGGTTATTCTTGTTACTATTGCAGGCGTTGAGGCAGCATTTGTCGACGTCAGCCCACCGTTGGCTCAACGTTGCATGTTTACTGGCTTATCCACGTTTAAACCTTTATTTCCCCCAATGCTATATTTAGAAAGAGGAGACCTACTGTGGAAGTGAACCTTCTCGGTGAGAGCGTATTAAAGAAACGCACGGATGAAACGTGAGGAAAATATATTTTTTAAACCAAAAAAGTATTTGAGCGATCTTAAACAGGTGGTGGCGCACGTTTGCAATCCAGCACTGCAGAGGCAGCGAGGGTTGGCCGTATCCGTACGTAGCCAAACGTCGTGCTAATCGGAGGCGCGGAATGGGATCGAGTGTTGTCCCCTCGCACGCGTGGGGTTTTTTTCCGGGCGCTCCGGTTTCCTCCCACATGCATAATGAACACTCATTAATTGGCCGGTAACGCCTTCATATACAGAGGACAGCAGAGCTTGCGGGATGGGGGATTTGTTGTTGTTATCACCCGCTGACCGCCGGGCTGCTGCCTTTCCTGCTCGTCTGTGGTTCCTCGTCGCGCCCCTGTGCCTTTCCCAGAATCGGAATATTTATTGATACTGGAGGAATCCAATGAGCTATAAAGTTATTTTTCACGGATGCCCAGTAGGGGCGGGTAAGAACGTTGCAACAACAAACAAGAGTGGAGAGGGGGGGTGGGCAGAGAGAGGTGGGTCTGCTGGCATCGACACAGAGGCATTGGGTCTCTGTGTGTCTGTGTTGTGTGTCTCTCTCTGTGTGTCTCTGTTGTCTCTCTCTGTGTGTGTCTCTGTGTGTCTATGTTGTGTGTCTCTGTGTGTCTCTGTATTGTCTCTCTCTGCTTGTGTGTCTCTGTGTGTCTATGACTCTATGTTGTGTGTCTCTGTGTGTCTCTGTGTTGTCTCTCTCTGCTTGTGTGTCTGTCTGTGTCTATGTTGTCTTTCTCTCTCTCTCTGTGTTGTCTCTCTCTGCTTGTGTCTGTCTGTGTGTCTATGTTGTGTGTCTGTTGTCTCTTTCTCGGATTTAGTTCTACCTGATGACGATTGCTTGTGCTGCAATCGAAGCGTCGTGCTCTATTATTTAATTTATTTTCTTCCTACGTGACTTTACCGAAAGAACCAAAGAGTAATTCCTGCAGTCACGAAAGCTTCAAATCAAGTTTTAACAACAAACAATACAAAACTCCGATAGGAGTGCAAAGTAGAGGAAAGCACATCACCTAAGACAAACAAATAAGACGAAACCATCCCCATCCTACCAGGTAAAGCCCACTGAGGTATTAACTTATTTTTACTGGTAGGAACCTCTGGTTACACCAGCCCACAGGGGATTATTGTGTCCGTCCGTCGTGCAGGGAGGGGCTGGGTGGGGAGGGAGGGGCTGGGTGGGGAGGGGAGGGTGGGGAGGGGCTGGGTGGGGAGGGTGGGGCTGGGTGGGGAGGGGCTGGGTGGGGAGGGGAGGGTGGGGAGGGGCTGGGTGGGGAGGGTGGGGCTGGGTGGGGAAGGGAGGGTGAGGAGGGGCTGGGTGAGGAGGGTGGGGAGGGGCTGGCTGGGGACGGTGGGGTGGGGCTGGGTGGGGGGTGGGAGGGGTGGGGCTGGGTGGGGAGGGGCTGGCCACCCCGTGGTGCCCTTATAAAACTCAACGTTTCACCTACTCACGCCGGCTTGTGCCCGCCCTCACAGTCGGGCATATTTGCGGAATACACCACGTCGCCGTTGACCCTGGCCACTGACCGAGCAACCCAACGTTCCTACCAGCTCCCTCCGCAGGAATGTGTTCAGAAACGACCTGGTCATAACTGATAGCGTGGCTTATCATGTGGACATTTATAGCACCAAAATAATCTCAATGATCTCAATGCATGTTCTTCTAAATGTGGAGGGAAAAATCTAAGGGAGGACCCGGAGAAAAAAAAAATTCCACGTGACCACGGGGAGAGAGAGAAAAGGAAACTCCACATTTATCGGCAGGCGTCGGTGTCGGGATAGGACCCCCGATCTCGATTGGATGTTTTTTTGTGACGGTGCAGTACACTTTGACGTAATCATTGTTGGCTTAAAAACTTTCGTGACTGCAGGAATTCACATTCTTGGTTTTTTCGGTAAAGTTACGTTGATAAAAATGTAAAAATAATAAAACATAAAATAAAAGCAAAAACCCCACGACGTTTCGATCGCAACACAAGCGGTTTTCATCAGGCGATCGAAACGTCGTGGGTTTTTTGCTTTTAATTTAATTGTTTTCCTTTTATTTTTATTTTCTAACTACGTGACTTTACCGAAAGAACCAAGAATATAATCATTGTTATATTATTACAGACAGCAAAGTGGCCAAACACTAGAGGTCTCTCTAAAATCCCAATGCGACGTGCTTGCCAATCGCCGTGGCAGACTCCCTGGAGGTTCAGACGAATGAGACTTTATGAGACCTCCTTTACCAGTGGCAAAATATAGTAATAGGTTTTTACCCTTTAAACTGGTACAAAAACTGACACCTTTATACAAGGCATCATGTTTGCAATAACCACAACACAAGCAGTCAAAATGCAAACAAAAGAAACAACTCTGATAATGTATGCACTGTCCTTGAAGTTGATTGGTCCACACCCGAGACAGCTTTTCTTAGAGCCTAGTCTCCATTGGTGTTGGACCAGATGACGCCAAAAGGGTGTGGACCAATCAACTTCAAGTACAGTGCATATCATTATCATTATCAGAGTTGTTTCTTTTTGTTTGCATTTTGACTGCTTGTGTTGTGGCTATTGCAAACATGATGCCTTGTATAAAGGTGTCAGTTTTTGTACCAGTTTAAAAGGTAAAAACCTATTACTATGGAATGAGACTTGTTTAACCCAGTGTCTGAGTTTGTATCGTGGGACCTCCTTTGCCAGTATCACAATTTCAGTCTAGGGCAGGCCTCCTAAAACTGTGCATATCTACAAACTATACAGACTAGCTTAGTTTGTAGACACCGCCAGGATTAGTTTGTAGAATAAATGTAGATCATCTATAGAGCCCCATTGTTTCATTGATGTACGCTCGCTAACGAAGCAACGACACCAGGAGGCGACGCTGCTTTGTCTGGAAGATACCCTCAAGGGACAGATGCATCATAGAACTGCGGAACTCGTCGAGTTCCCACTTGAGTATCGAGAAGTCCGACTCGACCGCCGTCGTGTTGGCGAGCACCGATGCCAACCCGCCGCTGAAAGCGCGGAGGTTGTCGAAACCACTCGGCAGCACATCCCACGCGTTGTTGAATGTCGTCGTGTTGGTGTGCTTGTTGATGGCGTCGTGAATGATCGTGTCCTCCTTGTAGAGCTTGACCAGCACGTCCTTCACGAACACACCAGGACGCATCTTCACGAGCTGAGCGGGCATCACGGGCGCCGCATCCTGGTCGTTATGCTCTGCTTTGACGTCGTTACGCTCTGCTTTGACGTCGTTGAGACCCGCGATCAGCGTCATCGCATATATCGAGATCTCCTTGACGATCCTTGTCTTGTCGACCTTATTGAGACCCTCGTAGCTCTCCAGCGCATATGATCCCTGGTCCTCAATGTGGGCAATGATCGCGGCAGACGCGATGCGCATCGACTGATCATGATACGACACGTACGCCTCATCATGATTGTTGACGCCATCAACAATCTCAACACTGAACAAAACGGTGAGCGACCCGATAAGCGACTGAATATGCTCCTCCTGCTGCGCGATGAGCAGCGACTGGCTCTGGAGCTGGACGATAGTGACGTTGATGGCGTCGATGGCGGGCGCGAGTGCGTAGGTAAGAACCCACCAATCAGCGGTGGGCAGCTTTGCGGGGTTGTTCTCAGTAGTGTACTCGATCAATGCTCGGTGGTACTGCTTGTAGAACTTGAGCACGTTCCCGAGATTGGCCCATCGGTTAGCCTTCCTGGGGCACTTGACCTTCATCTTGATGATCAGGTTGTTTTGGGCGCGGAGGTACACCAAAAAGTCGTACACGATCTTCACCCAGCTGCCATCGAAGACGCACTCAGCGGATTTCTTGACCACAATATCGATCTGATGAGGCGGACACCAGATTCGAATGACATCGTTCTCGGCCTCCTTCACAATGAGCGTCACCAGCCCCCCATGACGCCCAGTCATCGTATTCTCGCCGTCCGATGAAAAGCCGATCAGCTTGGCGCGCCAGTTGGGGTACAGCGCGTCGAGGAACTTGACGAGCATGCGGAAGATGTTCTGAGCAGTGTGACGCTCGAACATAGGGATCGCGACCAGGTGCAGATTGACGAGGAAGCCGCGGTAACAAACGCGGGTGCGCAGGTCGAAGAACGACTGGCCGCGGTGAGTACTGCCGTCGCCAGCCAGAGAGAAGGCCCACACCGATGGATCGTCGATTATCCTGGCGATCATCTGCAGCCCGACGGCCACCAGAACACGGACTGACTGTGCGACGATAAGGTCGTTCATGCCCTGCAGCTTTGGCGTGTTGGTGCGGATCCTGGCATGATCGATGGCAGCAGCCGTTTGACGGAACGACATGCCGACACCGACGTGGTCCATGGCGAGCTCGAAGCGCATCTCGTTCTTGATTGTTGCCGTGTATGTATACGTCCCCGTCTCGATGTTCACTTTCTTGACGAACAGCTTCATCGCGTTGACCTTCTCCTTGGCCTTCTTGGCGGCCTTCTTGGCGATGGCTGCGGCCGCGTCCTCGTCGTCGTTGTCGTCGCCGCTGTCCTCGTCGTCATCGCGAAAGAACAAGTCCCCGATAATTGTCTCAATGATGCTGTTCTGGATCAAGTAGTCGATCGACGCGGTCGACAGGTCCATGTAGTTGTGGAGCGTGTTGGTGCGCTTGGCCATGCCGTTGAAGTAGCTCTTCTTCTCATCGGGCGACAGCGTCTGGTAGAGCATCCACGATTCCTTGTGCTGCCCTTCAAGATGGTGGCGGTACTGATGCGGCAGGAACGGCTTCGTGAAGTACTTGATGTTGGTGCGGTTCTTGCGTTTGCGGCCCGAGTCGCCCGTCACCTCGACCACATCACGGCCTTGGTGAACACAGAACAAGCAACGACAGGACTGCGCGCCATTGGCCTCCGTCGTGATGAGCTCCATCCCATACTGAAGGGTGTGTGAGGATTGGAACGGCGTCGCCACTTTCTTCCCTCCCATGTTGCTGCAGCTGCAATGCTCGGTATAACGATGCGGTACGTCTTGCCGCGGATTACGCAACTGCGCACTCCGCGCACTCACTAGTTTGTAGACGCAGCCAGGCTTAGTTTGTAGATATGTGGCGCTATTTATAGCGAATCTACAGTTTTAGGAGGCCTGGTCTAGGGTTTACCCTTGCTGGCAATTAAACAGTTGTGTTCAGATGTTAAAACGCCAAACAGAAACATTTTGCAATGAATGATAAGTATATATTTTAACCACAGATACTTTAATAGTATATACAGTATATGTGGATAACCATATGTGGTTAACCACATATTCTGCATTAACCACACAAGGCAGGTTCCATAATGTAGCTGCTCACCCCGAGCTCTTAATGCCCTGAGAGTGGCATTGTCTTTGTGCTGTTCGCCTTTTAGCGTCCTCTGGTCTAACACCGTTTGACACGAGGCTCAAAAGAAAGCTGTCTCTGGTGTGGACCAATCAGTTTCAAAGACAATGCACCATCATATACTACCAGAGCATGTTTTTTGTTTGCATGTTTGTCACAAGCCTATGTGATTAATGCAGACACGATTCCTTGCAAAAGGTTTCTGTTTGGTGTTTTAACATCTTGACACAAACTGTTTTATTGCCAGAAGGGGTAAAACCAATTCTTATATGTCTGACTCTTTGTGTAGTTTTATAAACATGTGCAATTGTCGTTCATTGAGTATGGATGATCACGCTTTGGGCAGCCCGCGTAATGTCTGTGTTCGCACCATGCTGAATTGTTTGACTACAACACGATGGGGATTATCATAAATAAACGCAGCGGTGCATTGCTGGGACCCACGTGTACTGTATGTTGAACTTCTTTCGCGCCACACGTAGCCAACCGGCGTTGCGATATGAGCATCGAAGTACGTCAGTATTATTCTGGCAAGATTACATTGATCTTCAATGGATCAATTTAATTTCATTGTGAAAGCAAAACATTGAAGCACACACACACACATTACTGCACACACATTACTGCACACACACTACTGCACACACACACTACTGCACACACACACACACATTACGGGGTGGAGGGGAGGTGGATTGGGGGGGTTGAGGGGGGGGGAGGAGGTGGAGGGGGGATCCTGTTGCCATGGCAACCCGATGATTTCCTCTCGCCAACCCGTATTGACCAGCACGGTGAAGTATGGTCAAACAACCCCAATGACCAAGCCTCCTTGCTGTGGATTCACAATGCCTATAATTAAAATTGTCATGAATTGCATGCTACATACGCCGTGCAGCTGTGAATTGAACACACTGTATGCGATTATATGGCTGAAGAAAGACAGCTTTGTTTGATTCCCTAAATTATGCAAAAACAAAAAGGAATGCATTTAATAATACAATCATTTGATATGTTCAAAGGGGCGAATGGGAGACGTTGGCAATTTGAGTTGTCTTTTTTTTTTAGACAAAGCTATAAAAAAAAATCCATTTTGTATTCCTATCGGGCAATAGGGTGCTGGCAGTTGCCTAGCAACCGGCATGGCCCAACCGTGAGACCCATCGGGGCCTTTATGAATTGCCACGTTTCTCTGCCTTGTACAGACAACAACGATGATCTTTTGGGGTTATTCAAGCGAGAGATATTCCACTTTTAATTGGACGCTTCAAGGGGGTGCTGGGGGGATGGTCAAGATTAAAAATGTGTCGTTAAACGGCTGCGGTGTCGATCTCCCCCCCCCCGTCTGTTAAATGATTTGGAGCCGGCGTTTTTATTTGCGGTAAATGGATTTGCATTCGAATGTAGGGCAAGCCCCGTCAAGGGGAGATAGAAATCTGAGGACGAGCACCAAATCGAATAATGTTTCTTGGTTCCGCAAAAAATAAATAGTTTACGGAAATACAAACATCGTTCTCTCGTTAGCGCACCGTGCAATGATCAGCAGTCCTCTCCTCCACTCTTCACCTTAAATGTTTTAAAATATTTTTTCTTATTCTTGGTTCTTTCGGTAAAGTCACGTAGAAGGGAAACAATAAAATAATAAAAATATAAAACAATACAATTATCACGACGTTTCGACTGCAACACAAGCAATCATCATCAGGTGTGAAATCCACAGCAAGAAAATTTGAAAAAATTATTGATGACGATTGCTTGTGTTGCAGTCGAAACGTCGTGAGAATTTTATTGTTTCATATTTATTTATTTTATTATTTCCCTTCTACGTGACTTTACCGAAAGAACCAAGAATACGAATCCCTGCAGTCACGAAAGCTTTAAATCAAAATATTTTTCTCGTTGTTTTAACTTGCTTGCGAGAGAAACGGCGAACTTCCGTGGGTTTCCTTTGGACCTTGTAATGAGAAGCAGAGGGCTCCTGTTGGCATGGCAACCCTTATTGAAATTCATCCCCTAATGTGGACTTGGTGACACGGCCGCCGCTTGTGCGTGCACAATTCGCTGGCTGGCTGATGCGTGTTTTTTTTGTCCCGAGTAAGCGTGTATCTTTTGTCACAATTCCACTACGTCGATGCGTATATTATGCCATCTTTACATACATGATGAAATCGTTATTTGCCATACGTACATGCATCATCGTCATCATTGTAAGCCACCAATTCACGACTGGATGTTGAGCGCTTTTGCAACCCGACGCCACATCTGGCGATTCTGCGATGCAAATATTCCCCCCCAGCACCTGCACAATTACTGATTCCATCGCTCCATCTCCTTTGGCGAACGAATCCCCCCCGTGTGCGTTTCATTTCTCAACGCGATTGTGAGCTGATAGGGTCATAACGAACGGGGCAGTTACCTTGGATTTTAGACACCGCGTCTCTCAGCATTGTAGCCCACCATTGTCGCAAGATGTTAACTACCTCGCCTGGTATACAGGAGGTCCTGGGTTCGGTCCCGACCCTGACGATGCCTGTTTATTTCGGTTTTGCGTGTCTCTCTCCCCGTGGTCACGTGAATTTTTCTCCGGGTCCTCTAGTTTTCCCCTTTTATATTTAAAATCAACATCACACGCTTATGGAGTATTTGACTGCTATACATTTCAACGTGATAAGCCACTTTGTTGAGCTGTCATTTGTGGCCCGGTTGCTTCTGAAAAATAGCTTTATAGCTCAGTGGGTCTTACCTGGTAAAATAAAAGACAAGAAAATATATATTTGCGACCTTTTTCCAGTATCAAGAATAATGAACAATGAGAATATTTTACCCTTCAACATTTAGAATGCGTGCGATAAGATTATTTGGCTGCTGTACACTTCCTTGCAATATTCCACTTCGTCGTCATTTGTGGCCAGGACGCTTCTAAAAAAATGTCTATATAGGTCAGTGGGCCTTGCCTGGTAAAGTAAAACATTGTTAGGTTGTAGTTAGTTATATATCTCAGTCTAGCGGGTTCTGTGAAAGAAATGGCGACGATTCAGCCACCCCTCTCCCTTATGGAATCTCCCATTTCATCGCGGTGCAGTTGGGCTGAGCGAGATGGCCGACAACTGATTATGTGCTGCCGCTGCTGCTATGTATGTTGAACTTCTTTTGCACCGTACCTAGCCAACCGTGCTAATCGGATGTGCGGGGGAAGGATACCAAACTAAACACAAAAAGCAGTTCTAAGTGAAATGAGTTTTCAATCCAGAGTTAAAGTGATTAGCTCCAAGTGGCTAATATGCAGTGATGGTCTTTGTTCAATGGTGAGCCATAAGCCTCTGCGAGGAGGATCGGAGTTCGCGTGATGGTTTATGCTCCTTGACGAGATCAGCAAGAAATTGTGATTAATTTGTGACAATTACTCTGTGTATGTGTTGCTGCTGCTATGTATGTATGTTGAACTTCTTTCACATCTTATGTAGCCAACCTTGCTGAGCATTGTGAGTATTAAATACACAGACGAAAGTCCATGTCTACATAATTTTTTTTTTATAATTTGCACTCGTTAGCTTAAGAAGCCTTTATGCTAAACTCTCATAACATTTTACCCAGCAGGACATCTCTGAACTGGTTTTGACCTGCTGGGTTTCATCAGCCGAGTCAAACCTGTTCAACGAACACTACTATGTTGCCAGATGTTGTGGGCAGGAGCCATCCATTTAAATCATGGGGTCCATCAGTTCAACATTTTACATTGTATATAAACTCATGTGCTGGCCATTGAACATTGTGTGTAGAAATGAAATCTGTCAAAAGTACTATCTGGACATTTACAGATTTTGTTTTCCAGTCAATAGTTGTATCAATGGTTTCTAGCCAGCCTGTTGCCTTAAATTGTAAACTCTATACAGAGAGGGGTTTCTCTGGTTTTGTGTCTGTCTGTGTACGGGGGGCGCTGGGGGGTCAACAGTATCTATCGTGAAGATGATCGAATAAAACATGAAATTCTAGATAAAAGTTATGTCGATATTAAGCATTTACCTGAGAGAAAACTGACCAAATTTGACGCGAAAAATAACAACCTAGCTCTAAATAAGCAACGCTTTTCAGCCAAGGTGATGATGTCACATGCTTTTTCATAACACCCCGTATGTGTGAGCAATAACTGTATGCGGTTCAGGAGGTAACATCATCATCGCAAATTAAATACTTTTGAGGACAAAAGCACGCTGGGAATTGTTACAGATCCATGCCTATGTGTGATTTGTCTCCCTCGTTGTGTAATGATCTGTGATTGGGATGATAAAATTGCATCCAATTTAAAGAATAGGTCACCTAGACCAAATCAGTGTGAGGATAGACAGCTCTATGTCTGTTAAATTAGGTTCACAGGCATGGAAACATCGTTCAACACATTATTTGGTGATGTTGCTGCTTTGGCACAAATGACAAAAGTAACCTCAACACATATATCAATAACACATCCTTTAAAACAATGCCATGCAGGAGGTCATTTGCCTGAAATGTCACCAATGAAATATTTTACTTTGAAGGCCACAGTGTTAATAGTGTTAATTGACAAATGCGTTTAGAATGTTATTGTGAAGTGGATGGGTAGGCCATTGGCAGTGTGTGAGGTGCAGGGTGCAAGCCTCTATAAGCCACGTCCGTTCTTAAAGACGTTGGCGATCATGGCCTTCCTTCCATTTAGCTTTGTCCATGATATTGACTGAAACAACTTACATGATATACTCCCAGTTGCTTCCAATTGTTCAAATTGCTTATGCTTCATTTGATGTATTCCCTGGCTGCTTGTTGTACCAATGATGTTCCCAGTCAAAACATTGTGTAGAGTCTCATTACACGTGTAGTGACATAACATGGGTCACTATTTTATTTCACTACACATGTAATGAGAACGTGGCTAATGAAAAGTTGGTAGGGCTCCAGGAATCTGGAACCAAATGGAAACCGGGGGATAAGGCTTGGCTGCACTGCCCCCAAGTGCCAGTGGGCATGTCCCCTAAATTATATAGACCATGGCAGGGCCCGGTTGAAGTTATTGAGGTTAGGAGACCCCAGTGTATACGTATCCAGTTTGGTCGCAGGCGTTGGTACGTACACCCGTCGCGGCTGAAACCATATTTTCCACCTTGCCGGATCCTCTCATCTCCACTACCTGAGGGCCGGGTGTCTGATGCGTCCGACGAGCTGGGACGTTCGACTGTGGAGGTTGTGCCTCAGCGGATTTGTGTTCTTCTTCCCACAGGATCCCAGCACGTAACACCTGCGAAACCACCGGTTGATCTGACCGAAAGCCAGCTGAGGAGAGCGGAATGGCCAGCATCCACTCCTCCTGCTTTTCCTTCTTCCCAGGAGGGGCTGCGCCCATTAGGTCATCTTCAAGTCGTCCCCGGGACCCCCGGGGGAACCGCTTCTGCCCCACCTGGGGGTCCGGCGACGAGGACCCGTTCGAAATCCGTCTATTTTTAATAAACCATCTCCAGCGTTCTATTTATCCCAATGCCGTCTGTTGGGGGTCGCATACACGAGCCGGATTGTGTTACCGGTTGAACTGGATCCTTCCTGTGCTCGTGGGTTGTGACACGCTGATGGGTGTTGGGTGGTGTACATTGTCTGGGGGTTGGGTTGGTTATTGTATGTTCGCAGAATTAAAAAAACAAATATTCAAATCTTCTTCTGTAAGTGTTCGTATTGTTCTTGTTGATGGTTGATATTGTATTTATCGTTATTATTGGAATGTGTTGTTGGAGGTAGATCGTCCTGTTATTTGAGGTATGGAGGTCAGCCGGGACGGCTGAGTTTTATAAGTGGGGGGGGGGGGGGGTGATGTTGTGACATAGAATGGGTCACTACGGTGCCAAGTGCCAGTTACTGATAGAGAGGGGAACTGGGAGTGTAGTAGCCCTCTCTGCCAGTAGGGCATGCAATGTCATAGAATGGGTCCCTAGGGGGCGTAGTGCTGGTGGCTGGCAGAGAGGGGGTATCTGAGGATGTAGCAGCCCGGTTGGCTGGCAAGGGCACATGATAGGCCAGGGTAAGGATGTGGGCCAAAGGTGACAGAAGGGACACGTGAGGTATGGCCCAGAACCTTCTGGTAGGTTCCAGAAGGGGGCGTGGCCGAGGGTGGAGCCAGGCCACGTTGGGGAGCATAAAAGGGAGGTCCCGAGGCTGGGTCGGGGCTGTCTGCTGGAATGGAGTCCTCCGTGCTACATCTTGGGTCTTTGGTCTTCGTGCTCGGCATAGTGGGTCAGGCAGTGTGCCGACTGTCCTGACCCGGTTTATGTCGTCATCCCGTTGTGGTCTACAGAATAAACGTGTTGCCTCCTGAGTTAGTGTGTGTCTCTCAGTGAACCCACTACACGTCTTAAAAATCGAACTTGCCTATCTCTGATTAATGATATTATTCGTATCGTCTTTTTATACCAGCTGTCCGTAATATATTTACGTCACTCATCTTGTCTGTCCATGAAATTGTTAACATTCTTCTTAAACTTGATTTGAAGCTTTCATAACTGCAGAAATTACTTTTTGGTTCTTTCGGTAAAGTCACGTAGAAAGAAAATAAATTAAATAATAGAATACGACGTTTCGATTGCAACACAAACAATCATCATCAGGTACGAATGAATGAGAAAAAAAACCTAGTAAACTTAGAAATATAATGCAATATAACACAGAGAGTCGGCTAACATAAGTTATTCTTGTTTGCTTCCAGTTTGCTCTATAGGAGCTTCGTTATTTTCCAGCTTTCACATCCATACAGGAAAACAGACTGGTGCATGTATCACTGCACTTTTAAATCTCATCATTATTACATATGAAATGTTTCTGTATGGATGCTATTTTCTGAAATATATCTTTTACCAGTGCTATTCTTCTGTTTATCTCTGTGACATACCCTCTGGCCTAAAGTTGGTAAATCGAGTATTAATTTACTAATCGGATGAATAAGCCAGCAATCTTGAGGGATCTGTGACCATGCCCTGTGGTGGTCATCCAAGATACAATAAAAAAAAGAATGCAACATATCCATCAATAACACTGCCGCAATAAAAGTGAACATATATACCGTAGTAGGTGACGTTGCTGGCAATTGCCCTTAATCGAAAATTCATAATTTTTATTAGATGAATAAATAAATGTTGACTTATGTGCTTTGAGGAAGGTCCATTTTCCGAATCGTCACCAACTATATATTTTTCATTTTAAGGTCATGGTGTTATGGACGTGTTGAGTTTTTATTTTATTTCATTCATTGTGGTTGTGCAACCACTGGCAATGCAGCGTCACCGAGTAAGATGAAACGCGATTATTTGGGCTCCAATTTTGGCACAGATGTCACGGTGCTAAAGTCTGTGAAATGTTGTAAACGGCTCTAGAAGCGTGTCAGATTTGGCGCTTTCTTCATTTCCTTTTAATAAACGTTTGAACAACATCTGAGTATTATTCATAATAATGTGAATGATGTTCTACCCTTTGTCAATCCACAGCTGTAAAAAATGGTGCGTTGTTCGAGGGGAGCTTTTGACCATATTTCACCACGCTGCTCAGTGTTGGTTGGGTCTCAACACCGGTTCAGATATCACTCCCCACCGATGTTGGCTGTCGCAGGGAACTGAACTCAGGCACCCAGGTTCACAATGACGTGCGCCAACCATTGCACCACAGCTCCATCTTATTCTTACTTAATTCAGTCAAATTTCAGCTCTGCAGAGTGCAAATGATTTAGGAGTACATGATGTATACATAACTGTAAATATAACATTGTATTATTCAGAGGTGTATATAAAACGAAAGTATGTTTTTTTTTAATTTTACCGGGTAAGGTCCACATATAGGTCTTTTTCAGAAGCGACCTCGCCACAAATGATAGCTCAACAAAGTGGCGTATCATGTGGAAATGCATAGCAGCTGAATGCTCTAAACATACGTTGCTTCTAAATGTGGAGGGAAAAACTGGAGGACCCGGAGAAAAATCCACGTGACCACGGTGAGAAAAGACTCCAAAAATATAGGCGTCAGGGTTGGGATCGACCCCACAACCGCCTGTATACCAAGCGAGGCAATAGTGATATAGACACACTGGAATCTTTTGAGCACCTATCAAAGGGGGTGGTGTAGTCAGCAACACCCTACCGCCCCTGTTGCCCAAGTGATAATGTTTACACACTGCACCAGGCACTCATTTCAGGCTGATATGACCTAGGGCAGACTCAAGACCAGTGCATTTAATTGCTACTGATGTCAGCCATGGCTGGTCATCGAACCCGGCCAACCGGATTTGTAGTGCAGTGCGCGAATCTCTGCACCAGCACGACCACCACACGACACAAGCGCACACACTCACCACAAGCACTCACAGCCAACGCATCCATGAAGTGTGAAATAACATGTTTGAAAGTCGTACAAATCAGCATTGTTTTTGTTTGTTAGAATCTATGGAATTCACAACTTTACGATAATGTTTCTTCTCGACACCAATCACCAAAACAGCAACAGTCAACGCTAGGAATTGTATGGCACGACGGGAACTGAGCATGAACACCAGTAGCATGATAGTACCAAGATAATAACAGCGGCATTAGTTTTAAAGGTTTAAAAAAAGTAGGTCGTACAAAAAATGAATAAGGTTTTTAGGCAATACCTTGTATTTAGGTTTTTTTTTGGCTACGTCTTTTACCATCACATTTTTTCGATATTTTACTTTGTATAAACGTTGTACAAACGTTTAATTTCGACAGAGCACCGTACTGCAACAACAATAATAACAATAACACTGTTCTCAGAATCACTGTCAACAACAGTTTTTGACAATCACTTTGAACGTAAGTAAAACCCTAACAAGCCGTTAATTGTAGAAAATATGCGCATCTTAACACGTGCCTAATAACCTTATGTTTTTTTGGACCTTACCACAACAGAGTACACATATAATGTGGTATAACACCTCGATAATCCGCACTTTATTTCTGTTTAATGACAAATACCAAAGCACTTGTTGTTTTACAACGTTTACATGACTGTGGCTAAAAAAACAAAGCATGACGTTACTATATAGCTATTTCATCTATGTAGACTACATGAAAAGTGTTGTTCCAAATATTCCAGATACTTTATACGGGGTTTGTTTTGCAAATAAGTTGCACATATACTGGACATGTAATGACCTATTTTCATATATTCAATAATGTATTATCGTCTCTTTAAAGTTGCTTTAAAATGGCTTCAGGGTAATTAAAAAAATGCACTCCCTTATGCCCATACTATCGTTCATATATTATGTACTTATACGGTTATAATATATTTAATATTGCTTATTGTATCTCACGGAATAAATTCTTTGCAATTGCTGAGATTTTATATTTAGTCAACAATGCTTAGAAATCTCCATATCGGGGACAAAAAAAAGGTTAATGCAGTTGGCCGAACATACCAATGTAGGATGACAGAGCTTGGGCATTCAATCGTTGGTGACGACTCTGGATGCTTTATCATTTGCCTGTGGCGCTTCTGGAACATTTTCTCTCATATGGAGTGAGCAAACACTGCACACAATATTAATTCAGATTGTTTAAATGAGGTTGGAGAATAAATGTTTACTGCTTATACCCATGTGTAGGATTTATTATTCTCACCACATTTATAAAATTATTTCAGATTTTTTAATATATCAATGATGACAAATTTGATCCCTTTCCCATGAAATGCAATTAGTTTATTGTTTAAAACGCATGAATAGATAAAAGCATCTCAATAAAAAACAAGGACAGACAGTTAAAAGTTGAGCAGTGATGCCAAGCTAATTCCTAATGTTCACACATTTTAGCACCATTATAAACTCAACTGTTTGTTGGTTAACTTTTTAACGTTGTTTCCAATAGCCATCTGAAAATTACCATTTCCCCCTCAATATTTCACGGCTGGAGAGGTTCACATTTCCAAACAAAAGATGATTAGATTGTCACGCCTTTTAAATTTATCTTTTAAAAAAAAAACACTTTTCCCTGACTTCTCATCCCTAACCATTCTCCTGATAGACATGAAAAGTTAAGGTGTTCATTAATACAAGCGTTAATGCACAAGAGCAGAATTCACATGTTGACACGTGCTGCCATATTCTCCGGATTATAAGATGCTCTGGTAAATGTAGATGCACCCCAACCATATGCCATAAAGTCATACAAATATGGTCACACAAACTACCAGGTAAGGTCCACTGAGCTATATGGCTCTTTTTCAGGAGCGACTTGGCCACAAATGATAGCTCAACGAAGTGGATCATCACGTGGAAATGTAGAGTAGCCAAATACTCTAAACGCGTGTTTCTCAATGTGGAGGGAAAACCGGCGGGACCCGGACAAAAAAAAAGACTGGGAGAAACATCCACGCGACCACGGGGACAACACGCAAACTCCAAATATACAGACGTCAGGGTCGAACCCACGACCTCCTGTATACCAGTCCTTTGCCTGTTAAACCGAAGCCACTGCCGGTTTAAAGACAATTGTTCAATATTTATTGGGTGCTCAACGCAGTTGAAAAATGCATTCCAGTCAACGCAACACAGAGTCATAGTTGATACATGGATGTGTAGAAAAGACGATGCGGGGGGGATCACAAGCAAGCTGTAAATATGAACAGAGTAAAACGGCATTCTCTGCTGTTGACTTTTACACGAAAAACAACAAATTGAGAGGAATGTGTGATCCTAGAAAATTTAAACTTCACTTTGAGTGGCACCCAAATGTACACCTGCCAGATTGGAAGACCCTCCTACATTTTTCGTAAAAAAATACAGGGGGGGGAGGGGAAACCCCCGCTTCTCATAATCCAGAGATGATGGATGTTGGTTCGTTTCTGAAATTTTTGGTGAAAATGTGCCAATGTCTTCATCACCAACCATGGGGTAAATCGCCACGGTGATATGTTTTGACCATTTTGTCAAGATGTAAAGTTGACCTGTAGCATGGATTTCACAGTTCAAACTTGATTAGCGACTTGAGGGGAAAGTATTTAAAGAGACGAAGAAAAAATAATAACAAACCGTGATTTAACATTATGTTAATCAAAACAAGTATTAATTATAAATAACACACAGAGAATCCAACTAGAGATTTACCTTAGGAATACACTAATTAATGGCAATAAATATATACACTAACGGTGTAATTGAAATAAACCTTGAAAGTCGCAAGTCTTAATACAAAAAAACCTATTTAAATCAAACGTGCTACAGTAATACCCTGGTTTACGTGGGGGATGCGTTCCTGAAAGGTACGAGGAAGAATATCGAAGCGAGGACAGGTGGAGGCGAAGGCTGAGAGGCGACGGATCACGAGAAATGAGCGGACGACGACATCGTCAGCGACATGAGTGTGGGGTTGAGGCGACGCAAATCAGGTAGTAGCGGTGTTAATTATAAAGTTACGAAGCAGTCGTAAAACGGGGCAGACGTAAATCGGGGTATTATTGTTCAACGTTGTCAGCTTGTGCCGTTGTTTTACATGTACGTTTTGTTTGTACCATCTCTGCATCCCGTTTACCGGACTGCGTTTCCACAACTTTTCACCAAGCAGTTTAACGTTTGAAGAATTGAACACCCAAGTATTACGTTCGTAATCAATTACCGTTGGCATACACACGTGTTATATTAATGCACTGTGTGTTGTCACCCTGTTAATGAATCATTATGTTATCGTCAGTCACGGACACAACACACTGTGTAACAAATCTTTTTTGTTCCTGGGTAGTAAGTGTTTTTTCCAAATTGCTTATGCCTCAAAAGTACAGAAAATGGCGATTATTCCCCACAAACTATGCTTTTGTAACCAGGATGATATTTTAAATTTACCTATTTTCCAGAACATCCTAGATCGATTCAGTGCTGAGCAAACTTGGAGTAACTTCTATAACATTCTAAAACTTTCCAGTAATATAAATAGTAGTATAAATAGAGGGACCTTAAGCCCACCAGTTCAGTTTAGTTCCAGCTGCCTAAGTGGACACATATCTGCATTTTTCTGAGATGGCATCCAGAGGCTGCAAGCATCCGGCAGACGAATTTTTCTATGTCTGCGGCCAATTTATCAAGACAAGAGTGAAAAGTACTCTGTGGAAGCATCTGCTAAGATGTGTGAGGCCTACAAGGCATATTTCGGCATGTCTGTCGGGGATCAAGATAAATATTTAAATTGTCAAAGTTTGTAACTTGTTTTTTTTTTTACAATTTTCATTATTGAAAAAAGATATCATTTCTGAAAAATGTTGCGAGAATCTCTTACATATTAGTCATGGGTGAAATAAATGTATTTTTGTAGGATGGTACAGAGGGGAAAAGAGAGCCATGAAGTTCGCTATCCCAAGAATTTGACGGGAACCCACTGACCACTCAAGCAACTGCTACTTCTGCATGGTGGACCCTTCCAAACGTCGGTCTGACAAGATCGCATCTGCTATCACGTATCCAGACCTTCCTTAATTCATTGCCCCGGTGCCACACTGCCATGAGCTCCCCGTACCCACTTCTCCGGAGAGAAAGCAGCCGTCTTTAGAAGAGAGCAGCAAGTCAGAGAGCGAAGAAGACGTTGTAGATCCAGATGACAATTTCTGAGGTGGAGCTGAGGAGAGAAACCCATAATACCCCAACCAAAAAGACCTCAACGACTTGATCATAGATCTTGGTCTCACCAAGTCCAATGCCATGCTTTTGACGTCTAGGCTCAAGCAGTGGAACTTGTTGGATGAAAGTGTGCAAGTCGCAGATCAGAGGAAGCGTCACCAACCTTTTTGTAGCTTCTTCACCCGTCAAGATGGGCTCTGCTTCTGCCACAATGTGACCGGTCTGTTTGAGGCAATCGGAATAGCCTGTAACCAAAATGAGTGGCACCTCTTCATTGACAGCTCATCCAGGAGCCTCAAAGCTGTGCTGCTCCATAATGGTAACAAGTACCCGTCTCTTCCACTGGCTCACTCGGTGCACCTCAAAGAGGATTACAACAGCATCAAGAGCTTGCTGGACGCCTTGTAGTATGATGAGTACGGCTGGGAGGCCATCGGAGACTTCAAAATGGTGGCATTCCTGATGGGTCTCCAAGGCGGGTTACTAAGTTTACCTGCTATCTTTATAATAGGGACACCAAGGCGCACTAACACAGGCGGGACTGGCCACAGCAGACCGAGTTCTCTGGGGAGGAACAACGTCAAATGGGAGCCACTGGTGGACCCACGGAAGGTGCTGATGCCACCACTGCACGTCAAATTGGGCCTTGTGAAACAATTTGTCAAAGCTGTAGATACGGATTCGGCAGCCTTCAAGTACCTTCAAGACTTCTTCCCAAAGCTGTCTGAGGCAAAGGTCAAAGCCGGTGTCTTCGTCGGCCCACAGATAAAGAAGATCCTGGAGTGTAATTAATTCCCCAAGCTCACTAGTAAGGAGAACGCGGCTTGAAACAGCTTTGTCGCAGTGGTTCGTGACTTCCTGGGCAATCACAAGGTCGAAAACTATGTGGAGCTGGTTGAAACTGGTGAAGAACTACGGCACAATGTTCTTAGGTTTTTTCGGTAAAGTTACGTGACTTTACCGAAAAAACATAAGAAGATGATTCCTTGCAGTCACGAAAGCTTCAAATCTAGAATTACGGCACAATGGGCTGTAGGATGTCCCTCAAAGTCAATATCCTTGATGCTCATCTTGATAAATTCAAGGAGAACATGGGATCGTACTCGAATCAGCAAGGCGAGCGCTTCCACCAGGATATACTGGACTTTGAATGCCGCTACCAAGGACAGTATAACGAGAACATGATGGGAGACTACATTTGGGGGCTGATTCGTGAAAGTAATTAACAGTATAATCGTAAATCCCGAAAAACTACTCACTTCTAAATCTTTAGTAGTAATTTTTGTATTACTTTAGTATAAATACATGTTAATTTTGATTTATATGTTCTATTTTTCTGACTTTACGTGAACAAAAATACACAAATTCGCCTGTTTTCTCATTAAAAATAGGTAATTTTAAAAATATCCCTGTCCTGGTTACAAAAGCAAAGTTTATAAATAATAGCCATTTTCTATTCTTTTCAGGCATACGCAATTACGAAATAACACTTACTACCCAGGAACAAAAATTGTGTTACATAGCGTTATCTCAACACCGTCCCCCACAACTACTAAACCATTAACATGGTGCCTCGAACGATGAGTTTCAATAAAATGCACTCATTACGCTGTGCGCAATTAACCCACTGGAGTACCTGGCATGGTGCTTCCAATGGATACTCCTAACCATTGCTAAATGATAGCCGGATCTGTTGAGGGCTTAGCTCTAGAAAATATTTCCTTGCCCCATCCCCCTTTCCCCCAGGTTTCTTCTGTAGGTAATTACCTGTCTAGTGAATGCACCACGATGTTCTCTCTGGGATTGCTGACATTAACGGTCACTCTTTAGTAATTCAACAGTGGCTACCCTGTGTATAACACTGGTCCTTGCCACGGAAACATTGAATCTTCAATTCTGGTCCAGGATCACCAATGCAGATGAGTGGTACCCAGGCCTTAACTTCAGTTGGAGCTGTCCAGGGCTGAACTCTGGGAACTATTACAACACCGCCATTCGAGAGGGAGGCGGGGAGGGGAGGGGGGTTGCCCAAGGGATTATGGGGGCCTTTGAAAATATTCAATGATAAATTGAGCTCTGCTTCTAACACTGGTGTCCCTCGTGCATTGAAACCCGATTGTCCTGGTCATCAGCCGTTGCCTTGAAGGCTCGTGGTGATGTTAGATGTTGAACTCTCTCTGCTGTTCGGTTGTTTTACTTCACACATTGTCGAGCTCTGATAAGTAGGGTATGCAATAGGACAACAGCTAATGGGAAAAATTATTATCAGAATGTCGGGTCGATTGATGATTACGACTTGGCCGAAATGCAAAGAAATTAAATGTCTTATCGTATCCGGTATGAAACTAAATTTTTTGAGAATAAGGTCGGTCTCAAGAATGTGAAAACAATTATTATGCAGTACAAATGTGCGTCCAATATGATCCTCGTGACCAAAACGCATTTCCAATTGTGAAGAATGCTTTTACCATCTCCATAACAAAAACACTCATTAAGATGTGGGGGGCTCTGGTGCAGCGGATAGCGGAACGCGCTATGAACCCGGCGACCTGAGTTTGATTTCCCGATTATGGTGATCGTCAGAGTTGCAAACGATTACTGGACAAACTCTGGGTCCTCTTCCACCCTTTCACCAAAGCCACCCTGACTAGCGTGGTGAAATATAGTGAAGCAAACCCCATGACCTTGTGGGGATGCCTTCATCCAGCAGTGAATTGACAAACAACTGCAATTATGACAATTAAATTTGTAACAATTACGTATGCATATAAAAAGGAAATTGGACTGTTAAATGTCACAACAATCCCAGACAGGTGTTTACGGAGGTGGCTATTTAGAGGCATATTGCAATGCAACGCCCATCAAGTCATCCTGACACTGAAGCCTCGTATAAAACTGAACTTGTATACATCGGGGCGCACGTGCCGGAAGAGATAGGGAATGTCTACTGGTGTGTGATGACCCTGTGATTTTTGTACAGCTAAAATGGCAACAAGTGGAGCCGTGTGGCACAAGCCACTTGGTACACATTGAATCCACAGCCAGAAGAATACGTTCGGCAACCAATGGCTGCTTTGGTAGGGCTCGGGGCTCAGGCTCGAGGCCCAGGTGCTAGGCGAGAGAAAATCAAGCAAGAGCTGTTTGGAGACCCGAAACAGCTCGTGGGGCAGCGGTTTCATAATTGTTTTCGGGAGTGAACCAAATATCAGCTGAATTTTTTTGGGATAAACCTAACACGCTGCTTCACGTAAACGAGCCAATTACAGGACTGCCATTATTCCTTCCGTTCTAACTTGCCTGCAGCGCTATTTTCTAATCTCACAGCATCTTTACATTTATTCTTACCTCGACATCATTTGTCTGTCCAGTATCCCGTGTGTTTTCTCACTTGAAATAGTATGAATCAAGAGGGGTCCGCCCCTGATGTGCCCCGTTTGACTGGGGCCAGCACCACCCGATGTGCGTGTCATTTCGCTCACTCACTCGGTGATCATGTGAAGCGCTTGCAGACGTGTAGTTTTGCCCCAACGAGGCATCCATCTGTGGACGTCGCCCAAAGCTCTTCAGCATTCGCTATGATGCCCCTTTTATTCGATAAAGCATGGCTCCGAGATATAACATCTATCGGTTAACAGTTATGCTAAAACAAAAAATATTCTATTCTATCACTGCGTATGGGCACTGTGTTCAGCAGCTATGTGACTATGCTGCTGGCCACAATGAGATGGCTTCAGGAGAGTGTTCGCGTAGTTTTGCCATTCCTCATCCTCTGTTGAAAGGAGCTCAGAATGTGGTGGTTTACTATGTGGTTCATAGAAACAACACCTCTTGTTCCGGACATCATGCCGAACAAATATGCGGTAAAGCACAACCGTGTATCTGTTATTTTTTTTTGTATAGAATGAGGTTATTTGTAATTAGTGTCCGTTAAATACCCTCAGAATAAGGGGTAAAACATTTCCAATACACAGTCACAGCTGTTTAGGAGTTAAAGCAGAAATAATTGTGATAAAATGTAAACTGTAATTCTTATTCGGAGTAAACTACACAGTTAAGCACCACAAGCAGATTCCACAGCACCTAATCATCGCTCCGCTACGTCCGTTATACATCTCATACTTTATACAAAACGTCTCGATAACTCTGTAGGAACTATAAAGAGCAAGCACCTGTGCAATGCTAAACCGGCCTCGGATGTAAATCTTAACGTGACAATTCAAAAGACGCACTGTTGGCTACGTACGGTGAGAAATAAGTTCAACATACAGTACACACGTTATGAATCTGTGCCTAATTCAAAATTAATGTACAATGCACTTTTGCAATCCTTAACTGCAATGACAACGAAAACACTCGCTTATACGGTCCTTATCTTTTTTCTTCAATACAAAAAAAACACCCCAACAGCGTTATGACATGTCCTTAATCATAATCATCTTAGCCTTCAATGTCAATCGGTTATAAATTGAAACTGCATCATCACAGCAATTGTTAGGCACCAAGAGACTGTTGTTGAAGCACCTCAAATGAATGTGAAATTGTCCACAGCTAATGTCAGTCAATGGACAGAGAAGGTGCCTTCGTAAGTCCACTGGTGCTCAGTTAAATGTGTAAAATCGTCATCGTCATCATCATCATCACCGTCGTCGTCGTTATTGTCATCGTGACCAGTCATCATAACCATCGTTATTTTCATCATTACTGTCAACATTATCATTTTCATCAGCAGTGTCAACGTCATCCTGGTCATCATTATTTAACTTATCTGAAACAGAGGACACCGCCTGCGTAAATGTCACAGGACTGACCGCTCGCCGTCCGGCGTATGTGGGCCACAAGAAACGGGCGGCACTTCCGATGGCACTCGCGCACGAACAAAAATCCAACAGCAAGCCCGTCGCGACGGGCATCAATGTTCACGCAGTATGGCAGCGAAGAGCGTAATCTGGCCCGTTCGGTGCTAAACGCAGGCAAGCTTTGCAGTGATTTTTTTTTGTCTGTTTAAATGACACCAATTAATTAAAAACAAAACCTCAGTACATTGCTATCGACACTTTTTTAGCATGTTTCATAACTACTCGGCGCAAGTCACCACTCGATAATTGAACACGCACATACGCATTACACATGCAAAATACGTTGCTATAAGTTATGTACATGTAAGCGATTCCTTTATCAGAACTCGGCTAAGTGACCACTATTTTTAGTGGAGTATAACTATGTCGCTCTGATTCATCACCGTGACATTTAAAGGGTGAGCGTATCAAACAGAGTAATTGAATGCGAGCCAGCGGACGGAACCGCCAGATTTACAATGTGCTTCTATATGTACATCCTAGAGGCTTTAGTAATACAAAAAATCAATCAATGGTGGGATTCTGCATTGTATATTGGGTGCAGGCCATACAAAAAAATGTTCTTCGAAATATACAGCCGGGTATAAAACGTGTGACTTAAAATGCGGTTTGGTATTTGAATATTAATGAAATTCGTACAATTGTCATGTTTCATTGATTGGACCATTATCCTAATATCATAATGCGTGCTACGGAATTAAGAGCGATACATTTTACAGCATAGGTACAACAAAAAAAAACGCATCCTCATGAAGCGACATTAGTCTTCGGGCGATGACAGCTGCATACTACGTGTGAAATGACAGGTTTGATTTGATCACCCATGCAGGAATAAATAAATGATCCAAAATGCCATGCCTTTGCAACTTGGTGTCCCTTCAACACTCTGTACGAAGTCCAACCACCGCTTTGTACAGACCAATGGTTTGAGTTTTCAACAGCTACCATAAGAAGAGCGAGCATTAATGTCATGCAAGAGGCAAGCACTTATAATGGAGTGGAATCAACAGAGCAGTAACACTTTACAATATCTGCAATGTTCTTCCATAACACTGACCGGTCATTGGTCACAAATGACTGCACAAAAGCGACCATCGCATCAAATTTTGTGTCCGCACATAAATTGGCTGAATTACTGCCCTGAGAATAAAAATATTGGGTCGACCGTCGCTGCGACGAGCATTACTCCCGAGCGCAGAGCGGGTGGGAAGGTGCTGGCCCCAGTGGTAGCTTGAAGGGATTTCAGTGGTAGCTCCGTGATATCCGCTTCCGTGGATCGCCGTTCTCTGAATAGGAAGGGTCGCCACTGCTCTGCGAGAGATGCGAACGGCTACTGTGTCTCATGACGCAATGCCGATGGCATGGTCGGGATAAAATTGGAGGGGAAAAAAGATTTGCCAAAGCACTTTGAGGAAAGAAAGGGCCTTGTTAATCAACTTACTGGATTGTCACTTTAAACTTGCAAATAGCAACGGAAACTGGAGTGGAATAAGATCATTTTAAGTGACATTTATCTCGATCCTAAATGTCGAACAGGTTATCGTGAATTTACAAACTTCATGAATACAATGCAAATTTACAAACTTCATGAATAAAATGCAATACGATGTGTAAGATACTGGGAAATGCACATCAAAACTACAGCAAACCTATGCATCCGGTTTCTCCTGTAGCTCTATCACTCTTAAATAAACCTCACAGAGTGATTCATTGCTTAGACTCCTCGGGCAGCTCATTCTTTCAGCCAATGTTAAGACAAAACATCTGTGAAAAGAGCTTCATAGCTCATCGGATTTCTGATTATGAATACACAGTTTAAATGGCTTCCAAGACACGTGCTGTCATATGCTGAATAGCACTTTTTTTTTTAAACAGATATCGATTTTTTTCCCCAAGTGCTCATGGAATAAAAATTACAGCAGTGGGTACGGATTTTTTTTCCATTCACGCGGCTGAAAAAGTTTAGCAAAATTATGGGCACTAAATTACTAGGATGCGGCGCACACTGCAGAAAAGTTCGAGCGCTTCTGGAATTACATTAACCTCGCACTCTTGCAGCCTACAAAGAAGAAAAATCTTAACCCTTTCCCATTCCGAGGCATCTGCAAGTTGCAGGGTGGGTTGTCCTGTTCACCGCTGAACCTCAGAACGCGCAAGCGGTTAGCGTTCATTTTATTTAGAGAGGCGTAGCGCCGTTGTCTTTTAAAGACATTGGTACTCACCGCAAAGAACACGACTGCACTCTATGTTAGCTGGCGCCTGATTTTGCCACACGCCCTCCTGCATGGCCTTGTGGGAACCTTGGTACCGATAGTTATTTTACTTTAGTTTTCCTTCCGATTCCGTTTTGATGACGTACATGTACGTCACAAGAATGGGCAAGGGTTAAGCGCCTGCCGTCAATTTCATCGGACAGAGGCCAGTCATGAATTAGATTTTTTAAAATAAATTCAAGAGCACAATGACAAGAGAGCAATTTTGGCTTTTGCCACGCACTACTGCAGACACCTTCACGAGTAAACCCACTCCCCAATTACAGGGGTCTCGTGAGTTCAAAACGCCCGCAGCAGCAGTAGCAGCAGCAGCGAAAGCTTTGGATAAGGAACCCGCAAGACCACGCTGCGGTAAAACGAGCAGAACCGACGCAATTTTCGGCCAGGTCCGTGGGCCACGGCGACTTTACGTCGGCGATGCAGCAGCAGCAGAACGATAAGCGGCTTCGCCTGCGTGAGTCAGTTACGCCTGTTGGCCACTCAAACTCGATGCTTGTTTCGGGCGTGGTGGCAAACACCGTCACAGGCTAAGGGACTGGCTGCTGCCAGCCAGTCTCACGCAGTGAGGGAGCTTTGAAAATGCTAGCGTCTGCGGTTTCCATAACCGCGTGCGTGTGAGTGCGCGCGTGTGTCCGTGTGTGTCCTTCTTGGCGTTGCTGAGAAACTTCACATTGATGGCACGACAGTCAGTCATATTTAGGGCTCAATCATCGAAACCAGACTTGGCTTCAACCTTTCCCCACCTCGCCCGCCCCCCCCGTCCCCCACCCTTTCTTCAACCCCTTACTGCCCAATGTGGTGAGGTATGGTCATCAATGGAAAAGTCTTCATCTACCAGTGAATTGACAAAGAGATGAATGTTGTTGACGCTTCGTAATCATAAACAGATTTAATGCGGGCGCGCTCCAAAACACGAATACACTGGAGGTCCAAGCGCTGCCTGTGGTGATAGTCTTCAATGAAAGTATCTCAAGAAAGGAGGGGAAATGCCCAAGAGGGCGACCAACGTGGAGATGGAGCACTGAGATCTGCGCAGAAGCTATTCATGGATTCTGGCATCACGGGACCATTAGTTGATGGCAAGAGATGTGGGGTGACCTTCATCCAGCAGTGGATAGGTCATGCCTGCTGCTGACGATGGCCCAGATCTTTCCCGTTCTGTTAACGGAGATCAACGTCGAATGAGCAATGGGGCTGTGTACAACTCCGTCAGCCACCATTGAGCAACTGGTGGAAATTTCAGATCATGGCTGATGACGATGGTGATGATGACGACGACGTCGGCGGTATCGTCGATGACTTCTGGAATGAACCGTGAGATTTGACACAGGCTGGGTGACAGTGAATTGTGTGATCCATAACAGAGTTGTTTTTAAATCCTTTATATTAAGTTCGCTTGCTTGCTTGCGTGCTTGCTTGCTTACGACCGTGCAAATCTTTCGGTCGTTTTTTAACCCACTTCCCGTGATCCAATCGAGCTGACATTTTCCACACAGACTCGTTGTGCGTGACAATTAATTTTCGTGCATTTTTTTTCCAAAATTTGACACTCTTTAGGGATTTTTTTTAAAAATATTTAATTACCAATTGCTTAATGCTGGCAGACAATCATCTGACCCATAGGTGGCAGCAATCTCAAGCCAGAGGACGAGAGGACTCTAGCCGCCACGCATATAAAGGATTTAGAGTGAATAACTTTGTTTTTACGGGTTACTTTTTTTTTGGGTTAGATCGCATTAAATACAAATGTGTCGTTAAAACCTGCCACCACCCGACACAGGAAATTAGTAAGGTTTGTCGCGTTGACAAAACATGCAAATTCGTTACTAGGACAACACACCGGTGTGTTGGAGAGTAAACCCACAACGTTAACAATTCGATTACGATGTTTAATAACAACCAGCCTCATTTGGCAACTGCCAGAGTTGTGGAGAAATCTTCGAAACACATTATTACGGATAATATTGGTCGCGTTAAACTAAATGTGTGATGCTGGAAAATGAGGAGTTGAATAGCTCACGATTGTGCGCTGCTTAGTTAACCAACGGATCGCGGGTTATAATTGCGACGTGCGGCAGGTTAGGCTGAAATCCCCCCTTGCAGTGTCAAGGCTTTTTCAATTGTACACCGAACACATTCCGGGTTGGTGGTGGACCGATGTGACCATTGATATTGAGCGGTATTCTCGATGTGGTGTGCTGGATTTGGAAATACTTTCCGGGTCACCGATATAGACAGACCCAGCTGAAATGAGTCACCGTGTAGTTTGACTCAAGCCACATGAGATGTTTTGGGGAGAAATGCCCATCCAGCCATATGAACGTGGCATTTCTGCTGTTGGCCTCAGGGCTGCCATGGAGAGATTGACTTCTGCCAGGGGAACGTGAAACTTGCACCACTTGTGCAGTGATATGAACGGAGAGACAAGCACCACCCCAGTGCAAATGTGAGCAGGGAGAAACCTAACACACACACACACACACACTTATCACAGGCCCTATAACACTTCGTGGCAATTGGTGGCTGTAGAATACATTTAACACCTCTCCAGTGTGTTCTTCAGTTGTGCGACGTTTCTGGGGGGCATCGTTGTAAGCGATCCGCTCCAACGATCTTGGAGCTTTTCAAGATTCTCAACCTATCGGCACGTGGATCAGAGAGCCGCAGAACCCATGCGGTGCAATTAACCCCCCGCTGCCCACCGCCGCCCCTCCCCCCCCATGGCCCTGCTGGCACGTCGCCGCTCACGGCGCCGGGCCCCCGTCGAGCTCACACGTCGGCCTGCGTGGAGCCCATGAGGCTGCTCACGTGCACCGTGTGGTGGCGCCGGCTCGTGAACAGCTCGTGGGGTGTGAGCCCGTCGGGCGTCACGCAGCGGCCCTGGCCCAGCACCACGGAGGCGGGCACGCTGGCCTTGCGGCGCAGCGTGGAGTCGCGGCTCGCGCTCCCGGCCACCGCGGCGGCCCACGCGTCGGACACGTCGCACTGGCCTCCCGCCGCGCTGTTCAGGTTCACGGTGGAGATGGTGGCGGCGCGCTGCAGCGGCGCGATGATAGGCGGCTGCTCCCTGTCGCCGCCGGCCCTGCGCCCGCGCTCCCCCCTCCGGCCGCCCAGGTCGTTCATCTCAAAGCTCTGCCGCAGCTCGGCGCTCGCCTGCGCGCTCCACTTCCACGGCGCCCCGCCGCCGTCGCCGGCCGCCGCGGCGCCCGGCGCCGTCCCCGGCGAGATGCGGATGACCGGGTGCCCGCGCCCGGCGTCGGTGGGGCTGCGCCCGCGGCCGCTCGACACTTCGCTGCCGGACGAGGAGGACGACGCGTCGGTGGTGGTGGGCGTCGCGGCCACGCTGCGCTGCCGCTGGAACGACCTCGCCGCGCCGGTGCCGTGCTGGCGCAGGCTGCCGTACGTGTCGGAGACGTTGACACGAACCCGGGCGCCACCGCCCGCCTTGGGCGACGCCGTCACGGAGGAGGGTGCTGGCGGGGGCGGAGCAATCGGGCCGTCGTGCGCCATCTCCTCCGGGATGTGCACCAGCTGACTGGAACCCGGGCGGGATTGCACCACCACGCGCGCAGCACCGGCAGCAATGCCGGCGCTGTTGCCTTGATCTTGCTGAGTGTAGCCGTTCCCGCCGGCGTTGCCGTTGGCCGCGCTTCCTCCGTTGCACGCTTGCGGCTGTTGCTGCAGCTGCTGTTGCTGCAGCTGCTGCTGCTGCAGCTGCTGCTGGTGCTGCGGCTGCTGCTGCTGCACGCCGGCTCCCGCGTTGCCGGCGTACACTGGCGTGGAGATCGGGTAGCGCTGGTCGCCCACGTTGATGCAGACGCCGGAGCCCAGCTCGCCGTTGGAGCGCCGGTCCGCGCTCAGCTGCCGTTGCAGCGACTGGCGGCTCGTCGAGTCGGCACTCTGCAGCGACGCGTGGCGCTGCGCCGAGCGCCACTGCGCCAGCAGCTGCCGCGAGCGCATCGAGTCGAGCGATGCGTTCGCCGCATCCGACGTCGCGTACACGGTCGCCGAGCCGCCACTGGTGCCGCCGGAGCCGCCGACTCCCCCGCCGACCGACACGATCGCGGGCAGGTGGTGCTGGTGGTGCTGCTGGTGGTGGTGGTGGCCGCCGTTGTGGCCGACGGTGCCGGAGAAGTCCTCCGGGGCCGGCCCGGCGCCCGCCCGCGGGAGGGTGTTGCTGGCGAAGGTGAGCAGCTCGGCGCCGCCCGGCAGCGCGTTGGGGTTAATGGTCTGGATGTCGAGGCTGGCGCGCTTGAAGTGCGACGGCGCCGACGCGCCGCCCACGGAGCCGCTCGAGACGCAGCCGCCGCCCTGCTCCTGTAGGCTGCCGCCGGCGCCGCCGCAAACGCCCGCGCCGGCGCCGCCGCAGCCGGGGTCCCCTCCCCCACCTCCCACGATGCCCCGCGTGAGCGCCCCCTCCGGCTGCTGGCGAGGAAGGTCGAGCTCACGCTCGCGCCGCGCGCCGGGGATGCCCTCGCCGGCGCGCGCCATCGGCTCGTGGCCCAGGTCGAGGAAGGGCTTGGATGCCGCGCCGCCGTCACCTCGGCCCGCCGCTTGGCCGCCCGAGTTCTTCGGCTTGAAGTTGTCCACCACGAAGCGGCCCTGCGAATGCCGGGAAACGGTTGGGTGGGGGAACGACCCGGCATGCTCGCGGCAGCTGTTGGCGCAGTGGCGCCCGGTAGCAGCATCGCTGCGGCGACTCGACCGGCGACCTCTGGGTTACAGGTCCAGCGTGCGCACCACTGCACCACGGAGCTCTTGGTTTGGGGCACCGCAGTGGCGAGATGTTAACTACCTCGCCTGGTAAACAGGGAGGTCGTGGCTTCGATTTCGACCCTGGCACCTGCTGTATATTGGGAGTGTGCATGTTCAAGAGTATTTGGCTGCTATAAATTTCCACACAACGATAAGCCCCTTATTTGAGCTATTATTTGTGATGGCCAGGTCGCGTCTGAAATATAGCCCAGTGGGCCTTATGTGGTCAGAAAAAATAAAGAATATTTTATAATCTCTTTTGGCACTGCGCCGTCTGAGATATGCCGGGGCCCCCTAGCCTGGCTCGTGCAGGCTCGGCTCAGATGTCCTAGTGGAGGATGTGTATTTGTGGGTAGGTGGCAGCTTGTGAAACGAAGTTGACAAGGGTCAAAACTCTGCCTCGGGATTTCCAGTCTCGGATGATTATTATTTGCTTCTGTGTGCATTGTTAAATGATTACGTCTGCTGATTTGTGACCGATCACGTGAAACTGATGATGTATTGCTTATGTCTTTCCTTGGGAATCCATGAGATGTGAATCTCATGGATTGTTCCTCATTAAATACCCGTTACTACATATAATATTTTGTGGGGGGCGATCGTTATGAATTCGGGTCACAGATTCATAGCGATACGCTTGTGAAAACTCCTT